>NW_028098037.1:0-675382 GCF_014824575.4 Sturnira hondurensis
AACTAAAGATTATGTAGTGAGATAAATATATCTCACTATGTGTGTATGTGAAACAGGCAGAATAAAAAACTGTAAGTAACTAAAATCACAACTAAAATAAAATACATGAATATTAAGAAGGATAGAAGAAAATACTAAAAAATTAAAATGAATATGTTAGGATAGGTAAATTTTCTCTTTTCCTCAAATATTCTGCAAGGTCTTATTTAGGTAAGAACTAATCACAACTTTTCATTTTTAGTGTGTTCTAGTTTTCTATTTATATTACCTGGATTTATTTCAAGAGCAGTTAAGAAGAACAATAAGGCTAGTGGAAAATTCAAGTAATAGATTCTCAAATTCTGGTACATGTGTGCTACGTATAACTGGATGACTTTAAAGGTCATTACATGGAAACACAAATCATCCCCTGAAGAGAGCTGCAAATCAGACTACTATAAACACATCATCTTTTTTTCAGGCTGACCATTCAATACTTGATGAATAAATAAGTAAACCAAAGCAGAAACCAAACAGAAGACTGCCTTACTAGTATATACATACATGCCTTTGAAGAAAGTTTTTTTTAACAGTACATCAGTCTGATTTACAGTTGGAAAGGTATTTATAATAACATTTTTAATGTCAGTATTCTGGCTGACAAACTCATTTCTGATTATCATGCAGGTCCTTTATTAGACTGACATCTCATTCAGAACTCACCTCACAGCACTTCAAACAAGAAATGAAACACAAGATTCTGTATTAAGGATAATGAAACCTGTTAATATTGCAGAGTTCATTTATTTTTATTGTTAAAAAATCCAATATTCTCATGAGCAATCTATACTAGGGCAATAAAGAATTTTTCAAAGAAAGTCCTTAAAACCTTTCTGGCAATGTCACTTAAAAACTGAGAAAAGCACCTATTTGCCAAGCTGAAAAAAATCATTAACTTAAATTTACAAAATTAAACCTTTTGTGGAAAAAATTAATAAACAGGAAAGAACTGGATTCACTGGCCAGGAAGACTTCTACAAGCAAAAGTATTACTACAAATACATATTCAACTCAGGAGATCTAAATAGACATAATGTACCTGACTGGAGGCATCTGGATATCAGCACGCAGCCGTCTGCTACGAAACTCTGGTGGAGATGAACTCACGCTTTTTCGGCAACTCTGCAATTCTGGCAAATATGGCTCTTTGACATGTTCCTTGAGTTCTTCTAGACCAAATGCTCTGGTGTATTCTAATTAAAAGGAGTATCATAACCATCTTCATTATTTCTTAGTTAAGTGTATCTATCTTCTTTTCCTACATACTATAATCCATAATAAAATATACTAAATCAATCATTAAGTAAAGAAAATTAAGCTACGCTACTTTGCCTAGCATCTCTCCCAAGTATATAGCTTGAATTCCTGCAGGGAAAGTGATTAAATTACAGCTTAAGACAAAAAAAGGAAAAAAGGACAGTTTCATAAATCTCCCAGTTTTCTGCTTTCATGATTTGCTATAACTAGAATTCTTAGAATATTACATACATTCACATTAAAAAGAGTTTAAAAGCACTTTCAAGAGTCTTATGTTATCTGCTACTTTAAATCTTTCCACCTTCCTGTTTTTATGTAAAAAATCAAGATGTGTAAATACATGATCATCTGACCTAGCAATAAGATGTAAGTATTCTGTTTTCAAGCATTGATTTTAACTATATCTCTGCAAAATTCCACACCAAATCTATAAACAACAATACTGAAGCACCAAGATTTCTTCTTCTACTGACCTCACATATTATTGAACAAAGATATTATCAAATTACTTTTAACTTTTTTCAAAATGAAAGACACAAAAGGGAAAAAAACAGATTAAGAGATTAAATGTCTGGTTGATCACTAAGGTAAACACAGAGAATTGTTTTTAAAGATTTCTCTACTAGGCAAGTCTAGCCCAGCAATAAAAAAAAAGTATTTAATGGGACTGGAATGATATTAAACACTCAAAATGCTATTTTGCAACCTTTGATTTTTTTTTCAAAAACAAAAAAAGTTTCTCTTGATCAAAAAAGTATACAGATTCTCTTTTCAGCAATTGAATCTGGGGATAGAGGACAGATAAACTGGTGTCTTCTGAGTACCTTTAATGGGAATCTAGTGAAGAAGTTGAAAAACTCTAGCAACACATTCAAAACCAGAAGTGATGAAATACTTAGGGAGTTTGAATTTTGCTATTTTTAAGAATTATATCTCCATCAATAAAGCTAATGGCAGAATTCAGTATCAATTTAAAAATACTATTATAATTTGAAATTAGGGAGAAAAGCTATGAATACACTCATTTACATGTCAAAAGTTCTCAAATTAGTCTTTAAGTAACTATACAATATAAGACTCTTTCCAAGGAAAGGAAGGAAGACAATTCTGGTTAGAATTACGAATACAAAAAGGTGCTGCTAAAGATTTGTGGATTTCTGGGGGGGGTGGTGTTTATTTTCAGAAGTAAACTTTTATTTATTTTCTTTTTAATTGAATTTATTGAGGCGACATTGATTAATAAAATTATACAGGTACAATTTTATAATACATTGCCCATATACTATATGGGGTGTTCACCACCCAAAGTCAAGTCTCTTTCCAGCAACATTTATCCTCTCTCTAGCCTCTTCTACCTCCCCCCACCCCCTTTCCCTAGATTTGAGTTTTTTAAAATATAAAAATGAACTTCAGGTATTGAAAAACAAACACTATTCATGAAAAATAGTATGATCCAACAGAAGAAGCACTGCATTAATATCAAATAAAACATTTTAAAATATCAAGAGAAGTAGTTCTTTAAAATTTGTTTCTGTTATGAGTTACAGAATTGCATTAAGCAAATTAATTTTAATTTGCTTCCATTTTTCTTTTCTTTAAACTGAAGATACTATCCTTACTTAAATGTTACAAAATTATAAATCTCTTATTGCTTTAAAAATATACATGTAAATTCAAGTTCACTATTTCTGTATTTTCTTTCTTAAGTAAAATTGAAGTTACCATTTCTCAACTTCTTTGTTTCTAAAACTGCTTTCCTCCAACTACTCTCAAAAAGAAAATAATTGTCAAGGGAATTTTTGGTGACACTGGAAGTCTGGACTTTGATTTCAGGAGATAGCACAGGCATTTTTTCTTCTTTCAACAGCAACGATGAAAGTGAGATGCTGACCCCGATTCAGGACACAAAATTCAAAGAAGAAGAAAAGTTATTTCAGACAAATATGTTTTCTGAATTTGTTTTCCATAGATCTAAATGAAAAGTTTACTTATATATGTAAATACAGATTC
This sequence comes from Sturnira hondurensis, assembly GCF_014824575.4. Lineage (NCBI taxonomy): Eukaryota > Metazoa > Chordata > Mammalia > Chiroptera > Phyllostomidae > Sturnira > Sturnira hondurensis. The sequence goes on from NW_028098037.1 coordinate 3,307, forward strand.
CTGGTATTTTAAAGCAAGAAACCTTTAGGAATATAGCTAAAATATGCACAAGAATTTTTTCTTTTGTATATTTTAATGAATTTATTAAAATTCCAGGTTATAGATATTTGTCAGTATAAAAATAATTAAGTTCAACAGCAAGTTATCATGTACAAGACAAGAAAATGCTTAAGATCTTCTCAAAAATATTATCATTATACAACAACTGACATTTATCTCTGGGATGCATTAAATACACAAAAATCAATTAATGTGCTATACCACAAAACGGAATGAAAGATATAAATAACCATGTGATCATCTCAACAGGTCAAGAAAAAACATTCGATAAAGTTCAACACCCTTTGACAATAAAAAATAGTTTTAACCAACTAAGAATAGAGAGAAATTACCTTAACATAATAAAAGCTATATATGAAAAGCCCAGAGGTAACATCATACTCAATGGTGAAAAATCCAAAACTCTACCTCCAAAATCGGGAACAAAACAATGATGCCCACTCCTGTCTCTTCTATTCAACATAGTACTGCAAGTCCTAGATAGAGAGATTAGGAAAGAAAGGGAATAAAAGGCATCCAGATTGGATAAGAAAAAGCAAAATTGCTGCTGTTTATAGAGGACATGATCTTAAATTCATGGAATGCCCTAGACTCCAACAAATAAAAAGAAAACATTAGAGTTAATAAAGGAATTCAGTGAAGTTGCAGCATACAAAATCAACAAACCGAAATCACTTGTAATTTTATATATTAACAACAAACTATCTAACAAGGAAAGTAGGAAAGCAATCCAATTTACAATAGTGTCACTTCAATAGAATACTTAGGAATAAATTTAACTAAGGAAGCAAAAGACTTACACATTGAAAAACTACAAAACATTAATGAAAGAAATTAAAGAAGAAACAAATGGGAAGACATTCAATGTTCACAGACTGAAAAACTAAATATTGCCAAAATATCCCTACTACCCAAAATGATCTACAGACTCACTGCCATTTTTACCAAAATCCCTATGGTATTTTTTAAAAGAAGTAGTAAAAGAAAACAATTGAAAAATTCATATGGAAGCACAAAGAACCCCAGATAGCCAAAACAATTTTGAGAAAAAAGATCAAAGCTGGAGGTATGAAACTGCCTGATTTCAAAATTCATTATAAACTTTGAGTAATCAAAACAACGCGATATTGCCATAAAGACAAACATACAAGCCAACAGAACAGTGCACAGGCTACAAATAAATCTACACATATATAGTCAACTGATCTTTGACAAGGGTGCCAGGAATACACAATACGGAAAGGATAGTCTCTTCAACAAAGAGTGTGGAGAAAACTAGATATCCACATGCAAAAGAATGAAATCGAACCCTTTCTTACACCATGCACAAAAGTAAACTCAAAATGGATTAAAGACTTAAGCCTGAGACCTGAAACTATAAAAATCCTAGAAGTAAACACAGGGGAAAGCTTCATGACATTGGTTTTGGCCATGATTTTACGACTATAACACCAAAAGCACAGGAAACAAAAGCAAAGTTGGCAAGTGGAATACATCAAACTAAAGACTTTTTGCACAGCAAAGGAAACAAAGAGTGAAAAGGTAATCTACAAATGGGAGAAAATATTTGCAAATCATGTATCTGATAAGGGGTTAATACCCGAAATACATGAGGAACTCTTACAACTCCCTAGTTCAAAAAACAAACAAATAACATTATTTTAAAAATGGGCTAAGGAGTTGAACAGACATTTCTCCAAAGAATATACACAAATGGCCAATGGGCATATGAAAAGATGTTCAACGTCACTAACAATCAGGAAAATTCTAATCAAAACCACAATGTGGTATCAACTCACACCGGTAAGGATGGCTATTATTTAAAAATTGTGAAAAACACAACAGCATCAGGGAGCATATAAACTGGAGCCCTTGTGCACTGCTGATGGAAATGCAAAACAGTGTAGCTGGTATGGAAAACAATATGGAGGTTCCTGAAAAAATTAAAACTAGAACTGCCATACAATCCAGCAATTCCACTTCTGTGTATTTATCCAAAAGAATTGAAATCAGTATCTCACAGAGATGTTAGCATTCCCATGTTCACTGCAGCAATATTTACAATAGCCAAGATATGGAGAAAACCCAAATATCTATCAAGAGATGAAGGAATTTTTAAAAATGAGGTACAGATATACAATGGAATATTATTTGGCCATAAAAAAGAAAATTCTGAAATATACAACATGCATGGGCCGTGAGGGCATTATGTTAAGTGAGATAAGACAGTTACAGAAAGAAATACCGCAATATTACATTTATATGACGTCTCTAAAACAAACTCCTAAGAGCATAGACTGATGGTCACCAGGGGCTGGTGTGGGTGGTGGGTGGGATGGGAAGTTGCTAATTGGTGGGTATAAAGTTTCAGTGAAGCAAGATGAATACATTTTAGGGATCTGCTGTGTGACGTTGTTCCTACAGATAGTAATACCATATTGTACACTTAAAAGCCTTATGTTAAAATTGATCTCATGTTGTGTTCTTACCGTGATAAAATTTAAAACATTTAAATTATCACCATTATAAAATGCATTTGTGTCCAAAGAAAAAGATAATTTCTATGCTCCATGGAAAAATAAACACATCCTCAGGATAGCCATTACTTTTCTAAATATGGATACAGACAAATAATCATGTATCAGCTTATTTACTACATATTCAATTTAATCATAAGTATTAAGTATTTATTTTATACAAGGCATTACTAAACTCTAAAGAGGATACAACCATGAGCAAGGCTTATATTAATTTTCTCCAATCTTCACAACAAACAGATTACAGATACCCAGATTTTGCTGTGCCCACTCATTCATACAAAATATTTACTGAGGATTGATTCTGTGCCGGGAGATGCACAAGGCATTGGAGAAACATGATAAACAAAGCAGTCCCTACCCTTGAAGAGCTTACTTAGACTCCAGTAAACACAGACAAGGACACTGGGCCTGCAGGGCAATAAGTGGTAGGAAGGGAAAACAATACAGGGTCCTAGTAGAGGAAACACATGTGAAAAGGTATGAAATGAGAGACAATGTGGCATGTGTGCATCTCCACGCATGGGTGCGCAGCAAGAAGCAGGGGAGAGAAGAGGGTGTGGGAGGAGAGAGGAAAGGTAAGAGAAGAGGGAAGAAGGAGAAAGAGGGTGGAGAGGAAAGGAAGGTAGATACAAAGGTTGCCTCAGAGATGGGGGAGTGATGAGAGGTTAGCATCTCCTAGGAAGTATCTCCATTCCTATCGAGCCACCTGTGTCAATCCTGGAGAGGTTACTAATTGGGACATGAAAAATGGGATGAGAATAAAGGGGGAAGAGTCTGGACTTAGTGGTGAGAACTTGGGTGTCCTTGAAATGGCAGTGCTGGTGTTAAAGACAAGGGTGAGGACCAGACAGTTATGGGCTACAGGAGGGGGTAAAGAGCATTAGCAAATGGAGAGACAGCAGAGAGAGGAGTCGCGACCTCAGCACCATGTCAAGGGCCCACATGGGCATCTCCAGTGGGACACCCCAGGTTCTCTGCTCTAAGCCACTGTCCCTCCCTGCAGCTGCTCAGAGGCTCACACTGCCTCCCTCACTCTCCATGGCTGCCAGCAGCCTCTCTGCCCCTGGGCCTGTCCTCCTTCCCAGCAGCAGTGGAAGAAGAGCGGCTCATTCTTTCTTCAACACTCTTGGACTCTCTTGATTTCACAGTGTTTATTGCTAAAGACTTGAGGAAACAAGACGATCAAAACAGCAACAACAATAAAGAAAATGACAATAAATCTGAACTAAAATAGAGAGTAAATTAAAATTTGAAAGTCTTCAAAGACTACTAGAATCAAAATCCAGGCTCAATTCTAAGACCTCATTTTTTCCTTTTACTTATAAAGGTGAAGATGACCTGACAGCTTTGTTTTTGCTCCAAGGCAGACCCTCTTCTCCTTAGAAGCATCCCTCCTGGGGCAGGAGAAATGACCATGGACTAACAATAAATGCCTCTTTGCACATTGTATCAAACCAGGTGAAGAGCGGTTTCCGCTCTAATACTAAATATTTTGAAAATATTCACCCAATAAGTACATGAGGGGTCATTATATTATTATCTCTACATTTTTATGTATGCTTGAAATTTTCCACAATAAAAAGTTGGGAGTGGGGGTGGGAAGCCCACAGCTGCAAGAATGTACAAGTTAAGGAATGTGCAGAAATAATTTTAAAAAACAAATGTTTTTGATCTTATGTTTCCTGGAAACATGGTCAACATCTAATTCTGGTGAAAAGAGAAAAATTAAAGATACTTCATAGAACAACAGCAACAAAAAGACTTAAAAAAACATGTAGAAAGAGAAGATAAAAAAGAACAATGTACCTATGTTCTAGGGCAGGCCATAAAAAACTCACTCAAAACAAAAGCTTTCACAAATAGTAAAGAGGCTGGAGATTGAGAGAAATTAATTGCTTAAAATAAAGAGCTGTAAAATAATTACTATATTTTTAAAGACACCCTAAAATATGAGTGCATTTAAATACTTTTAAAGAAATATTCCAAAAATTTTTAAATTAATATTATCTTTTTTCACCTAGTCTAGAAGAAAATGTTAATTAAATGTTCTCTATTCATTATTTGTCCATCCGTTCATTCATGCACTTAACAAAACATATTGAATGACAAACATGTCACACAATAAGGATGTAAGAATGAATGAAATCACATGGGGTCCCTGTTCTCCCAAAATTCAGGTGAGAGAGGCAGATATTAAGTAAACAAATTAACAAAAATCATTTCAGATAAAATACAATGAAAATAAAGTCAATTCTCATTATTCACAACAGGTACATTCTGTAAAGTCGATGTTAGCACTGAATTGGTGAACTGAGCTACTGCTTCTCCAAACTCCAATCCAGGGGTCAGCAAACTATGGTCCCAGGGAAAAATCTAGCTTGCCACCTGTTTTAGTAAACAGATTTGCATTGGAACACCAATGTCCATCTGTTTACATAGTTTCTATACCTCCCTTAGGCCACAGAGCAGAGCTGAGTAGCTGTGACAAAGACAGTGGCCCACAACGCCTATATATTTTACTGAACTTTGCTAGCTCCTGCTCTAATTTGTTCAACAAGCACCAATTGAATACTTATGCTAGGTGCAATTTCTCAAATTTAAAATAGTATATATGTAATAAGAATTTGACTTTCTTTGCGAATGGATCTTATTTATCTCGAAGTTCAGGCAACTTATTTTGGAGGTCATAGTCACAAACAATGGAAGCTGATGAAGGATTAGACCTAAGATTTTAAAATTCATGTCAATATTGTTTTAGCTTCAGCAATATTGAAAGAAAGATAGGAGCAAGGAGGCCAATTACAAGACTATTGCAATCCCCTAGGTGAATGGTACTGGGAGCCTAAACCCGGGACAAAGATTCCAGAGAGCCAACTGGCTAGGAGTAAATGTAGTAGCATTTAAATACCTGGGAGCTGTGCAAGACTGGTGCGATTCGCAATTTTAGGCAGGATGAGGAACTTGAAGAGATGCCAGTTGAACAAAGATGAGAATGTAAACATTCATAAGAATATTAACTTCAATAAATTAAAATATATTAAATATGCAGAATATGCAAATGTATTATGATACTTTTTAAAAAACACCACACTGACCATCTTTGGAGGATACTAAAGAATGAATTTGATTTGAAACCTACTACATATAAGGATCAAATATTTATTCAAAGGAATGATAGTGAAGTTTTTCTTCATAGAGTATCGAAGATAATAAATGATGGACTGATAATATTAAAACATCACCAGTTTTATAACTTTAATTAGTTCATGGATCTTGGCAATTGTGATGGTTAATTTTCTGTGTCAACTTGGTTAGGCTCTGGTAGCCAGCTAACCAGTTAAACACTAATCTAGGTGTTTCAGTGAAGGTGTTTTATAGATGTAGTGAATATCTACAGTCAATTGACTTTAAGTAAAGGAGATGGCCCTCAACAATCTAAGTGAGCTGTACCTAATCAGTTAAAAGTCCTTATGAATAAAACTGAATTTTTTCTGAGGAAGGAAATTCTACCACAAAACTCTAGCATCATCCTGCCTGAGAGTTTCTGACCTGCTGTCCTGCACTTCAAATTTTGGATTTACCAGCCAACCCTTACAAGTGCATAAGCTAACTCCTTGAAATCATTTTGTGCATACACTGGTTCTGTTTCTCCTGAGAACCCTGACTGATATAGCAAGGATAATCAATGGCAGCTCAGATCAAAAAAGAACTCATGAAACAAATACTAAGTACCTCCCAATGGAGCAATGCCTGTTAAGTATTCCTGAAAAGCAAAAGTCAAACCTGACTTTGATCAAGCCTTCAGATCCAACTACTGATTTAGAGAACATGCAGGGGGCAAAAAAACATACTACATGACATTACAAGGATGAGATCAGCAAAATCAGAATGTGTAACTCTAGACCTCTCCTGTTCTTTTCCATACTTCACTGTTCTTGCTTTATGGGTTTCCATACCTTCATCTCCTTGAATATTATTTTTTCCATCATGTTCTATTATGTTTTAGTTTGGAGACACAAATCTCCCATTTGCTAAATATGCCGTGTTTTCTTTCCTATGGTTCATTCCCTTATATAATTTGTAATCTTTACCTGTAAGCTCATCTTTAGAGAGGTTGCTATCTACAGGAGCCCTGTGTTCCCTGAGCTACAGAAACCTTGCTATAGAGTGAGATTTTTCCATTCATCTGCCTAGACCTGGGTTTCAGAGGTGCCAGACCAGTTACTATGACAATTTCTTGGAAAGTCCTGTGAATTCAGACCTCAGCCTTGAGCTGTGCAGGGTATGAGGCTCTACCCTCTAGCAGTTTACTCTTTTCTAAGTTCAAGTGGTTGGCAAACTTCCTTGCAGCCTCCTCAGGCCAGTGGAGGGTATTTTTCTAGTTATCTTCTCAGTGTCAAGGTTCTTGTGGCAGGTTGTGTTTTTCAACATATCTTGTACAAAAACATATCCAGTACCACGTTCTTCCGTCAATGTAATGTCAACACTCTTCCTTCATGAGGTGAAGTCTGTGTTCCCTCCCTGAAACTAACTTCCTCAGGCAATAAGACGTAGTAGAAGTGCCTGTGTGATTTCCAAAGCTAGATCATAAAACATGATACAACTTCCTCTGGCTTTCTCTCTTGGGGTACTCACCTTTGAAACCTTGCCATCATTCTGTGAGGAATCCAGGTGGCAGGAAGAGGCCACCATGCAGATGTTACAGCTGACGTCGCAGCTCAGGTCTAAGTCCACAGTCAGCATCAACCACCAGACATGGGAGGGAATGAGCCTTCAGGTGATTCTAGCCCCAAGCCTTCAAATCTGCTGTCAGAGGGCCCAGACATGATGAGGCAGAGCCAAGCTGTCCCTGCTGTTCACTGTCCGAATTCCTGACCCATAAAATCCATGAGCACAATAAATGGTTGTTTTCCACGACTACGTTTTGGAGAAATTTGCGATGCAGTCATAGTAACAGAAACAGTACTCCTTTGTGACTTCCAGATTTCAGCAGATGCTCAACAGTGGCTTCCTGTGTGGACATTCCTTCATCACTGGCACCTGGGCCTTTCCTTCTTTTGGTTTCCAGCTCAGCCACATATCTATAAATTACCTTATTATATTTTGCCCACACTGGAAATATAATGAAGCAGAATGGAGTCCCGTTCTTGTCAGCTCACTCTGCCCAGAAGTTCCCAGAATAACTTTTTAAATGAAGATATAAAGAAATGAAGAATTTAATTTTTATATACAGTGATTCTTAGAAATCAAAATAATAATGAACCCTATAGAGAATTTAAGAACAGATAACTCATTGCAGAAAAAAATACAAATGGCCAATAAAGTTCATTCTCACTAGTACGCCAATAAAAGCAATATAATGAGCTCATCACTTTCACCAAATGACAAGGATTTTTTTCTTTAATACTCAGTGGTGTAAGATGGGGTACAAGGAACGAGGCACTGTCATGGGTTTCAGTGTACGTATCTTTATAATATTTCCAGGGAGCAATCTTGCAAGATACATATGTCCTTATAATTTTATATACTTTGACCCAGCAGTCCATTTCCAGGAATTTATCTATCAATTCTGAATCATTGATGCAGAAAAATATTTATCTTCAAGAATGTCAAGTCCTGTGTTTTTTATAATAAAAAGGCTGAAAATAACCCTAATATCAAAAGCTGATAGTAAAATTATCTTAAATTTTAGCTTCAAGAAAAACTGTAGAATCATTGAGAAACTGGTTGTTTATTTATCTACAATGCCAGTCATTGTGATAGAAGTTGAACATACAAAAGTAATTAAAATGCAAAAGCCTACAGTGTATTAAGGGGAACAAAGTAAATGATTACAGTTCATTATGATAAACCCATGTTGGAATTCTGCAGTACAACAGACCCTTAGCTAACCTTATAGGGCAAGTAGGAGAGTTTTGCTTTTGTTTTTGAGCAAGGATGTTCAAGCTAAGTCCCACAGGTTTTGATAAGTAGAAATGAACTGTGGCAGAGCAGGCTAAATGCCTAGCAGAATTTTTGCTCCTCCAGAGAAAACAAAGCTGTTCCTAGGAAGTGGCTGTCTTTCTGGAATTGGGATGTGGGAGAATGTAAGGTGAACACTTTCTGCAGAAAGCTTTTATGAAGGTCTGCTTTCACCACACTCTGTCCTTCCCCTTCTTCTGGTTGTAATTAGATAACAGCAGTGTGCTAATGAATGGATCCTACTACCCATTGAAGAAAGCTGCCTGCTGACTAAGAACACCAGGTCATCAAATGATGTCATTTTGTTTAAAGTTGTTTCATTATTACGGAGATGAGAAAAACACTTGATTCCAGCCGGGGCCAGTCTGTGTGGAGTTTGCACACTCTCCCCATGTCTGCGTGGGTTTTCTCCGGATCCCCATATCCCAAAGATGTGCACATGAGATGAATGAGGACGTACTACTTACATTAAATCACTAAAACGTTAAGGTCTGTTTGTCACTATAGCTAGCAATATTCTAATATATGCAATTTTTAATCCCAAGTGAATGCATTAGCTCACTTACTCAAATATATTCATTAAGCATGTACTGTGTATACATCAGTGTGCCATGTACTTGACAAGTACAAAGGGTATCTAAATAGAAATCCTGCCTTCATAGAATTTATTGTCCAAAAGGAAAAACAGTAGCCACTCATACAGCTACAATACATGAAATGACAGTATTGGGGTAGATATATACATATGCATATGTACACAATGAGGTCTGTCTGGAAAAGGCCCAGCTATTGTTAACAGACGAGAATATTTTATGTGAAATTGGTGTAACCTGGCAGCCGAGAAGAGTGGACTGGAATGTACATGCATGAGCAATGGCAACTTCACTGTACTAATCACTGGGGGTGGTAGGCACCATTGAGTGAGCACATGTACTGTGTGGCCATCGCATTCAAAATGACTGAGTAGAACAACAAATATGCATCCAATTTTACGTTAAGTTTGAACATTCTTCCACAGAAACTATTTAGATGATCCAGAAGGCCACAGCTATGGGCAACTGGTGATTGGCAACTTCATCACAACAATGCACCCACTCATGCATCACGTCTTGTACAGAGGTTTTGGGAAAACTTCAAATCACCCAGGTGACTCAACCCCCCTGCAGCCCAGATTTGGTGCCCTGTGACTTCTGGCTTTTTCCCAAAACTAGAATCAGTTTTGAAAGGAAAGAGATTTCAGACCATGGATGAGATTCAGGAAAATATGACTGGGCAGCTGATGGAGATTGAGAGAACTGTGTGAGGTCCCAGATGCCTACTTTGAAAGGGACTGCAGTCTCATCGTCCTATGTACAATGTTTCTTGTATTTTGTATCTTCTTAAATAAATGTCTCTATTTTTCATATTACATGGCTGGATTCCTTCTGGACAGACCCTGCAGATGTCGCTCATAATATAGGAGTTAAAATAAGGGCAATAATACTTTCAAAGACTTGGGAAACACTAGAAAATAATGTTTAAATAAAATTCAGACAGGCAGAAATGTGGGTGGAAGCATTCCAGGGAAAGATACAAATGTGAAAGATGCCACAGAGAATGGAGACAATGGTCCAGATAAGAGCACTGTGAGAAATAGTAAAATGGTAGACTGGGGAAAGATCACAGACACATCTTAATGCTGGCCAAGGTGGTTATGCATGATTAACAACGGACTGAATTTAGGAGGTTGAACGACAACAAAAAAAGATGATGTAGGCTATGAGATAGGTTGACTAAGAGAATTTAGAGAACCATGAATTAACCTCAAAGAGAAAATGGCCTGGAGGCAGAGGACAAGGAGCTCAGTTTGAGATAACGTGACTCCAGAACATCCAAGTGGAGATATAACCTGGATCTAAGTTCTGGGGGTTGAAGACTCTAGGTTTGGTTGGGAAATGAAAATTAAGAATTATCTATTTACTGGTAAGAATTAAGGCCAGAGACTGGAGTAAAGTTGCCAAAGGAAATTTGAGAGAGAAAAAAGCCAGTTTCCTTTAAAATATACACAAAGGCAGGAAGATAAAGAAAAGGGGGAGAGAAATGACTGAAGAGGCAGAGGATCCAGAGGAACCAGAATCTCAGGAAGCGTTGTACCATGTCCAATTCAACAGAAGTAGAGAAAATAACTACCAATAATATGTTAACACCAAGTACATGACCCCATTTAATACTCAAACAGCCCAATGAAGCAATTCCCAGTTACTGACCAGAATTTCAGACCAGACAAAGAACTGAAAGTAAACAAACACTGAAGTAAAATGAACTTGGATTCTAATCTTAACTCCGTCCTTCAATAGCTACACAACCATAGGGCAATGAAGAAAATAATAGTGTCTACGGTTCTCATTGGGTTAGTGAGGATTACTTTTTAAATACATATAAACTGTTCAGTGCAGTGCTAGGTATGTATAAACAGTATGTGGAAGCTATTGGTTTAACTGTTTTTAAATAATGATCAACACAGGTTTTTCTAAACATGGTCTTTTGACAGAAATGTCAACTGATAAAGACTTTTTTGGAAGGCAAGATTCCACCAAGTTGTTTTTTAACATACATGCATACATACCTGATCCTGTGATTCTGCTTCAAGGAATTCATTTGTAGAACTATTACCATGTCTAAGAATATTCATTGTTGCAGTGTTTGTAGTAAGGAAAAGTTAGAACCAATCTTAATGCAAGATGTTACTTAAATTATTGTGTGTGTGTATACACACCATATGATCACATATCTACATGATACATCTATGAAGTATTCAATGCAAATTAAGTAAAATGATATGATAGGTACTTGCAGTATCTGAAGTGAAAAAGGCAATTTCTCAAAATAATCCATATATTATTCCATTGATGATCAGAAAATAAATGGAAAAAAATGAAACGATACACACTAAACAAACTCTAACAAATGTTAGCAAATAAAGAATAGAAAGCAGAGAGGGCTTTCACCTCAAATTCCTGTGCTGTTTGAATGAGAAATTTTGATGTATTATAATGTAATTTCAAAATGTAAGCACTTAAAATAAGAAACGTCAGAAGTATTTTTGAAGAAATGTCTTTGTAACCGGAGTTCTGACTCATTATTAGCAATGTGGATAAAAACTCAATACGACGATTTCGGTGCTTCGGAGAACACTACCAAGGAAAATGGTTGCAAAATTGCGTTTGTCTAGTGAGAGTCTCCACAGTACGTAACCTTTTTACCCCATAAAGGTTGTAGGGGAAATGACGAGTACGTTAGAACAGACGACGTGCATCACACAAATCTTTTCCAGTATTTTTAACCCCTAGTGAAAACAGTAATAAACACACCAATTATGGGTAAATCAGAAATAGTACAAAGCAAAATTGGCGATGAAAATGGGACCAGAGCTAACTAATTAACATGGTCAGTGTCCCACGCCTGCTCCATCCACACGGCTGGGTACAAGTGGGGGGCAGAGGGAGACAGCAAACACATCCTCCCTCCTCTTCAGTGAAATGCTGGAGGGTGGACCTGCGCGCTGTGTCCCGGGAGGGATGGCTGTGGGTGCCGGCCTGTACCAGAACGGGAGGAGTGCGCAAAGATACACATCTGGCGGAGATCCTCCCTGGTTTCACTCTCATTTGTCAGTCCCCTGACCCTGCGCAGCAGCCTGGGACCGGTCCTCCACCCCAGCCTCCTCGCAGGTCTCCTGGACGAGAACAGTTGGAGTGACTCATGTCCCTCTCCAAGTTAATTTCCCTTCCTGGGAAGGGGAAGCCTCCCTACAATCCCTGGCCGGGCAAGGTCCCTGGGCCCTCCAGCTGCACTCACTGTCCCCGCAGCTCCGCCATGGAGGGCAGGGGCTTCTTCGCCCGCTGGGCCGGGGGTAGTGGCGCCCAGGTCTGAGCCTCCGGCAGCGGGGGCAGCGGACAGCGGGGGAGCCAGCAGCGCTCCGAGCAGCGCCCCGGAACCTGGCAGGGTGATGGGTGGTGCGGGCCGGGCGGCCGCGCGCTTGCTCCGGCGCCGCTCTCCAGGCGAACATGCTCAGAGGCAGGCAGCCCTGCGACGCTGGGGAGCAACTCCCCGCCTGCTGGCAGCAACTCCAGAGGCTGCAGCTCCCCAACCCGACGCGCATCCGTTGCCAGGCGCCCAGAACTTCCGGCTGCACTCCGTCAGCAGGCCCGCAGGCCCTCATGGGAAACGGTGGCGAGTTGAGACTGCACCGGGGTGACGCAAGGGCGGGTAGCATACGCACGTACCCCCTCCATCCCCAGGACTCACTCGGTACTGCTGCCAGCGTTGTGGTCACAGCTACAGGAGTTGGCGTGGGCAGCTGATGCCGAAAACCGGGCTGGTGAAATGAAGTCAGTCGTGACACAAGGTCAGAGGGGCATAGAAGGTGCACCAAGCACTACAGGTTGGGTGGTGTGCAGTTGGACAAGGCTGGCAACATACATTTCTGAGTTGCATTTTTAAGATTCAAACGAGTGTCTCTAGAATACTGATGAGTCTACACCTTTCAAACAGCCCAGTAATACCTGACTATTCCAGTCTTAAGTTACAGAATCATCCCTGAATTCCCTCCCCACGTCTGCTGGAATTCCATGTTCTAGGCTTCCTTTGGCTTCTAGGATGAAAGCTTAGGTTGTCTTCTCCCTAGCACCCTGACTTGCACAGTGGGCTCTTAGAAGCTATACTCTTGTCTTCGTTTCCTGACTCCTCAATAGGGCTGCAAGTTCTGCCTTGGTAATATGGTTTCAGATTTCACAAAATTCCTGAAACTTCTCTCAAGCTCACTTTTCTGTTTTTCATTAAGTTTCACGATACCAACCTTTCCTAGTTCCTTTAAGAACACAAACTCAAATTAGACCTGGAACTTAACACCGTATTTTGCCATGTAAAATGCACTCCCATGTATAATATGCACCCACGTTTTTGGCCCCAACTTTTAATTCAATTTTTATTTATATATAAAACCAATTACCATATTACCAGGTTATTTACATACAGATATTGTTATTGCTTTCTAAAGTTTACACTTAATGCATAAGCATAAATAAAAATTAAAAACATGTAGGTATCGAATTAGTACCCATGTATAATGCACATCTTATTTTTCACTCAGAAATTTGGGCAAAAAGTGTGCACTATACACAGCAAAATATAGTACTCAGCCCCGCCACTGATTCAGTTGTGTAATCCTCAGGGAGAAAAGTTAACTCATCTAAATAATAGTGATAGTGATATACTTACCTAAGTGAATAGGCACACTGAAACCACGTGATCTTAAAGGGAAAATGTCTGGGGCCCACTCCAAAACCAATTAGGAATTCAGTTCTTGGTGCTGCCCTCAACACATTATCCAGTTTACTAACTGCTCTGCTTGAGTGTTGCTATCACACCCCCCCACCAACAGCTCTGTCCCAACTCTATGCCTGGCTCCTGTTGTTTCATAACTGGGCATCCAAATCCTACCTTTGTGAAACATCTCTTATATTCTCCTAACATGCTGCTCATTTTCACATACTACTATCCCTACACAATTAAACTCATAAATCCACATTCCAGTCCCCACTCCCTTCCCCATCCAACATGCCGGAACTACAAATGCCAAGTGGAGATACAAAATTTTAAATGGCTATTGCTCTTCAGGCAGCTTGATTAACTGAAAGCAGCAACTGGCACGCAATGCACCAAGCAGTTAAAAGTACTAAAACAGAGAAGGCAGTGATTCAGACAAGTCAGTAGAAAGTTATTTCAGGTATGAGATGCTATGGAAAAAAAGTTTCTGAAGAAACATGTCAAAGATGACCTTTTTTCCATAATGAAAAAGCCAAGTGCAGACCTGAGGGCTGAGTTATCCAGACACAAGAACAAGTGCCAAGACCCTACATTAGAAGCTTCTCGTATTTGAAGAGCAAGAAAAAAATATAGCTGGGATCCATAAAGATCAAATAGCCCTTCCAAATATTTCCCTGTCCTAGGTCCTGAGAATATGCTATCTTATGTAGGAATTTTGCAAATGTATTGAAACTAGGGAATGTGAGATGGGGAGGTTGCCCTGGATTACCTGGGTGGCTCAATGTAATAACAAGGTCCTTGTAAGAGGGAGGCCAGGGGAATCAGAGATGTTGAAAACATGGAAGCAGAGACTGTACTTGGAAGATAAAAGGTATGATGAGCCAAGAAATCCAAGTGGCTTCTAGAACAGGTAAGGAAATTGATTCTCCTGTAAAGCCTTCAGAAGGTGGGCAGGCAGGCCTGCTGACACCTTAAACCCCATGAATTGCGCTTTGGACTTCTGAAGCTCCAAAACTGTTAAGACAATAAATCTGGGTTTTTAAGTCACTTAAAATTTGTGATTTATACCAGTGATAGGAAACATACTTAGTGCTACAGGTATACCTCAAGATATGAGGGTTTGGTTCCAGACCACCAAAATAAAGTTGGAATCTTTTTTTGCTGGTGGAGGGTCTTGCTTAGCTTTGTTTAAAAAAAAAAAAAAAGCAGAGCCCTGGCTGGTGTAGCTCAGTGGATTGAGCATGGGCCTGTGAACCAGAGTATCAATGTTCGATTCCCAGTCAGGGCACATGCCTGGGTTACAGGCCAGTTTCCAGTAGGGGACATACAAGAGGCAACCATACATTGATATTTCTCTCCCTCTCTCCTTCCCTTACCCTCTAAAGATAAATGTAAGCTTAAAAAGATGAGGTTATGCCTGTGTTATGTGTCAGGTACTAAGTATGATGAAAAAGAAAGGCTGGCCTTAAAGAGTTTTACTGCCCCAGAGAAGGAAGGTGTATGAAAATGTTTTGGCCAGTTTGATACCAAATCTGTAAAGCAAAATGGCAGGGGCAGAAAGTGGTCAACCTTCCCCTGGAGGTGGTTCCCCCAAGACCCCAAGAACCTGTCACATTCTAGATGGCCCTATAGCATTTACCTCAATATGTGCTCTACACCTTGGCCATTACACTTACACATGAAAGCAGAGGCTTATTTTCATTTGTATGCCCCTGATAGTTGCTCAAGTTTTACAACAGTAAAATAGCACTTAGAACTTTCACCCAGGCTCTGCTCTAAACATTTTACTCAACCTGACATAATTTATTGAGCTATTATTTGGAGGTTGGATATGAACCCAAATAGTTTGGTTCCTGAGCCAGCACTCTTGATCCAGCCTATCAGAGGAAGCTTCTAAGCAACATGAGACTGAAGGACAGGGACAGCCAATAAACTTGGCACTCTGAAGGGTACAAATGGTAATGTACTTATGTGAGGTGAGTGTAGAAGTAGCACCTACTTGGTGACCCGGACTTTCAGAACGGTTAGTTAGCTTTCTAGCTGACCGTCCCTTGTAGAAGGGACTTTTAGAAGAGGAAGCCTAAGTAAAATAAGGCATTAACCTATATTTAGTTTGAACTGTTCACAAAATATTCTTATAACCATTATGTAGCCTTCATGATCCTGTGAAGGCAAACACACTATATAGGGTTCGTACTGTTCACTGCTTCCAGCATCCACTGGGGGCCTTGAAACCTATCCTCTGTGGATAAGGGGGACTAGTGTATCTAACCTCAATCTACTGTGAATCTAATACTGTTCTAAAAAAATTGTTTAAGAAGAGTTGTGTTTAAATGCCACCACCCCTAGACAGTTGCACTTCTACTTACTACTATCCCAATTCCTACATCATTTAATTTCACCCACCTACCCACGCCTAGGTAGTTAGCAATATGCCATATGAACAACTTTATACAACAATGAAATTTTCTTTCTTCTGAGTCACTTCTACCTTTCAAGATACTGGATGAGCAAAGGCTGAGGGGGATGAATTCTAGCTGCCTAAGCAGTAAAACAAAATAGGTAACTTCCAAACTCACTCTTTAGGCTCCACCTAGAGATTAATCTATGCTAATTTTTTGTACATTTATCCAACTGTTTACTAAGACACAAAATTTCTTGCAGACCACTTATACACTCAGACATGTAACACTGACTTTATAAATTTAAGGACCTTGCCCTGGTTGGCATGGCTTGGTGGACCATCACCCCACAGAGTCAAAGGTCGCCAGTTCCATTCTTGGTAGGGCACAGGCAAGAGGCAACAAATCAAAGTTTTTCTCCATCTTTCTCCCTATCTTCCCCTCTAAAATAAAGAATTGTAATCTTTAAAAGTAAATAAAAGACCTTAATTTCCCTCCAGAATTTACTGACTCTAAACTCACCAGTGCAAGAACAGCTTCCACACCAAAGAATTTAAAGAAATTCTTAGATATACTTGTCCAGCAACTTTCAAATATGAAAAAGTAATATTCTGGCACAAAAGTATCAAAAGAATTAACAGGGCATCTGTTTCATACGCACCATACCTTTGGCACAATCATTGAAGACTACAAAAAATTGTTACTGTTATTGTATATACACTTATGTTATACTGTAAACTTTCAGTTCACTGTCAGGTAAGATGACATACAAAACATAGAAGAATATAATTTATAAAATACCAAAACTCATTATTTAAAATTTTTGCTCAGTAGTTTCACTTTAGGCGTGCCAAAATAACTCAGATCAGTGGACACTAATTTCTTCCTTTGTAATATATACAATATGTAACGGAAAACTTACCAAAATATGGACAAAAGACACAAAACAAGAATATAAAAACACATTTACATGGTTCTCTATAGGCAAGCCAAAGCCTGAAAAAAAAATAGAGTTTCAACAATAACTTACTTTTATATATGTTGTTTTTATTACCTTACCTACAAGTCACAAAGGCCTGTGAACTAGGCAAAAGGCTGCCTCAATGGCACAATTCAAATTGTAGAAATAAAACCCCTTTCATATAGAAAGGGATCTGTACAAAAGGGATTTGGGAATCCCTTTCCTAAATCCAAGAAATGTTTTTCATAAGCTACAAACTGGACCTTACGTTCTGGATGCGATGGTTTTTGATTTGGCGTAATTTCATCATATAGCAAGTGGTGCCATAATAGTTAAGGGACATCAGAACAAGCTAACAAAAAAGTCACCAAGACAACATAATGTATGTCAATTTTAAAGCAGTTCCTGTTTATTAACTGACCAGATTACAAAAATGACCATGGTAGATACCTGTAAGAGAGAAAAAAAAACTATTATTAAAGAAACAACTTTAACAGCTAATAATTAACATAAATTAGAAATTTACATGGAAGTGTCAATCCCATTTCTTTTTAAGTAGGGAAAAACAGGCTTTTTCTTCCCTCCATAAATATCCTCAAAAGGAGTAACCAAACCAACTGTAATCATTTGAGATGGTTGATTCCCACTCCCTCCCAACTAAATATATGGATTAGAACTCAACCAAACCCTATTCGACATTTAATGGAGAAGACACTTGAGATTATACCACTTTTACTGTAGTATTAAGTAAACTTTTCAAGAAGTTACTCACCTTAGTTCATCCTTCTAATAAGCCTGTTGATCTGGTCTTCCCTATTACCAGCATCTCCACCTTCTACAAAATGGGTGGTCTTTTTCTTCATTCCACCTCTTGGAGAAGATAATTTGAAGGGCCACAGGAAGTTGTTTGCTTCTTTGAAGCGTTTTCCAACAGTATAGATCTCATGAATCAGATCCTCCATGCAGATTATGCCATATTTACCTGAACATTTTACCGTTAAGATGATTAGAACTAAGTTTTTAAATATTATTAAGTTTTAAAGTACTCAACAAGCACAATTATATATAGGATGTAACAGAGTTAAAAAGTAAATCAATAGTAAAAAGAGAAAAACACAGGGCCACAAGACACCAGAAAACATCAACTTATTTATCTAATATCAAACTTTTCCTCAAAGAGATAGAACCTACCAAGAGATCGAGCAATCAATGCATTATCTGTCAGGGCAATTCGTTTTTTGTTGATTTTCCCATACCCACGCTTGTAGATCAATTCATTTACTGACTTCAGGTTAGGGTACCTGAAACATGAAAAACAAATATAAATGACCAGAGAATATGGTTATTGTCAAAACACCTAAAATTCATCTTGCTAACATAGCCAATTTACCAAACAGAAATCAAAGGAAAAGACAGACTTACCCCCATGCAATATATGGTTCCACAATTCTCAGCATGTTAATTGAAGCCTTGTTGAGCTTAACAAAGGTACCATTGAAGATCTGGCGAAGGCGAAGAAGCTGCAGCACCTTTCGGACCTTTGGGCTCACACCATTGATACTGGAGTGAAAAAAAAGACCAAAAATTCACTGGCATTTTATAAGAATCTTTATTAATAAGAAAGTATTACAATTTTGGACAACCCAAGTCCAACCTAAATAGACAGAAATCCTTTCGTGTTACCAAGACCACTGGTGTTTTCCTCATTTAGGTAAAATTTTGTATCACTGCTCCCAGTTTGCCTCCTTTTCAAAGTAAATTGTCTTTGGACACAAATCTATTACATTTAAACTTCCCCTCACCCTTTCACCACTTCTTAGTTAACGTAAGTCTACACTTTAGAACTTTCGAACTTCATCACAAGGACAGTGAACTGAAGTCCAGCGCTCAATCAGAGAATGGACAGGAGCTTTGGGCACAGGTCTTCCAATTAAACCATTAAAATATTGTCCCCTTGTTAAAGCTACCCCCAAAGTATTTTTATTCCAGAGCCAAGGCCTCCAGAAGTAATGTTTAATTTTGCTGGAACTGCATAGTTTTCCCTTCAAAACCAGACTGCGGTAAAAAAAACGAACTTACCCTCTGATCCTGATGACAAATGCCAATTTGGGTTCTGCAGGTACATAGAAGTTGCCAGCTTTTCTTGCCATTCTAGCCATTCGAATCTCAGTTCTGTACATCTGCCTATATTCCTTGTGATAGTGCTTAGCTTTCTCATAGATAAGCTTCCTCCTAGCCTTTCGAAGCTGAAAATGAATGATCAGTTAGTCATCTGATTTCCAGCTCCCAAACACAATTAGCAATATGATTTTCCTAGAAAAAAACTAATCTTCCCTTGCAACTTTTTTCTTGCCAATCTGCACTAACATTATGAGAAGCAGATGCCACCTTCACTTGAGATGCCACTTTGAGGAGCTAACCAAGCTCACTGGGTACAGTGGGCTAAATAAACAACTCCTGTTAAGACTAACACCCTCCTCCTTTTCAACCCCAAAGCCTCTTTTTACAGGGTAAGTACCTCAAAAAAGTTTCCTTACCATCTTTTGGGCAAACTTCTTTCTCAGGCGCTTGATTTTCAGCTCTGCGAAATTCCTTCGCTTTTTCTTAAGGGTTTCTGGCACAGCAGGAACCTTCTTCTTCTTCCTAGTATTCACAAACAACATTAATACTTCAAAAAGCTCACAGCACTGCACCATACTGAGCGTCACTTAACAGTAGTATTAATGTATTAGTATTAATACAACAGTAGTAATATTATCATTAGCTCTAACACTAGTACCTTTAATTGTTCTAGTCTGCTACAGCACGAGGTGCAGATTTTAGGCAATTTCTATGCTAACAACCACCTATAACAGGGACATTACTTAACCGGCAGCCGCAAAGACAGCCGAGTCCCAGCCTCCCTCCCCACGAGAAACTACTTCAAGACACTGATCCCCAAACTTTCAACAAGGTCTTAGGCTTCCCCCAAATAAAAAATAGCTCCAGAAAAACAACAACAACCAAAAAAAACCAGTACCATCTGGTTTAGGCCTCAAGCTCCACATGCTGAGACCGAAGGGCCAAAGGCAGGAACGCCTAGACCAAGTACCACCCAAGCGCGAACTCATGTCAGAGTGGACTGGGCAACCAGCCGATTCCACACATACTCAGCTCTCACACCTCGCCTCGTTTCCAATAATTCCTAAACCTCCGCCCCAAGGCCTCCTGCATCCCATGTTAGCCTCTGGCCACCACCAGTATCACAAGACGTCATAAACACACAGATAAGTGGGCAAAGATACAGTCTACAGTTGGACCACGAGACAGTGAGCCAAAAGGCCTCCGATCTCGAGGATGGAAGAGGATTCTCTAAGGATGAAAGAGCAACTTACTCGGCGCCCTCCATGGTTCCAGCCGGAAAAAAAAGAAAAGAGGAAGTTGGCGCATGCGCACTGTTCACTTAAAAGAGTGCGAAGCCCCACGACTCATAGGTATTCCAGGATAAGCCAGAAAAGAAGTCAGAACTGAAAACTTGCAGACGCAAAATTAAGAAATGCCCTATTCAGCCTCTTAGGATCAAGTTCAGGATAAAATTTTATGGGGAAAACCAGCATGTATTAGTTAGGCTTTTTAAGCAACAAGAGCAAAGAATGCTGACACCTTGACTGCTCGGGGTCCTAGTCCTCAAGCCGCGTTTAACCCGGTACAGCACGAATTCCAACCACTAATGTACGCAAATAACACGCCGCTGGGGTGCGAACTACAAATCCCAGCATGTACCAGTTCTCTTGCCCACCCGCTGGGAGGGCAACGCTTGGCCGGGACTGTAGACAGCCACTACGGTCGTGATTCCAGCCAAAAAAAATGAGAGTCTTTTGGCCGACATTGCAAAGGGCTATCTGCGATTCCCAAGTCGCTCCCGAGACCCGGCTTTAACTGCCTTTTCGGCTCTGTCAAACCCAGTCACAGCCTCCGGCACCCCAGGTTGCCGTGCTGCCGAGGTCCTTTCGTTCCTCAGTGTGAGGGGCTGTCTTCCGCAGCGCCTGACTGCAGGTGGAGTCGTCCAGTGTCCCGTGGTTAAGTAAAGTGGTGAGACTGGGACAGCGAGGATCGGACGCCCACAGGAGGATGGCCGGGACACTGCCAACTACCGGGCCTGGCAGGCGGAGGCCGGGACACCCCACGGCAGGGGGCGTGAGTCGCGAAGGGAGGTGCGACGAGGGTTGGAAGCTGCGGCCACGGCCATGTGAGAGGGGCTGCCCCTCCGCGGCTCGGCTGACGGCTGGCGGGCCGGGGGCTGGGCCGGGGGCGGGGTGCGCCCGGGGGCGGGGAGGGCCGAGCGGAGGGAGGGCAGATGCTGCTGCTGGCTCTTCCCGGTCGAGGGTTATATAGCGCGGAGCGTGGAGCCCGCTCAGAGGCGGCCAGGAGCGCTCTGACCTGCGAGTGGCGCTTCGCTGCGGAGCCTGGTGCCCGAGTGACAGCAGCAGGGAGTGCAGGGCAGGGGGACACGAGACTGCGGGGGCAGCTGCCAGCATTTGGGCAGCGCTCGCCTGCGCCGAGCGAGTCGCCCCTTCCCGGCGCTCCCGCTGCCCCGCACCCCACCCTCCCACCCTCTCGCAACTTGGGTCAAGTTGACAACTCCCGCGGTGGCCAGCCGGCCCGTGCAGTCTCCGCCGCGCTCCCCTCCCGCGGGTGAAAAGGAGTCGCTGCGCCGGCTCCGGGAACTCTTGTGCGGCGGCGGCGGCGGCTTGGCCATGAGGGCAGCGCGCGCCGCCTAACTCAAGGCTGTCACCGCCGCAGCGTCGGGACCCGCGGGCCGGGAGGGCGCTCCGGGACCGGCAGGGGGCTGCCCGCAGTAGGCGCGGAGCCCGGGCAGCTACCGCAGGAGGCACAGCCCGGGGCCACCGCGCGGAGCCCCGGCGGTAGTGGCCCCGCGCACTCCAGCCCGGACTCTAGCCCGGCGGGCACCTCAGGGGCGGGCGCGGGACGCAGGCTTCTAGTACCCGTCGCTCTTACACACTCCCCCGGGCGGGGAGCCGGGCTGTCCGGCGCGGGGTGGGCGCGAACCTTGGGCGCGAACGTGGGCGCTGGGCCCGTGCGTTGCCTCGGGCTTCGCGATGAACATCGTCGTGGAGTTCTTCGTGGTCACTTTCAAAGTGCTCTGGGCGTTCGTGCTGGCCGCAGCGCGCTGGCTGGTGCGGCCCAAGGAGAAGAGTGTGGCAGGCCAGGTGTGCCTGATCACCGGCGCCGGCAGCGGCCTGGGCCGCCTGTTTGCCCTGGAGTTTGCCCGTCGTCGGGCGCTGCTGGTGCTCTGGGACATCAACACTCAGAGCAACGAGGAGACCGCGGGCATGGTGCGCCACATCTACCGCGACCTGGAGGCGGCGGACGCCGCAGCGCTGCAAGGTAACTGGGACCTGCGCCCCAGCATTGTTGGGTCAAGCCCCTCCCCGTCCCCGCGCCCACCCGGGAGGGCCCTGGAACCCCACTGTCATGGTCAGCCAGCTCTCGAGAAAGATAACCACTCCCCACACCGACTCGGACTTCTGCGAGTGGATTTTTCTCGATAAAGGAATATGATCTGTATTTTTAAAGGGGAAAGTGTGCCAAACCCTTTTTGTAAGGGAGGTCCTGTCTCTTTGGGGACGACTGTGGGGTTTCCTAAGCTCTCTGAGGACAGGGAAGGCAGAAGGAACTTGTTTTCACAGGTTTGAATCCTAAAGAAATGCCTCCATCGCCTTTGCAACGGGAAACTTATCTGGGAAGTTGTACTTAGAGTCGATGGATGCACGTATATATGTTAATGTGGCTTGAACCTCTTAGACTAGGGGCAGCACTGATTTCACTGTAACTTCAACCGTGAGAAAATAATTACATTGTTTCACCAAAGATAAGTACTTTTAGTTACATACTTTGCCTGATTGAAAGATGCTCTGCCTCTTAAGACAAAGTGCTTGAAGGATTTAAGCCTTTTTGTAAATTTATTCCGTGTTTTTGGTAACCTCAGGAAATCTGCATTTTTGTATATTTATGAATTGGCTTGAATCTGAGACTTTAAAAATAAATCAAAGTGGGAACAATAATCAACCATAAGTACTGGTTCAGGAAATTTGATAATCACTCTTGCTTTTTGACAGAATTCTTTTATTTCCAGGGAAAACATTGGACTTTACAGGGAACATTAACTTGGGCACCACTCCTACCCCACGATGATCATTGCCACCAAAATTACTGGCACTGGCCTTTTAGGTTAGAAAATCAAAGGTCAAAAATGTTACATCTTCAACAATGGTTTGGAGGGCAGAGTAAATAGATTTCTGTGCTCTCTGCCAAAACCTAAGAGATAGTGGTATTTGTTTTCCAGGAAAGAGATTTTGGTTTTTTAATTGAGTTCTTGTGTGCTAAAATGGCATATTTACCTGTGAGTTTGATTCGTGTGATGGTGCTGTGCTGGTTAGAACACATCAGTGTGACCTCCACTTTTCATGAAAAACTTTAGGTTCATTTCTTGGCTTTGAATGAATTCAGATGATTAATTAGAGTTTTAATTTGTGAGCCTTGAGGTGAGTTTTTATTTTGAGGGTGCACCTACTAAAGAGTAAAAGCCACTTCTGGCCACTCCCCCCCCAAATGAGGAGTGTAGTGTGTGTGTTTGGGAGGAGGGGTGTTAACTCTCTGGGTGGAGATCAGTTCTTTCCAGGTGTCTTTAGCTCCAGGAAGCTGATCCCATGAGGTCTGACTTGTATTGGGCTTGTCACAGTTACATGATTTTCCCCTAAGCAAAGTTCTCCAGCAAATTGCTCTAATTCCCCAAGACTTCTAGGGGAGGAAGGCAGCTGTAAATTCAGTCATTGGCAAGCCTCACAGTGTTAGAAATTTGAAGCTCACTGTAGTATTTTTGTTTTGTGTGATCTTTGTCCTACTGATTACCATGTGACTTACGTTTTGCCCCCCCCCACCCCCTGTTGCACCCGCCCCCTGCGCTGCTGCTCGTCTGGACTTCTGAGGACAGCTGGGAATGGTGAGGAAGAAATTCTGCCCCACTGTAACCTGCAGGTTTTTACCTACACCTGTGATGTGGGAAAGAGGGAGAATGTCTACCTGACAGCAGAAAGGGTCCGCAAGGAGGTTGGCGAGGTCTCAGTCCTGGTCAATAATGCCGGTGTGGTCTCTGGGCATCACCTCCTGGAATGTCCTGATGAGCTCATTGAGAGAACCATGATGGTCAATTGCCACGCACACTTCTGGGTAAATATAAACATCCTTATTTTCATTTCTGGGCCCTCCTCAATGAGAAGCTTGGGAAGGAGAGAGACTTCAGTACCAGCCTGAAAGCCACCTGCACATTTCTTCACACAGCTTCCTTCTAAGTCACTATTCCCTGTGGTGAATTACATCGTGCACCAGTTACTATTAAATAGCTGTTTGCTCCCCCCGCCCCAATTCAGTGTGTCTTGCAAGGGTAGAGAACTGAACATTTTGAACTAGTTTGAAAGACTGCCATAAAAATAACAAGAGGAAGCATAAAATCCTGGGTTTGTTTATTTTACTTTCTGTTGAGTTTGTAAAACATTGGTTGTTCCTATGAATTCCTAAAATCGGAGTTTAGGCTTCCAAATTACTGCTCAGCCACATTTTGGGAAGTGCCAAAGAGTCTGAGATCAGCATTTGTGGTCCACTGGGAGCGGTCAGGCCACCCTGGCAAGGCACTTAACATCCATTGACCGTCTCAGGGTCTGTGACCTTGTTCTGTTGGATTACCTCTCAGCTTAGCAGATGCCTCTCTTAGAACAGAAATCACCCTGATAGGACCACAGAATCACTATATAGGGGCAGGAGGACTGTGAGGTCTGGTGGACCAGGAGCTTAAATCATATCAGCTTCTAGATGATGGTTAGAACACGAGAGCTACTATAGAAACTAAGAGTGAGAGGGCGGGGCGGGCTTTCTATTGCTCTGGGGACAAAACTAACCTCAGTTTTTCATCTGAAATGATTCAGTGGTGGTAGGTGTGAAACCTTTCCCTGTAACTGTATGTTGTCAATCCACTTTATGCTTTTCTTACTCTATAATATCTCCCCTTTACTTTTGTAGACAGATAAAATCTGATAAAGAAAGGGTAAGGAAAGAGGGTGGTATGTTTTGTTTTGTTTTTCCATAGGCAGATTAGCCTTCTAATCGAACACAACAAAGAACTGTTTCTCCTAAATAGGTCACAATAAACCTCATTAGTTTTTAGCAAGTGCTTAAAAACTTAATCTGGTTTTAGAAGTACCTATTCAAATGTTGTTCCTTGAACATCAAACCATTTTTCTGATTCTGGAAGAAGTTTGTATGTTTTATTTTCAAACATGAAGTATATTTAATTTATTTCCACACCTGTAAAAATGAACATATAAATGATGTGAACTAATTATGTTTTACAGGAGGAAAGAAATTACCAGATACAGTTTGGGAGAATTTAAGTGTGTTTGTGTGTGCATAGGGGGTATGTGTGTGTGTGTGTGTGTGTTGGGTGCAGTGTGGGTGGGGACTGACTAAAAGTCCTTGCTGCCTCGGGGTCCACAAGAACAGGTGGCAGGTGAAGAAGGGGGCGGGGTCAGACAAGGAAAGGCCAGTACAATGGAACAAATGGGGCAGTACAGCTTATCCAGAATCTTGTGTGTTTATTATTCTGGGCAAAACAATCACCATTTGAAATAAAAGATGTACATAATTTGCAGGTGGACTGAAGTTTTCATATTTGAAGATGATAAGGATGAAGCTGCTATAGAAACCTGAGTTGATTTTAGTCAACTTATTTATCCTTAAACAGATATTCAGCCATCAGTAGGCTAGTTATGAGTCGTTTTAAAGACACCAGGACTGGTCTTTTCTGGTAACATTTGACTGAGGTGATGCCCAGTTTCTGAACCCATTTACCTACACAAAATATGCTAAAGTTTAACTTTCTTGCCTATTTTCTCTGTGTGATTATTTTGTTGAATTGTAAAAAAAATTCAAATGGAATCAGATTATTAAAGAACTCCCATTTGACTCTCAGTTAAATACTTACAGGAGGAAAGCAGCTTCTGATCTCTTATCATTCTATGAAATAAGAGCTAATTTAGAATGTATTAAGCACAGAAAATCCATAGCGTTAGCTTTGAAAATCCACATCAGTTAGTGTACTTGTACCTTAAACATCAGGCTACTTTCTAAGAAAGGAGAAAATTAAATCTGCAATAGCAAAATTATTGAGGAGCTGAATCTATACAGCAAGAAGAAACAAACCACCTTCCCAAAGGCCTTTTGGCTTTGAGATGTTGCTTAACTACACAATTTAGGGAGTTCTTGGAAGCCTTGACAGTAATGACGTCGCTTCATATTAAAATATGGGAGGTTCCTGAATTCTCCAGCTGTTTTTCTCCCAAGCATCTGAAGTTAAGAATTTATTTTCAATATTGAATCAGAAAATTCGTTTTCAAGTTGGAATTTTTAACTTCTTGCCAAGACTTAGAAACCTTTTAAGAAGTTGAGATCTAGTAACTAAAATGTAGAATAAGAATGATTATAATTTTTACAGTAATTTTTTTGGTGGGGGAGATTTACGTGGCCTGAGAGCCACCTGAATTCAGCTTCCTTTCAGCAGTCCTCTTAGGAAAATGTCTGTGGTTAGTTCAGAGATGTGCAGTGTTGGCATGTGCTGTTTCCCTTCCAGAAAAATAACCACTGTGTTTTTCCACTGTATTCAGGTGGGGAAAAGATGCTGCCCCAAACGTTTTAAAAAGTATATCAGCTGAGCAAAGACTTGTTTGGTAATTTGAACAGATCTTCTTGAGCCAGACTCTTAAGTAGCAGTTGTCGTCTGTTTTCATAGAATCAATAGTATGCAGTTCTGACAGAGAGTTAAAGACATGTGCAGTGAAATAGAAAACCATGTGGGTGTCCTGTGGACATCCACCAAAATGCTGTGGATGCTGCTAATTCCAAACCATTCTTCACACTGTTGCCTGAAAGGCCCTCTTCCCCTATTCTATCTACCTTCGAAGGCCTAGCTCAAGTTCTTCCTATAACCTTCCCTCACTACTCCAACGCTTTTCTGGCGTTTTTGCATATTAGAGCTGTGAGGGTCTTTAGAGATCATCTTATCCAACCTCTTGTTTTCCTATGAAGCTGCAGTTGAATGACTTGCCGAAGTCTTTTCTCTTACTGCCATGAAGCTCTTGCAGCCTTTGCTGTCGTTCCCACGCTTTGGTGTATAGTATGTGTTCTTTGGTAGAACTTTTCAGACCTTGTGCTCTGAAACCCTGACATAGATGCAAGCCATCTGAAGGCAGTTTGTTTGTTTGCCCCCACCTGGCACAGATCTCTACTCATAAGTCACTCAATAAATGTTTAATAATAAAGGTGAGGCTTCTTCTTAAACATTTAGAAGATGACCTATTCAGAGAATGCTCACATGAGTCTATCTTCTGAAATTTCAAAAGGTAAGCATTATGCTAGACTAATTTAAGCTGGGTAAGATTGATGAGATTTCAAAGTGGGGCTGGCTCACATTCATTATTGTTTGTATCTCCTTTTGTTTTCCTAAATAAATTTTCTATTCTCCTTGCCCCACCTGTATGCTCATTTTTTATACACTATGTAATACCATGGTGTGTTAAATATGCTCAGTGGTGTGAGCCTAGTAACTTTGAGAAAGCTGGTATGTGTATATGCCAATTTGAATTAAGCTCAAGTTGAATGTCTGGCAACTATTCCTATTTCCCAGTGACTGGGCCTCGAGGAGAAGACTCCCACTCTGACTCTTTACTTGCTTATTGCTATTTCCATGCACATTGGCAGTTTTTACAGTACTTGACATTATTCTGCACAGCCCTCCAGTCTGCTGCGATTCTTCAACCTCCAGTACTCTTCCATCATCAACTCTCCTAGGAACCTTCTCTTGGTTACCAGTTAAGAAGCGATAGATTTGGGGTAGGTTCTAGTCAGCATAATCTGTTGTGCAACGTTCATGGTGAGGACAAGATGATGGAGAATGTACACAATCAATGCACTTTTTTTGCCATAACCACAGAAACCATCTTACGTGGTGAGATGCAAAAGCTTGAAAATATCTCCCTAGTTTTCTTTGAAAAATGGAAAGTTGGCCTCCACACAGGAACTGCAAACCCATGTTTTTCCCAGAACATTAACATGGCTTTGCTTGTTTTTTTTTCTAAGAGAAGTAGAATCTTAGCTTGCTGTTTCTAAAAGGTAAAGTCATTTGGCCTGTCTACGTGAGCAGCACATTGATCCCTGATTAACCAAAAGGGGGAAGCAAAAGCATTTAGCTGCAGGCCTTTTATGTTCTGAAAAAATTTTGCATTGCAAAGGACTAAATCTGTCAAATAGCTAGTCTGTAATTTACTTCTATTGATATGGTAGTCAGACAAGATAATTGGTAGTTAATTAATAGACCACTTAACTTAAAAGGTTTCACAGTTTTAAAATACTAATTACTGAATTTGGCATTTATCTATATCCAAATGTCTAAAGTCTATTTAGTTAAAATCCATCCAGGAAAAGTAAAAGCCCACTAGTAGATCTGAGTAATGTAGCACTTAACAGCATTAGTACCTAATATCTCATGAATGGTTCCTAATCATTAATGTTGAAGATTTTTTGTGATTTACTAGATTTTAATCTCAAATACTATAATTCTGTTCTCTGGTTAGAGAAACCTAGTTTTGTTCACAGCCTCTTAGATTTACATTTTTTATTTATTTTTATTTTTTTAAAGATTTTATTTCTTTATTTATCTTTAGAGGGGAAGGAGAGAGGGAGAGAAACATCAATGTATGGTTGCCTTTTGTGCGTCCCCTGCTGGGAGTTGGCCTGCAGAGAACTGGACTACAACCCAGGCATGTGCCCAGACTGGGAATCGAACCTCGATCCTCTGGTTCGCAGGCCCGTGCTCAATCCACTGAGCTACACCAGCCAGGGCCAGATTTACATTTTTTAAAATTATTTCTAAATTATTCATATAAAATTATATATCCAGTGCTTCCTTCTCCAAATCATGATATTAAGAATTGTTTTAAAAATTGTTAGACTATATATTTTTTATAGAGCATTATTTTCCTGTCTAAGGATAACCCTAAAGACTTGCCATTCAAGGCTTCTTTTATTTTTTTTTAAGATTTTATTTATTTTTAGAGAGAGGGGAGGGAGAAAGAGAAGGAAAGAAATGTCAGTGTGTAAGAGATACACTGATCAGTTTCCTCTTATACACCTCCAAGTGGGGACCTGGCCCATAAGCCAGGCATGTTCCCTGACTGGGAATTGAATGGGCAACATTTCAGTTCACAGGCTGGCACTCAGTCCACTGAGCTACACCAGCCAGGGCCCAAGGTCCCTTTCAAAGTCTATACCAGGGCTGGCTTTTGTTATTAAATAAATAGATGCATAAAAATCAAATGTTTGAGCTTCAGAAATAAAGGCTTTTTATGTCTTAAACTGAACTTTAAATTGACGTAGGGTAAGCCTACTTTGTCTTATTAATTCTTGTGGTCACAGTTAAAAATTGAGTAAAACATCTCTTTAGGTAGTAACTACTTGGGTACCTGAGACTGTGGACCTAACAAAGTCATGTCATAGCCTTCTTGACACAAAATAAGTGCACATGCTTATTGAATTTTATTGTATTTGCTACTTTACATGCTGGGCCCACGTCTACTGCTACTAGAAGTCAGTATCTATGACATGATAAAATGTCACTATACATAACTGGTGTGAGCAAGGAACCATTCTGTAAAAATCTCCCCAACATCTTTGATATATGTTCTCATCTGTGTCTTATTATCTCAATTGTTTAGAAGATATTATTAAGTAACCAGTGTCCTAGGAAACAATAACAGTGCTCCTTAGTCACCACATGCAATGTGTAGCTTGATCTTCCTGCTGAATGTGACCCTGTTGACCATTTCTTTGAAGCTCAGTGCTTTAGCTTCCATGATAAGCCCGGTTTCTCCTGCTTCTCTTCCCATCAGTCCTCTTAGCCTCCCTGCATCCAGAATGTAATGACTCTGCAGCCTTGCATGCTCAGACCTCTTCTCACTGTGCACTTCTAACTGGATAGTTTATTTATTTCAGTGGCTTCAACTGATTTATGTGGCAGTTCCCAAGTTCACACAACTATCTTGCCTGTTCCACGCATTTTCGAATATCAGCAAATCTGAAAACTGAATTATACTGTTTTGTCCCTTACTGTGTCCCCAAGCATGGCCAGTATCAGATGTGGTGACACAAGCAGTACCTTTAATTGTCCCTCCTGCACACATGCATGGGTCACCAAATCCTGGCTGCTCTCTTGCTTCCATGTATTTTGATCCCTCCTTTCCACTCCTGCTTCCACTTTGCTTCTGTCACCTCTTGCCTGGACTCTGGAAAGAGTCTCTTAATATCTTTCCCTGTTTCCAGCCATTCCTCTCCAACCTAGGGTCATAACTTAAGCAGACTTAAGTTAATGAGATGCCTGTTTAAAGGTTATACTGACTGGAACCTACCTTAAACCCTTGCTTGACTATTGTGTTCCCATCATGAAGTACAGGTTCATTCACACTTCAGATTAGACCTCCCAGGGATAATTTCCACCTGCCTTCAAGCTCATCACTTAAATATTCCCTGGTATACCCTCAATTGAGGTCCTGCAGGGTTGGACACCTTGCTATGCCCTGAAGGAGCCCTGGTCATTGACCTATTCTGCCATTTGAGTCCTGTCTTATTGGGAGTCGAAGTTAAATAGTTCAGACAAAATGTAGCCCCATTCCTGGGAAAGAAAAACAAACACAATCATGTTTTCATGTTGAGTGACTAGAATCTTTATATATTAAGGATCGGTCCTTGTAGAATCATCTCAAATTCTTGGTTCAGGGAATACCCTCTTGTTAAATTATGGGCTACTCATCTCAATTCCTGGAAGCAAAGTTGGTATTTATTCTTTTTTCCCTGGCTATTTCTACATCCAAGGCTTTAGCCATTATCTGAGCAGGTAGGAATTAATCTATAGGTCATGTCAAAAGGGAAGCATTCTTTAACCAGTGCTCATGCTAACACTGATTGAGTATCTTTTTCTGAAAGACTCCCTGGATATTGTCCATAGCAGTCCTTCACCACTCACTGTAGGACTGGACCCCTCAGGCCTGGGGAGGAGCTGCAAACCCAATGGCTAAAAGCTCAACTGCCCCCATCCTCAGTTCTCTTCCTTTAACACTGTTTTTACCCTAATCATTCTTCAGGTTTTCCAGTGAACTGACTTTAGCAACTTGACTGTATCCTTTAAAGATGTGGCAATCAGAAAATTTACTTCAAGCAGTTTTAATAATCTCACTTTGGAGTTAGAATACGTTTTTTAAAGTAGGAAACCCCTTTTCATTTAAGTTTTTCTTGAGTTAAGGGATATTAATAGCAGATTCATCTAAAATTTCTATCTTTTGGAAACTACAAGTAAGTCTTTTTCAACTATGATAAGTAGCCAGTTAGCCTCTGTCTAATCCAGATAGCTGTATGGGTAGAGGTTTGTGTGTTTGCTTCTTTTGGAATGCTCGATGAGTGATAAATGCAGAGGTTCATGGCTGTGGTGCAGTTACACCATCTGGACATGAGAGAGTCCATCCCAGCTTGTGCGAAGTCCTCAATACCCAGGATATTTTGGGACCCCCCCCCAAATTGTACTATGCTGAAATTCCACTAGGGGGTGTACTGGCAGGGTGGATTTGTATCTTATTTCCTTCTACACACAGTAATCTTCCCAAGATAAAGGGCCTTTTGTAGCTAATCTTTGGAGTGTGACAAACTTTGATAGTCCTTAGGAAATAGTAAACTCTCCCCTGCCTCCACTGAATGGGTTGAATCCAGTGTTTTAAGCCTATAACTCCAGGGATTGGATAAAAAATGTGTTAAATCTCTCTTGGTTAATTATTGATTTCTTATCTCAAAATTTACTATCATAGTTAGATACTCAAAGAACTAACATCTCCTACAGTTTCCATTAACTGACATGAACACTCCTTTTAAGCTCAGACTCCTTGTAAGCATACCTGGAAAAAAACTCAGAGGATGGAATCTTTCAATTCTTTCTTCGAGAATATATATAGACAGAGCATCAGCATTATGGTCCCCATAATAGGGCAGCCGAGGGGTCCTCCCTGTGTTGTGACCTAACACTTTATTGGACACCACCATTCAGAGTAGAGGTTGTCAGAGCATGGCCTTAGGGTCACATCATGTTGACCCTGACACACTTGGCCAGCCAGTTCCAGTCACCTGGGACTCTGGGTTTGCAGAGGCTTGAGTCATCTCAGTCCTGGAAG
This sequence comes from Sturnira hondurensis, assembly GCF_014824575.4. Lineage (NCBI taxonomy): Eukaryota > Metazoa > Chordata > Mammalia > Chiroptera > Phyllostomidae > Sturnira > Sturnira hondurensis. The sequence continues at coordinate 35,852 of NW_028098037.1, forward strand.
GGATGCTTTCAACAGCAGGAATGCTACCATCTTTTACTTGATCTTAATACTGCATGGCCTATTCCTTTTTCCTTTGTCAGTTCTCAAACTCAAGTTCACACCTGTCAGGGACCATTTTCCTAAATGCTCTGAAAGTAAAATTAAGTGAACCAAGGGGGGGAAAATTGAATATCCTCTCATAATGATCATAAAACTTTCAACACTTCAGCAAATGCTGCTAGAATATTTAACAAGTAAGGGCAATTACTGCCGCAACCTTGAGTGCTGTCAAATTAGCCCAACTGACAAGCCACTTACAATGACTTCACATTTGGAAACAAAACATTACTTGGTCTGTGAAACTTTCAAAGATCACACAAAGCCGTGTGAAAGGTGGCAGCCATGTTAACATTGAGAACATGGGCGATTTTTGGTTTGGGAAAACCGGTGTTTCTCATTTGCTGCTTGCATAAAATTTGAATTTCTTGCTTTTCCTTCAAATAGCTTAGTGCTGGGATTTTTTTAATATTAAGATGGTTCACCCTCTCAGTGTGATTCTAACCAATGGGGCTCAAACACTTCCCAAATCAGTGTAACTGGGAAAATATGTGTGGTGTAATGTAAGTACATGGGCGTTTTTAAGATAAGGGAAACTTAAAATTCAAAGCCTGAATTTTTCCACCTGCAAACTGTATTACCCCCAACTGATTTCTCAAGGATTTCTTAAAACAAGGTAGTTCTATAGTCTCTTGGGAAAGAGGAAACAGCAGCTATAAAAAATATTTCTGTATTAACTGTTACTATTTTTACATTTGCTGGGTACTTCTTCATCAAACATTGTAATTTATATTTTAAAACAGTTGCTTTCTGGTCTTAGTAAAAAAAGACTAAAGAAAAGGATTAGAAAGGGTGTCATGGGAAAGTGCTTGGTGTTTCCCAGCACTGGGGGAAAAGGCGAAAAAGGTGACTGAACAACTGCTCAGCAATGTGTTTTTGAGGCTTCCTCTAGTGGTCAGGATGGGTTTTTGCCCGAAGTGTGTGGAGGGCAGGAGGCTGGGAGCCATACCTAGCAAGCGCCAGGCATTGCAGGAACTTGAAAAACAACATAACCAAGAATAGATAGCACTTATAACCAAAATAACCTATAAGTATATGTTTACTGAACCTTGTGTGCATTTACTGTACTTTTATATAGCACTTAAATTTTACAAAGCCCTTTCATACACACCATTCTGAATTTAGTAGAGCTTATCTCCATTTTTATGGAATAAACCAAGATAGGTTATGGGACTTGTCCAAGGTCACCCCTGGGAAACAAAGAAGCAAGGACTCAGACCCTCTTCCTAGGGCTTTAGTTTGGAACCTCTACAAAGTGCAGTAAGTCCTCACTTATGTCAGTCGGGTCTATTACTTTAAGCAAAATGACATGTGACAAAACCACCTTTACCACAGGCTAATTGATATAAACAAGAGCTAATTTCCTAAAGCATCTCATCAGTGTTAATGAAATGATGTCAAATGAAGTGACGTTGTTCAAGGAACTGCTGTATTTCCCTGGGCTACATGTTCAAAGCACCTAAATTTGCCTGTGAGTCACATATGCTTTTGTCCTGTTGTATAATGTAAGAATCCACCTTCAAATATTGATTGTTTTTTATTAGCATGGTTAGTTTAGCAATGGCTAATTAACTCTAGCTTAATATCTCCAGAAAGTTTGCTCCATAAATTAGACAAGCATGTAAACATTGTAGACTAAAGAATGAATACCACATTAAAATTTTATTACCAAATCCCAATTGATTTGTTTTTCTGTGCCTTTCTGTAATTTTCATGGAAAATAGTACAATACACCCATGCTCACCCAGCTTCCTTCCTCCTCTTTCTCCCGTGCGTGTCAACATTGAGATGTGAAAGTGCGTGTCAACATTGAGATGTGAAAAGTAGTGGGTGAAAAAAGCCTCTTGTACAAGGGCTGGCTGAACAGAGCTCTTTACATATTGATACTTGGTACCAAAATGTCAATAACAGTGTGGTTTTAGTTTAGTTTTATTTTTAAGCTTATTATCTCCTGGAAAACGTAAAATCTTTATTCTGTTACATAATAAGCTTACAGGATTGGAATTCCAGATAAGTCCATCAGCTTTGCCTTTGAAAATGCTAATCATGGTTTTCTAAAATTGTTCAGTATTGGCCAGCTGGTGGTATCCAAACTTAATGCCCAAGCATCAGATTTTCAAAGGGGTAATTTTTTCCTAGGTAGGGTTTTCTCATAGGCTTACCAAAGCATGAAAGCTTCAGAAAAGTAAATGTGAAAAATGAAAAAGATAAATCCTGAGGCTAAAAGAGTCTGAATTTCCTGTCCTGAAAGCTAAGCTTTCAAAGCCTTTGTGGATGAGGGGAAATGATTTTGAAGGCTTCTAGGTCTTGTTTTGAAAGCTTGTTCTAATGTGGACAGGGATGTCTGAGTCTTTTCAGACTTGTATGACAGAATACCATAGGTTGGGTGGCTTATAAACAAAAGAAATGTATTTCTCACAGTTCTGGAAGTTTGTCCAAGATCAGGGCTCTGGCAAATTTGGTGTCTGGTGAGGGCCTCACTTCCTGGTTCCTAGACAGCTGTCTTTGCTATAACCTCACGTGGTGGAGGGAGTAAGGGAATTCTGGGTCTTTTACAAAGGCACTAATCCCATTCATGAGGGCTCTGCCCTCTTGACCTAATCACCTCCAAAAGCTCCACCTTCTAATACTATCACCTTGAGAGTTAGGTTGCAACATGAATTTAGAGGGAGACACGAACATTCACAGACCACAGCAGAGGGACCTGCTAACTACTAGAAATGGATCCAAGGCTAATATGCATACAGGCAGTCTGTAAACTCCCAGTCATCCCTCAGAGTTTTGGGGCTTTTGGCTTTGACTTGACCGACCTTCATCTATCTGATAAACATTATTGAGAGAAGAGTGTGGGGAACACACTAACATCCTGGTTTGGGAAACATGAGTAGGATGGAGAGCAGAGAAATCAGTGCCTATTTTGCTGAATTCGTAGGAGAAATTTACTTGAAACCATGTGAGGTTTGGAGTGGACAGATTCTCTGGCTTACACTAGAACTTGATGTTCAGCCTGTGGTCCAGAACAGAAGCATCACCCAGATGGCCACATGTTAGAAAGTAGACTCAGGACCCTCCCTGACCTACTGGGTCAGAATCTGTGTTTGATTCAGGTTCCAGTTGATCTCTTTGCATCAAAGTTGGAGAAAGAACTGTTCTCAAATACTTATTTTCCTTCCCACTTTCTCAATATTCTCCTTCCTCATACCTTTCCCCCCAGCCCCACCCGAGGTAATCAGCCCTTTGGGAATCTTGTAGACTAGGAAAATGGCAGTCCATGTAAATGGACCCCCATTCTCTGGGGTCCACCCTAGTTGGGGGTTAATTCTTTGCTTTGGGTCCAATGGCAGTCCAGTGTCTAAAAGAAAGCATCCAGGTGCTTTCTTGTCACTGTTCCCCTTGGTCACTGTGCCCAGGATGGAGTTTCCAAAACCATAAGCATCAGGCACAGAGTCAAGACCGTGCACTGAATTGCCCCATTCTTCCTGCCCAGGGTCAAATGGCTGTCTGGAAATAGGTTAGAGGGAGGGGACCTCACCAGATTCGAATCCTGCTCCTTCACTCCTGGCCCCTGATGTGTAGTTGGCATTATTGTCCTTCAAAGTGATTTCTTTTTTTTCTTTTCTTCTTTTCTTTCTTTTTTACCTATGAGGATACATTTATTAAAGCTGGAAGATATTTCTTAACAGTGGAGTGGTGGTTTGAAGATGTTGACATATAAGCTAAAAGTGATGGGTGTTTCAGCCCAAATTTAAGTTGTTATTTTTTTAAGCCCAGAATCTTTTCCAAACCTAGAAAAGTGTCATAACAATGCAAGGATTAGAGCTTAGAAAAAAATTGCAAGATGATAAGATGACTTGATTTGCTAATGTGTATGTTCCTTCCAGAGAGGATTCTCTCTTGGAGGCAGTTTTCCCCTTGGGCATTTGGCAACATCTAAAAACAGTCTTGCTTGTCAGTCCTCGGGGCTTGGTACTGGCATCTAGCGGGTAGAGGTCAGGGATGCTGCTAAACATTCTGCAGTGCACAGGACAGCTCCTCCCATGACGAAACTACCCAGCCAAAATGTCACTGGTGCTGGGATTGAGATCTTCTTCTGGAACACTGGTTCTCAAATTTGGCTACGTATTGGAGTCACCTGGGAAATGTTGTCTCTTGATGCCTCATTCTCTCCCTGGTGTAAGTAGCCTGGAATGCAGCTGGGGCCTCAGAAATGAAGTCTCCCTCAGGTAATTCCATGTGTAGCTTAAGTTGAGCACCACTAATTCATAGAAAAGGTGGTTTCTGTAATCCTTAAATTTATTTAACATGCCTAATACAGTAATGGGACTTTATAGACCCTCATACATAATGAGTAGATTTTAAGTTGTGACAATGCATACTCAAGAATAAAGTAAGTTTTCAGTATACTTTTGATGGTATTTTTAAATTTAGGTTAAGATCTTAATTGTTTTAAAAAGGTTCCACAATAAGCAAAGTAGAAAACAGAAGAATCTGAACTGTTTACACGTATGAAACACAAGGGATGATGGAAGGTGATCACGGGGGGCCTTGCCGGGCTGGGCTGTTGGAGGGGTGGGATGGGGAAGGGCCCTGCCGCTGCAGACAGCCCGAGCAGGGGCAAGCCTGTGTGCACGTGTTCCTGCCTCATGGAAGTGGTTACCAGTCACTAGAGCAGAACAAAACCTCTGCCCTTTGGAAGATCTGTCTTTATTACAGTTTCTGAGATGTGATTTGAGCATGGGGCAAAGCAAAGGGATTAATGACAACCTGTTGTTCAGCCAACGATTTGGCTGCAATTTTGTGGGCTATTTTCATTATTCTATAAAGAGTTATTAAATGGGGGGAGGGGCCTGAGCTTGAGGGAGATCCTGGAACACTCCTTTGATCATCTGGAACTCAGCCAGGGGGAGGGTCAGGGAAAACAGCCTTGCAGAAACAGTGCTCAGGATTCATAGTTTCTTTTAGCACACCGAGCTTCCATTGGCTGAAGTCAAACACAGAAAAGCAATGATCGTTTTGCGGATAATTTGTAATTTTTTAATATAGAAAATCATGAATTTGAATTACATTATTTTCAGGCACAGGCATGACAACATATACATGTTTGATGAATAGATATTTTTACTGCTCACCAGATGCCGACGCTAATGGAGTGATACCTCACTGAGTCATTTACGAGAGTCTCATGCGAGTAATGCCTCAGTGTTACAACTTGAATTTTGAATGCATGGCAGGAATTAGAGAAAGAATTGTTGGATATACATCATCATAACATTTTTGAGCTAAGAAACTTGGAGATCTCCTTTTCATGTGACAAATGAGTTAAGTCAAGAGAGGTCAAGTTACAAGGAAGGTTAAGTGATTGGCAGTCAGGACCATGTGGTTTCTGGGGCTCCAAAGGCCAGTGTACTTTCCAAACAGTGTGAGTTTTAAGTCATCTCCTTTTTTAGTGTTTCTCTATGGTGCTGTGTAAAATGTAAGGGAATGTTGGTATCTGAGTTTCTGCCTTGGGGTAGAATCATCTCATGCTTCAGCAGTGGTGAGGCAAGTTAATGAACCACTTTTTTGCTGAATAATTCATGGTGTCATCATCTAGGTGTTGGTTTGAAAAGCTGCGCTCTTTTATTAGCTTCTTGGTTGCAGGGCAGCTCTGGGAGTGGACGTGTGTGTGAGTGTTAAGGATTAACTCCTTCTGCCTGCAAATGTGTAGCTAATCCTGCATCCTCAACACAATCGTAAAAAAAGAACATTAGATAGTACGTGTTCGACGATTATGACGTCTTTTCATGTCCCTCCTCTATAGTTAAAGACAGAATATCTTGTATGAATCTGATGTAGATTTCGATGGACTTTTTGTTAAGACAGAATAGTTGTAGGTGTCAGTATCTTGGGCTCTATTGCACAATTTGTCCCTTTCTGTCTACAAACACATCGACATAGGAAAGAGAAAAAAAGCCAGGATCCAGTTACGTGAATTTCAGAATTTGTGCTGTTGACTATATGTAAAATAATTCAAGTCAGTATATTAGTAGCATAGATAGATTCAGGTTTTACTTCCTAGTTGAAGATAATTTTGCAATGAAAAATTTCAAGTACCATTTTCTATGTCAAAGTGAAATGTTTAAAGTTTGGTGGTCAGTGTATTCATTAAGCAGATAACCTTTAAATCTACAGCATGAAGACTATACACTTAACCACAGGTTCCTTTCCCAGGTTAGGTTGGAGGTATGTTGTCATTGTAAGTGTCTGAACATGCTAATGGTTTATCCTGGTAACCTTTGTAACACAGTTCACTACATTTCCAGTGCCTTCAATAGTTGGTACTGTTGAATCATAGTTCTCCAGGAGCGGGATCTGAGTTTTCAGCAAAGAGTGCCACCAGATGTCATTTTAGCCTTGTAAATAAGCAGTATGGTCCTTTGTGATTCTGACAAAAATAAGTTACTTTGGTAGCAGCACAGACAGAAGCAGCAGCGCACTCCAGGGAGCGATGTTGAACCTCTTGGAGGGGTGGGCACCCTAAGGATGTCCAGTTGGATGTTCTTTATTCAGTGGAGTCTTGATTGTATAATTTTAATTGTATATATTGCTGTTATTTGGAAATTCTAAAAACCTTTAAACATCAGAAAACTATACCATATAACTGCTGATGGTATTAAAATGTCCCCATCATAATATAATTTGTGGGTCTCTTTAGAATGTCTGCTCTGTTTCTTGGATGTTCAAATGAGAGATAAACACTACAAAACAATTATTTTAAAATATGCCTTTTCTTGAATTGACCACAGGACAGTTGTAAAAATGCACAAATGCACAAAAATACAGTATGAGGCTTTTTCCTGCTGTGAGAAACTAACTTCACTTTCCTCTTCATACCCATTAACTTGGACTTGCCAGTAGATATGGAGAATACATTCTGGGCGTCTTACCTGCACCTTTAAAATGTCATCATCAATCTCGCACTTTCAAAAGTCAGACTTTGCCGGATACCACATTTCTTCACATTCTCTCTTGTTTAACTTTTGGCTAATTTGTCCTGACATTGCAGCCGCAGGCTCTGCGCTTCAGTCTGTCGTTAGAGCACCAGGAACAATGTGGACAGCTGGGGCTGTTGGAAGTTAATTTGGTGTAAACTCAACATTATTCAAAGATTTCTCGAGATACGACATGTCATGTCTATATCCAGTCACACTTCTGTTCAAGAAGTTCTTGTTTATATTATAAATATGACCTTTACCATTATTTTTCAAAGTGCCTTGTTGTAAGTGCCTGGTGCTTTGAAGAGGACCCCTGAGGAGCTGTAGCGATCCTAGACTTGTTAACTGTGTTCCATAGGAATGTCAGTGTCCATGTGAGGGTCCCTTTTCCTTCTGTTTTCTTTTAAGTCCCATAGCATCCCTGTCAGCTGGTGGCAGACTGTGGTATTGGAGTCTTGTGATAACAGTTCATCAAAGTTGTAGCTCCACAACTTTTTAGCCAGGGGCCATTATTAAGAGTTTTCAAGGTAAGATAACCCCTAGGTCTATTTCAACTCTAAATTCTTTCACTGAACAGACAAATTAGTGTATACTGGTTACTGACTGAAACCAAGATCGTCAATCCTATTTTCCTGATGAGGAACTGGATATCCTCTTCGGTTTCTTAGACATTTGAGTAAGAGAACATAGTGGTGGAGTGTAATTCTCTAACTTAGGTTAAGCATCTAGCCAACCTTGCCAGCCACCATTGGCACCAACCAATTCTGTACTTCCTTTAGGGGTCCCTTTATCAGGTGCTAGCTCCTAGCTCCCGGTCCGTATAACCCATCCCTACGGAGGAGAAATCAGAGCACTCTGGTGTTCAGTGAGTTGTCTGAGCCACGCCACTCAGACTCTCCAATGGTGGCACAGCCATGAATTTACACTTAAGCTGTTTGGGTGTGCACTTCAGATCTGCCCTTTACGTTCTGCTAAAGACTCTTTGAGACAAAGTGAAAGATCGAGAGCCTTAGCTTGAACTGACTGGTGTCATGGCAACTAGCACTTCACCTTTCGCTGGTCCCCATCTCATACATTAATAATTCATTATGAAGTGCCAGATTTCTGTGTGCTGTCAGACTGTGTCAAGGACAGAATATGCTGTGCTATCTCAGATGTCATCTACCAGACTGTTGAGGGCAAGAGTAATTAGAAAAGAAAACTAGTCAGGTTACTTGAGAAAATTCCTGAAAGTGTGATGCTTTCTAGCCACTCATAGCATTTTTCTTGTAAAGAAAGGGATAGAATTCGTGTTGATCAAAGTTTATTTGGTAATGTGCTCCAGACGTAAGGCAGGAGTTTGGTTGTGGAAATAATGCATGAGCAGTAATTGCTGGCCTCCATTCAGGCAGCAAAGAAAATGATTAACAGCCTTAGTGCTCAGTCACATGGATCAGGCTCCAGGGCGCACCCTGAAAACTCAGGTTTAAAAAGAAACTTGAGTGATCCCTATGTGAATGCTCTTGTCCTGGGCAGACAGTAGGAGCTGAGTGCTTGACACCAGCTTTGAAAGACAATCAGTCTGTGTTCTGAGGCCGACTTTGGCCTTGGGTGCTTACTTCACTTCTCACTTTCCTCAGCCCCTGGTTTTCTCCAACATTGTTTGTAGTTGTCACAGTAATTGTAGTATTAGACCTGTAATTGGTAAGTCTTTCTGAACGGAGAATATAGGCCTTTGTCTTGGAATGAGAAAATACAGTGACACATTGGATTTAACTCATACAGGCCAGATCTGTCTCTGATCAGGCAAGAAATAACATATTTTAAACAAAACATTGATCTGACACTACTTTTTTCTAAACTAACCCCTTCCTCTGAAAAGAAACCTTCAGATTAAAACAGACCTATGTTACACTTTACTAGCTACTTAAAATGAAGCATATTTCCCTGAAAAATATGTTTACATCCCACAGTTGCAAAAGGTTTATCACTTAGCCCTGTTTGGATCCTTTTGTTTCTCTTTTTCTTTGTCCTCTACATACAAAACCAAGAGCTTAAATGTCCCTCCAAACTGCTTTGGCAAGGGTGCAAGAGGAAAAAACCCAAATGACATTTTGTATTGAATATGAAGTCATAAGACTCTGCTTTAGTGAGGGATAAACTAGAACTGCTTTATATTTGATGTTCTGATTTAACACAGTTAAGTGCTGCTGAGTATAAATTCCGCATAGAGACTGGAAGGGGACCCGATGTCATTTTCCCATTACTGGTCAGATCAGAATACAGAACCTGCATGTAGTAGATGTTCAAGAAACGCTTGTTGAATAAATAAGTTAACCCTACCAGACTAATTTCAGGGGAGAAGACATTCATCAGTTTCAGAAACTTGGCAACAAATTAAAGTTTAACAACTGTTAGGGATATGTTAATCTTGTATCAGCTACTTCTATATGGTGCTGGGACCGGGATTAGTTGTTTAGAAGTTGGTAGCAACACCGTGGCACATGAATATGGGGAGTCACTAGAGCCAGCCCACTCAGAGCCATGATTCTGGGCAGCGCCAGCCACCAGCCCGAGTTAGAGAGGACACCGCCATGTGATGGTCACAGTGAGGGCACCAAGTAGCATGTTATTATTGGTGTTTTATACTGTGTATAATTTCTTGAGCTGTAACACTGAGTTCTTATACTTAAGAACTTAAAAATATGGCCCTTCTAAATCTATACTCATCTTTCAAAACTAAGCAAACTTTTAATACTTAAAAATGATTTCTGAATAACATCAAGAATAAATTTTATACTTTTTAAGTAATCTGGAGACAATCATAACTAGATACTTAAAAGAACACTTACAGACTTGATTACTTAAGATTTTCTAGTTTAGATTGGAATCCGTAAGCTGCTTTGCGATGCTACCCTATTGCAGTTCTGTGATATAATGGCCATATGTAAGCTATAGAGCCTACAGGTGAACCTGTAATGACCACAAGTACGACAGCTTGCCTTTTTTTGACTACCAGGTAGGCCAAATTCATAATTACGACCTTGACCGTTCCCACTTACTACTACAAAGGAGTAAAATCAGGTTGAAACATGTATCTCTCATTCGTGCAGCACTGTGGCGGGTCTGTGAGGAATGTGAGGAGTCAGATCACTTTTTTCCACAGTCCAGTCACAGCGTAGTAATTTTCCCTTAATAGTTGAAGGAGACTGTATCTTCCAGCCCAGTCAGAGCAACCAGACATATGAAAACAATTAAAATCAAACTATCATAAAACATGTTATGGTTAATAGTACCAAGTATAAATCTTAAATAATGGACAAAGTCAAGGTGAGTAGAATAATATTAGATAAAGACTTAATACCCTGACTATTTTTGATAGAGAAATATTGGGAAACTCCAGTGACAAGAGCACTTTCAGGCATAAGAGGTTGTGTAAATCTGTGATGAATATTATACTTTGAATTACATAGGAGGGCATTCGGGATAGATTGTCAGAGTAGAGAAGAGGTCACAGGTAAAAACAGGTGAGAATAAGCATGACATAGGTGACAACAGCAAGGAGGCCCAGACAAATGGGGTCTAAGTTGGGGAGCAAGGGGTGTTAGATGCTGGTCAGGAGTCAGATTAGGGAGGACCTTAGGATGTGTCACCAAGATTCACTTGGTAATTGTATGTGTCATGTATTGGAACATGGAAAAACTTCAGATTAATGGAATGACTTTTTGATCTTGAACATACAAAAATTATAACAAATGAAGTTGGTCCGAAGGTTGTGGGTTATTGTTAAGGTGATTAACAAAAATTATAACAGATGAGATGTTTTTGCAAAAATTCAGTGACCCATTAACCAGGAAACTCTCTGAGAAGGGAGTGCAGCTCTTCTTAAAGTCCATTGTATAGCGTTTGAGTTTTTTAACTTCATAAATCATGGGAAGCTGTGTTGGCAATGGACTATAACTCAACAGTAGACAGATTGCTCTTTGCTGCTTTCTTTTAAGAAGCAGGTTATAAAACTGTTGGGAGCCTGGTAGAGTAGTTCATAGATCATCTTAAGCAATTTGAAGTAATTTAAAAAAAAATACAGCCTTGTATCTTGAAGGCAACAGAGCTAGAGGGAGAAGAGAATTTGGTGAGTGAGAAATCCATGCTGCTTGAGTCCACTGTCCTGGAATTTGTCCACGAGCTCTGCTACACTGAGTGGCCAGTCGCCCGCCTCTGTGGGAAGGTCACTCCCCAGCGTAGGGTGTGGTCATTCAGAAGTTTTTATCAATGCAGAGTTAGCATTATGACACAGTTTTCATTAAAATGATTCTGTACTTTTACCCAATTTTTTTACTATACTAGAATATCTTCTGTTAGTGCACTTTGGCAGTAAAGCTCTATGTGCTAGAATATGATGCTGGGACATCCCTTCATTCATGGATTTATCACTATTTTGACATAACTATTAGGAAAACATTAATATAAGACTCTGTTTGTGGGGAGGCTGGAGGTTCCTCACAGACCACAAGATAGCTACAGTCAAGTCATGAGCATGAAAAGATCTCTGACTGGGATCGTTTAGGTTAACAGATAGCTATTGCTTGAAAGGTGATAAAGAGCCTTATACTAATGGTTTTCTTTTCATCTGGACATTGTCCCCAAAACGCCTTCTGTTACAGTCTCGTTGGTCACGGCTGATAATAGGCCTGCCGTGCCAATGACGGGTGCAAGTTTAACCAGACACTTAAAGGATCTTCTGGTTTTGATAAATATAAAATTTTGTTCTGTGATGTTGGGTTGGGTTTTAGATGAAACTGTTTTTTTAAGGTTTTATTTATTCATTTCTAAAAAGGAGGAAGAAAGAAAGGGAGAGAAATATAGATTAGTTGCCTCTCACCTGCCCCCAAATGGGGGTCTGGCCTAGAACCAAGGATTGTACCCTGATCAGGACTCAAACTAGCAACCTTTGGGTTCATAGGCCAGTGCTCAACCCACCAAGCCACACCAGCTAGGGCTTGATGAAACTCTTAATGTCAGTTCTGAAGCCTGAACCTCACTTTTCTTTCAGACCACAAAGGCTTTTCTTCCTACCATGCTGGAGATTAATCACGGTCATATTGTGACGGTTGCGAGTTCCTTGGGATTGTTCAGTACTGCTGGAGTTGAGGTTTGTCAGACACAAAACATTTCCTTCATTCAGTTGCTGTATCTCCTGACACCCCCAAAGCCTAAGAAGAGTAGCTGCTGCTGGGATGTTCCTGAAAGCCTTCTGCCCGGGTGCCCCAGGGCCATCTAGTGTGACCTGATAGCGGCAGGGGGAGAAGGTGCTGCACGAGTCCCCAGTGTGCCCCATTCCCACTAGCAGTGTTGACTGGTGGTGATGGGAAGACAGGGTCAAGAACAAAGCCGTGGAGAGCCATAGCAGTGTCACAGAGAGCAGATAAATGAGGCTAAAGGTTGACCTTCTGTTGTTTTTTTTTTTAAGATTTTATTTATTTTATTTTTAGACAGAGGGAAAGGGATAGAGAAAGGGAGAGAAACATCAATGTGTGGTTGCCTCTCACACGCCCTCTACTGGGGACCTGGCCCACAACCCAGGCATGTGCCCTGACTGGGAATCAAACCTGGAACCCTTTGGTTCACAGACCGGAGATCAATCCACTGAGCCACACCAGCCAGGGCTGGCCTTCTGTTTTGGTCAACTTACCAAAAGTGAGCTATCTCATGTCAGCTCATCAGGTGGGATGGTTGTGGCAGATGTGAGGGGGCCTGCACTGTAAGTTTGTGGAACTGGCCCCAGTCAAACCCTGCTCTTCACTGTATTCAAATTATAAAGCATGTGTATGTGTGTTATTCCGTGCTGTTTGTCCTGTGGGTGGCTGTAGCATTAACACTGAAAGCATCACCCCATACAAATACATAAAAGGAAAACAAGTATACAAAAGGACACAGAATAGAGAGCTTCTACATTATGTAGTCATTGCTAAATTTAAAGTTGGGTAATGGAGAACTTTGTTATTCTATGTTTCTTTAGGTTAAGTTCTAGTTTAAGTTCAAGAAGTAAAGTTATTTTCATTTGTCCTTCATCCTAAAAAGAAAATCAGATCATACCAATGTATAACCTAAGCTAGACTGGCCTTTGTTCTCCTAGCATTAATTTAAACAAACTGTTTTTCAGTTTCCTTTGCTGAACAAGAGGCCATTTGTAAATTTTCCGGACACTTCAAAGTGAACCTCTCCATTTTTAACTCCAGCTCATTGGCTTTCGTAGAGTCCTTTGTGGTGACTTCCCCAAAGTAATATGATACGTCGTCGATGTGGCAAAAGTGTTCATCTGTTTTTGCTGTTGCTTTGAAAATATTATTTCTGCACTGAACCACATCAGATATCTGTCTTTTAAAACAGCTTTCCTTTTCTTTGCTTAGTCACCTGTTACCTTTTGTAGTAAACATGTAACTAGAGTAATAGGCCAGGGAGGAAGCCTGGGTTTGGTCTGGTATCTGTGCATGTACTTAGCACATTCCCCTCCTCTCTCTCTCTTAACTCAGGATTACTGTGCCAGTAAATTTGGAGTCGTGGGTTTCCATGAATCCCTGAGCCATGAGTTAAAGGCTGCTGAAAAAGATGGAATTAAAACAACGTTGGTTTGCCCTTACCTGGTAGACACAGGCATGTTCAGAGGCTGCCGGATCAGGTTGGTGAGAACATACATTATTACTGATAAAAAGCTGTTTTAAAAATTTCCTTTCCATATTGGGAGAATATGTGAAATTGGATCCTCAAACATAGTCAGCTTTGCACTTTGACTGTTATTTGACAGTCGTCCCGTAGTTTTCCTTGGTCAAAGGCTTTGTAAAATTGAGGTAGGAAAGATTAACAAGCGAGGGTCTGGCGCCACACTGGTATCACCTTGCAGAAGTCAGTCTAGAAGCATCAGACATGACATGGCTTCCCTACGTCTTCGAGAAGAAAACATGGATACCCAGGGTTTCCTTAGGAGCCACTTCTTTAGAAGGTATTTTGTTTCTTTAATACTAGTGTTGGGATGTCAGTGTCACAGAAGAGTTACACTCTAAATTTGGGAGCTTCCTTTCTACAAAGGGTGTATGTAGCTAGATTCACTCTGACAGAATGAGAAGGAACAATTCAGTTTACTAGACATGAAGTAAAATACCCACCCACTTTGAAAGGAGGCATATGGGAATATAAATGTCAAATCACATCTGACTTGAGCTAAGCAAAATAAACAACACCATGAATCATTAAGAAGGTACTTGTGAAGACATGCTTACTTTAAGGTCTTTGCTTGGATGAATTTGAAAGGCAAAGGAAGATAACCAAACCAATTCCCCGTTGGTCACCTCCTGAACCTGACCAAGCAATGAAATAGGTGGAAGGGGATTTGAGTCATTGAATTCTCAGCCCGACTCCTTTCCTGTGTGTGTGTGTATGTGTGTGTGTGTGTGTGTGTGGTTTTTCCCTCTTATGTATTGGGAATCAGTTGCTGGGGTCTGAGGAGCTCTGTTTCCTATTTAGCATTACAGCCAGTGTCCAAAGCCATAGTGGGACAAAGAAGAATAAAAGGTATAAATTATATATCAGGCTATTGCAACATGTAACGTATTGAATTCAACTGAAGGTACATGTCTCAATGCACTTCACATCAGAGCCCTAGAGAAAATACCTTGGCTTCTCCCTGTTCTGGCATCCGGTAAAGTATGTAGCTGACTTTTACTTCCCTCAGAAAGGCTATGCCAGTGTTTGCACACCATTATTTGAACCACACTGAATACTAAAAGTTTGGCATCTTGGTTGGGTTTAGTGTTTGTTATGCCAAACACCCTTTCCTTTTATGTTGGAAGAAAAAAAATAGAAAAGTCAGTTGAAATACCTTTTGAGGCATTTTTAAAACTTGACTCCTTGCAGAAAAGCAGACCAGTTTTGCCTTTTTTCTTTAACTTGTTTTCTGGGCTATGCCCATTCACAGTAGGAAAATTTAGAAAATACAGAAAAGCACAGTGAAGTAAACAAAGTGGACCTAAAACCTTTGTCACTCAAGTAACATCACTGTTAATGTTCCAGTATGTGTTTTCAGTCTTGCCTAGTTTGTGTTCATTCTTAATTGCATTTTTTAATTATGTAACTTCCAGGAAAGAAATTGAGCCTTTTCTGCCCCCTCTGAAGCCCGATTACTGTGTACAGCAAGCCATGAGGGCCATCCTCACCGACCAGCCCATGATCTGCACCCCGCGCCTCATGTACATCGTGACTTTCATGAAGAGGTAACTGAGGGATCCCTCTTGGGTCCAGTCTTTCCATATCTGCCCCCATAATGTAACTAACATTTCACATTTGCTAACAACTGTTGCTTTCCTTTCCAGCATCCTCCCTTTTGAAGCAGTTGTGTGCATGTATCGGTTCCTAGGAGCGGACAAGTGTATGTACCCTTTTATTGCTCAAAGAAAACAAGCCACAAACAATAATGAAGCAAAAAATGGAATCTAAGAATCTTTTTTGTATGGAACATCATTTCTCTCAGAAGACGATCAGGATGTTTCAGTTCAGTGCACATCAGCATTACTGACATTCTCTGGATTCTAAATCTGTGTTGACTTTTTTAAATCAACTTTTTTAAATAAAAAAATAAAATAAAGTGTAAATTAACCAACTAGAGTACTTGGAAAACGTGATCAGCAAAAGTGAGGTCAAGTTGTTGCCAGCGGGGTCCTTTTTAGGCAGAACCCTAAAATCAGTCTTTTCTTTCAGACAAGCACTGTGTGCTGTCTCCGGGCAACCATTATTATTATTATTATTATTTTTTTTTTGATGAGCAGAAAGCCTGGAGATGATAACTACAGTGTGTTTCACATGTGCGGCTTTTCTTAGTTCCCATAGAGTTTATTAATTCTTGTCATTAAACTCTAGCCAGTTGACACCCTTGCAACTTCAAGGACTGATAGTGCTGTGTTTTTTCATGTTTTCTGTTTCAGTTTTGCAAAGTCTCTGTGGCTCTTTCTTGATGTTTGTGTGTATAGCTCTTTTGAAATGGAATTTTGAAATCTCCATCAGTTTGAATTAAATGATGTTTGATTGTTAGAGTAAGATGATCAGGTCTCTTTCTTATTAAAGTCATAATGACTAAGGTGTTAGCCAAATATTTAAAATTTGCCTCTGAATCCTTCCTTAAGTATCGGTTATTCTGGAGACCTAGTTATCCAAAACAAGATCATGCATTTTCTACCTATGAATTTTGCTGTGTACAGAAAGTGCCCTTTCCTTGGGAAATTACTGTTTGGTTTCTTTGGGTGGACTTTTATCTAGGATACATAGCAGCTCTGCAAAGAAAGCATTTCTAAAAATGGGAACTTCTGAACTTAAAAAAAATCTCCATTTTTGTGCCAACTATGATTAGTGAGGGAAAAAAATCTTATACCATGGAGTACATATGGAAGGGTGTAAAGATTCTTTTGAAAGTTTTGTTCACCTTGTACAACAGCAAATGACATTTCTACAGTATTTTTTTGTAAAGCAAACAATTTTGTGCCTTGAATTTGGTAAATGTGTATTAGTGAAACGTAAAAGTGAACTTCTACCTCTGTATCTAAATGTATACCATCCACTTGTAAATGACTATAAACTATTATGTGATTGCTTTTTTTAGAATGTCTTGTTTAAATAGTGACCAATGTTTAAGGCTATTAAAATAAGCCATCTTTTACTAATTAATTGGGAAGTTTTATAAAAGGCTGATTAAATTTAAAGAATTAACTTACATACAACTGAGTTTGTGATTTATTAGTTATCAGCAGCGTGGAAGGGAAAATTTTATTCTTTTCTTCTCTGTGCCGCATCACTCCTTAAAGAGCAGGGCTTGAACAGGACAGTGTTCCGGAGTCGACACTCACTGCTCAGGATACCACACGCTCAGGGTTGCCTAGATTAGACCCACCCTTTATCAGGGGCTTGTTTACGCTAAAGTGAGAAAATAGAAAGAAGCCCGCTCCCTGTGTGTGGCTCCGGTGTGGGTCAGATCGGCACTGCCACCTGCAGGACCGCCCGGCTCGCAGCTGCTGTCCCGCTGCTGGTCTTTATGAGGAGTAGCTCCACGTGACGTTTGAATTTCTCTCTGTCAGGGATGACCAGGCCTGAGGCCACTAAAACAACGGAGGCACTGGCTGCTTCTTCATTTTCCATTTTGAATTTAAAGTAGTTTTACAGCAACGTGGGCAGAGGCAGATCTCCGAGGTGAGTCAGGTCTGCCTGAGCCCCAGGCACACTCAAACCAGCCTAGAGAAATCTGTTCTACTCTAGTGACCCATTTATCCATCCCAAGACTAAGGAAACTCTTCCTTGTGTTTAATTTTATGTTCATGTGTTGGTAATTTAAACCTATTTATATTTTTGTTTGTTACTGCCCTTGTAAGGCTGTCCATTTCTGAGTTCAGTAAATGCAATTCATTTCACTTTCTTTGTAGAAGCCTTCAGTATCCATGCCCCAAACTAGTTTCATTACATCTGTGGCTCTCCTGTGAACGTTGTCCAGATTCTCTGGCTGTGGAGTTGGAAAGGGGTTACAGTTAATACAAGGGTAGGAGTCCAGGCCTCCACCATGTTGTAGTAGCTCATCTCAGCATCACAGGCTCAGTACATAACACAGCACCGGTGACTGCTGTTCCCCCCAAACGTGAGCTCGCTTCCCATCAAGCCTGTGTACTGCTGTTGCTCACTTACGTAATGGCCAAGGTTGCTGTTCTTGCTGATCATTCATCTACACCCGCACCCCCACCCCACCTTCACATTCACGCTGGCTTTGGATTATGTTCTCTTTGCTGTCATCTGCCCAGTCAGGTGAACGTCCAGAGCCAGTGGGCCCAAGGCTGACCCCTAGTTAGACTACATCTGTGCCCCAGCTAGAACTGGCTCATGAGAGTGCATCCTCCCTCTCTCTCTGCCCCCCTCACCCCACTCACTAACACACACACACAGACCCTTTCAGCCAGCTTAATGATAATCATATTGAGTGGGACCCAGGAATCATGAAGCCAGTGAGGATAAATTCCAACCATTGTTTTCCCCCTTGATCTACCAGGTCTGCTGCTCTGTCACAAAAGATTAGGTCAGCTTGACAGGATTCCACTGTGTGGAGCCAGGCTGGGTTTGGTTTGGTTTGGTTTTTTTTCTTTTCTTTTTTAAAGTATCCTATTTCCTTGAAAGGCTATACCTTTCAAATTTTTCCCAAGTAAAAAAAAAGAAGTCAAATGTCTTATTCAAAGATTTCTTTTCCAATTGGCAGAAATACTTCTAAATTGGTGTTGACCTGAACCTTGGATATTTCCTTTTGCCTCCAACAAAATATAAAATCAGTTGGGGTTAAGGAAGCAGGGTAGTTCTGTGTCAAATCTATTGCCTGTGTCTGATTTAAAAAGTGGAATAAAGAGCAAGACTGTGATGGGCCTGCTGGGCTGGGACCCGGGGCCAGGGAGCAGATGGCCAGCATTGGCCCACAGGCAATTTAGGAGGCATACCCAGCATCTAGGCCCAAGGGCCTCTCCCCGGGACTCAAGTAGCTTACAGTGAACTCACAAGGTCAGACCCGAGTGTATTTCTGTGCAGATGATGCAAATGAAGACTCAGAGTATGATGAGGGCTCAGCAAGGTGGGGAGGCAGGCGGTGGCAATTGATGTTAGCCTTGAGGGTTTGGGATGCAACAGGAGGAGAAGAGAATGAGAGCTGGGCCATGCCAAGGAGCAGGCTGTCCAGAAAGACCCGGAGATTGAAAAAGCAAGATTATACTCATACCTCAAATAGGATGTGAGGAGAGAATGACACACTCTCCCTAAAGAAGTCCCATCTTGAAATAGCCTTCATTCCAGGAGGAGAAATGGGGATGCTTCACTTAACAGGGAAGAGGGAAGCCCTGGGGAGTTTTCTAGTAGCTACACAAGCAGAGTTGTGAGGTTAACAGAGTCAGTTCGGTGCTGTAGAAGAACCTTGGGACACCAGTTGGGATGAAAGCTCAGGCAGCAGTCTAGCCAGGAGTAGGGGGACCCGACAGAAGAGACAGACAGAGAAGGCCCGGAGGGTATGTGGACCATAAGGTTGACAACAGATGCATAGTGGACTGGACTTTTATGACAGGCATGCTCATCATGAGCCAGGTTGTTTGTAAATGTGAGCGGCAGAATGAACCATGAATCTGATGTCAGAAACATTGCCCTGGAGATGACAATGACTGACAGGTGGATGTCTAGATTCTGTTCCCAGGAAAGAGGCCAGTGCTAAGACTCTGCAGTCCTTGGCAGAGGAGCTATGAAGTGAATGAACCTGGGAGGAGGAAACCCAGGATGGGGAGGTCTGGGGACCTAAACGTGGGGAACATGGAAGAGCAGCTGGGGAAAAAGTCAGGAATGGTGACATCGGAACAAAATGAGGAGGGGAACGTCCTCCACCCATGAAGAAACCAGACTAGAAACAACCATCTCCTCTGCCTGGACCTAATCTCCAGTCTGAGTCACACTGAACAACCTCAGTCTGGCCCAAGAAAAGAGTTCGTGTGGCCAGTCCCAGGGCCACAGCCCAAAGGTGAAGGCAGTGATGACAGACAGGACATGGAGCTGTCACCAGCAGGCACTCAGGTGAATCCACTGTTCAGGTGACCCAAAATAAAATATCCTCCTAAGTGAAAGCTGTTGTTCTTTTGCAATTTTGTCAGCTTGGCCTCAGAAACATGCCTTGCTTAAATGTTCACTCAGTGGTTCGTGAGAACCCCAGGGAAAAATAAAATGCATTTCAGTATTACCCAATGGATACATGTTAGTTCAAATGCACATTTCCATGTGCCAGGAAGATGGGGTAAGCTTCTTACCAGTCTGTGCAACAGAACAGGCTCCTATGTGAATCCCTCCAGTACTGACCTCAGACAGGCCAGGAACTGCTCCAGGAGGCCCCAGGCCAGGAGGGACATCACCACACTCCCTGCTCCCCCAGGAAATGCCAGGCAGAGCGTGCAATCACAGTTCCAGGTACTATTAATTATGATTCTCTTTGCGGGTTGCTGTTCCTACATTACAGTAGTTATTTCACTGCATTTAACATTTCCATGACTCCGGGGAAGCACTGAAAATGTGCCGTCACTGGTCTAGAATCCTCCTCACTGAGTAATTATTTCTCCTTTAACTTGCTCCACTTCTGTAGACAACTTAAGATGTCTTTTAGGAGCTTCTCACAAGCTGTTTAGCTGTGATTGTGGAATCCTTTCTAACCACTAGCCAAAAGCAAGAGCATCACTTAGCAAGAAAAACAAAGCATCTCCAGCCCAGATCTAAGTTTGAGGTTTTCCTGTCAAGGTGATTTAAACCATGCTGTAGGGAGAGAGGTGTGTTCATAGCAGCCATGAAAAATGCCCCCATGCCTTGCCCACATGTCCTGGGTGGTCCACCTGGACGCCACTCGGCAGGCCTCCCCTCCCGCACAGCAGCAGAGCCCGTGCCTGGCTCCTCCGTCCCGGCCTTCTGTCTACAGGTGTGTGTCTCCCCGTCCCTCCTGGCTCATTGCGTGGTCCAGGAGGCCAGTGGACAGGTGGGGGTTCTGGCCCCCACCCAAGTGCACAGTGTCTTGCAGCTGTAGTGTTCCCATATAAGAACTCAGTATTGTAAGTTGACTCATGTCCCCCCACCAAAAGATAATGTCGTCCTCACCCTTAATTCCTGTATATATGACCATTTTGCAAAAAGGATCTTTGCAGATGTAATCATGATGAGGCCGTATCAGATCCGCTGGGCTCTAAATCCAATCACTGGCATTCTTTTAAGAAAACGGACCCGGACCAAGGCAGTGCCCTGAGCAGTCTCCCCCACCTCACCTGTCTCTTGCTTCAGCAGCGTTTGGACAGATCAGAGCCAGGGACACTCCGTCTTCCAGGCTCCAACCACCTCCAGACCTCTTTCCAGTCACCACCTATGGAACCATCTCAGCCATCCTTGGCCCTGAGACCAACCAACACACGCTTTTTGAACTTACCTACCTATTGCCGAGCAACCATGAGCTCCCAAATTTGTCAGAATTATTCCACCGAGGTGGAGGCCTCATCAACCACCTGGGCACCCTGCATCTGCGGACCTGCATCTGTACCTGCCTCTCTCTCTGGCCTCCTTTTTCTGAGAGTTGGCTGAGGAGAAGAGCTCCCAGTAGCTTTTGAAGATGCAAAACAAGGGTATGGCCATATTCTCTTCCAGGACGTGCTGACGCTGTCCCAGGATGAGTGGGGTGACATTCAAGAGGCCACAGAAACTGCCATGGTCCTGGAAAGAACCTGACCCAGGCCATTTTGGATCTGCAGGTCCTGGGTTCTGCCCACACAGACCCTCATCTCCTGACTTCCTGAAGAACACGTCCTGTATGAGCAGATGAAACCCATCCAGAACATGGGCTACACCTGGCTGGCCCTGAGGCTGCGCTGGGCGAGTGTCTCATTGAAAGGGTCAGCTCAAAGCACTAGGAGCCTTTGGAGCCCAGAGCCCGAAGGCTCCCTGCATCCCTCTGGTGTTTGGTTTCTGTCTGAGCCTCTTCCTGCCACCACTAGGCAGCATTTTAACCACCCTAGAGCCCTCTCCAATGCCAAGGAAAAAAGGAATGGAGGGAGGGCGGGAAGAAAGTAAAGAGGGAGGGAGGGAGGGAGGGAGGGAGGGAGGGAGGGAGGGAGGGAAGACACGGAGAATGCCAGTGAAGGCAGAGTCAGAGACTGGGTGATGAGGCTGCCTAGAGGAACACCACGATGGCCTGCAAGGTGCTGGCAGGAAGAGGCAAGGAGCTCTCCCCTCAGAGCCTCCAAAGAGAAAATAACTCCATCAACACCTTAACTTAGAATTTCTAGCCTCTAGAACTTTGAGAGAATAAATTCCAGTTGTTGCAGCTACTCAGTTCGTGATGCTTTGTTTTGTCAGCCCTGGGAAACCAACACATTCAGGGTCACTGTCGGAGCTCCAGGTCAGCCCTGTACCTCACACACCTTCGAGCCTGGGCCTTTTCCTAACCTGCATTAGTCTCAGTGTCCTCATGTGTAAGTGGGAAGAATAGTGTTTGTCTCAAGAGTATTGTGAGGGACATGTGACAGGTGTGGACAAAAAAGGGGCCACACACTAAACCTGACAAGCTCAGGGGAGACCCGCATGGCAGGCCTACAAACCCAGAGACCTAAAGTAATCACACAGGGTGATCTGAACATAAAAATTCCTAACAAAAAACACATCATGTAGGGTAGTCATGTCCTGGAGCTTCCTTGACAAAGGTCAGTCTTTACCTTAAGTGAGCCCTATCCATTGTGCTTATGCATCTAAGATAACATACTTTTGAAATGTCAGAATAATCTCTTGCCTCAGACCCCCAAGGAATAACCTTTGGTATTGCTTCCAGACATGGGACCTAGCCCTGAGCGGGTCTGCTTAGTGTGCGGTCTCCTGACTTCATGTAGGAAAGATTTCACGAGTCTAGATGACTATGAGGGTACGTTTATTAAAGGTGGGGACAATGAAACAAGGAAGAACTTAGCATAGAAGCAACAGGACAGCCCGTGTTGGGCTGCCCTAGCTCACTGGGAAGTCAGAGAGAAGAGGGCTTTGGGGACAGGTTCAGGGGATTAGCCTGGAATAAGCTTTTAGCTGCTATTGCCTTATAGTTTAGGAGACTCCTACCTGTGGGGAAAGGACTGAGGGAAGAAGAAGGGAAAGGGAATGGCCGGAGCTGTCACCCAGAGGGAGAGCTCACCACACTGAGTCCTTTGTCTTGAGGCTCTTATCTCTGTCTTGCTGATGGGAATCTTAGGGGAGTTCTCAGGGGAGGGTTTCGGGAGACTATTCCTCAGTTTCCCAGGTGTGCCCTTTCAGGATCCTGGTCTCCTCTGATTGGTCAGTGTCCGGGCAGGGGGTCATTAGTCATTGCAGTTGGTCCTGGCACGCCCACCTGGTTTGCTGCTTTTCTGGGTCTAGAGTTGAAATACAACTGAGGCCTGGATGTCATCTCTGGGGAGCTGACCTGAGTCTGGAGGTAAATTGCTCTGCCATTTTGTTCCACTGTCTCGGTTTTCCTGTTCCACGTGCTGAGGAATTTTCCTAGTTTCTTACTGGCCTGCCTCAGTATCAAAGGAGACACCAGAACACTCGTTATCTTGTTCCCCACATACTGTTTCTATCTGTGATAAATGTCGATTATTAAGCATCTTGTACCCACCAATGTAAAAAGAAGATGTATCTCTTTGTTTCACTTTTTGTCCAGTCCCAGAGATTTCCTGCTTGGCTTTTTCCTGCCCTTTTATCCTACCACCAGTCAATTTCATGTAACACTCCCTCTTCCTTATGTCTCCTCCTTTGATTCTAAATGTATAAAATAAGCTGCAAAATTGCCGTTCTCTGAGGCATTGGCTCAACCCATTGAGAGTTTGCTTCTAGCAGTCATCATCAGTTTGGCTCAAAGAAACTCGTAAAAATTCTCTACAAGTTTGGAAATGTCTTAGGTCCACACCATTAGCTTCAGTGTCCTTATGTGTAAATTGGGAATAATAGTACCTGTCTCAAGAGTATTATAAGGGACATATGAGAGGATACACACAGAGCACTTAGTATTGTGTCTACTCCAAACTGTGAATGGTGAAGTGATTGCCTTAGGTGACTCCTCTGGCCTGCTGTTACTCAGCTAGTTTTGACCTACAAAAAAGGCCATTTCACATGTTTCAGCCTAACAGTAAGGATGGCGGAGGGTTAGTACCAACATGAGAGTCCCTGTTTATAACACTGTTTGGTTTTTACAACAACAGTTCTCAATTCTCTGACGCCAACTGGGTTTCCCACAATTCATTTAAGTTCTGACACTACTCAGAGTTAGCACAGACCTGACAGGTTAAGGGCTCAGTCCTACCAGATGCCCCCCATTTGAAACACCAGTTGCCAGCAAGGACCCTAGGCTGCCCACACATCTGCTCAGCTGACCGCAACTTGGGGGCTCCCACAACCCCTTCCTCAGCTTTGATGATTGACTAGAACAACTCAGAACACAGGTAAACACTAAACTTACAGTTTCTTATAAAAGATACAAATGACCAACCACATAAAGAGGTACACAGGACATGAGGGGACAATCGGAGATGGCAGCCAGCTTCCGTGCCCTCTCCAGTCACACCACTTCCCAGCATCTCAATGGGTTCAACAACCTGGAGGGTCTCCAAATCTCAAAGTTGAAGAGCTTTTATGGAAGATTAGTTGTGTAGGCATGATGGAGTAAATCACTGACCACAGGAGACTGAGCTCAACCTCCAGCCTTCCTTTCTGCTCTGGAGGTTGGGAAGGGGGTAGCTGAATATTTCAAATCCTCTAAAAGTGGCCAGCCCTCCCTCAAAACTGAGTGCCCACCAGTGTTGCCTCATTAGCATAAACTCAGGTATGGTGGAAACAGTCTCATTACAAACACCAAAGACACTTCCATCACTCCAGAAATTCTGAGGGTTTGAGGAGCTTTGTGCCAGCTCCTATATATATATTATTATACCACAAATACCTACTGTGTTGCAGCCAGTTTTTTGTATATTCGAGGACAAGGATCCTTATTCATCTAGTGGTCCTAGGCCTCAAACCTAACATAAAGTTAAGCACACAATAGGTGCTCAATAAATGTTGACCTGAATTACCTTTGTGCTCTGCAAATACCACCTGGGAAATCGAAACATGCTCTACCAAATTTTCTATGCGTTAAAGTAGTTTTCCCCCACCCCCGCCCCCAAAGAAACTTTAGAAGACAAAAGGATTTCCCACTCACATGCCCTTGGAGACTTTGCTCCAAGCAAGCTCACCTGTATGCAAATGTTACTAAAGATCAGAAGAGTGAGGCACCCCACGCCACAAGACTCGCCCTACCAACCTCTCAGAGTATCTGGCCGCTCTTGGAGAGTCAGAAGAGAAAAGCAAACATTGGCCATGTTGAGAAAAGAACAAGTATTGAGGCTCACACACACACACACACACACACACACACACACAACTTTAATCTGACCCTCTAACACCATTTCTCCTGGCTTAAAGTGATGGTGGAAAGTGTATCCTTTCAGGGGGTAAAAGGGATAAGTAGAAACCTCTGTTGTCCAGAAGCTGCCTTTTATTTTCTACCCTTTTGCTCTGACTTTGACAACGGCATTTTGCAGGTGTCTGGGATTTACTGCTGGGGGCCCTCACACAATCCCTGGAAGTGGACCTAAGACACTGTTCTCACAACGGCCTCTGGAGCCCGATCCTGCCCTCACATTCCTGAGGGGGACTGAGAGCTGGGAAAGGCAGAGCCTGGCCAGGGAGTGAAGAAATGAACACGGCTGTCACGGAAGGAACTAGAGTAAAAGCTGCAGCCCCCGGGGGACATTCCCTGACCACAGTTCCTCCAGCTGCTCCGACTTCCTGTTCCACCACCACATGGAGTCTGTCCCTGAGGACACTCCCGTCTCCAGCTGAAAGCCCAGGAACCCTTTCTGCTTACCTGCTATAGATGCAATTGGGAACTCAAGCACATTCTAGAGAGGAGGGGTTGGCCGGATCTCCCTCTCTGTGACCAAGTTTTGGGAGCAAATTTCATTCATGCCTCTGGGTTTTAACTCAGAGAGCCACAGGATGAGAAGTGTGTGCAATTGGGGTCCTTCTGGTCTATTCTCAATGAAGAAATGTCAGTTTGGAATGCTTTATCTTAGAAGAAAAGAAGTAATATTATATATATGGGGTGGGGTGGAGTCAGGTAACTTCAAAGGTCAGTGGAATGTCAGCTAAAGAGGTCATGGTGGACAGAAGGAAAATGCACAAAGTTGCTGGCTCTTCCTAGCAGTGGAGGCTTGTAAGCTGAAATAGATTTCTTAATCAGCCTTAGGGTTTCTAGTATTTCCTCATCAACTCAATTCCCTAAACCAGATTCATTTGCTGTCAAACCAGTTACACACTGAGAACTTGGGAGGCAAGCTTAAAAAGGAAAGGAGAAGAGAATGAAAAGTTTCTATATTTTCAACTTCAAGTGAGATCTGTTTAGAGAACACACACCAGTCTTAAAACAGCTGTTTTAAAAACTTGAACCCTTGTGCACTGTTGGTGGCAATATAAAATGGCTCAGCCACTAAGGAAAATAGTATGGTGGTACCTCAAAACATTTAAAATGGAAGATGGGAGCATAGGTAGATACACTTCACTTCCTCACACAACAAAAGATGGATAACAACCAATCTAAAAACAATAAACAACCAGAATTGCCAGAAAATCAAACTGCATAGAACTCCGACAGCCAAAG
The DNA here is from genome assembly GCF_014824575.4 of Sturnira hondurensis. Classification (NCBI taxonomy): domain Eukaryota; kingdom Metazoa; phylum Chordata; class Mammalia; order Chiroptera; family Phyllostomidae; genus Sturnira; species Sturnira hondurensis. Next base: position 62,189 of record NW_028098037.1, read on the forward strand.
AGTTAAAAAAGAAACATTCATTCCAATTGGTGGTAGGGGTGGAGATGGGCAGCTGGGGCAGAGGGGGAACGTGACAAGGTGGCAACTGGCTGACTGGGCAGTCCCACATTCACATGTGGACAAATCAGGAGAAACAACTGGGCAGCAAGACAGACCACACAAACGAGGGTTCCAGTGCAGAAAACTAAAGCCTCCAAACCTCTGGCTGTAAAAATCTGTAGGGGGTTGAGACTGTGGGATAAACTGCCAGTCTCACAGGAGAGTTCACTGAAGGTGCCCATGGCGTCCTAGAACATACACAAGCCCAACCATCCAGGAATCAGCACCAGGGAAGCACCTGAAAGGGCGCAATTAGCTTGTATGAGGAAAGGTAGTGACTGAAAGCAAGGCGAGAGCCAAGCAAGTGGCATTGTTCCCTCTCTGACACCTCCCCCACATATAGCACCACAATGCAGTGGGTTGTCCTGCCCTGGCAAATACCTAAGGTCCTGCCCCTTACAATGTAACAGGTGCACTAAGACAAAGAAATATGGCCCAAATGAAAGAACAGATCAAAACTCCAGAAAAAGAACTAAGCAATGAGGAAATAGACAACCTATCAGACTGAGAGTTGAAAACACTGGTTATCAGGATGCTCAAAGAAATAATCAAGTACAGCTGCAAAAGAAAGGAAGAAGTGAAATAAAGAAAAATATACAGGGAACCAATGGTGAAAGGAAGAAAATCGGGACTCAAATTAACAATTTGGAGCAGAAGGAAGAAATAAATACTCAACTGGAATAGAATGAAGAAAGAATTATTCAAAAAGAATGAGGCCGTGGCTGGTGTGGCTCAGTGGATTGAGCACAAGCTGCAAACCAAAGGGTCACTGGTTCGATGTGCCAGTCAGAGCACATGCCCTGGGTTGCAGGCCAGGTCCCCAGTGATGGCCACATGAGAGGCAACAACACATTGGTGTTTCTCTCCCTCTCTTTCTCCCTCCCTTCCCCTCTCTCTAAATATAAAGAATATTTAAAATCTTTTTAAAAATATTTTTTAAATGAGGAGGGGCTTAGGAACCTCTGGGACCATTTTAAACATTTCAACATCCAAAACATGGGGGTGCCAGAAGGAGAAGAGGCAGAGTAAGAAATTGAAAACTTATTTGAAAAAATTATGAAGGAAAACGTCCCCAATCTTGTGAAGGAAATAGACATATTTCTAGATCCAGGAAGCTTAAAGTTCCAAAGAAGTTGGACCCAAAGAGGAACACTCAGGACACAACATAATTAAATTATCCAAGATTAAAGATAAGGAAAGTATCTTAAAAGAAGCAAGAGAAAGGGAGATAGTTACCTCCAAAGGAGTTCCCATAAGACTGTCAGCTGATTTCTCAAAAGAAACCTTGCAGGCAAGAAGGGGCTGGAAAGAAGTATTCCAAGTCATGAAAGGCAAGGACCTACATCCAAGATTACTCTATCTTAGCAAAGCTAGCATTTAGAATGAAAGGGCAGATAAAGTGCTTCTCAGATAAGGTCAATTTAAAGGAGTTCATCATCACCAAGCCCTTATTATATGAAATGTTAAAGAGACTTATCTAAGAAAAATAAGATCAAAACTATGAATAGTAAAATGACAACAAACTCACAACTATCAACAACCAAACCTAAAAAAAATTAAAAATAAAAACAAAATAGGCAAACAACTGGAACAGGAACAGAATCACAGAAATGGAGATCACATGAAGGGTTCTCAGTGGGGAGAGGGACGGGGAGAATAGGGGAAAAGGTATAAGGAACAAGAAGCATAAATGGTAGATACAAAATAGATGGGGAGAGGTTAAAAATAGTATACAAAATGGAGAAGTCGAAGAACTTATATATACGACCCATGGACATGAACTAAAAGGGAAAAATGCTAGAGGGAATGGAAGTACAGAGCTGAGGGGAATAAAGCAGGGGGAAAGGGACAACTGTAATAGCATAATCAATAAAATATACTTAAAAAATAAAAATGGAACTAGCATATGACCCAGTAATTTTACTTCTGAGTATATATCCAAAAGAATTAAAAACAGGGTCTCCTATTCCTGAGATATTTGCACACTCATGTTCATAGCAGTACTATTCACAATAGTCAAAAGGTGGAAGCAACCCAAATGTTTGTTGACAAACAAGTGGATAAATAAAATGTAGTATGTGTAAACATACAATGGAATATTATTCGGCCTTGAAAAGGAAAGAAATCATATCATATGCCACAACATGGATGGACCATAAGGACATTACACTAAGTGAAATTAACCAGTCACAAAAGAACAAATACTGCCCTGGCTGGTGTGGCTCAGTGGATCGAGCAAGAATCTGTGAACCAGGTAGTCGCTGGTTCGATTCCGGGTCAGAGTGCATGCCTGGCTTGCAGGCCAGGTCCCAGCAAGGGGTGAGTGAGAGGCAACCATACACTGATGTTTCTCTCCCTGTCTTTCTCCATCCCTTCCCCTCTGTCTAAAAGTGAATAAATAAAATATTTTTAAAAGGACAAATACTACATGATTTCACTTATATGAGATACCTAGAGTAGTTCATAGGGACAGAAAGTACAGTGGTGGTAGCCAGGGGCTGGTGTAGAATTGAAGAGTAGAGAGTTTAGTGGGTACCAAGTTTCAGTTTTGCAAGACAAAGAAGTTCTAGAGGTTGGCTGCACAACAATGTGAATGTACTTAACACTATTGAACTGTACACTTAAAAATGTACACTTAAAAATCCTCATCTTCTTCCCACACAGGCATGCATCTCCTAAACTCCAAGGGTCCCCATGAGATTGCAAGGAGAGGAGCAGTGGGTAGCGGCAGCTCATCCTGGTCTAAACCCCTGACCCTGTCTCTACGGCCCCCGTTTCTCTGACTCTTCACTGAGCTAGTGGCAGCCCAGCATGGCTCACTTCTTCCCCATGACATTCCCAGGGAGCCAAAGCAGCCCAGGCTAGGCTCTCTCCTGTCACTTCTTCTATCCTAAGCCCTTCCTGTTTCACTGTCCGCAGCCTTAATGGACATAACCTCAAAATTTTAAAAAACAGATCAAGAGGGTAAATTTTTTAAGATGGTAAATTTTATGTGGTGTGTATTTTACCACAAGTTTTAAAAATAACACTAGAATGGCCAAGCCTTTGGGGCTACTACTGAGAAGGTGGTGTTCCATGCATAAGTAGGGAAGCATGTGATCTCTATCCAACGTCATCCTCGCCTGTTACAAGACAGCAAGAAGTAACAGGACAAACAAACTCTGAGCCGATACCACATGCTGGACTGAGGACACGAAGGTAACCAGTATCCTGTTCTCGGGGGGGCCAAAAGTCAAACATTTGGATTGAATCATGTCTCTATAAACACTACAAGGACTGTTGCCACTTCACCCTTCGGAGTGACCAGAAGAGCCTGCTCTGGGTACCATGGCCTCTCTAGTTCTCAAGCTGTGCTCCATACATGATTTCAAGCACGTACATAAAAAAATATATACAGCATTGTTTCCCAGGTGTGCCGCTTGGAACAGGTCTCATGAGATGCTACTAGAAAGAGCTCCATGGCCTGAGACTGTTCCCTCTGACACCACGAACACCTGTCGGTACTAAGGGGCACTCGGCTCTACGCAACCCAGGGAACATGGCTGCTGTTTACACGCCACAGCGTGTGTGATCCTGGCTGGGCCAGGTTCCCTCCTTAAATAAGGGTTGAATCTTGGTTTCTTCCTCTCCCTGGAGTGCCCAGCACCCAGTAGGCATTCGGGGCACAAGAGCCATTGCATTGCATACTCTCTTCCTTGCCAAAGCTAAGGAAGGAGTTTCCACACTTGGCAACGAGCTCTCTCACTGACCCTGGGGTGGAAAGTAACAACTTTTCCAAGGTCATCTACGACTGAGGCATGACGCTGACACCCTGGTGGGAACTGGCAGTTTGCAGGCAGCCCAGTGTCTGCTGTGGCTGAAATAAGCCTAGTGGAGACCCCAGGGCAGGGGGCAGGCTACCAATAGTCTTGCACATGGCCCCAGTGCTAACACCTAGTAGAAAACTGAGTACCTCTGGACTCCAAGGTCCTCAGGCCACCTTTGCTGAGCCATGCTCACACACCTGAGTAATAGCAGCCTGAACACAAATTGATACAACCTCCCATTGCTACACCTAGGGACAATTCTTGCCAGGTCACAGCTGAGGTTCCAGGCACTTAAACAAAGTATTTGTAATCAGGGAATTTAAGGAAAGTAAAGTGATTCCACTCACCATTGCACCTTGAAAATTTCCCAGGACCAGGAGTCCTGCAGGTGAAAGATAGAGAGGAAGCTGCAACAGAGAACACAGACCTGTGGTTCTGGATAAAGAGTCCGTGTTCTTTCCCCATGCAGATACTGGGTTGGTGGCAAGAGCTAAGATATTTTGGAGGTTGAACGCAGAAGACAACCCTGTATCCCTCTCCCAGTAACATTGTCCATCCACTTGCTGCTTTAGCATGACTTTTGTTTTCTGAGTGTAGAGCTAGATAAAGCCATTAAAGAAACATGGATTCCAGCCGGGTGCCATTTAATAGCTATCTGAGCTGTGGCCCTAACAGACAGGGAGACTATGTGGGGGTGGGGAAATCTGGACAGCATCAGACAACAAACAGGTGATACAACCTAGGAGTAAGGAGTTACAGACTCAGGGCAGGTGAGAGACTTGGGGGAGGGGACACCTTGACCCCCGAGATTCCAACCCCCTGCAGACTTGGAGCTCTTGTTAGAGAACCGAACACACTCGAGGAGCCCATGCCCACAGGAAAACTTGTGTGCTGTCACCTCAGCCCACTGAGGACGGAACGACAACCTGCTGATTTGACTCGACTGTTTCCTCCATGAATACATGTCGTTTGACCTCAAGAAGGGTTCAAATAAAGTATTATTAATACATCTCAATTAGGCTTTGCAACAATTTGTGTATATTGGGCAACCTGTGTGTTTGTAATAAGAGGAGTTAGCATTAAAGAATCTAATATATCAGTCTCTTGGTTCCAATTTAAAGTGAGTAATTGAGTAATTGTTTGGATTTGAGATTTTACTAGGTTTGTAAATAATACTGGAATGTTTATGAGAAGTCGAGATGCACTGTATTTTTGTTTCCTTTATTATACTTATTAGAATTGTTTATGTTTGGGAATGTTCTGATTGTTAGGTATTTGCAGTGCTTCTAAATAAAACCAAATATATTAAATGTATAAATCTGTTTAAAATATAGAGGGTATTTAATTAACAAAACTCAAAAAGCCCTTTTGAAAGATACTGTTAAAATTAACTAGATTTATAAATAGAATAATGGGAGTTGTTGTCAGCTGGACTTAAAAGCATAAGCAGAATTCTGGGGTTTTACAACATATTACTTAAAGTGAGTATAATTTTTAAAAACTAACTCCAAGCTGATGCCATGCACCTGACTGTGTGCTGATCACCTGAGAGATCTTGACGGGCTGGCCTTGAGAAAGGATGTGTATATACGCCTTTGGCTAGAGATTTAGTACCTCTGTCCTTGGGAGAGGAAAAGACGAAACATAGAAATAAGCAGCTAGTTCAAAGTCCAAATCCTCATTTTACGGATGTAAAATGTCCAAGCGGCTACAAGGGTGCCACGGCTTTCAGCCAGGCTCAGACGGTGGCTCTTTGTGCAGGCAATTCGGTGGCATTGCGCCAGCCGATGGGAGGAAAGGCTAGAGACTCAGAATGGTGTTCATTTAGAGAGAGGAACACTAATGATCCACACAGCCCTCCTCAACTTGTATTTGAGTCAGGGAGCAACATCTCAAATGCTTCTTTATTGGTTATTCCTGACATACAGCATGAGGATAGGCGTGACTAACATATGACCAAATCACTCCTCTAAATCAGTGAGTAGTTAGAGGTGAGCCCTGGTAGAAGAGTTTGAATGCGAAGCTATGGGCTGGAAACCCACAACCCCCACCCCAGATTCACCAAACTGGAGACTGGTTGACAAGCCCAGGAAGAAGCTCTGGGGCTCCAGAGCAGGGAGCCCCGTGTGTGTCCTGGGCCTGTCTTGAAACGCCCCAGAGTCTTCTTTCCTTGGGATTTCATTCTCCACGCAGGATTTCCACACATATCCATTGAATTCAGAGCACAGTCTGGACTCTCTTGGGTCAATCACTGGAAGAGTCTGCTTCACATTCTCCTGAAGCCAATCAAAGCCTCTGTGGCACCGTGTTAACCACAGAACGTCTTCACTTAACCCCACTGTGCAGACAGGACATAGCTGCAGGTATGGAGCCAGGCTTTGGACCAGAGTGCTTGAAGCTGGAGGAAAGGGTTAGATTATCCTCGTTGATGTAAGGAACACCGAAACCTGTAGAGAATTCTTATAAGAGTTTGAGTCAAAACTGATGACAATTATGGAGAAGCAAGATCTCAAATGCTCTAGAGAATAAGTTTCGCACTTTCTTTCGTGCATCTGAGATTAAAGAGGAAAAGCAAAGATAAACATTTGCTCTAAGTTCTAGGCCTGGGGCATGGCTGCCCAGTCAGGAATTTAGGATCAGATCACTCTGTGAGGTTACTTTCCCTGAGACCCCTTTCTGGTCCCGAAGTGGCTATCCCCGCCTGCCATGAGCACAACTGGCTCCTCCCAGTGGTCCCAGACGCACCCTCAAACCAGAGCAGCCACACGGCTCTCCCTCGGCCTCACATGCTGTTCAGCACCTGGCTTCCTCTCCCAGGCTAGAATGCTCCCCACCTTCTAAAACAGTTTGTGCTCATTGAGCTAGAAAAGGGCTAGAAAATGGATAAAGTAGACACTCCAACTGACTTTTTCTCATCCCCAAAGTAAGAGCTTTCCTGCATAATATTTTTCTTGTTGGAATATTGTGATGCTTTATTTAACTGTAAATGATGTAACCAAAACTGACTAAACATTGATACACTTAACCAAAAAGACCAGTGTTGGGAGTGGGCCCAGAGGCTGTGGAGACACTTCCTTTTCTTTCCCGGTTCCACTCTCCTTTCCAGGCTTCATCTGGAGGTAACCGCTCCTCTTTTTCACAACACGGAGTCCCAACTCACAGGTGTTCAACTCAATCACTCAGGGGAAGGGAACCCTTCCTGCTTCCTTAGCTATTATACACAAGCCTCTGACTTGTCTCCCGCCCCTGCTTTGCCCAACTTCAGTCTATTCTCCACTTCATTCAGCACAGAAAGTTCTGGAGGCTAGGAAGACCAAGGCAAACTGCAGGCAAGGCAGAGCTCATCCCCAGGACCACTGTCTTGGCTTGTGGGTGGCTGCCGTCTTACTGTGTGCTCACCTGACCTGTGTGTGCAGGTATCATGGAGAGAGAAAAAGGATTTTTTTATGGAATGCTTCATAAACGTGGCTGTCGTCCTTGCTCAGGAGCCTTGCTAATCCTCTCTGTATCCTTCCAATTTTAGTGTATGTGCTGCCAAAACAAGCACAGAAAAAATCTTTGAAGACTTATTTTAAGGTAAGAGAATCAAGGGAGCATAAGGAACCATGGATGTGGCAGAAGCCATTCTTAGGAAGGGTTTGAGATGACCTTCCCTAGAAGGCTTTCCAGGAGTGTTGGGGTAGGGTGGCCGAGTCTCATGCCAAAGGGACTGAAAATCACTGTGGGTCAGGGTGGGATTCAGTGGCCATGCGACAAGGCCCAAGTCGAAAGAGAAGCAGGTTTTTCTTTTTGTCTTCAGTGACCAGACCATCCATGGTCTGGGGAGCTAAACTGGCCTTTCAAGCTCTATTTCTCCCATTCTGTGTTCCTGGCCCCACGTGTGATGCACAGTCTGTAAAGAGTTTCCACAAAGTTATGCTTACATACAAGAGGAGCCATTAACTGAAACCACACTCCTTTGCTTTAAAGACTGATGCAGACAAACAGCAGAGGAGAGAGTCCTTATACTGTTCAAATGGAAGGCGGTCCACAAAGACCTCTGAGGAAGCTGGTGAGATGAGCAGAACAAACAGGAGCTCAGTCGCCTGTGTCCAGCTGAAGCGGAGACACAGAATGCAGGGATAACAGCAGCAGACCCTCACTGACTGCTGGCTTTCACATATTAACTCATCTAACCTTCACAACAACCTGTTGAGGCAGTTCTTATTATTAAACTCAATTGCAGACGAGAAACGGAGACACAGAGACACTGACTCATTCAGCCCAAGGCCTGGAGCCCCCGGAATCCGGCTTCAGAGTCTACACTCTTAGTTTCTTCCCTTTCTCACTTGTCTTCACTCTGAGTCAGGGACTAAGTTCCTGTCTAACAGAGGAAGGTGAGCTCCAGTTCCTGCCACGTGTGGAAATTAAACAGGATGCTAAAGCCAACCCCACACCCTGGGGAAACCAAGGGTAGGAATCCCATTGTCCAGGTGCCTTTTCCTGTGAAGTACAACCTCAGGCAAGGCAGTCACACCGGGTCCTGCCTCTGGGTCAACAGCACACAGTGAGTGCAAAGGTGTTCAGTGTCATTCGTCATCAGGGAAATACAAATAAAAGCCTCACGTAGAAACCACTTCACACACCCAGCAGGATAGTTATCACCAAAAAGGCAGAAATGAAATGTCGGTGAGGATGTGGAGAAGTTGGAACCCTCATATGTTGCTGGTAGAAATGGGAAATGAGGCAGCCACAGTGCAAACAGCCTAGCCGACCCTCAGAAAGTGATATATGGATTTATCCTGTGACCCATCAATTCCACTCCTGGATATATACCTCAGGGAATTGAAAACAGGACAGATAGTTGTATTCGAATGTTCTATCCCTGATAGCCAAAATGGGGGAACAGCCCAAATATCCAACAATAAATGGATTTTTTTAAATGCGGTCTATATCACAATGGAATAATTCACTCAAAATTTGAACTTGGTGGAATATCCTTGAGGAGGAAAATCGAGACAGAGACAGTTCTGCGGGTTGCCACAGGCCTCAGGGGGTCAGGTGGTGAAGCTGGAATTTGGGCCCAGACAGTCTCAGACCAGACCCAAGGCAGTTTTCCTTCCGTCCATGTTACCTTTATCACGGGTCCTGCCAGCACTAAACTCATGGCATTATAAAGCCATCTCCTCTCCCCCATCCCTGACTCTCGCCCTGTGGGAGGGGTGAGATCACCCAGCCAACTCCTTCTCCCACACCCCTTTGCTGGAGGACAGCTCTTCCCTCTTCCCAGTCAGAGCTTTCTTCCTCCCCTGCCCTCAGCACATCGCCTGTTGCCGAATGCTGCCCGGCTGCCTCAAATCTACTCATTTTCTCTTCTCCACACCCAGTGCTCCACGGACTCTTTCCTTCTCTGCCTCACAAACTGGGAATGCAAAGGCACTCAGACGTGACCCCACCCTCAAGGAGCTTACTGTCGAACAGAAACCCATGAGTAGACATTTGTATACAGTAATTAAGTTCATGGGAAAGGAAGGCACAGGGTCACACCTACAAGTGGGGGAATGAGAATGGACATCTAGGTAAACTGAGGACATCAGGAAAGTTTTCCTGGAGGAGGTGAGGCCTGAATTAGGCTGCAGGACAGTAGGGACTCTAGGCACTAGCCAGCTCATTTGCAGGTCTTTGACGTTCAGCCCTGTACACCAGTCATCCTTCCCCAGCCTCTAGCCCCCAATGATCCTATCTTCTGCACACTCTACCCCACAACTTTTACCCAAAGCAAACATTAACAGAGCAGGGTTCAAATCCCCATTCTGACAAAACCCAAGCAGCCTTGCACTGGCTGTTCAACCTCACTAAGCCTTTCTCCAGCTGTAAAACAGTGAGGATAACACCCCCTGTGTATAGTTGGTGGAAGAATTGGCAACGACATGCAATCTAGCCCACGGCAGTTATTTCATAACTGATTGTCCGTAATATTATACTGTTTGGTCTGCCTGAAATACCTTTCCCCTCAAGCCCCAGTGTCTTTGGGAAATCATCGGAGATCCAAGAGTTGAAATGAATGTGTTCTCCTCCAGACCCATGTCCCTTCTGTGAATGACCATCCCAGAGTTGGCCTTGCATCGGTGACACAGAACATGTAGAATCTCCACACAATGTTAGCCCTGGACAGTGGCACTCGTGCTTTGCTCACTGTTAACCCCTCAGCCCAAGCTGTTCATAAAACTAAAACACGAACCAAATCCTGTCTTGAGAAATGTCTGGGGCAGCTGGGTGTAGGGGATTTGTGCTGGCCACAGGCCACAGCAGGGACAGGCCAGGGGACCAGGACCCAGTGGTTAAATGTGCAGTGGGGGAAGAGGGGCGAGACAACATAGATCAGATGCAGAAAAGGGTGAAAATAGGGTGTGAGGGCGATCTGGCTGTGACATCTGTCACCCCATTGATCACCAGTGTTGATTCCATTGATCTGGCTGGCGAGGCGGGTGTCCTCTTCTTCCCTCACCGATCCATGAGCATCCCTCCAGAAGCTGCACCCTTGGCCAAAGAGGATGAACTTCCCAACTAAAGGAAAGGACCAACTTTCAGTCAAGGGTATATGAGTGGCTGCACTCCCCTGCTAAAACCTCCACATGAGCTCTCAAGAAAAGTTGAAAAATATAGAAAAGGGAAGGTGGAAATCAATGACTAGCATGCTTCCAACTCTCTGAACTTGTAAATCGGAGTCATTTTACCTCACATTAAATCTTCCACAAATAAGCAATCCCCAAAAGAAGACATTTGAAGAGACATTAAATATATAAAAATTGGTCAAATTCTCTACAAGTCAAAAATTAAAATTAAAATACGACACAAGATGTCAGAGTGGTAAAGACAAAAAATGTGTGTGCCCCACTGGTGACCCTCCCATCACTGCATGCCCCTTGGTTCTCTGACCTTACTTCCAGGAACTTCTCTTAAGGAAATTATCCAATAATGTTGATTCTGTGTGGTAGCATATTCAAAAATGTTTTATTATAGCATTACCTATTATAAGAGCAAAAACTAGCAATCAATTAGATGCCCAATGATAGGATACTATTAAATAAATCATGGCACAATATTATGTAGCTATAAAAATTAATGTAGCAACTCTGTGTTTCTTAATAGTGAAAGATGTTTGTGACATAGTGAAAGTGAAAAAAGCAGGTCACAAAATGATAACAATCCTACTTTTGTATTTGCTTGCATATCTATAAATACTTAGAGCAATTTAAGTCTGGAAGAATATCTCCTGTGGACAAAGATTATTTATGCGTACTTCCTAAGTTTTCTGTGTATAATAAAATAAATTTTGTATTCCGTGTAGGCTGTAAGTGGTGCCCCCAGCAGCTGCCCCCTGCATGCACTAAATACCTGCTGGCCTGATGCTCCCCAGAGATCCCAGCTACATGGTCCCCATCAGGGCATGAGTCTAAAGCCATCAGCAAAGAAAATCTTCCCAGACCAGAGCGGCTCAGGAGGAGTGAACGGTCCTTTTTCTCCTTTCTTGCCTGTGAGGGCAGAGGAAAGAGTCTTTGCTCGGATTAACGTGTTTATAAGAACAGAGAACGGGATGTCCCTGCTCTGTTCTAGGACGAGGGCTCACACATTTAAAAGAGCAGCAGGGCAGCCCATGGTTTACTCCACTGAGGAGGGCCATGGGGGAGGAAGAAATGTAAGACCCCTTCCCCCAGGAAGTCACCAGGGCAAGATCTAATTGTTATGACCACCCTCACAAAGTCAGGTTTCCCCAAACTCAGGGAAGAGAAACACAACATTGGCTTTGTAAGTAACTGATTGTCAGCCTGTGTTAGAATTCCTCTTGGTTCCAGGCGCTTCTCTGAGCCCACGAGTCCTTAGGAAGCCACTCCAGGCATGAGTACACTATATTGGAAGTGAATCCTTGGGCTTGAACTTGCTCCAGGCTGTAGGAACATGGACATCTGTCTGGGAGAATGGAGAAGTAAAAAGAATGGGGTTTAGAACGAAGGGCAGGAGACTGTCCCTACAGGAAGGTACTACTTCCTCTGAGAGTCCACCAGAACTGTTTCTTCTTCTATGAATCACTGACAGTTAACACCTCCTGCTTGGTATTAGTATCTTTTCTAGAATTTCCAGGCATCTCACAGTTTAACTCCTGCATTATGTGGACTGTGTCTGGAGGGAAGGACCACTTACAATGACCTCCTTACATCGCTGCTTAAGTACCAAGCATAGTGTCTTGTGCAATGATACCACTCCTTCAGCACACAATTGGTGTGGGCCCACTATGCGCAAGCAGGGTTAGAAGCACTGGAGAGTCTGTGGTGAACAGGGCAGTTCTCAGTAAGATAAAAATAACAATTTAAGTAAGACAAACAATCCCACCTGCCTTTCCATCCGGTGAGCCCACATCCAGAGGGCCTAGGCTGGGAGAGATTACTCTGGGGTTCCTGCCTGAGCATCTCACCAGGCAGAACGGGGTTTAATGTTGACGCAGCTTTTCGTAAAGCGTCACTCTTCCATAAAAGCCAAGTGCTTCCTCTGCTGTCTGACCAAAGAAAAGCACAATCTGTTCCAGCTTGGGGGAAGGTGATTCTGTCAAACTTACTGAGAGACAGCATGTAGTTTTTCAACATGGCATGGCCACGGGATGTTTGAAGGTTTATATTGGTCATGTGTCAGTTCCATGTAGTGTGGGCTTTTAGACCTGATTCCTGATACACTCTGGCTCCCCTGCACATATCTGCTAACTATCCACAAACTCAATAGCTGACATCAACTACTCCACATCATGCTTATGAAGTCCCTATCGTGAGATGAACCTGAAGAAGGACCACTCTCAAAGGGTGAACAGTATCCCAGAATTGTATGTTTTACATCTCCAGAGCATTTTGCTGTGCCAACCTAATGTCTGTCTGTCTGTTTGTTTGTTTGCTTGTTTGTTTATTGTTGAGAGTACATTTATTAAAGCTGGGGACAGTGAGACAAAGGAAGGGCTTAGGGTAGAAGAAGCAATAGGGGAGAGCATATGCAGTGCTCTGCTTTGGCTCCCTGGGAACTTTATAGAAAAGAAGTGAGTCTATGAGGGGCTGCTGTTAGCTCACTGAGAAGTCAGTGAAGGGGGCCTTGGAGACAGATTTAGACGGTAAGCTCAGGACAAGCTGCCTTTAGGGTTTGTCCTTAAGGTTTAGGAGAGAGAAGTAAAGATGCTGGCCCGAGCAAGAAGAAAGACATGGATGTGCCCCAGAGAGAGCCCGCCCTGAGCTAATGTGTTACCTGCCCAGCATCTCTCCCCTTTTCGGAGACTTGCACCCACACTTTCAGAAAATTCTTTTCTCACCCTATAACACTGAGTTCTGAATGGGAGCTACCACCACTTCCAGCAGCTGCCTCCCTCCCTGCACACATGTGATTGTCTTAAGAGGGTCCACCGGACCCATACCAAGCTGATCACAGCATCTCATCCCCTGTCCCTATTGACAGTGGATGGAAGAGTGTCCTGCTCCAGGCTGGTCAAAGTCCAAGGATCTGTCCAACTAGATCTCAAACAAGAGATGCAGACATTGCCAGTGGGGAGGCAACCTGACGGGCTGCACCTGCGTTCCCATGGGAGCAGAACTGAGAGAGGTGGGGAGACAGCCTCCCAGCACCAAGCATTGCTGCCGCCCTGAGGACCTCCAGCAATGTGAGACTTCCTATAAATTCTTCTTTTTGACTGAACTTGTTCAAGGTGCCTTTGGGTCACTTGCAACCAAAGTGTCTAAGGTACTTTATCTTATCATTTGTTCCTTTCCCCAAGGAAGGAGCTCAAAAGGATTCAGTGAGCTGCCCAACAGCTCACTGCCAGTAGAGAAAGTAGCAAGAATTTAGGCATTACTTGGGACCTGTGCACATCTGTGACCCTTAAAAGGGGTCTCCCTGCTTCAAATCTCATCCCCTCTTACATTCATTTTGTACCCTCTGGTGGCTCTTTTTCACAACAAAAAGCCGCAAATATCACATCGGTGTGTCCAGTTCTGTGGTGACACACGGTCACAGCAAAGACTCCTCTGCAGGGCTCCCGCCCACCTTTCCAGCCCACCACTCCCTCCCTCCCTACAGCTGCCTGAGTGAGCATGCTTTTCCTCCACCAGGAGCCCCGGCATGCCTGCCTGCCCCTGCAGTGGCCTGGCATGTCCCTCCAGTCCCCATGCACCCAGGAAGACTCACTGCTACCCACCACCCCAGGAGGAGCCACGCTACCTCTCTGTACTCTCCTTCCTGGATCTGCCTCCTAACAAAGCACCATTCTCTGGTTCCTAATCCTCCTCTGTCTTCTAGATTAGAGGTTCATGGAGACAAGGACAGTAACGTCATCTCGAACACAATGCCTGGCACGTAGTAGGTACTCAGTAGGTAGTACCTACCACCTTGGTAGTAGGTACTTTGCTGAAGGCTGATGCAAATGTCAAGCATTCATACTTTGTTAATAATAATCAGCATCAGGTTGGGGTCAACTGACGTGATGCTTTGACGCCAGGGAGAGCTGACCTGGCAAATCTGAAATACCTTTGCAGAGATTCATCACTTCATGTACCCAATTAACGCTGGGCCATTAGTCCTTTCTGAAGCTGCCAGGATCTATTAAGCCATTTAACTTCTCCGCAAGCATTTTAGAATCAGTCCCAAGGGCACTTTTTTCCCAGGCCTGGGCAGCCAAAGCCTAAATGACTTAAGTGGTGAGCGTTCCATCACTCCCACCGGGAACCCATCCGCTGAGGCAAAGCTTTAATGGATCTAAAACACTATGGAGCAAGAAACCTCCTGAAACTTAGCCTAGAATGAGTTGCAACCCTGAAAGAAATACTGGCTTGGTGTCTTTCCTAAGGGCTGACCTTCAGAGTAACTGGAACAGAAAAACACCTGATGTGTGGTGATTGGAATGGTCCAAGGAAAGTCCCCAGGCCTGATGGATGCTCCTCAGCAATTCACCACAATGCCTGAAATTCCCTCCATTAATCACTTAACAAATATTCATGGAGCACCTACTAAGAGCAAGGCACTTTGAGAGTCTGCCTCGAATCATGACAGTTTTGTTCTGTTGAGCTAAGTTAGCCTTTATGCTAAGGTCAAAAGCAAATACCCCTTGGAGGGTAATCCACGTAGTGTTATCAATCATTAAAACCATCCTTCCAAGAAGACATGAAGGCAGAAGACAGCTGCATGCACAGGGTCCTAGGACAGATAGAGATGCAAATTACTGGGGTAAAGGGAGTGTGAGTTGTTTGGGATACAGGCTAATCATGCAGTGAGTAGGCACCTCTAGTGAGTTTACCACCTCCATCCAGTTCCCCATCCCTGGACCCCTGTGGAATTGACAGATCAGGTTCACAAGCCCAGTGGGTTTGTCCAATAGGTCTTGTTTATAGGATTAGTCTATGTTCCACTGCCTGCTCCAACTTTTAATTCTACCAAGAACAGTCCTAACCCTGGCTGGTGTGGCTTGGTGGATTGAACGCCGGACTGCAGACCAAAGTGTCACTGGTTTGATTCCCAGTCAGGGCATATGCATGGGTTGTGGGCCAGGTCCCCAGCAAGGGGCGTGTGAAAGGCAACCACACATTGATGTTTCCCTCTCTTTCTCCCTCCACTGTCCTTTCTCTAAAAGTAAATAGATAAAGTTTAAAAATAAACAAATGAATAAAGACCCTGGATTTGCCCTGGGAATGTGCAGGTTTGGGTATTTAGTTTAGCTTCTGAGAGCAAAACTTTTTTAGTCAGGGCTAACTGTAAGCTGCAACAATAATAATAACCCAACAACTACAGCTATCATTTATCAAATACCCACTAGGTTTCAGGCCCTGTACCAGATGCTCTGTATAGTAGTTTTCTAATAATAATGTCCAGGACATGCATTTTTAAGAAGTAAAGGCTATGAGAGGCTATTTGCTCGATGTCACACCATTGGTCAATGGCTGAGATAGGGTTGCGACATGCTGCTTGCGCAGCCCTGGAACCCAGTTCTTTACTGCTTGGCTGCACAAATCATGAGCAGGGTGAAATTTTAGTGCCGTCCTTGTCTAGATCCTGTTGGAGGAACGTGAATGAACCCATGAGAACTGAGAAGGGGAACTAGGTCTGCCCTCTGAGAGCTTATTTATAGCAATGAAGAACTTCTCTAAAGAGATGGAATGGCTCAGTTGTAACCAGATTAAAGGTATGGAGAGAGGAAGAGGGTTTGATGGTTGGAGGGGACCCTACAACAGGTAACACCAGGGGCACACGCATCTCTGCTTTCCTCTTAACACCAGTAAGAAGCCATATGCCCCTGGTGGAGACAGCAGGTGTCAGCAAGTGCCGCACTCTGGTGAAACAGCACCACTAACTTTCAGGCTCTTCTTCTCCCACTGATGCCAGTTCCCCACAACGTGCTGCTCAGCAGCCACGGGTATCTGATCCTCGATGATTACAGCTCCCTGGAAATGGACAACTGGGATTGTGATTGGTCATCCCCTCTCATGAACTTAGGGACTGGTGCCTCCATACACACCAGTAACAGGCCGGAGGCTGGACCATGGGGCCCAACTATGAGTTCTGACTGGGTGCTGAACTGGCTGGTGATGGACAGACTTGGTAGCTGGTTCCAGGCCTTCTTTATTTTTATTTTTTTAATTCTTATTTATTCATTTTAGAGAGAAGGAGAAGAAGAGAGAGAAAGTAAGAGAGAGCAACATTGATGTGAGAAACATCAATTGGTGGCCCCCTGTACACGCAAAGACGGGGGTCAAACCCACAACCTTGGCATATGGGGATGATGCTCAGACCAACTGAGCTACTTGACCAGAGCCTCCAAGCTTCTTTCAATGGTTCCAGACCCTTCCAACCCTCCCTTCCTCCCTGCTTAGGAATCCATGCTTTTGAGCTGTGGTTCTGGTCCATCTGCCTTCCTCTCAGAAAACCCAGGGATGACCTGTGTAGGAGTGGGTGGGTGTCTTTTCAAGACTTCTCTCCCATTCCCTTTGAACTCTGCCTTCTAAGGTTTCATGCACCTTTACCTGGTAAATCAACATGATAAAGCTACCCGTTCCAGGCATCGAACATAAAAATGGTTTCTAGGTCATTAAAATTCTGCCACTTGTGACACCATGGATGGACCTTGACATTATGCTAAGTGAAATATCAGTCAGAAAAAGCTAGGAACCACGTGATTTCACTCATATGTGAGATTTAAAGCTGAAACTCATAGATACAGACAGACCAGAGTATGGTGGTTACCAGAAGGAAGGAGGTTGGAGAGTCAGCAAAGCAGAAGGGATACCAAATATATGGCAGTGGAAATGATTTGACTTGGGGTGGTGAGCACACAACACAATATACAGATGATGTATCATAGAATTGTGCACTGGTAACCTATATAATCCCATTAACCAATGTCACCCCATAAATTGGATACAATAAATAAATACTTGCTTTTTAACTTGAAAAAATCATTGCAACTTTTTATTATATAGTATGTTATATTAATGACTATGTTATTAACCATAGTATTATTTGGAGATATGTTATAAATCTAGTTACAATTAAATTCTAGAACTTTTCGGCATATAAAAAACATAGAGCGGACTATAAGGAACTCCCACATCTTCATCACCTCCTTTTAGCAATAATCAACATTTCGTCCATCTGGTTTCATCTATCTCCCACACTTTCTTAGACTGAGCATTTTTAAAGCCAATACCAGAGAACATATGATTTCATCCACAAAAATTTGGTTATGTGTCCCTAACAGATAAGCACATTTTTAAAGATACAACCATAATGCCAGTATTTTTGCTAACAAAATAAACAATGAACCCTTAATATTGATCTAATACTCAGTCCCAATGTTCAAACTTTGCAAATTGTTTAAAAAACATCTTATTGTAGCTATTGTTTTCAGGAAGTAAACAAGATTCGTGTACTGCATTTGGTTGTTATATCTGTTTTTATCTAAAACCATCCCTCCTCCCTATTTGTTTTCATGCCATTTATTTGTCTAAGAAAGTAGATCATTCATCTGGGAGAATTCCCCCACATTCTGGACTTGGCTGACTGTGCCCTCCTGGTGTGGTTAACCAGTTTCACTATTGCTGGTATTTTGTGTAAACTGCTAAGTGAGATTTGGAGCAACTGCATGGATTGGAAATAGTATGCAAGTCACAGATGTGATTCTATTTGTTCTATCTGCCATATTTTAAAAGTTAAAAGGAATAGGTAAAATTGTTTATATTAATATATATATTATTTAATAGGAAACAGCCAAACTATGACCATTTCAAACTGTGATTAATATAAAAAGTTACAAATGAGCTGTTTTGCATTCTTTTTTCTCCTCCATCTTCAAAGCTGGGTGTGCAGCATACACTCAAGCACATCTCAGTTCAGTACACTGCATCCCAGGTGTTCAAGGGCCGCGTGCGGCTACCAGGCTGGGTAGGGCAGATACAGAGGCTTGGTTAGACTCAGCTTTAAATGTCATATGTGAGAAGACTACTTTGCATGTGTCACTGTAGATTTCCTATTTTAAAATTCCATCGGCCTTTCACCAGATGATTGTAGCAACATTCGATAATCACTTCTAAATCGATTCTTTTATTAGGGTTATAAATTTATGGTTTTCTAATTCTATTATTTATCTGCACTTATTTGAAAGAATTCTTCCTTATACATGAGCTTGACCTCACCAGCTCTTTGGTGCCACTGAAATGAAAGATCCTGCAGGAAAGGTGGGCTGTGGGCTTATTCTTCTTTCTGTCAGTTTTCAGAGAAGTGAGTTGGTACCTGAACAACGTCTAACAGTGACTCATGAGGGCTCTCTTTTTATTATCATGAACCCATAGTTTTCAGTATTTTCTATGCTGCAATACATTGCAGCCTTTATTCTTTATGATGCTAACAGTTCTCCACTTTGGGCCAGTAGGACTTTCCAGCCAGCTGCTGGGCCAGTGTGGTAAGTCCTTTGCCTTCTGGCACAATCACATAGGCTCATCTTGGACATTCCCTGCCCTGATCAGAAATTGGCTATTTCTCCAAGGAGCCCTGCTTCCTTTCAGTGTTGCAGGCATGTTTAAAGCACTCCCTTTGGAATGATAACATAACCTAGAAGAAGTGAATAAAATTGGGATATTGAAAGCTCCGAAATGAGTGAATAGGACAAAGGTTTTCGCCTCTTTGGGTGGAGAGGATACCATAAGAAGAGAAAGGATCGCTGGCTGGTGTAGCTCAGTGGATTGAGCATGGGCCTGCGAATAAGATGATCATGGTTCGATTCCCAGTCAGGGCACATTCCTGGGGTGCAGGCCAGTTCCCAGCAGGGGACTCACGAGAGGCAACCATACATTGATATTTCTCCCTCTCTCTCCTTCCCTTCCCCTCTAAAAGATAAATAAATAAAATCTTAAAAAAAAATAGGAAGCTTCCAGAAGTCCTTGTACAACTCGACCCACCCTGCTCTTCTCTTTCTCTGAATCTCTACTCTCCATAGCACCCCCTTGCAGGACTAGAACCTTCTACTGCAGGTGAAAGTTCAGCCACCTGGGGACCCAGGGATCCACCAACCTCCCTTGGTAAAAAGCCCGGAGCCTTTGTCCAAAGTTGCATCACTTCCCACCCAGCCCTTCCTGACCCAACTCCCTGATGTCTCTGGGACAACACAGCCAGCATCATCCCCGTGACATCAGGGAAACTTCTATTTTCAGCAGTTTCTCCCTCAGCTGCAAAAATGTGCAGGGGTAGACAGGGTGTGGGCTTTGAAGTCTCGGCAGGAAGTAGAGTTGTTTTCCCAGCACCACATCTGAGCGCATCTTCTGTGAGAGCTGCGGTTGCTCAGCTGGTGTGGAGCCCTCCCATGCCCTCACCCTGTCCAGCACCACCCCTGATGGCCAGGAGGGCCGACCCCACACCACATGGTGGGTGCGAAGGAAGTCGAAGAGCCAATGCAGAGGAGCAAAACATAACAGAGGGTGGTGATGGGGGAGCCTGCCACCTTTTGTGGTTTTCCTGAGTGTTTCCTATTTCCCCAACTCCCTGATCAAAAAGGAACAATGAATACCCCTGCAGTGAAACTCACAACAGATTAGGAGAGACCCTCAATGCCTGTCGCACCTCACCAGTGTGGTCATGAATCTAGGATCTAGATTCTAGAATGATCATTTCATATTATTCTCTTAATGGTCCCTGGGGCTCCTGGCCAGAAATGTTCTTTTTTTTAAAGCTTCATCTGAGGATATTTTTCATTGCTTTTAGAGAGAGAGGAAGGGAGAGAAAGAGAAACATCCACGTGAGAGAGAAACATCGATTGGTCGCTTTCTTGTATGTCCCCCAATCAGAGATCAAACTCACAACTGGTGCATGGGCCCTGAA
Organism: Sturnira hondurensis; assembly: GCF_014824575.4. NCBI lineage: Eukaryota > Metazoa > Chordata > Mammalia > Chiroptera > Phyllostomidae > Sturnira > Sturnira hondurensis. The sequence continues at coordinate 82,459 of NW_028098037.1, forward strand.
GGGGAATTGAACCTGCAGCTTTTTAGTCTGTGGGATGACACTCCAACCATCTGAGTCACATCAGCCAGGGCCAGAAATGTTCTTTAGCATCACAGTTTCCTCACTGCACCCTCAATCCCAGAAGACAAGGAAAGAAGAAGTCCTGCCTTAGTAACACTCAGACACCTGCTAATCCTGGCACACAGCTCAGGGGACAATCACATCTGTTGAGGGCCTACTGTGTGCCTGAGGTGCTCTCCCATGCATTCTGTTTGCTCCTATCAGAAGTCCTGTAGACAGGTGTTGTATCCCCATTACACAGCAAAAGAAATTGAGGATCCCTAGAAGTTAAGTCATCAACCCTAGATCACATGCTTATCTCAGATCAGGTCTCAGTGTCTCGCCAAGGCCTGGCTTTGAAGGTCAAGCTGGCTGCCATTGGGTATGGATACCTTCCCTCAACCAGGCATTTTGTGTTTATTATCTCATTTAAACTCTGCTCTACTTTATAAAGTGGCCGTTGCCATGTCCCTTTTACAAATGAGGAACCTTGTCTAATGCCACTAAGATCTGTGCCTAGGCCTGATTCCAGAGCTTGTGCATTTTCCAATTACTTGCTCTGACTTTCACAAGTAAGTAACCCCTCCATTCCTCCCAACCCCACAATTTCTGGCTCTGTGGCACATTAAATGCACACGAATGCAAAGACATGTGGCAATTCTTTCCTGTGAACAGCTTTCACCTCTGTTAACCTTAGAGAAACCCCAGTAGGAGGCTGGCGTCTGGGCTGTAGTCAGGTACAGTGTCTATCAGAGTATGTCGCTATTCAGGACTCCTGAGCATTTTAAGTGACATTCAGTATTTCTTTAATTTTCATATACTTCAGAAAAAATACAATAGCACACCAAATCTATTACCGAAGATATTAATTAGGATAAAATTATGTTTTAAAGAGTTACTAAAAATAATAAGGAACTAATGGTACAATTGGTTCACACATGTGGCAAAAGCAAGACTATAAATTATAAGTTTGAGAAACTTGTGAGCTCCAGTGTGTAATTAGCAGTCTCTTGTCCTCTTAATGTCCCAGCAAGGACACTGAATTTTTAGTGAGTTAAAGATGATTGTGCCCTGGATGGTGTGGATCAGTGGATTGAGGGCCTGCCTGCTAACTGAAGGGTCTCTGTTTCAATTCCCAGGTGAGGGCACAGGCCTGGGTTGTGGGCCAGGTTCCCAGTAGGGGGCGCTCGAGAAGCAACCACACATTGATGTTTCTCTCCCTCTACTTCTCCCTCCCTTCCCCTCTCTAAAAATAAATAAAATCTTTAAAAATATATGATTGTAAAACACTACTGGGTTCTCTAACTAGAATCATCTATTGCTGGTTTTTATCAGTATCCAAAAATAAAAACATGTTTTCCTTTTCTCTGGCACATTAAAGTAAAATATTCAGTTAGCCAAAAAGTTCGTTTGGCATTTTTTGTAAGATGGGTCTAGTAGGGCTTCGTTGTCTTCAACTTCACTAGAAACATTCTTGTTTGATTGTATTGTCACAGCTGTCATATCAGCATGCATTTAAAAAAACAAAATTGGAGAAATTTTGTGTAGCCATTTTAATATGGAAGATGGAAGAAAATAAGCAACATTGTTTTGGTATATTATGCTTTATTATTTCAGAAAGGTAAAAATGCAACTGAAATGCAAGAAAAGATTTGTGCAGTGTATGGAGAAGGTGTTGTGGTTGATCAAACATGCCAAAAGTGGCTTGTGAAGTTTCATGCTGGAAATTGCTGGTTGGATGGTGCTCCATGGGTGGGTAGACCAGTTAAAGTTGATAGTGATCAAATCAAGACATTAATTGAGAACAGTCAATGTTATACCATGCAGGAGATAGCTGATGTGCTCAAAACATCCAACTCAATAAAGTTATTGGTGAAAATGAAGTGTTTCATTTTAGGGCAAAAACCACACAAACTTTTTGGCCAACCCAATAGAAAACCTAAGAGAAAGAACATTTCATCCCTTTTCTGTAGACATCTCATGAGATTTACCAGAAAACTACCTTTAGTGCTAGGAGAGTTTATGAGAAACAGTAATCCATCCCAAGATTAAACACTACGTGAAATGACGATTTTCTAAGGAAGTGCTATGCCTGGCTGAGGAAGCAGCAGCCCTGAGCGGAGAGAGAATTTTTGGCCACTCTGGAGAGCAGGGAGAACTGTGATTAAGAAAGCATTCATCCGTCTATCTCTGTGGGAGTGGGGAGTGCCTTCTGTGAGGCAGAAGGGTGTCCCCTTATCTGGGGATTTCCTTTGGCATTACAGGAAATGATGCAGGAGTGTCTCCTTGCTCCAGAACGAGAGGGGAGAGGCCAGAGGCCAGGGCAGTGACTCTGTGGGGTCTGGAATCTCACCCTCGTTATCACTGATGTCTCAGGAACCCTGGCCAAGTAATTCAGCCACCGCCCAGTGCTGTACGGAAACCAGATTGACGCTGGGTTTCTAAAGCTGAGCCCCTTTGGTCCCCTTCTAAATAAGAGCCATGGTAAGAAGGCACAGTGGTTTATGGAATCTCTTTTAACAAGGCTGTTTTGTGTGCAGAATTGTTCATTGTAGGGCCATTGGAAACAGCTAAAAGTTAATGACAATGATGTTGTTCATGAGTGGGAAACTGCCTTAGTATATTATGGTATGTCTGAATTGTTGCATGATGAAATACTTGTACAGTGAAACTATTTACAAAAGATTACAGCAGAATCATATGAATTGACAGCAAGATATATCCAGTATATTTAAATGGAAAAGATAAACTGTAGAACCATGTGTAGAGAGTAATCCAGTTTTTGTATATAAGGCATACCTGTATATGCCAGTGTGTACAGAAAGGTCTGGGAAAATATTTGCCTGTGGAAGGGGCAGGGCAGGGCTGCTTGATGGACTTGGGGTAGAGAGGTAAGAAATGGGTCCAATGATGCTGTGATTTGCTGTCCTAGGAAGGGGAAAGACATGCTGACTTAGTAGGAGAGAATGAGTGGATAACAAAGCTTGTTACCAGGACACACTTGGGGACATTCAACTTTTTGCCCTGTTCCAGGACTAAGAAGAACCTGCCTTTAGACATGGTCGTTGGGCCTCCACTGTCATTGGAAGTGGTCCTTGTGCACACTGAGGACCAGCCAGCCCTGGGTGAAACTGAAGAGGGAAGGGCCTGTTCTACCCCTGAGACTAGAACCACTTCCTCCCCGTCCTCCAGGGCATTCAGGCCCCCTGTGCTGCACCTGAATTCTCTCATTCTTTGCCCTGGGCATTTCCCTGCACCCCAGGGCTTCCCCTCCCTTCATTCTTTAGTCCTATCAAGTCATCCCTCAAAACCTTGCTCTCTGGGAGGAAACCAAGAAACAAATTCCAGACATCTTGCTAGGCAACATATTTACATGTTAACTGGGGTTTTTCTGGGAAAACCTCCTACCAGGAACAAACCCATCCATTCTTTCAACATGCACCTTGTGAGCACCTACTCCAGGCCAGGTGCTGGGAGCACACAGTGAGGCCTGCCTTGTGCAGAAACCCTGCAGGGCCAGGGTCTGGCAGAGGCAGGCTGGTGGTGGGGATTTCAGACAAGAAGGCAGCAGGTACAAAAGACATGTTGGGAGAAATGAGCTTCATCTATGTAATCAAAAGAGATCAAGTAGGTTCTCTCCCCCAGCATCTATGGGAAAATGTGTTCCCGGGAACAATTGACTTAGGGATACAAGAGCTGGGTTCAAATCTTGTCTCTACCACCTACGGGGTGACTTTGGGCCTATCAAGTCACTAGAATCCACAATTTTCCCATGAGAAAAATAGGGATAAAAACAGAATCTGCATCCTAACCCATGGGACGCTAGTCATACTGAGATGTCTTTAATTTACTTTCCATGTCACAATGTCCCAGATGAATGTCGTGAGGATGTGCACTAACTCTTCCAGGAGGTATGTGTGTGACATTGTGGCTGATGCTTCCCCTGCCTTAGGGGGCTGGCACTGTGACACAGCAGTTTGGCACAGTGATCAGGTGCCAACCAATAGTGTCAATGGTAATCAGATGCACAGACTCTGAAGCCAGGCATCTCGGTAAAACTTTGTGATTTTGGGTAAGTAACATAACCTCTCCAGACCCCAGTTTTCTCCTCTGAAAATGGAGACAATAATACAACTGACTACATAGGCCTGTTGAGAAGATTAAATCCACATAAAAGCAGCACAGGCTGTAAGCTCTGTGACATTGATCTTGGAGGTACTTTTTAATTTGACACCAAAAGCACAGGAAACAAAAGCAAAAGTAAACAAGTGGGACAACACCAAACTAAAAAGCTGCACAGCAGAAGAAGCCATCAATAAAGTGAAAAGACAATCTATGGAATAGGGAAAAAATATCTTTAACCCATACATCTGATAAAGGGTTAATATATAAAATCTATGAAGAACTCATACAACTTAATGACAAAAAGAAGCAAACAATCCAAACTTAACATTAGGCAAGGCATAAATGAATAAATATTTTTTGGAAGAAAACATATTGATGGCCAGCAGATAAATGCAAATCAAAACCACAATGAGTTTTCATCTCACACCTGTTAGAATGGCTATCATCAAAAGACAAGAGACAACAAGTGTTGGTAAAGAGGAGGAGGGAAGGGACTCGGGCACTGTTTGTGGGAATGTAAATTGGTGCAGCCACTACGGAAAATGGTGGAGGATCCTCAAAAAGTTTAAAATAGAATTATCATATGGTTCAGCAATTTCACTCTTGGGTATTTAACTGAAGGAAACAAAAACACGAATTAAAAAAGACAGCTGTACCCATATTTTTCTTACAACATTATTTATAATAGCCAAGACATGGAAACAACCTAAGAACCCACTGATGAATGAATGGATAAAAAAGAATGTCATATATATATGGAATATTATTATGTATAATATAATTGGTGCGATAGCTAGCAACTCAGTCATATACTGACTATACATGGATCCCTTCTGCTAGGAAATGAAGCAGAATTCTCTAAAACCAGGGCACTCAAGGGAAAAAATGTATATATGTGTATGTATTATATCGATGAGAGAATATATTATTCAGCCATAAAAAGAAGGCAATCCTGATATTTGTGACAACATGGATGAATCTGGAGTGCGTTTTGCTAAATGAAACAAGTCAGATACGATCTCACTCACATGTAGAACCTGGGAAACAAAACAAAAACCCTGAACTCACAGATACGGAGCATAGATTGGTGGTTGCTAGAAGTAGGGGGCAGGGCAGGGGGTGAAATGAGTGAAGGGGATCAAAAAGTACAAACTTCCATTTAAAATAAATAAATCCTGGCTCTGCCACTCTGTTCACTAATAAGCTTTCCCTTTAAACCCTGCAAATAATTAATTAATTGGCTGATTAATTAATTAAAATAAGTCCTGGAGCTATAATGTACAACATGACGACTAGAGTTAATATTACTGTATTGCATACTCAAAAGTTGCTAAGAGAGTAAATCTTAAATGTTCTCATCATAAGAAGAAAAAAAACTGTGTATTGATGGATGTTAATTAGTCTTACTATGTTGATCTTAGTCAACATACAACATAGCATTGTATGTAATGCTTTGCAACACATACAATTATCAAGTCAATATGTTGTACCCTTGAAACTGACATAAGGTTATTTGCCAATTATGCCTGTTTTTTAAAATCCATGTAAAGCAAGTAAACAGTGCCTGACTCCAGCTGATTCAGAGTGAGCTATGGGCAGGGACTGTTGAGGAAAAGTCATGCACTTGGTGAGGGCAAAGGCTGGGTTGGGGGTGTGCAGGGTGTGCTGGGTGTTAGGGAATTCTGCTTCATTTCCCAGCAGAAGGGAGCCTAGTAGGAGCAATGCATGACCAGTAGTCCCTATCACACTGATTCTCTGATTATAGCATTAGTCATAGATGAAAATATGTCATATTACAGGATGTGAGGTTTCACTTTTTTCTTCTGAAACAAGAATGGGTTCTAAACAATAAAGGTAACAGTTGGCTATTTTAAAAAAGCAAAGCTGGGGATGACTATCAGTTTTGAAGACAAAGAAAAATCAATGAAAAACTATTCTAAAGTGAATAAAATTTATGAAGCTGTTGAATTCTGAGAAACCGAGTGTCTTTCTGCTGATCTGGGTTGGGGGTGGGAGTGTTCCAGAAATACCAGGGGCTTCCAGTGTCGTTCAAGCAGCATTGACCTCCATCCAGTTACGCTCATCCTGGACACAGGTGGGAGATACAGGGAGGAAAGGCAGTGTGTCAGCTACCTCCCCGCATCAGCGATGAGGTATGTACCAAGTGCTGGTGAGCAGAACAACAATAGAGCCTTTGGGACTTCAGAGAAAGCCTTGAGTATTGAGGCCTGGGATGAGTAGGGAAGGATTCAAGGAGGGGATGGGCTCTGAGTCACATGGGAGCCATGAGAGAGGAGGCTTTTGGTACCAAAAAAAGGGAAGATATTTGGTACCAAAAAAAAAGGATCTGTTTTTAAGCCTCATTAAATATGGCAAGAGATGGACTGGAAAGAAAGGAGAAGAATTTTAGGGATTAGTATGGCAGAGAATTAGTGGGCAAGGGTATCCTAGACAGAGTAAAATTGGATGCCAGGCCTCAGGCCACTGTGTCCCTTAGTGAAAGGCACCAACCAGTTCAGACAAGTGGATACAGGCTTAAATGTACCTTCTGGACTGAGCCTGAGTTTACTTTTCAGAAATAATATATCAGATGTCCCAACCTTAGAATATGTCCTATAAAATTGGAGATAATTCAAAACATTGAGCAAACTTTGTAGGTGTTTGTGTAATGGACAAGACAGCATTCTATAGACATGTGACAGCCTGTTGGGTTTGAGGTTTGCTGCTTTTGTTTTTTCTAGTCAGGAACTAAATGAGGATGTGCATTTGTAGCTCTCAAAGAAGTTCTATCTAACAGAAAAATGTAGAAACATTTGTTGTGGGTGTGGCCAGGACTCTACAAGGTGGAACCCAGTTCCCACAGTGGTGCCACCAGTAACTCCCTATTTAGGATCGGTCTGAAGTTTCATAAGTGAGTGAGCATCCTGTCCACTGTCATTGCTGGGCTCAAAAACACCAACTAGAGGGATGCTGCTTCCCAAGTGAGGCATTCACCATGAAGCCTGTGAGTTCAATGCTCCCAAAAGATATGTTGGCTTGGAACCTGTGGAGGTGACCTTATTTGGAAGAAGACTCTTTGCAGATGTAATTAAAATTAAGGATCTTGAGATTATTCTGAATTAAGGTAGGTCCTAAATTCAACAACAAGTGTCCTTATAAGAGCAGAGAGGGCCATGTGAGGGGGAGGCAGAGACTAGAGTGATGCACCAATAAGCCAAGGACCGTCTAGGATCCCTGAAGCCACCATACTGCAAGATGCGAAGAGGTATTTTCCCCTGAGTGCCTTCAGTGGATCACAGACTGCCTCCTGTTAATATTTTTATCTCACTTCTGGTGAAGATGGCAGTTTAGGCAGAAATGGCTTGCCTCCTCCTACAACCACATCAAAATTACAACTAAAATATAGAACAACCATCACTTGGAACCATCAGAAATCAAGTTGAATGAAGTCTGACAACTATAGAATTCAGAAACCACATCCATCCAGACTGGTAGGAGGAACACAGACATGGGATGGGCTGGTCCCATATCCACATGTGTTGGATAAAAATTGGGCAGGGTAAAAAATCTCAGGTCAGCCCCATACCAGACTGCCCAGCCAAGGGTTCTAGAGCCAGGAAGTTAAGTCCCTACAACTTTTAGCTGCAAAAACCAGTGGGGATCGAGTTGGTGGAAGAAACTTCTGGAGCTCCAAGCAGTTCCTCTTAAAGAACCCACACATGGACTCAGCTACTCACACTTACTCCCTCTGAGCTCCAGCACCGGGGTAGCAGCTTGAAAGGCACCAGTGGCATACAGGGAGGAACTGAAGTGCCTGGCATCAAGGCAAGCAGAGTCCATTGTCCCTTTTCTGAACCCTCCCTGCACAGAACCAGCAAATTCCATCAACCTGGCTAACAGTGTTTGCCCTGCCATGGAGATCCCCTGAGACTCCACCCCACCCAACTTACAGACCCACCCAAGCTGCTTTTGCATATGAATGGCTGGTCTTGGCTCATATTTCATAACTTCCTAAATCCTATGAAACAAGCAATACCTGGTCTCAGTGAGCCCCAGGCCAAGCAGTAGCAGCAGCCAGTCTAGATTCACAGCTTGACTTCTCCTGAATATCTCCAAGCCCAGCATAAGTAGCAGCCATCTCAGATTGCTTTATAGCTCAGACAGGGTGGCTCTGGGCAAAGCACAAGTGGGGGCTGACCTTGCCCTCTACCACCAGGGATATCCCAGAGCCTGCACTCCCAGTAGACAGCTAACGACCACATTGGAGTATCACCACCCTGCCCCTGCACAGCTGATCCCCTCTTCAAGACAGAGGACAATATCAGTGGTCACAGCCAGTCCTTGCAACTGACTGGCTTGGGTAAATCTCTCCCATTGATCTGCCAATAGCAACCAAGTCTCAACTATAAGAGGAGGATGTACTCAGCCCACACAAAGAGCACACCTTGAGTACCCAGCTTGGGTGATAGGAGAGGATGTGCTACCGGACCCTATAGGACACCTACTACATTAGGCCACACTACCAAGACAGAGTCAAAGCAGCTGTACCTAATATATAGAAGCAAACATAGGGAGGCTGCCAAACAAGAAGACAAAGAGACATGGCCCAAATGAAAGAACTGATCAAAACTCCAGAAAAAGATCTAAACAAAATGGAGATAAGCAATCTATTAGATGCAGAGTTCAAAATACTGGTTATAAAGATGCTCGAGGAAATTAGTGAGGACCTCAACAGCATAAAAAAAGATCCAATCAGAAACAAAGGATACATGAATTGAAATAAAGAACAACTTATAGGGAAACAACAGTAGAATGGAAGAATCTGAGAATCCAAACACAGATTTGAAACATAAGGAAGCAAAAAACAACCAATCAGAACAACAGAAAGAAAAAAGAATTAAAAAAATGAGGATCATATAAGCAGCCTTCAGGAAAACCTCAAGCAGTCCAACATGTGCATGATAGGGGTGCCAGAAATAGAAAAGAAAGAGTAAGAAATTGGAAATCTATTTGAAACAATAATGAAAGAAAACTTCCCTAATTTGGTGAAGGAAATAGACATGCAAGTCCCGGAGCACATAGAGTCCCAAGAAGATGGATGCAAAGAGGCCCACTCCAAGACACATCATAATTGAAATGCCAAAGGGTGAAGATAAAGAGAGAATCTTAAAAGCAGCAAGAGAAAAGTACTCTCCTGCAGGGGAGTACCCATAAGATTGTCAGCTGATTTCTCAAAAGAAACTTTGAGAAATCCCTGGAAGGCATTGGCAAGAAATATTCAAAGTCATGAAAAGCAGGGACCTACAGCCAAGATCGCTCTACCCAGCAAAGATATCCTTTAGAATCAAAGGGCAGATAAAGAGCTTCCCATACAAGAAAAAGTTAAAGGAGTTCATCATCACCAAACCATTGTTATAGAAAATGTTAAAGGAACTTATTTAAGAAAATTTATCGTTGCCAGATGGGAGGGGGCTGTGGGGGAAAGGGTGAAGAGGTGAGGGGATTCAGAAGTACACAGAATAACCATGGAGATGTAAAGTATGGTATAGGAAATGGAGTAGCCAAAGAACTTATATGCATGACCCATGGACATGAACAATGGATGGGTAATTGCCTGAGGTTGTGAGGGGTGCTGGGTGGAGGAGAGCAAAGGGGAAAAAATTGGGATGACTGTAATAATAATAACTGATAAAATATAATTTAAAAAACAAATCACATCTCAAGTTTGGCATAACATTCAATTGCTTTTTCCTCTGTTAAATTAAAGAAAAATTGAATTTTTAACTTAAAACAAATATGTTTTGAATAGAATCATTTTTATAAAATTTATACATTTTTCTTCCCACAGTTCTGTGAGTCTATATTCATAGAAAGATATCCTGGATGATGTTCAGTGAATGTTGACAGCGGTTATGATGTAATTTTCCTTTGTACTTTTCTGTGTTCCTTGAGAATGTATTTCTAAAAATGTATTATTTTTCACAGAAACAACAAAGTTATTTTTTAAGACTTATTTGTTGGTCCCTAGACTAGGCAAACTTATAGAGACAGAAAGTAAACTAGAGTTTACCAGGGCCAGGTGGTTTAGGGAATGACAATGTATTGTTTGATGAATACAGACAGAGTTTGTTTGGAATAATGAGAAGTTTTGGAAATGGGTAGTGGTGATGGTTGCACAAAATTGTTAATGTACTTTATGCCACTGAATTGTACACCTGAAAATAGTTAAAATGGTAAATTTATGCCATAAATATATATTAGATACACATTTATCACAAGAAAAAAAAGCTTATTTCTTGTGTTTCCCATCCATGGACACTATGACAGTAAATGCTTGGGCAGCCAATATGGCAGATAAGCCTGACCAATGGGCTTGCTTCTCCATTTGAACATTTGCATAAACAAAGCCTTAATGATTTAACCCCAAGAAGAGACTAAGGTGGGGATTTCAGGATCTAGGCAAGGCCTGGGGAAGAAAAACCTGCTAAATAACTTTGAGTGGAGGAGAGGGGTGGGGTTGAAGAGAATCTTTCCTGTTGCCCTTCGCCACCCAGCAGGTAGGTGGGGGCTTTCTTTTCCCTTTCCTTTGCAAAACTGTCCAAGAAGTTCTCAGCTCTCGAATGTCTTTGCTCTGTATCCTTCCATTCAGCTGAGGGCCCCATGTTTGGCCCAGTGATCCAATAACCAGTTTCAAGTTTGTCTTTTTATCTGGCCTGGAGCCTCATCTTCCCAAGAAGCACAGTCCTGTCTATGTGTTCTGTGTCTGAGGAAGACAGATGAATCAGCGACTTGTGGGCTGGAGACAGGAACTCAGGCCCCACCTCCAGCCTGTCAATTCCAAGCCCCTTAGAACCTCTGTTGTACTTTGCTGCCACGGCAACTGCTGGGGAAAACACCTGGCCAGAGAGAGGGCCTGCCAAACAAAGCCCACTGTAGCAACAGCAAGGGACAAAGAGGGTATTTCCGGGACAGCCCGTGAGCAATTAGAGAGGAAGGGGCCAGCTCTGAGCCAGCCCGCCTGAACAGTCTGGAAGTATTTGTCCCAGAGTTTAAATAAAGGATGAAAATATAATTTTAAAAAAATCAGTACAATTGCTTTTACAAGTGCTAAATACTGAAGGACTGTTTGTAAGTTCCTCTCTTTCTTTATTCTGGGGCATTATGACCAATCAGAACATTGGCCTTCATTCCTGGCCCTTCATGGGGTTTGTAATTACAGCAGGTCCACAGAGAGCTCCCAAAGACCCTGGCTGGGCCAGGCGGGGACCAGCTGTTTGCACGCAGACCAGGAGGAGAGTGATGCCTGCAGACAGTAAGCCATGTTCTATTAACGTCCTGCCGGCCACACTGCTCCACTCCTGTTAACATAAGTCACAGGAGGCAAAGTGGCTTCCCTGTGTGTGTTTCTCCTCTCCACTCCCTTAAAAAAGAGAAAAAAACAGGGCGTTTTAGATTTCACGTTCTGTGATCTAAGTTCCCATTTCCCACTCACAAACAAATGACATCTGGCCACTCTCAACAATAAACTTGGAAAGATGAGACATTTCCTGTTAGTTCTCCATGTAACCCCTGCTTAAACTTTCAAATTCCTGAAAGAATTGCCTGAAAAATAAATGGATCATTAAAAAGTGAGGAAAAGGGTTGCTTGGGGGGAGACCTGACACAAGAACCTAATTAATGCTAATAACTTTTTACCAGTATTTCAGCCTTATTATTACTATTTTTACCATGTTTTAACTTTGAAAGATCGAAAAAGATTTGTTATCCTACACAACCCACCTTGTGGAAGTAGCAATTAGAAAAACCTCCCACCAGTCTCCTGGGTTGGACTTTATGGCTGATTGCCCAATTTCTTTAAGTAGATGTAGAAAATATTATTTTAAAAAAAACTTTAGCCTCACCAGAGAACATTTATTTCTCATTGCTTTTAGAGAGAGAGGAAAGGAAAGAGAAAAAAATCAATTGTTTACCTGCCATACGCAACCCAACCGGGTATAATATGTGCCCGGACCAAGACAGAACTTGCAACATAGGTATGTGCCCTGACTGGGAATTGAACCCACCACCTTTTGGTTATGGGGCAACTCTCTAACCAACTGAGCTACATGAACGAGGGCAGAAAATATATAGTACTCATTCTCAGCACGCTACTTATCTATCCACTTAATTCCTAAGAAATTGTGTATGGCTTCCAACTTGAACAGTTAGACAGTACTTTTCACTTCTTTAAGATCTGCATTTCCAAAAATGAACATTCTTTCTCATCTTCAACTGCCAGGGGGGCATCCCTTCTTGGTGGCTTTGTCCTCACCTCACATTCAGCAGTGACTAAGACTGCATACTCCTCACAACTTCCCAAAGTCAGCTCCCCTCCCCACACCACCCTTTCTCTCAATGATTCCAGCTTTCTCCCAGGCCCAGGCTTAAGCTGTGGCATCATCACGGAGGGCCTGGGTTCTTGCCCCACTCCACTCACAGAGACATGACCCATTGCATCACATCATGCACCCGTTCTTCCATTCCTACCACCACCAACCTTCTCTGTGCAATTTTCATCTCATTCTTGACAAGTCCTAATAGGTATCCCTCTGCCACTTCCTGTCCCCATCCATCCACTAGCATTTTCTTGCTCAAAATCTTGCAGCGCATTTTCAACACTTACAGCCTGGGCTTCATCGGTACCAGTGGGCCAGCTGCACAGGGCCCTGCACTTGGTTTAATGCTCTGCTACACTGACGTGAAACTTTTCATAATTTTTGAACACGGCCCCCTGAATTTTTATTTTGTTTGGGGCCCTATAAATTCAGTAACTACTCCTGCTTTTATGTTATGTCCAGATTCCTTAGCTTGGCATTAAGAACTGTCACCATTTGGCTGGCCCCTCTCTTTAATGACTAGATCTCGATGCCCACCTTCCATTCCAACCTTTGATATTGATGGTCTATCGTAACTGGAACAAGCCATGCTCATTTCTGTTCCACTTCCTCGTTATCTAATTCCTCTCTCCTATGACTATATATCTTCTGCTTCTCACCCTCCTCCTCCTTCTACTTCTTCTCTCTCTCTCATTTCAGGCCTACTCATATTTCCAAATCCTCTCTTGTGTAATCTCTCCCTGCACTCTACCCCTCTGGCAATGATGGCCAGCCCAGTCTGGCTCTTATATGCTTCTTTTTCTTACTTTATTCCTTTGACTTGCTAACCCTTGTCCTCCCAACCAGTAACTTAGGTTTGGGGAGCATGTCTGATGTCAGTGTCATCCCCACAATGCTTTGCAGGGTGAGCAGTCATAACCAATTGGCAAGCTATTGCTCCCATCTCAAGTGAGGGTGTTAGAAGGTCTTTGCTTTATAAACAAGTAACAGACATAGAATGGGTTAAAATTTACTTGAGCCAAATGTAGAAAACTGGAAATAGTTTTGGGATACCCCTGCACCTTAATTTAATAAATATTTATTGAATGCCTATTTTGTGCCAGTAGGCAGGCAGCTGGCAGAGTGGTTGCCAGCCAGTGGGGTATTATAAACAGTCCCATGGGTGTTCTGCTACGGGGCCCCACAGAGGCAGGTTGTCCCCTACTCAGTCCTGGCCTCAGGTTCACGGAGAACCTTCTTCAGCTCCCAGGGGAGGCCATCACAGCCATGTCTGCCTCAGGATCTTGGTCGACTCAGGCCAGGTGTCAGGTCTCATGTCTCTCCAGTTCCTCAGACACACCTGGGTTTCTGCTATCAGCCATCTACCTGGGAGGTGCTTTACGGGAACGAAAGCGGAGGAAGGGTAGGAACTTGTCCTTACCTTCCTCGCTTCCCCCTTTATTCTCCACTAAGTCAGAAAATCTAATTCATAAGGAATTTGTCCAAAGCAATGGTTTCTGCTCTGAGTTCCTTCAGAAACTCTGTTGTTCTACCCTAGTCAGTGTGGCTCAGTGGATGTGGAGCATCAGCCTGGAAACTGAAAGTTTGAAGGTTCAGTTCCTGGTCAGGGCACAAGCCTGGGTGGTAGGTCCAGTCCCAGTAGGGGCACATCTGAGGGGCAACCTATCATTGTTTCTCTCTCGCATTGATGTTTCTCTCCCTCCCTCTCCCTCTCTCTAAAATCAACAGGCATGTCCTCTGGCGAGGATTTTTCTTGAATTCCATTTTTCCAATCATTCATTCCCATGGCACTAAACGCCTCTTCATAACCGCCTCTTTGGGATGGAGCAATTTATGGGCAGAAGTAAATACTGGGGAGTACACAGGTTAATATTTTAAAATTAGGTAACTTGGCACAGCCCACCATTTAACAAATATTAATGGAGGGCCCTTCCACAGGATAGGCAACCACCGACCCAGGAAAGAATGGCAGTGCCTGCCGCACGTTGCCAAGCCTCCAGCCTACAGGGGAGGAATTGCAGATCCCTCCTGCACTAAGGAAGCTTAGTCAGCTCCTCTGAAAACCGCTGTCCCAAAGGGAGATAGATGATTTCTTAGACACAGAACAAAAACTATTAGACTTTTTCTTGTAAATAAAGATAAAAAGAGCAGACATCTGCTGTTAGGAACAAAAGCACTATGTGGGCCACACACTTAAAAACATACACACAAATGTATGTTAAATAAAGTGTTTAAGGAACTATGATTTCTTTGACCTGTGACATTCTTTTTTTTTAATCTCCTCCATTAGAGTTTATTGAAAAGGAATGTGGGTGCTTTTACTTCCTTTATGCTGTTTTTGGCAGTAAGGGGACAGAGGACAGGGGTCCTGGTGGCCCCTCCCAGGCAGGTGTGCTTTGCTCCCCAGGTGTCCAGTCCTGCGGGCAGCCAGGGAAATGATTGGTTGTCAGCTCTGAGGGAAGAAAACACTGAGTGTGAATGAAGAGTGGAAGCCAAGCTCTGCAGACTGGGCTCTCAGGACTCACCAACTCGGTGGTGAGTAGAAACAGTATCCAATCCCTTCCTCAGATGGTGCTGAGGAAAAAAACTGCCCAGAAAGACCTTCGCCGTGAGGTGAGGAGAGACGCACCAACAAGGAGACAGCTACATTGTGAGGAGAGCGGAAAAGAGAATTGCGAAACTCCCTGATGGCCTAGAACTGAAAAGAAGGATTTGCTTTCCGAATGCCACAGAATCGCCTCCGGAAAACACTAATTTTTTATTCAGATTTATTTATGATTGCAAGGGAAAGGCATGTTGATTTCTGGTTCTCTGGTGAAGTGTTTTTGATGATGGGGTTTTTTATAAAAAGATAATATGTCATTTATTAAGCTGCTCATAGGAAAATAAATATTTGGGAAAGACTGCATTTTTCTCAAGAAGTTCTTACTAAACCGAAATCAGAATCCAGCCACAGAGGAAGACAAAGGCACTTTTACTTCATCAGTGTTTGCTGAATGCCCCCAGGGTCCTGAGGGGTAATGGATAGTGAGACGGAGCCTGGGGTCTCCAGGGGCCTGCTGCCCTCCAGGGGAGGGAAATAAATGCTCAGCAGAGAGGAAGGAGGGTGCTCACCTTGGCAGCACATATACTGAAATTGTGGGAGAGGAAGGAGGAAGAGATGGTGAAATTCCTGGAATGGCTTACATAAATTGACCCTCTCAAAATCTCCAATGGCTCCCATTTTGTTCTGAGTTCAAAGCCAAGTCTCTCAACGGCCTTCAAGGCCCTACTCCATCTGGCCTGGCCTCTTTTCTCTCAGGCCTCATCTCCTGCTCTCTGCTGCTCCCTCCCTCCCCACCAATCACCAGCTGTGTCTGTCTCACCAGACACAGTTGCTCTATTCTCTGCCTGCATCACTCTTCCCAGAGAAATGCTCAAGGTGGCTTTGTCCTTCAGGTCTGTAATCCATTATCAACTCCATAAGGATCCCCTTCAGCCCCCAACATACTCCATTATTCTTTCGTGCATGGAAAACTTCCCCAAAGCACATGGGAACCCTCAGGGGTCCATGGTGCCCACTCTGAGAATGGCTGCCTTCAGATTTCTTGAGAGGCTTGTTAATGTCCAGCTCCCCACCTGTCCCCCAGAGATGCTATTTTAGTGGCTCAGGAGCGGACCCTCGAATTCTGCATTTTGAAAAGCAACTCAATGTTGTGGTCCAGGCACCCTTTGCCAAAAAATGAGAACCCTCTGACAAATTCCAAATGGGGAGTGACAAGATTAGATCAGGCCTAGAGGGAGGCCTGGGGGCCACAGTCCTAATCTCCAAAACTTCCTCATAGGTGTCATGACAACTGTAATAGCACGATCAATAAAATATACTTTAAAAAAAGAGAATTGAGACCTGTTCTCAGGCTAATGTCCTCAGGATAAGAAATGTCTGCTTTTAGTAATTAAAACTCACTTCGGGGTATGTTTCATATGTGAAGATACAGTCTAAATTAAAATTGCTACTTAATATCTCTTCTAAGCTCCCCCACATCCCTATGAGGTTAAGCCTGACCTGTGGATAGGGCACCCGTGGAAAGAATGACGTGCTGTGTTCTTTCAGTATTTCTCGCCCTTTCCCTTCTTTCTTCCAGTAGTTGCGAGAGAGGATGAACAGGTATTAGAGGAAAAGGCCAATAAACTTTTGCTTAATAGATTCTGCTGTTTAAGTACTCTCTCTTTTTATTTATTTTTGAATTATGTTCTATTGGTTATGCTATTATAGTTGTCTCAATTTCCCCCCTTTCATCCCCTCTGCCTGGCACCCCTCACTCCCTCAGGAAGTCTCCACACCATTATTCATGTCCATGGGTCATACATGTGGGTTCTTTGGCTGATCTATTTCCTATACTGTACTTTACATCCTCATGACTATTCTGTAACTACCCATTTGTACTTCTTTTTTTTAAGATTTTATTTATTTATCTTTAGAGGGGAAGGGAAGGAGAGAGACATCGAAATATCAATGTATGGTTGCCTCTCGTGTGTCCCCTGCTGGGAACTGGCCTGCGACCCAGGCACATGCCCTGACTGGGAATCAAACTGTGATCCTCTGGTTCACAGGCTCAATCCACTGAGCTACACCAGCCAGGGCCCAATTTGTACTTCTTGATCTCCTCACCTTTTCACCCATTCCTCCATACCCCTCTCTTATCTGTCAACCAAAAAATTTTTAAATATATTTTATTGATTATGCTATTACAGTTGTCCCATTTCCCCTCCCTTTATTCCCCTCTGCCCCGCACACCCCCTCCCACCTACATTTCCCCACTTTAGTTTATGTCCATGGGTGTAGGAGACTGTTCATCGTGGTGTGGGCCCAGCTCCCACTCGGAATGCACAGGACCCACACCCACGGATAGGTTCTCCCATGCGGAATCAGGCCTGCAATGTGCCTAGGCCCCTTTGAGTCTTGCTTTTTGCTAAAATCTCCCTCGCCAGGATTTGTGGCAAACATTTACTGATTTTTGTTATTTTTCTTAGATAAGAAAAATAACAAACTGATTTTGTTATTTTTGTTATTTTTCTTAGATAAGTCCCTTTTAATTTTATATAATAAGGGCTTGGTGATAATGAACTCCTTTAACTTGGCCTTATCTGGGAAGCACTTTATCTGCCCTCCCATTCTAAATGATAGCTTTGCAGGATAGAGTAATCTCGGATGTAGATCCTTGCCTTTCTAAGAAATATCTTAGAATATTTCTTTCCAGCCCCTTCTTGCCTGTAAGGTCTCTTTTGAGAAATCAGCTTATAGTCTTATGGGAACTCCTTTGCAGGTAACTGTCTCCTTATATTTACTGAAAAATAACTTCCTAAAATCCATGCTAAACCTTCCAAGGGCAGTGTAAACGGTCCAACCACTTTTGCCCTTTTCATTTGCAAATATCCCTCTTCTGTGATATGATTAGCAGCACTGGCTCTTTTGTTTTCTGTAAATGGTAACCACCTAAAGCAACCTGTGCACAGTAAATGAGGACCATCCTGTAATGTGCCCAGAAACCCAATAAAGGCCGGTCATGGCAAGGGCCAAGGCTTTTGCTCTCCTTGAGAGAAAAGCCCTGCTGTCCCTTTTCCTCCACCAGACTCGGGAGTCCGAGTGAATGTCTCATTTCATCCATAATGACTCGGAAAATGCGAGCTGGCGTTCTCATCACATGGGTCATGCATATAAGTTCTTTGTCTTCTACATTTTCTATACTATTCTTAACCTACCCCTGTCTATTTTCTATCTACAATTCATGCTACTTATTCCCTATACCTTTTCTGCCTGTCTCCCCCTCCCATTCCCTCACTGATATGATTGTGATTCCATTTCTGTGATTCTGTTCCTGTTCCAGTTGTTTGCTTAGTTTTTGTTTTTGTTTTTGTTTAGATTTGGTTGTTAATAACTGTAAGTTTGTTGTCATTTTACTGTTCATATTTTAAAATTTATTTTTCTTAGATAAGTCCCTTTTAATTTTATGTAATAAGGGCTTGGTGATAATGAACTCCTTTAACTTGGCCTTATCTGGGAAGCACTTTATCTGCCCTCCCATTCTAAATGATAGCTTTGCAGGATAGAGTAATCTTGGATGTAGATCTTTGCCTTTCTAAGAAATATCTTAGAATATTTCTTTCCAGCCCCTTCTTGCCTGTAAGGTCTCTTTTGAGAAATCAGTTTATAGTCTTATGGGAACTCCTTTGCAGGTAACTGTCTCCCTTTCTCTTGCTGCTTTTAATATCCTCTCCTTATCTTTAATCTTGGCCAATGTAATTATGATGTGCGTTGGTGTGTTCCTCCTTGGGCCCAGCTCTTTGGGACTCTCTGAGCTTCCTGGACTTCCTGAAAGGCTATTTCCTTTACCAGATTGGGGAAGTTTTCCTTCATTATTTGTTCAAATAAGTCTTCAACTTATTGCTCTTCCACCTCTCCTTCCTGCACCCCTATGATTCAGATGTCGGAATGTTTAAAGTTGCTCTAGAGGCTCCTAAGCCTCTTGTCATTGTTTTGAATTCTTGTTTCTTTATTCTGTTTTGGTCTAATGTTTCTTTCTTTCTTCTCGTCCAAACCATTGATTTGAGTCCAGTTTTCTTCTCCTTCACTGTTGGTTCCCTGTACATTTTCCTTTATTTCACTTAGCAGAACCTTTTACTTTTTTCTCTATTTTGTGACCATATTCAACCAAGTCTGTGAGCATCCTGATTACCAGTGTTTTGAACTGTGTATCTGATAGGTTTGCTATCTCCTTGTTTCTTAGTTGTACTTTTTCTGGAGCTGTGATCTGTTCTTTCATTTGGGTCATTTTTTTTTTTGTCTTCACATGCCAGTTATGTAGTAAGGGGCAGAGCCTGAGGTGTTCACCAGGGCTGCACAACCCAGGTCACTGCCTTATGATGCTGTATATTGGGGAGGGGTCCAAGAGTGAACAGTACCACTTGCTCCTCTCTCTGCCAGTTTTCAGTCTCTCCCCCTATGCCCCACAATCAAATTGAGCCCTTCTGGTGCTGATTCCCAGGTGGGTGGGTTTGTGTATGTTCTAGGATCCTGTGTGTCTCTCCAACAAACTCTCCTGTGAGGCTGGGAGTGTCTTCCACTGCCTTAACCCTTATATGTTTTTTTAGTCAGAGGCTTTGAGACTTTATTTCCCCACACTGGAACTGGGGTTTTGCAGTCTGTCTTGCTCCCTAGTTATTCCTCCCAGTTTATCTGCACTTGAATGTGGGACCTCCTGATCTGCCAGCCACTACCTTGCTGGCCCCAGTCTTCCAAGCACCTCCTTGCCCTCGAGTCTTCAGGACCCAGCTGCCCCTCTCTGCCCCTCCTACCAGTCTAGATGAATATATCTTCTTTAACTCTTTGGTTGTCGGACTTCCATACAGTTCGATGTTCTGTCAGTTCTGTTTTTTTTTATTTGTTATTGTCCTTCTTTTGGTTGTGGGAGGAGGCACAGTGTCTCTACCTATGCCCTATCTTGGCCAGAAGTCAACCAAAAAATTTTTATAGAAAAAAATCTTGAAGTATTTCATTGGAATCAAGACTATTGAAACAACCATTGCTACAAGGTTCACTCTTAATCTCGGTTGTCATCACTGTGGAAGCAAGTACCACCACTTGAGCCATTGGAATTATGTCAGAGTTAGGAACCATCAAATAGCCATGCTTCTTCCATTTTTGGCAATGAATCCTGGTAGAGTGACATTAAGCTACCTGAGAGAGAATGCTACTATGGCCATTAAAGCCGGGTTTTGAAAATGGCCATGCCTACACAAATATTTGTTATTGGCAAATAACTTCCAAATCCTTATCTCTTGCTTCTACCTTTTAATTTTTTATGACATCGTTTATTAGTCAAGGTCCAACAGGAAGTATATAACTCTTTCAAACTGGATGATTTGAAGAGGTTTAATAAAAAGACTGTTTATAGACACATCATAAGTAAAATGCCAAAGGTTAAAGATAAAAAAGAGAATCTTAAAAGCAGCAAGAGAAAAGGAGACAGTTACCTACAAAGGAGGTAAGACTATCAGCTGATTTCTCAAAAGAGACCTTACAGGCAAGAAAGGATTGGAAAGAAGTATTCAAAATCATGAAAGGCGAGGACCTACATCCAAGATTACTTTATCCTGCAAAGCTGTCATTTAGAATGGGAGGGCAGATAAAGTGCTTCCCAGATAAGGTCAAATTAAAGGAGTTCATTATCACCAAGACCTTATTATATTAAATGTTAAAGAGACATAGCTAAAAAAAGAAAATAAAAACTATGAATAGTAAAATGACAACAAACTCACAACTATCAACAACCAAACCTAACCTCCCCCCCCACCCAGTGCAAACAAAAACAAACTAAGCAAACATCTAGAATAGGAACAGAATCACAGAAATGGAAATCACATGGAAAGTTATCAGTGGGGAGGGGTGGGGGAGTATAGGGGGAAAGGTACAGGGAATGAGGGGCATAATTGGTAGAAGTTGGGAATAGTGTGGGAAATGGAGAAACCAAAGAACTTATATGTACAACCTATGGACATGAACTAAGGAGCAGGTAATGCTACAGTGGGTGGTGCAGGGCAGAGTGGAATAAAGGGGAGAAAAATTGGACAATTCTAATAGCATAGTCAGTAAAATATACTTTAAAAATATCATGCCCTGGCTGGTGTAGCTCAGTGGATTGAGCGCGGGCCTGCGAACCAGAGGATCGCGGTTCAATTCCCAGTCAGGGCACATGCCTGGGTTGTAGTCCAGTTCCCTGCAGGCCAACTCCCAGCAGGGGACGCACAAAAGGCAACCATACATTGATGTTTCTCTCCCTCTCTCTCTCCTTCCTCTCTAAAGATAAATAAATAAATAAAATCTTTAAAAAACAAAAACAAACAAAAAAAATCATGGGTATCTAAATTAGGGGACAAGCAACTACATTCTGTGGCCAAAACCTGGCCCTTCACCTGTTTTGTAAATGAAGTTCTATTAGAATGTAGCCATACCTATTCCTTTACATAATTGTCTGTAACTGCTTTTGTGCTAGAATGGCAATGTTGAGTGGTTTTGACAGGGCTGGCAAAGCAAAAAATATTTACTCTCTGACCTTTATAGAAAAAGTTCACCAACACCTGGTCTAAAGGAAGAGCTGGAAAGCAGAGGGAAAAAAGTGATCACTGTTTAGAAATAAAGTCAGTTAAGTGGAGAGGGTGTGATGAGGGTGGGAAGGGAAGCACTGAGTTTCCAGAGCTGAGCCCTGAGTCTCACACTTAGACCTCCAGGTGAAGATGGCAGCACCAAATAAAATACAAGTTGCTAGAGGAAGCCCAGCGTTTGCTCAAGGATAGTAATTCTATTTTTGGACCATGTATTCCATTTACTCTTCAGGCTTAACACACAGTTTCATTGAGATTTTTTGTAGTTTGTCACCATCAGGTTGGCATTTTTCTTTCTGAAATAAGACCAATGGCTTTATCAGAGGACCCAGTCACTAATCTAAAATGCATTACTTCCCCTGGCCAGTATGGCTCAGTTGGTTGGAGCACTGTCTCATAGCCAAAAAAGTTGTGTGTCCAATTCCCAGTCTGGCCACATATGATACCCAGTCCAGACATGTACAGGAGGCAGCCAATTGATGTTTCTCTCTTATATCACTGTTTCACTCTCTCTCTTCTTCTCTCTCTCTAAAAGCTATGAAAAAAATGCATTATTTCATTTATTCAGTGAAAGGGTATAATTATTTCCACTTTACAGATCAGAAAAAATTAGGCTTACAGATTAAATAATGTGTCAAGGACAGATCTGTCAGACTCCAGGGCTCTTAAGACTGGTCTTTGCAAACCTGAAGCTCTACTGAGTTTGCAAAAGTGGTTTTGCAAACTCCCAATGGCAGGTAATAGAGGATTCCCTTGTCTGTGAGTTTCTACCCAGAGCTTACCCTGCTTCCAGTTTCTAAGTTTCTGATCCATAACAAAACATTACACTTAATCTCATATATAGTAACTGAATATTTGTATTACTGGTTGTTGCGGAGTCCTGCCAAGGCTTTTGATGAGCTAAATAAAATAAATTACACCCACAAGTAATTTGTTCACATTGATTGGTACCTTCGGACCTGGATGGAGTAGGTGAGCCATGGTGAACCCATGCTGCCTGCCTGTAGCCTGGGGAAGGAGCCCAAGTGCCCCAAGCTGGTGATGGTCCCACTGACTTTAGCACAAACCCCACTTTTTTCACATTAAAGCTTGACTTTGTTTCATAGCCAAGAAGAAGGAAAACGAAATCCTCACTCCTCCCCCCTGCCACCATTCCTAGCTAACAAGCACAGCAAAGCTGCTACCTGACAGTCAAAAGAAAGAAAATAGTTTATTTACCAGTTTACTTCAAGAAAGACAATACCATAATGTCTTGCTAATATGGGATTATTTTCCTACAAAAGATTGACATTGAAAAGGAAAGAGAGTGTAGTGGTGGGAAAAACAGTAAAATATTTTTAAAAATCCAAAAACATGGTAAATGATTGTTCTAGAAGATATCCAGTCTTGAATTTATTACTGTTAACCTGTTTCAGTACATAGCTCCTCCGTTATCTCAACCTTCCCCGGCTCTCACTGCAAGTAAAATAAAATCTGAACTCCACACTGTGATCTACAATTCCCCCATGATTTGGGCCTCATCTCCACGCTGGCTTCTGTGCAATCCTCAAAACAGCAGTCCTTTCTGCCCCAAGGCCCTCGACCCTCAGACCTCTGTCCTGCTCCTCATCCTCCAGCTCTTGACTTTAATTTGACTCAAAGAAGCTGTCCAGGAGTGCCCAGTCACTCTGTCAGCAGTCTGGGTTTACTTCCTTCCTGGCATTATGATGACCAGCCATACTGGTTTATGCATTTGTTTATTGTCTGCCTTTTGTCTGCTTTTCTAGTGGCAAATTCCATACAGTTAGAAGTTGCATTTGCTTTTTGAGTGATATGTCTTGAATACATAGAATTGGGCATGTAGTAAGCATGCAAAAACCACTAGTTAAATGAACTACTGCACTTATTTTCTCCACTTATTCAAAATGTTATGGAGTCTCTGCATATTTTAAAGGTTTTAGAACTAATCCTCAGCCCTTTCTAGCCTGAAAGTTTACATCTTTGCACTTATACTTTTACTCTGTCCCATCTTCACAAGTTCTTGGAAATGACTATGTGATGTTCCCCAAAGTAACTTTAAGTTTAAAGTAATTTTAATCAAAATCCAACATGATTTTTTATAACACTTAACAAACTGATTATAAAGTTCATAGAGAAGAGGAAATGTTTAAGAATTACCAAGACAATTTGAAAAAGTCCCAAAGGGAATAGAGTAGGTCAGATCTGCTCCCTAAGTGATCAAGACATGTTACAAAAGTAAGGTCATTAAAACAGCCCCTCATTCTTCCCCAGAGGTTGGGGGTGGGGCTGAAAGTTCCAACTCTCTAATCACTTGTTTGTTTCCCCTCGAAACCAACCCTCATTCTTAGATTAACTGGTAGCTTTC
This sequence comes from Sturnira hondurensis, assembly GCF_014824575.4. Lineage (NCBI taxonomy): Eukaryota > Metazoa > Chordata > Mammalia > Chiroptera > Phyllostomidae > Sturnira > Sturnira hondurensis. Next base: position 106,504 of record NW_028098037.1, read on the forward strand.
CAAAAGTGTGAAGATGGAGATGTGAAGATAGAGGCAGCCACCTGAAAAGGAATGTGAATGGCCTCACTCCAGCAAGAAAGTGGGAGCTTCAGTCTTACAACCACAAGGAGCTGAAATCTCTAACAACCTGAATGAGCCCAAGCAATTCTCTTCCTGAGCCTCCAGATGAGTCCTCCAGAGAAGATATCTGGGTTTCAGCCTTGTGGTACCCTGAGCATAGACCTCAGTTCAGTCCATCTGGTCTTCTGATCACAAAACAAACGAAAGCAACAAAAACTTGAATCAAGTGCCAGGGTCAAGGAAATGTTTTCCTGGAATGGGTCATCTGCCCATATTGGGAAGGTGGTACTGACATATCCCCTCCTTCTTTGTTTTTGTTTTAAGGCTGTGATTCTTAGCCTTAAAAATGGGACCAGTTTAAAAATGTCTTCAGTGGTGGGGGAGTCTGCAGGCATTTGAAATTATCACAATGCCCAGGAGTCTTTCTTACAATTTATTGTGAGCATTAAACATTCTGCAATGCAGGGACCTTGCTGCCCCATGAACTGCCAGTTGAGAAATGTTGGCCTTAGACCAAACTGAACCTCACATATATAAAAAGGACTAAGATCTATTTTGGGGGGAGAAGAGGGATCTACAAATTTAAAATTGATTGTTGAGGAATTGCTACACATTTCCATGTAGATTGTTCTTCTGTGAAGATAGAAGTGGATTTTGTGAAAGGATTGACTTCATCAGCCTGCCAGTGAGACTCAGTAATGTCTGAGCCAAGCTTACACATCGCTTGGAATCAACAGGTAGGAGGGAGGGTTAATGCCATTGGTAGCCAATATAACACCCAAATTACAGTCTTGCTGACTTGTGGGTTGGTGCAAACTTATGAGAAAGGCCACAGGCCAGGCAGAAAACAATGAGCTGCTGCTTCTGATGTCGTAGATTTGCTGCTGGATACATGTCATTGGGAATGGAAACTGGAGTTGGAGAAGGTACCACTGTAGCCTGGGGTGCAGGGCAATGTGTGTTGGCAGCCTAAACTTGGCTCCACAATAACTCAGCCCTCACAGGCAATCTGGCCAGAGAAATTTATGGACCCCAAGGAATGTGTGAGAGACTAGGCTACTCAAAGGAGGCCATACATTGTGAGATGGTGACTGTCAAATAACATGTTGGGGTTTCTTCAGTGGTCCCAAGACTTAAAGATTACATCTTTAACACATCAATAACTTAGCCTCTGGTTAGTGAGGTTCACTGGGGCATGACTAATCAGTGGATGAAAGTGTCTTTGTGGGGATTAACTTTAATGAAAAGAGAAGGATAGTTATTTGGGGGGTTTGAAATCTTTCATAAATCAAAGCGAACACTGACAAAACAGGTTCATAAGGTAAGAATGAAGCCATTGTGGGGAAAATTAAGGAACAGCTACTTTTTATATAAATCACAGGTCCAGGCTACATTGGTTGAGGGTTCCATGGGAACAGGACCATTTAAGTACTTCAGGTGTAAAGGAATGATATTTGGGGGATGCTCAATTATCCTTAAGGGAAACCAGATGTTCCGTGTCCTTATTAACTCTTTCCTACCAACTCGAAAAATATTTGGCAATGGGCTTACTGAATCTTTGAGGGGGGTGAGCACCACTTATTCCAATTCCAACATTCAAAGTATGTCCTGAACCCATCCAGACCTTATCAAAGGGTCCTATAACTCAAAGGCTATCCGGAAAACCATGGTAAGGTCTCTGCATAACCCAACAATCATGTAAGAAAGATGACTTTGTGTCCCAGTGAGAGCTTAGGCATTCGACTGATAAGAATGAGTCAGAGATGAACTCCACCGTGATCAAGTGATTGAAGTTTCCTGCACCTGTAGCAGGTAAAACTGACATCACATCCCTCCTAAAATGATGCCCTGAGAAGAATACAACACCGTTAATGTTGTGTTCCTGCCAGACAAATGTAACCTGAATCTTATCACTTGAAAACTACCAGATTAACCCAAGTTAGGGAAATTCAGTGAAATAACTGGCCTGTTCTCTTTAAAAAATCAATTTTGTAATAAAAGACAAAGAAAGTCTGAGGGACTATTCCAGATTAAAGGAGACTAAAGAGATATGACAACTAAATGTGGTGTGTCATCCCAGACTAAACTCTCATCATGACAAAAGTGTTGCTATAAAAAAAGCATTGGGACAATTAATAAATGTGCATATAATCCATTTTGTTTTAGTAACAATACTGTAGCAATGTTAAGTTACCTGAATTTCATAATTATATAGTTGTTATATAAGAGACTATCCTAGTTTCTAAGGGATACACATAGAAATATTTTAAAGTTGAAGTTCATGATGTCTGCAACTTATTCTCAAAGTGTTTCAAAAAATTGCATAACTTACACTTTGGTGATGAAACAGATGCCTTAACAAATATATTAAATGTTATTATAATGGTAAGAGCCAGAAGGAAAAAATACCTGAAGATCTGGATAACATCACAAAGGAAAATTACCATTATCTCAGAGAGTTGGGATTCTCACATTAATCATGCTATAAATATAAAATGATTGTGTGTGTGTACATGTTGGGGAGGTATCATTCTTTTATCTGAGATTTTTTAAATGCACAATTCTTACATGTATTCACATTTCACAGAAGATTATCTTTTTCAAATAAAAAGTTAAGTGTTGGTTTCCACCCTGACACTTGCTTCTCTAAGAAGTCTTCCAACACCAAAACTCATTTCCCCTACGCCTTAGGTGTCCTCCATCCAATTCTACTGGCCACTCTTAATAGTTAAAAGGGAGAGACTGCTTAGGCTGAATTATTAATGAGTCTAACATATTAGACTTACTTCATGCCAGACACTAAGTGCTTTACATATACTACTCATTTATGTAACTTTATAAGAGAGAGTGAGAAAACTGGGCCACAAAAGATTAAGTAACTTACTCAAGCCACAGAACTAGTAAGTGATAAAGACAGGACTCAGAAGAGTTGGCCTGGCTTCGGTACTTATAGCCACTAGTCTGTGGGGCCTCTCGCATGACTCTATAGTAATAGAAGGAGACCTCAATGCAGAATAGGTTTCAGTCACATACTTTGTGGACCACCTAATTCATTGCTACAACATCTGTGTCCAGTAGGGTATGAAGGCAAATCCAGGTTATTCATGAAACCTTTTGAGTCAGAATAAACATCACAAAGAGAAATTAGAAAGTATTTTAAATTAAACCAAACTGGAAAAACCCAGTGTATCAAAATTTTGGCAGCAGCTAAACCATGCCAAATGGGTAATTTATAGCTTTGAACACTTATTGAAAAGAAAGAAAATCTAGAATCAGTAGCTTAATCTTCTATCTCAAAGAGCTAGAGAAAAAGACTGATCCAAACCCAAAGTACAAGGTAAGAAATAATAAATATCAGAGTGACAATTAATAGTTAAAAAGAGGCCCTGGCTGGTGTAGCTCAGTGGATTGAGCGTGGGCCTGCGAATCACGCCATCATGGTTCGATTCCCAGTCAGGGCACATGCCTGGGTTGCAGGCCAGTTCCCAGCAGGGGACTCACGAGAAGCAACCATACATTGATATTTCTCTCCTCTCCTTCCTTTCCCCTCTAAAGATAAATAAATTAAAAATCTTTAAAAAATAGTTAAAAAGAGAAAGATAATACAAAACGTCAATTAAACCAAAGTTGGTTTTCAGAAAATCCCATGAAGGTGATAAACCTTTAATGGAACTGACCAAGAAAAAAAAAGAGAGAAGGCACAAAATACCCAAATCAGAAATAAAAGTGGTGTCAAACCACAAAAATTACAAGTCTTTTAAAGGAATATTCTGAACAACTTTATGCACACAAATTAGATGATTTATGTGAAGTTGTTAAATTTCTAGAATAATACAAATTATTAAAACAGTCAAGAAGAAGTTTTTTAAAATCTTAATAGAATTTAAAAAGTAAAGAAATTGAATTAGCAATTTAAAATTGTCCCACAAAGTAAAGCTGCCCAAATGGCTTTATTAGTAAACTTTATCAAACATTTGAAAATAAATAATGTCAATCCTACACAAAATCCTTCAGAAAATATGAGGAAGAAACAATTACTAACTAATTAATTAAGGGCAGTATTAACTTGATACCAAAGTCAGATGAAGACATCACAAATAAACAAACAAACAAAAACAGCAACAGATCAATACCCCTTATGAATTAATATAAAAATATTTGACACAATACCACTTAACTGATTCAGAAATATATTAAAAAGGATTATGTACCATGAGCAAGTGGGATACATCCAGGAATACAAGATTGATTTAACATCCCAGAATCTAGTAATTAAGTCACATGACTCATAGTAAAAGTAGAAAACAGCTCAAGAACCATTCAACAGATAGAGAAAGAGCTTTTGGCAAAATCCAATGCTCATATATGATTAAAATTCTCAGAAAAACTAGGTATGGAAAGAAATTTCCTCAACCTGTAAAGGGCATCAGTGAAAACTAACAGCTAATTATATATTTAATGCCAAAAAGCTGAATACTTTCTTCCCTAACATTAGAATTAATGCAAGAATATCTGTTCTCATCACTTTTATTCAACTGAATGTTCTAGCCAGTGTCATGTAAGACATGACAAACAAGTGAATACAGACTGGAAAGGAAGTGATAAAGTTCTTCTTTGTTTGCAGAGATTCATTTGAAAATGCAAAGGTCCTAAAGCAGACAAAGTAAATCTGACAATTTCGAAGCTTGAATTTAAACATCTGCACATCTTACTAACAGCTATTCTACTCTTGTGAATATGCATAGTGACAAAACAATGGACAAATGAGTTGCAGCATAGTCATGCAATGAAAAACTATACATTCACAACATGATTGAATTACAGCTACACCCAACATTGATGAATCTTAAAAATTTTTGGTGAGCCCCAACTGGTGTGGTTCAGAGGACTGAGCATCATTCTGCAAACCAGCGAGTCACCTGTTCAATTCCCGGTCAGGGTACATGCCTGAGTTGTGGGCCAGATCCCTGGTTGGGGGTGTGCGAGAGGCAATTGATTGATGTTTCTCTCCCTCTCCTTCTCCCTCCTTTTCCCTCTCTCTAAAAATAAATAAATAAAATATTTAAAAATATATATTGAGTGAAAAATAAACCCAGAAGACTACATACATAGCATGAAATTGTTTTTCTAAAATTCAAAAACAAGCAAAAGTAAACAATATGCTGTGTAAGCATACATACAAATATAATTATGTATAATTATATATAATTATATATATATATAATAACCCCCCTAATTTATAAATATATTAAACTCCCTAATGATATGCCTGGGAAGGAGGTCTGGGGGCCTGGAGGTCTCGAGGCCTGGAGCCCACAGTGGGTGAAGAACATTAAGTATATGAATTATTGGCAATGTTCTAGTTCTTTAACTGGGTGATGGGTTCACAGGTTTTCATTATGTTATTAAGCTTTACAGTGTAAATATGTAATATAATATATATATTAAAATAAAAAAATTATGACAAATTTTTAATAAAAATTTTATGATGCTATAATTTGTCACTCGTTGAGGGACTGCCTTCTCTCTGTTGAACTGCATTTCATTTCTTGAAAATCATAGGGCTAACTGTGGGTGGCTTCTGATTCCTGCAATTATTTTGACGGTATTACAAGGCCAAGAGCCCACCCTCTGGCACCTCTAATGGCTCTTTCTTGCTATTCACCTCTCTCGGTTGCTATTTTTTCCCTTCTGTATTCAGAGGTTTTGTAATATTCCAAAGTTTTCTGTCAAGATGATTTTTAGAAAAATGAGCTGCTGGGTTTGGGGAGCAAGCAAGTCACTGCACTGTAGGACTAACAGAGAACAGCCTGGTTGACACTGTCACTCCTTAAGCAACCTTCCCAGGCCTTGGGATCCCACCAACCATACCTCCCAAATTCCCTGTGGAAGGGAAACCAGAAAAACCATCTCCATCTCCATCATCTCCATCTTTATCTCCTCTAGCTGAGTTTCAATCCTCACTACTTCCCAGCCTGGTGCAACCACACAGCAGGGTCTTCTGGGTCCAATGAACAATGCCTGAGAATGTACAACACTGAGTGGGTACTCAGTGGAGGCCTGGCCCAGGCCAGCATCCTTGCCTGAACCTCATTCCAGAGCAGGACCGTAGTCCCACCCCAAAATCGAGCCCCCATCTACATTTATATATAATTTTATTGTCACACAGCCACATTAATTCATTTACATATTGCCTATGGCCTCTTTCATACCACAACCTTTAGTTTTGACAGAGACAACGTGGCCCACAGAGCTACACTATTATCTACCCTTTACAGAACAAGTTTGATGACCCTCTCCCCCATTCCTCAGTGCCCAGGACTCTGTGTCTACCTCCTAGAGGCAAGGCTCCAGTATCAGACCTGTTAGTGACAGAGAGGCAGCATGTGGGAAACGGTTATTGCAAACACCTCCCCCCTACCCCTGAATTCTGCCTTCAGAAAACCTAGGTTTGAGTTTCTAGTTTGCCACTGATTGTCAAATCACCAAATTTCTCTCTGCTTTTATCTGCACATCTGGAAGATGGAAAAGACAGTATCTATCCCATCAATCTCTCCAGGTGGGGAATGAATAAACTACTGTACAGCTGAGCCTCTCAGACTAAAAAGCACAGTCTAGAGGGGTGATTCCCAAACTTCAGCTGAATCACCTGCAGGGCTTACTAAAACACTGTTGGCTGGGTCTTACCCACAAAATTTTGTTTTATTTTATTTATTTTTTATCATTACCCAAGGATATGTTCTTTGTCATTGCTTTTAGAGAGAGAGGAAGAAAAAGACAGAAATATTGATGTGAGAGAGAAATATTGATTGGTTGCCTTTTGTGCCAGCCCTGACTAGGGATTGAACCCTTAACCTAGGTATGCGCCCTGACCAGGAATCGAACCTGCACCTGTTCGATTTGCAACCTTTTGGTTTATGGAATGATGCTCCAACCAACTGAGCTATACTGGCCAGTGTTTAGCCACAGAATTTTGGAATCAGTGCATCTAGGGTGGGTTCTGAGAAAACTGCATTTCTTATGAGTTTCTAGATTGTTCTAATACTGCTGGTCCTGAGGACTATGTTTTGGAGACGTCTGCCCTAGAGCAGGCAGTGGTTCACCACCACGTCTGCACATTAGAGTCACCAGATGCCCAGGTCACATCCTAGAACAACTAAGTCAGAATCTCTGGGGGATTTCAGGGGATACTGAGAGGAATATTTTCATGTTTGTTTGATACTATGTCATTTACAACGTATACAAATCAGATCAAATAACAGACATATTGCAGATTAGAATGCAAAACCTATGTGAATTATCAGACATTTTCTGTTTGCAATGAAAAGTTTACTGCTTTGGGTTACATCCTGCTGCCAAGACAAGCTATACTTTATGTGAAAGTGTCTTGCAGTTTGGGAGAAGCCAAGACAGAGCGGTACTATCACAGGTGATCCTAGTGTAAATTCCTCCACAAATGTTCATTTGATGCAGCCACCGATAGTTTTCCCAGGGCTACATCCTCCTGCAACCAGCTAGGAATGTATTTCCCTCAAGATGTACTTGGATCCATTTCTTTCCTCCACCAGCCAAGCCACCACCATCATGGCTCACCTGACCCCTGCCATGGCCTCCTATTGAGAACTCTGGCTGCCTTCCCCTGAGTTTCTTACTAATAACATACGAGACTGGTTTAATGAAATGTAAATCTAATCATGTCTCTCCCTTGTCCCAAACTTTCCAGGGCTTCCCATTGCAGCCAGGATGAAATCTGCACTCTGTACTTGGGTCACAAGTCCCATCCACTGCCCACCTCTCCAACCTCATCTTATTTCCTTCTCTTCCAAACAGCTTTGACACCAGGCCTCTCTCAGCTCCTGAAAAGAGCCTAAGCACTTACCTTTCATCTGCCCCAACAATCTTCCCTGAATCTCCTCATCCTTCAGGATTTTTCTTAAAAATGTCACCCCAGACTGCTCTTCCCACACCTTTATTTATGGCAGACACTTCCCACCCAATTTAGGACTCCACCATCTCCACCTTCATGTTGTCCCTTTATAATAGTGATCTTGTTTAGAATTCTTTTGCTTTCTTTTTATTCTTTCCTTCCTTCCTTCTTTTTTTCCCTCTCTCCATCTGTCCTCTAGAATCTAAGTTCCCTAAGAAAATGGACTGAGTCATTTTGTTCTCCATGGTATCCCTAAAACCAAACATACATGGTAGGTGTTCAGTAAATATTTATCACATTAAGATTACTTTAGTATTATTGTCAGCCAACCTTGACTTCTCTCTCTTGTCCACACAAGTGACATGACGTGTAGGGGTTGGAACGCCCATGCCCATAGGGTGATCTGGGGACAGGAGTGAATGAGGTCCAGGCCTCTGAGGGGGTGGCTGCCACTCATTCCTGCCAACTGTCACCATATTGCTGGATCTTTCAACGTTTCAAGAGATGCAGATAATACAGATCTTACATGATTTTAAGATCTTGGCAACTAAACTAAACTAAAAAAAACAAAACAAAACAAAACAACCCTCTGAGAGGCCAAACAAAACACATAACACATGTGTGGGCTAGGTCCAGCCCACGGGTTGCCAGTCTGCAACCTCTACTAAAATCCAGATGGACAAAATCTATGGCTCTGTTCTACCAGCCCAGTTACCCTATCAACAGGAGGAATGGGGTTACATGTGGTTTGGCTTATCAGTGTTTCCTAACAAAAGATAGTCCTCTGAACCATGAATTCCACTGTAGACTTCAAGGGCTGTAGGCCCAGCAACAGAGCGAGCTCAGCCAGACTGCCATTTACTAAGCATTCCTTCCTACCTGGTATGTGCCAAGGACTGGGTAGTGCTTTGGGCAATGGCCAAAGATCAAAGCCTTAAGCCACACTGCTCCAGACCATTCTCCAAGCAGGGCGGGGGCAGGGGCGGGGGGCTTCCTCCCTCTGCCCTCCCTGCCCACCCCCCCTGGAAAGGCTTATGTCAATCTTCACTTCTGCCCCACCTCACCACCCCCTTCTGGCTCCCTAGAGACCTGCTAGCCTCAATGATACCACCTCCTCCCCTACAGCCCTGTCAGAAGGTGTTAGTCCTCCAGCCCCTCCTCCCCATTAGTGTCTGCACTCGAGATGCGGGGGTTCCGGTGGTGGCCAGCACCAGCTCTGGTTTTGTTACACTTTATTTTGCCATGTTTGTGTCATCACGATCTCTTCATCCAGCCCTCTCTCCATCCATCAATAATACATTTTCTTTTCTGATGCATTTCAAAGTAGATTGCAGACATTAGTACACTTCCACTCTTAAACATGCACATTGTTTTTTAAAAAATATTTTATTTATTTGTCTTTAGAGGGGAAGGGAAGGAGAGAGGAAGAGAAACATCAATGTATGGTTGCCTCTCATGCATCCCCTGCTGGGAACTGGCCCCTGCTGGAAACGGGCCTGCAACCCAGGCATGTGCCCTGACTGGGAATCGAACCATGATCCTCTGGTTTGCAGGCCCACGCTCAATTCACTGAGCTATACCAGCCAGGGCCACACATTGTTATTATTTGATATTTGTTAATGTTTCTATTTTGAGACAAAAATTTACTTTTGGTGAAACGCACAGATCTTAAGAATGTAATTTTGAAGTTTGATAAATGCATACATCTGGACAACCCAATCCTTATAGAGAGACAAGACATGACCATCACCCCAGACAGTTCCCTCAGGCCCCCTTCCCAGTTGACCCCCAGGAGCAACCATCTTGCTGATAGTTTTCCCCATAGACAAGTTTGCCTATTTTAGAACTTCATATAAATGAGGTCATGCAGCCTGGACTGTTTTGTGCATTTGAAGTTCATACCAATGATGAATTTGTATGATCCTTCTCATGCTTATCTAATTTCCTATTGATGTACATGTGGCCTGTTTACAGTTTGGAGCTATTAGGAATTAAGCTGCTGTGAGCCTTCTCATACAGGCATTGTGGTGTTCATTTCTTGAGGTTGAACAGCTGGGTCATGGAGCAGATGCATGTATCACTGCTTTTAATCAGAGTTTCCATTTGCTAAAAGGTTATCAACCATCACAACTGACTTTCTCCTTTGGGCCAGATCTGCTGGTTACAACCAGAAAACAAAACAAAGACCTTGCCTTCAAAGAGCTTGAAGTCCGGTGAAGAGGACAGACTTAATGGCAACATGTGGACATGAGGTTCACCATCTGCTAAGTAGAGAATGAATGAGGTGGCCCAAGGTGCTCTGTGTTTGGGCAGGCAGAGCCCCAGGTATCCAGGGGAGCTTCATATAGGAGGCAGGACTTGAGCTACACCTGGAAAGGCAGGTGAGGACATGTTAGATGGGAAAAATTGAGGAAAATATGGGGGCAGGCAGGGCATGCATGTTCAGAAGACTAAGAGGAGATGAGTGGAGCTGGTCTACCGGGGCCTGGAGAGAGGAGAAGCATAGAGTCAGGCTGCAGGGAGTTTGGGGCTCAGATCACTGACTCTTAGGTTGTAGAGTTTCAGGTTTTTAAGGGTTGTCCTCCTTTCTCTTCTGGGGCTCCATGAGCTGGGTTCTCAGTCATTTTAACCTCCAAACAATACTCTAAAATTCCAGGCATAACTGTGGAATTGTAAAGTTCCTTAGATTTTCCAGTTGCAGAAAACTGAGACTGTCACGTCAACACCACTCTAGTAACACTCCAGTTCCACTTTTTAGTTTTTCTGTAGGAGCTGCACAGCAGGGAATCTCTTATCCTCAGACCAAGTGGTCACTGTCACTGCTTTTTAAATGTCCCTTAGTGGGCAACTTTGGAGGCCCTGCTCTCTGCTGAGCTGCTGGCAGATCTGGAGGTGGGGGAAGCAGGGTGACACCTGTGATGCTCATGTTCTGTTCTCAGCACCTAGTCCCTGAAGCATAGTGCTTCAAATGGGCTGGAGGCAGCTCAGGCTCCCACACCACAAGAAGGAGCCCATGCTTCCTGCGTTTTGCATTTTTCCTGGTAGGACGAGCCATCTCCTGATAAAAACAAACATCTCCACTCCTTAGAATCTCTGTATATTTCCAGACTTACCGAAGGCAGTACCCTGGATGAAGCTTAGGTCTCTGACTCAGAATCATAAAGACACTCAGATGGCCTCAGGCAGGGGAAAATATGTTGATTAGCTCTTGAAGATCTTACAACAGACTTGTGTGGCCCAGGCTCCAAACTGGTCTATGTGTGGGACCATTAAGTGGGCCACTGGGAGGAGAAGCACCCCCTGAGAAGCCCGGGAGAGAGACACAATGAGAGTCCCCTGAGCTCCTGTGCACCAGTGCACACAGTTCCTCTCTTTTCTTCTCTCTCTCTCTCCCTCTCCCCACCCACTGCCACTGCACTCCTCTCTCAGCATTAAGAGACAAAGCTTGCTGAAAGATCTCCAGTAGTTTCCAGGGGTTCAAGTCTCAGATGTCATCATGCTGAACGGTGGGGAAAACATTGCCGGAAATCCACAGCTAGAAGGCAGCTTTCATGGGACTGCAGGAACCTTCCATGTTTCCTCTCATCTGCTCTTATACGATGAACCTTGGAGGGAAAGGGACCAGCTGCTTAGTTTTGGTTTTAGCTCACACCCCAGGAAACTTGTGTCCTGGGCAAGCAGACGGTTGGTGGCCCTGTAAACAGCAGTGGTCCTATGAAGCACTTTTCTGTGGATAAAGCGTGGGTTTCCACAGTGCAGGTTAAAAGAATTCTAAGGGGCATGTGCTGACAGCTCCCAGACCAAATTCAGAGCTACCTCAGCACCAAACCAGGCTGGCTGAGTGGAGCCCAGCAAATGTCCCTCTTCCAACCAGGCTGTTAGGGAGCTGGAGACACAGGCCCTACAGGCCCTGCAGGCCCAGGATATGTGGCTGCTGATCACGGAGACGCAGCCAAGGCCATGGGTTTCAGCTGCAGAGACAGTTTCTAGATCAGCTTCCACAGTCTTTGACAAGGCAATGGTCTTAGATGGCTGTTTCATTTGCAAATTTTAAGGAAAGCAAATGATTTATGCTCAGTGAGCATGATTCTCTGAACTGCAGTTAGAGGTCAGGTCACTGTCAGCCTTTGGAGGGCTTGGTTCTGGGCTGGGTTGGTAGGATGTGTCACTGTCTCCCACTTGGAAGAAAAGACAGAGCTTTGGAGGGTGCCTTGTTGCACCCCAGAGGACCAAAAGGAGATACCTCGGCTATGTGTGCAGTTTTTATTTCTTGAAGTTCATTCTCTTGCATGTCTGATCCTCTCTACTAGATTTCAGGGATCAGAGTCTTGCATCAAGGAAGTCATTTTTATCTTCCAAATATGTGAGCACTGCTGCTCTGAAGAGACCACAGAAGCCATTGCTCTGGGGTTGGGGCTCCATGTGGCTGATGTCCTGAGCCACTGTCCTGAGATGCCACTGATGTTCGGGATGTTCCATTGTTCTATGGGTGTTGGGCCAAATCATCTGACACAGATCTCATATTGTAAAAAACACTTGTGCAGGCTCCAGGTCCTAGGGCTTTCCTCCCATCTCTGTGTGCCCCCAAGCCTGCCCTGACATTGCAACAGTGCACCGTTGACAATATCACCAATTGTTCCTTGAGGACGTGTGGCTGAGCTTAGCTCTGATGGCTTGCAGACAACCGTGGGCATCTGTCCTCTGCCACCCGTGCTCGCCAAGACACACAATGTGTCCTTCGTTACCAACTACCCAGGGGGTCTGAATTACAAGGAAATAATTCAACCTAGCAGACTGGGGCAAAATTGCCAACCAAAAGAACGATTTATGAGATCATACCAACCTGGACATGAAATTAATTCCATACACGATAACTCACCACAGACCACCTTGTTTAATCTTATTCTTTCCTAGTAATAAGATCTTCCTGCTATCATTTATGTTCCAGACAAAACAATACAACCATCATGCAATAAATTAAAATTATTTAAATTTAAATTAATTGAATTTGAAATACAAAGTTATAATGGTGGGATGAGCTTTAAGCAAATTTTGTCTGTTATACGTGTATTCATTTGAGTTAATAAGCATGCTTATTAACTATTATCATAGTCCAGTTATAAAGGTGGAATTGTAGCTAGTATAGAAGAACCAGAACTTTCTAAGCCATTCTCATGTCGAGCTCAAAGCACTGGACCACAGGCCCATACTCTCCCAACAAAACAACATTTCCTCTGGGTTCCCATGAGACAGATAGGAGTGTGCTCAGGCTTTTGTTATCCTTTCCTGATCTACCTAGCCAGGACAAGAATCCAAAACAGGTCATGGTCTCTGCCCTCGAGTAACTGACAACTGGAATTTTGATGAAAAAATTAATACAGATGAAGCAACAGTAGAGAACTTAAGACAGTGCCTCCTGGTGGCCTGGTGCTTGAGCTAAATGCCAGACAGAGAGTTTGGAGTAGGCTGCAAGGCTGAGCCAGGCTCGCAGTGGACCGGGGGCCTGGGACACTTGAATCAGTGGCTGAATAAAGCCACAGCCATGCAGTTATTGTGATCAAGTGTCATATCATGTAACTGAAACTAGCCCTTAATTCAAGAAAGAGTGGGAACTCAGCCATGTGGGCCCACTTGGTCCTGGCATCTGGTCCTCTCTATGGTCCTCCAGGCATCTGGAGACTGACTAGAAAGAAGCTGCATGCTGTGCTTAGCTGCCTGTGCAAAAACGGCCCCAGCCCCAAGAGGTTCCGCTCACTTATTTGGTGAAGGCCCCTCTCCTCCATTGGGGTGTTTCCAGCCCTTTTGTGCCTGGACCCCATGCCTGAGACATTCAATCCACTGTTTGCACCTACAAGGATATAGAGAGAGGCCAAAGAGAATGCTAATCTTGTTTTGATACTTGTAAGGAATTATAGCAAGGATTCTATGCAGCAGGGATGGAAGCTCGTTGGTAATTCAAGGTTTGCTTTTGCCAGTTCACTCCTGCAACTGGGTTCAAATCTATGGAAAGTATGAATAAAAACTGTCCAGTTATCTGCTGATTCACAACAAATCATCCCAAAGCAGAGTGACAGAAACAGTCATTCTAGCATCATTTCTCATCATCTTGTGGGTTGACTGGACTCTGCTGGATGGCACTTCTGCTCAACATGATGGCAGCAAGGAATGAGGTCATCTGAGGCTTTATTGGGCCACAACATATTAATGCCTTGTTCATGTGGCTGGCAGTCGATGCTGCCCATCAGTTTGGAGCTCAACCAAGTGCTAACATGTGGCTTGGGCTTCTCGCAGCACAGTGGCTGGGTTCCAAGAGTGAGAGGCAGAAGGAGTAGCCTAGTAGAGAGGAAGCAGGAGGCTAGACCCAGAATTCTAGCCCTGGAACTGGCTCCATGTCCCTTCCACCAGATTCCATTGATTCAGAAGTGACAAGGCCAGCCCAGATTTGAGAGGAGGGAAGAAAAACTCCACTCCTCAATGGAAAGAGAAATAATTTACAGCCATCTTTAATCCATCACTAAAACCTAATTATAGTCTTTCCATGTAAGTCAAAGTGTCTCAGTCTATACCCACACATGCCGCATCCTTACCACCTTGGCCCTTATGCAGCCCTTGCCAAGGACGCCCACACCAGGCTGACCCCCGATGGAGTTTAAACCAATACCTTCTTCTTCATGGCTCTTCCCTTGAAGCAGAAGCCCTATCCTGAGAAAGTAAATAAAAACAGGCAGAGCTAAGACAATAGCCCACCAGAATGGAGGGCCAACTTACTGCCAAGGTGGAGAGGGGCTTCCAACTGGGAGCACATCTTTGGGGCACTTACAAGTGGGCACCCAATGGTCATCTGCCATCTCTCCACTTCCAGAGGCAGCCAGCGCACTCCCTGGTCACATATCACTGGAGAGTGGGCTGACCTGACTGAGACTCACTGGCTTGCTTGCTTGCAAAGTCCCTTGGCACTGTCTACTGCAGTGACACCACCCAAGCAGCCATCATTTCTGCAGGAGTGGGCAGCTAATACTGACAACAGAATCCATTCCTCACTAAATATTTGGATATGCATCACCAGATTGTTCTCTAGAAAGTTGTACGATGTGATAATTCTTACATCTAGTGTACTAATGTAACGTGTATCTAGAAGACAATGAACTTAGACTTTGCTTGAGAAGCTGTCTATCCCCTCAGAAATAGACTCAGACTGCCCTTCCTTGCACCCTCCTCATCCTCCTTCCTGAGCAGATCTGGCAAACCTCATTCATAACCTCCTTATGCCAGATTTTGTAGGCTCCTTTCTTGCCTTTTCTTGATCTCTTTCTTCTTCACTGTGGCAGTTGATACCTTGACCATTCCATCCTTCCCTTGCCATCCTTTTCTCACCACTTCCATTCCCTCTCAGCATGAGCTCTGCTCTCTCAGCCTATGCCCTCAATTCTGCTGTTCCCCAAGGCTTTGATGAAGAGGGACCTAGCTTTTTCCCTTGCACTCAGACAATGAGGAAGGACCAGTGGACAAACACCTTTCTGAAAAATGACTACCCATGTAGAAGATTTAGGGGGAGGCTGAAACGGAAACATAAGATTCTGACTGCTCATTTAAAGACTTACCTTCAGAGAACACTGAGTCTCTACAACACCCCATTTCCTCATTCTTCTCTAATGCAGGTTGGCTTGCTCATACACTTTACTTTAGAATCTAGATTTCAGATTCTTCCTATTGTCTGCCTCCTCCCAGCCATTTAAATAATCAGATCTCTTCCCTTCTTTGGGCTCCTTTGAAAAGTTAGGAGTAAAGTTTCAAAGAAAATTAGGCCCTGATTGCCTCCATCTCTACCTACCTCAGTTGAAAGAAGCAGAAATTTCCTTACAGTTATCATCCACTCAGAATAACAAAAGCAGGGAAGTGGCCTTCAGTCTTCTGGTACTATGGAAATCAGTGAGGATGGATGGCCACTGTATGGCTTAAACATCTTATTATTTATGCTGAAGTAAAGGGGGCTTTTAACAATATACTCATTTTGGAAGTGTTTATTTTTCTCCTAGGTAGTTTGATGACTCACTCAGGATAGCTTTGTGGTTCATCAGACCCTTGAAACTAAAGACTAAAAGGATTAAACAAAACTAAATAAAACAGTACAGCCTTCACAAACCTGAGAGCAATTTGTGACATTTGGGAGACTGTTACTCCATTATTTAAGCTTCACTGTTTACACTGAAAGTAAGAACTAGCACATGATTATAATGAGTCTTGCCCCCTGGGAAACAGTTAAGGCAGATACCACTGGATTGTCTTCCAAAACAGTGATTATCTCTTCTGGTGCCTACTCTGCTCTATTCCACAGGGGTAGGGTTGGGGCTGCCATATTTGCACAATGTCGGCCAACTGTGAACACCTGGTCCAAGGTGGGCCAAAGGGAGGCTCCTTTCTATGACTTTGGGAATGAAATCAAAAGAGTGGATCATTGTTTCTTCAGGTGGCTGTAACTTGAGTTCTCTTGGTAGCCATGTTCTGTGATATGTGTACTTGCGAGGCAGGAGCTTTTGTGGAGAGAGAGAAATGATTCACATGTTCAGAGGGAGGAGGGCAATTGAGAGTAATGCAGAAAGAGAGCTTCCGGGTTTCCCCACAGCCTTGAACTTCCTGACTCAAGTGCATTTTTGCACTTCCGTACTTGGGTTCTGGGAAACACCCCTGCAAATTTATAATAAATTTCCCCTTGCTGATTTGAACAGGTTGAGGTATAACTCTCAATCAAAAGACTCCTAATTGACAGAAGTGGTATTTTCCTTGCAGATGTTTGATTTAAAACATTTCCATATTAAAGACACAGTTTGAACACAGGCATAGTAGTAACAGAGGCACTAAAGGTAATACCATGAATTTAGAGCTGCAAATCATTTTATAGATGTGGAAACTGAGGCCCAGGGAGCTAAATCTCCAGCCAAGGTCACATCTGTGTCTGAACCACATCTCCACATGCTTGAATCCTAAACCATGGCTCTTTCCTTAATACCCACTAATTTAGATTGAACTATTGTATTTACTTTCACAACTTGTACACGGAAAAAATAGACCATATATTCCTGCATATTCTTATCCTTCCTTTTCAGGGTGAAAAGCTGAAATCTGAAGATGTTAAATGACTTCAAGAAGGCTACACATGAACAGAAGTAGAACTAGAACTTTATTTACAGACAGTGACTCCATCCAATAGGCTAGACTCCTCTGTCCATGTGGCCAGGTCACCCCTGACCTGGTTAGATTGGCAAGGCCATCATGGCAGGGTTTCTAGAGTCGTTTATCTACTCACAAACATTTATTGAATACTTACCATTTTAAGGTGGGCACTATTCCTGAGCCAGGAGTTACAATGAGGAACAAGTTCACTTGACCAGTCTCCTGAGTGTAGGAAAGCCTGACGAGATTTACCTGTGTATGTTGGGGCTGGGCATGGGAGTTGGTCAGTGGATATTTCGGGTGTGTGGAAGTAAATAAGATAAACTACTAGAGGGAAGGCAGATGGTGGCTTCCTGACAGTGTCACCAGAACATAGCACGGTGCCTGAAGCATCGAGCATTATAAGATGAGTGAGGGAATGAACAGTGACAGCAGAGAGACAAGCAGATGAACAAACTACAACACAGTGGTTCTGAACTCAAAACGCTCAGTTCTCTTGTACCCATTTCCTTTTCTGTCTTTCCCTCCAGCTAGAATGTGGGTTCTTTAAGGTGAAGTAGTTTCATTTGTTTATTTATTTTCTGCATTCTCAGCATACATCAAAGTGTGCTGGGGATTCAGTCAAGAGAGCTTTTAGCTAAGAAATTAGAACATAAAAGGAAGGCTTCCCCAACAAGGTAAGTTTAAATTAGTCTTGGCAAAGTGAGATGGAACTTGGGTGGCTTTTGCCAGAGATAGACAGTTGGCTTTGCCTGAGTCTAAGGAAGTCTTTGCTTTGAACCAGATATTATCCCTCCTCATGAAGACATGCGTCTGTGATTGTGGAAATACAGGAATGTATCCGGGGGTGGGGATTGGAATTCAATCTGCTGCCCAGTGAAGGGATATAAATGCAGGAATGGGAAGATGGGGGGCAGAATAGTGGGCCGGCATGGGTCCAGGTTCCTCTAAAATTAGTTTTGGGGGGGGGTTTGCCATATTTTTTATTAAGAAATGCCACAGTCTCCCTGAGGTTAGAGGTTCAACAGCAATGCCATATATTATCATGATATCATAATATCATATATTATCGCTGTGTCATGTAAGCAGTGAGACTTAAAATTCATCTTCTGTAGGTTTATTTATCCCCTTGATAGATTGTTCATTTGTCCGTTTATTTAATGCATCGCTTATACATGTATCAGATACCTATATCATGGTGGGGTAGGTCAGGGGAAGCTCAAAGACAAATTCTCATATGATTTTGCCATTAGTGACTTATCAGCTCTGTGTGCAGAACTGTTAGGTTTTCTACCCTTCTTGGTCATATGATAACAAGTGACTTTTGTAAATTAAAAGGTACAGGACACACTCTGGGCAGGTGCAAAGATAACTCACAAGCAGTAGAATTTAAATAAACATCAATTGAACTAGACCACATTTCCAAGGTCAGGAGGAGTTCTAAAAACCTTTGTTTAATAATTTAAGTTTCTCATTAATTTATTTTTATTTTATGGTGCAGAAAATTGGTTGAAGCTGTCAAAAAACCCACTGTCGAGAATATTTGCTGTGGAGAAGGACCAGGACAACTCAGAGGGGTCACCCCAGGAAAAGGGAGGGATGTCCATATTACAGTGATGTCCTTATTACATTACTGATCAGTGATGTCTTACCAGTGATCTTTGGCAAGTTGTTCTGGAAAGGGATGATCAGAGTTCCAAAGTACGTTATTACATTTCCAATTAAAATGTAAAAAACCAACCTTTTTCCTAAAACACATTGGCCTCAACTCTGGGAAATGACTACAAAGCCCAGTGCCAATTGAGAAAATCGGAAAGCAGACACTGTAATTGATCAAGGAGATAAGTCAATCTGTGTCCTTTAAAGAATAATGAGTTCCATTTTTCATCAAAAAGATCTCCCTGTGCCGAAGAAACATTCTTTCAATAAATCTACTTAATGGTTTCCCCTCTAATGATATATAACATTGTGCTTTGGAACACAGCGTCACAGCAGGTCCCCAGGATGGACTGCAGGCCACCCATCATTTGCATTGCTAATTCAGCCCAAAGGGAACCCAAGATTCCAGGATGGGCCACTGTTCCAGGGAAATAGGGGAAGGCTTCCTAGGGTCTTCAAGCAGGTAAATGGGATGAAATTTGGAATAAATATCTTGGCCCTAAACTCAAGATCCTTTGCAAATTTACATTCCCTGCTGCCCCCTCCCCCCACTCTGTTAGGGATGCATCAGTTCTGAGGAGGACTGGAGTCACTTAACTCAGAGTTAAATGCTTCAGATACTTGGGTTGTGAGAACTGATTAGCTCTGTTCATTCCATATGCTCACTGTTCTCTCACAGCCTTGTTCGGGCCACATCAGTGTTGTCTGGACTCTGGGCTGTGGAAGGTGGTCTTTGTTTACTGCTTTGGTAAACTGAAGACCCACTTTAATGACCCTCCCTGAAGTGGTGCTGTCTACAGGCCTGTCCTCAGCCCATCTGTGGGCCTAGGAGAAAAAGGGCCTGTTCAGCTAGGGAATGAGTTAGGGCCCTCTGAGCCCTTGTGCTAGGCAGCAGAATGCACTGTCCAACCTGGCTTAGCTTTGTGAGCCCCAGCTTTGCAAACGTGCTGTTATTTCCACAAGGCCCAAGCTTTTGGTAACTGAATCTATTTCCTCCAAGGGCACCAGCCCTCCCAAAACTGGTGGACTTCCCCACGTGGGAACCATTACAAACAAACCTGGAGTTATTTCCTTATGTTGCTGTTTGTTTATCTTCTGTCATGTGTGAGTCAGCCAGATCGATTTGTGGTGGTTTTGCTTGTGAAATCTTACATAATTATATTCCTATTGTCATGTTGGATCGAGCAGTTAGACCATATAGTGTTTTCTCATTTCGCAATGTCTGCAAATCAATAAGGAGAAAGCCTGAACAATGAGATGACGTGAGCTGGTCAGGAACCCAGCTCCGCGTCACTGGGGAGGTGGCTCTGCAGTTTCGCAGAAACGGATGGCTAGTGACAGGGATGTCCTCTAATGCCACTACTGAGCAGGATGACTAGGCTGGGTGGTGGCCTTTGGGATGGGCTTCACTGAGGTGATTCTTAGGGAATGAAAGAACGACAGTAACCACACTTCACACAGAAACCGACCAAATTTTTACTGCATTTGCTACACGCTGGATTCCAACATGCTGGTCCCAAGCGTGGCAGGCTACAAGCTGGCAAGACTTTGACGGCTCCTCCAACAGGCTTTCCCTTCCCCACCAGGGACACTATTTATGTTGATCCTCCTCACTGTCCCAAGTCCAGAGGCAGTTGTTAAAAACACTCTTGCTGCAAACAGTGAGTGGCTACAAGACACGAATGGGGGCAAGTGTAATTTCTGCCACAGGACGTGGAACCCAGAGAAATGGTTTATAGAGGCAAGACGCCTCCTTGGTGGCTAAGAGTATTATGGAGCTCAAAACGCACAAGTGAATTGTTTTTTAAATTCCTGGAGTATATTGAAACTAGTTGTTCCTAACATTATTTCATAGTTTTAATGAAATATCTGACCTGATTTAAACCATGTTTGTTTGCATACATCTTTGAGTAGTGTGCCTTAAAGTTATTGATGTGTATATAGAATGAAGATTACAAACATCTACATAAAAAGAGAAACCGTGTGACTCTATATGAAGACAACGATCATCACATTCCACAGCACGTCATTGGTTAATTTTTGAGTCGTCAAGCATTATTTAAAACAAGAGAGAATATAACTGAACACAAGTGCCACAATGAAATAATCGTAACAACGGAAACAAACCCAATTTCTCTATTGATCATTTAAAAGCTTTACCTTTGCTTCTAACACTTTTCATTAACTGTTATTTTAAGCTCCAGTAGCAGGATCAGATTTCTGCTGCCTCTGGACAAGTGAGTTATGATGTGATCTCGAGTTCCAAAGGAAATGCGCCAAGTTTTCTCTTTCCCCAGTTGAATAAACAGTACTATGTGTATTATCTCTTGTGTTAGAATAGTGTTGTCTTCACATAAGACTCAAATAATGGTATTAGTCATTCATTTCCTTGAACACAGACACCCTCATGCGTGCTGACAGGTTTATAAGGATGCGGTGGCAGCGTGGTTCTGGGAGCTGCTAGATGCCGGACTTTGATTTCTTGCAGTCCTGAGCGGCGGAGCCTGGGTGTGTCTGGTTATTGTCCGCTTTCTCTCCCAGATGCTGGACTTGTCTGGAAGATTAATACATTAACAAGAGCTGAGGGTCCAGGGTTGCACATCTTCGACATGTTTATTAGCAGATGGCACACAGGATTCAAAGGTCACCACCAAAGTGACATTTTAAAGTGAAACAACAATATTTATGTTCAGATAGTCTACTGATGAGATCATGTGGAAATGGTTTTGATTAAATTAGCTTATAAATGATTGTCAATCTATAGACAACTTAAAATGCCATATCTGTTTACCAAATGTTTCCTTCCCGCACTCTCACCTTTTATCCATCAATGACCAGAGGCTGGCTTGCAGTATATGCTTCTTTAACTATAGGATCAGCATATCTGGTTTTTATGTCCCGGGTTATATATGTATTTTTTCATTCTAAAAATCTTGCCTCCTGTATGTGTTCTGAAATCTCACCTGCTGTTACTGCTGCTCAGAAAGAGTTTGGATCCCACCATGTAAATATAATTGCATTCAATTTCTTTACTATAAATTTGGTCTCTGGAGAAATCTAAAATTCAGTCTCGGATAAGACCTTATGTTCAATATCATTTAAGAAAAGCCATGAGCTGGATTTTAGAAATACTTATTAGAGCTGCATTTTTGCCTGTGAAGCCCTTGGGAGCCACGCTGCTGTGGCAACATGCGCTTGTGTTTCGTAGGACAATGTGAAAACCAAATGCAGCTGAGGGGAAGGAGAGTCGCCTCTCCACTCCTTCGTCTTTCTCTCTACTGTGCCCACAACTCAGCAGGAATGTGAGTCAACATTTTTAACTCAGAAAATGGTTTAGCCAGAAAATGCTCAACAGTGTGAAGTGAGCACAAAAATTTGTTAGTTTCGCAAGTCTCCTCAGTCAACAAAACATGTAAATATTCCCAACAAAAGCATTAAAATGCAGAAATAATGATCAATTAGATTAAAACTTTCACAATCATACTGTAGGAAAGGAATATGACCTTATATAGTCATTCTCATTTATTTACATTTAATTGTGTTATGAATAATTTTATAAGATATAGATATTAGCGTCATGAGTTTTTACATTACCATGATCTATATTTATTTTTTTTACAGTGACAAAATTATAAATGTAAGAATATAACAGAAGAATTACTCACTTTTCGAGAGAACCTTTTTCAATATTCATTGCCCCTTCCATTGGATCCAGTCCTTGCTCAGAAAATTGTTTCAAGGCACTTAAAGCTGCCTGCAATGAAAACGAACACAAACTAACAAGAAGATCCATTCACTGAAGTTAATACAGTAAACAGGTAAAAGAAGGCTGAGATATTTAGTAAAGACTCTCATTTCCATTAATCTAAATAAATGTTTTTTTGCATCACTTAGCAATATTACTTTTGAAAGCCTGAATTACCATGAGCAATGTATATACTATGAGAGCTTTCTTTCTGGTGTGTGCTGGGGGAGGCGGTGAGAGGAATCTCCACAAGTCTCATGCCTTATACCTTATTCCTTATCAATAATTTTATAAAATCACAATGTTTTATCTGCAAATGTATTGTAAAAACACCTCTGTAAATGTAACATATTTTGATGATGACTTTGCATAATTTCTCCTTACTTTACTGAAACTACACATTCTCTTCCTTTAGATGTGAGAGTGTCAGACTTTTCCCACTTGGGTACTCTTCCCCAAGTTAGCATAAAGGTGTTTAATTTTATAGTCAGTGGGCCCCAACCAAGTCACGGAATGTGAGCAGTGAAATGAAGACACTAGTGCGTATGGAGCGGATGGTGTGATGGTATCCTGAATTTTCTCCCTCCTCCTGGGGCCCTCCTGGGGAGGCAGGCCTGGCCACGGCAGAGCCTCCCAAGGTGTTGATATGCCCAAGACGCGTGGGACGCTGAAGGATGTTGACAGGCTGGTGGAGCCTTGTTGGATAGCTGGGAGGCACCAAAAATGCGAGGCTGATAAGATCTACATAACTTGTTGACACTCCTGTGCATGTTCCAAACTGTTATTTCTTTAAATAAGAATTTGGTTCTTCTTTTTCCCTCCCCCACACCCCACCACTTTCAAGCTCCATCAGAAGGGCTTTGCTGCGTCTGAGATAGGTGTGAGCAGCCAGGGGTGTGTGAACCCGGGAGATCCTGCTGGGTCACCCTTTGGTCATCTGTATCTTCTCAGCTGACTTTGAAAAAGAGCTAACTCTTGGAAACGCCCAGACTTTTATCTGCAAAGGGCCCCTTTGGGGTAGCTAAGAGCATGATCTCTTTTACATTTCCTTATTCATAATATACTTTTTGGCTTTTAAGTTAATAGACTTTAATTTTTTGAGAACAGTTTTAGGTTTACAGAAAAATGGAGGAGGGAGTACAGAGTTCACATACACCCTTCTACCACCCCAACACAGTGTCCCCTATTAACCTCCTGCATTAGCACAATGCACTTGTTACAAGTGAGGAGCCAATACTGATATATTATCACTAACTAAAGCCCTCAGTTGACATTAGGGCTCACTCTTTGTGTTGTACAGTCTATGGGTTTTGACAAATGTGCAACGTCATGTGTCCACCACTACAGTGTCACACAGAATGCTTTCACTGGCCTGCCAAGTTCCGGTGTTCCACCTGTTCGTCCCTTCTCTTTATCCTCCCTTCCCCCCTTAAGCACTGATCCTTAACCACTGATTTTTTTTAACAGTCTCTATAGCTGTCTTTTCTAGAATGTCATACAGCTGGAATCATATAATATGTAGTCTTTTCAGATTGACTTCTTAAATTCACTTGCTAAGGCAATGTGAATTTAAGGTTCTTCCATGTCTTTTCATGGCTTGATACCTCATCTCTTTTAATTGCTGAATACCATTTCATTATATGGGTGTACCACATTTTGTTCATGCATTTACCTATTGAGGAACATCTTAGTTGCTTCCAAGTTTTGGGTGATTATGAATGAAGCTGATATAAAATATCTGTGTTCAGATTTTTGTGTAGTATTTACAATATTTTTCTCCCTTCTCTCTTGGTCTTTCTGTTTTTTAAATCACAACTCCTATATTCAACCCAAAATAGCGGTGTATCTTTTTCTTTTTCTTTAGACTGTTCTTCCTTTCACATCTCTGTTCTGGTCTCTCTGGTTCCCACGTGCTGATCTGGATGCCCACTCAGGTCTGCAGTCCTGGCCTGGGTACTTGGAGACAGGGAGAGGCCATGCTCAGGATTTCTGTTTTCACCATTATCTCTGTCTATGAACCTAGAGTCCTCAGGTATGTTAGTGCCCTGCCCCCTCACGCTCCTAATCTTGGTCCACACTCAAGACTACACGTCAGCTGGCAAAGGTGGTGGCAGCAGGTAGGTACTAACCTTAGCTGGGTAGGAACAGTGTGGCTATCTCACTGGGGCACTGTTAGAGGTTGAACTGTCTTCCTCCCAATTCATATGCTGAAGTCCTAACTCTCAGTACCTCAGAATGTGGTCTTATTTGGAAATAGGGTCACTCAAGATATAATCAATTAAGATAAAGTCATAGGGTAGGGTTGGCCCTGATCCAATATAACCAATATTCTTATAAAAAGGGGAAATTTGGACTTTCGGCCAAGATGGAAGCGTAGGTAGACAAACTGTGCCTCCTCACATAACCAAAATTAAGGACAACAAAAATTTAGAAACAAAAAAGAAGCCAGATCTGACAGAAAATTGAACTGTATGAAAGTCCTACAATCATTCATCCAGACTGGTAAGAGGGGCAGAGTCAGCAGCTGGTGGAGAGGGGTTGTGGCAGGAAAAAGCAGTGGTTGGCGGTCCTGGGCACGCAGGAAGCAGCTGGCAGATCCTGGGCGTGGGGTGGCATCAGGCAGACCCAGTGAGGTGTGAAAGGCAGCTGGCTGACCATGAGAACACATTCACGTGAAGATAAACCAGGTGAAAATGGGGAGCAAGACAGACTGTAAAACTCAGAGCCCCAGTGCCAGAAATAAAGCCTAAAAGCACCAATTGAAAACACTTGTGGGGGTTGAGGTGCCAGGAGAGACTCCCAGCCTCACAAGAGAGTTCCTTGGAGAGACCCATAGGGTCCTAGAATGTACACAAGCCCACCCACTCAGGAACCAGCACCAGAAAGGCCAAGTTTTCTTGGGGGAAGCAGCAGAAGAAACTGAAATACGAGAGTGGAGCAAGTGCCATTGTTCCCTCTCTGACTCTGCCCCCACATACAGCGTCACAACCCAGCCACTGGGTTGCCCCACCCTGGTGAACACCTAAGACTCCACCCCTCACTACATAACAGGTGCAACCAGACCCCCCCCAAAAGTGGCTCAAATGAAAGAAAAGACCAAAGCCCCAGAGCCAATATATCTAAGTGACAAAAAGATAGCCAACCTATCACAGAAGTTCAAAACCTATCACACAGTGCAAAACACTGATTATAAGGATGCTCACAGAACTGGTTGATTTTAGTCTCAAATTAGAGGAACAAGTGAAGGCTGCACTAAGTGAAATGAAGGAAAATGCACAGGGAACCAATAGTGATGGGAAGAAAACTGGGACTCAAATCAATGGAGCGAACCAGAAGAAAGAAAGAAACAACCAAACAGAAAAGAATGAAGAAACAACAATTCAAAAAAACGAGGAGAGGCTTAGGAACCTCCAGGACATCTTTAAACGTCCCAACATCTGAATGATAGAGGTATCAGAAGGGGAAGAGGAAGAGCAACAAGCGGAAAACTTATTTGAACAAATAATAAAGGAGAACTTCCCCAGTCTGGCAAAGGCAATAAACTTCCAGGAAATCCAGGAAGCTCAGAGAGTCCCAAAGAAGTTGGATCCAAGAAGGAACACACCAAGGCACATCATAATTACATTAGCCAAGATGAAAATGAAGGAGAGAATCCTAGAAGCAGCAAGAGATAAGGGGACAGGTACCTACAAAGGAGTTCCCATCAAACTTCCAGCTGATTTCTCAAAAGAAGGCAAGAAGGGGCTGGAAAGAAGTATTCCAAGTCATGAAATCCAAAGACCTACATTCAAGATTGCTTTATCCAGCAAAACTTTCATTTAGAATGGAAGGACAGATAAAGTGCTTCTCAGATAAGGTCAAGTTCAAGGAGTTCATCATTACCAAGCCCTTATTATATGAAATGCTAAAGGGACTTATCTAAGAAAAAGAAGATAAAAAATATGAACAGTAAAAAGACAGCAAACTCATAGTTATTAACAACCGCATCTGAAACAAAAGCAAACTAAGCAAACAACTGGAACAGGAACAGAATCACAGAAATGGAGATTACATGGAGGGTTAGCAACAGGAAAGTAGGAGGAGGAGAGAGGAGGAAAAGGTACAGAGAATAAGTAGCATAGACAGTAGATAGAAAATAGACAGGGGGAGGGCAAGAATAGTATGGAAAAAGTAGAAGCTAAAGAACTTATGACACATGGACATGAACTAAAGGGGGGAATGTGGGTGGGAGGGGGTGTGCAGGATGGAGGGGAAAGAAGGGGGAAATAGGACAACTGTAATAGCAAAACTAATAAAATATATCTTTTTTAAAAAAGGAGAAATTTGGACAGAGACACACACACAGCAAGAATAGTGTGTGAAGAGGAAAGCAAAGGCTGGAGTGAGGCAGCAGAAGCCAAAAATTGCCAAAAATGGCCAGCAAGCCACCAGAAGCTGGAGAGAGGCCTGGAACACATTCCTACCCTCAGTCTCAGGAGGCGCCAACCCTGCCAACACCCTGAACTTGGATTTTCAGCCTCTAGATCTGTGATACAGTAAATTTCGGTTGAGGAAGCCACTCATCAACACTTTAGTGGTACTTTGTTGTGGCAACTCAAACTAGTACAGTATGATTCCTCTTTAAGGATATTAGGACCTCTTTCTCCTCTCATGTTTCCTTTCATCTTTTCATTATAAAAATAGTTTTTCATTCCAGAAAAATAATATGTAGGCAAGCAAAAAAAGTGAAAATATTCACAGTCCCACCCACCATTCACAACTTAGTGTCTGCCTTTCCATATCCTTTTCTATTTCCTCTCCACATGGACACACTGTCCCCCAGATCACACCTGCCTGCTGTTGAATAACCTGCCCTTTTCTGTTGACAGGAGCAGTTTCCCACGGCCTGGGAAATGTTTCAGTGGCATCATATGCCATGACTGCCCAGCACCCGCTGGTTGCATGGGCCCTTCTACATTTAGCCAATCCCTACTGTTGGACCTTCAGACCACTTCTAATTTTTAAGCTATAATTAACACAGCACCAAGCTTCCAAACAGTTAACTCTTTGTGCACTATCTCAACAATTTCCTTATGACAAGTTCCTAGAAACTGAATTTCTGTGCCAAAGAGCAAGCGCATGTTAAAGACTGGTCTCTTTCCCCTCAGTGAGGCTGTGGTCACACCAGCAGTGTGAGGGTGTTTCTCTAGGAGCTTCTGGAATTACATATCAGAATCACGGTGTGGATCATTCGAGCACACTGTCATTTTATGGCCCTGCCTTCTTTTTAATTTGTCCATCCTGATCAATTTACCCTATTCAGTAGACTTGGCTTTGAATAAGTTTGTTTCCTTCAAAAAGTAATTCCCCCTCAAAAGACCTAGATTTGGACAATTCCCCTCTCCCAAAAAGAAATTTTTAGAGAGAGCTGACTCTTATGTAGGTTCAGTTAGCTGACCTATAAGGTCCTTTGAGGTCCTGAAATGCAGAGGTGGTTGCATGGCCTTCTCAGGAGACTGTGCTGAGAAAAGTCCTATAGATGTAGACAACCTTGTGAGCAAGCTTGTTACATGAACCCGAGCTCTGCAATCTCACCTCATACCCACGTGTGAGAAGTGAGGGGCCAGGCTACTCACATTGCACTGCAAAGACCAGTCCATGCCTGGACTTTTCAGATAGCACAGCACCGTGGGGCAGGCTCACTGACTTAGAGTTCTTTGTATACTCCACAGCTTTGAACAAATGAACAACTATTTTGTTCTGACCCATTAATATGTGAATTGTTGGCAGGAATGCAGATTTTTTAATCAATTTCTTCCCAAATGGATTATCACAGAAGGCTATTCAGTGCCTGGAAATTTGAATGTGCGGTGTGATATTGCTGGATGAGACCCTTGAGTGCCCAGGGCTTCTTGGTCCTGATCTATTCCCAACAAGGCCAAAACGACAACCAAAACCAATTTTTTAAAAATATTTTATTTATTTTTAGAGAGAGGGGAAGGGAAGGAAAAAGTGGGAGAGAAACATTAGTGTGTGGTTGCCTCTTATGTATCCCCTACTGGGGACTTGGCCTGCAACCCAGGCATGTGCCCTGACTGGGAATCGAACTGGCAACCCTTTGCTTCACAGGCCCGCACTCAATCCACTGAGCTACACCAGCCAGAGCCAATTTTTTTAAAATCTTTAAAAAAATCATGTATAGGCCAATTGTGGCCCATCTTCATGAGTTGCTTTTGGAATGTTTGGTTCCCAGGGTTGCCTGAACAGCAGGAACCAAATTCTTTGCTTCACTGAGTCTAAGACCCGGTGACACCTGCTCTCTTCCATCCAAAAGGAGATGCACATATGAGATAAAGGCCAGGGCTCAGGTAGCAGGTTCGATGTTTCAGATCTTGCAAAACCTCCTGGATGATTTTATCAACATGTCAGGCAGGTCTCTGGGCACTGTCAAAATGCCTGTCATCACTCAAAGAATGTCCTTCAGGCTGGAATGGCGGTGTGCTCTTTCACTTGATGCCACGGATGGATTTTCAGAATTCCTGTGTGGCTGTTTCCCTCCACAGGTATGCTTAAAGGTTTCCAAATAACATTCTTTTATCCATTTAATGAGATAATTCAACCCACATCTTATTGATAACTCTGACTACAATTGCTTATAAATATGAGAAGGCTTCTTGTTATTTATAAAAGGCAATGAAGACAATTTATCTTCTCTGTAAACAGTAAGAGCTACCATTTCATGAGTATCACACTCTGCCATAGTCATGAGACCAGGCACTTTACCTGGTGACCTCAGATGTTAGCATAGCCCAGCCATGTGGGTTAGCCTACCCATCAGGAATTCAGCAACATCCTCAAGGTCACACAGCTATTCACTGGCAAGCAGAGGTTTGAACCCAGCCCACATTCTTGATCACATCATTTTATTTCATCCAAATGGAAACACTGCTCACATTCAGCCTGCCCTGTTTCAAAGTAGCTCCTTTTAGTACTGTGATTGCAAAGTCACTCTTACTACATCTCTTCCAATACTCATTCTATTAGTTATTTCCCACAATAACTGCTTGAGGTATGCTCATACAGTTACCTTCATTTTCTAGAAAAGGATTTTTTTTAATTTGCAGGATCACACAGTCATTTTCCAGCCTCCAGCCTTCTTGGAGACCCTGGGTTGACTTCTGAGGCTTAGTTCAGCACTTTGGTAACACTTGCAGTTTGGGCTAAAACTAAATTGTTACAGTAATTATTTTGTCACTCAGAGTTACCCAAGGACGTGATTCTCCATTTCTTAACCTCTGAGAATACCCGGCCTCTCACTCCTTTGATTTGCCTCCCTCCTCCTTCTATTGTCTAGGAAGAGTTTTCATCTGTCTCAGTCCTGGGGTTGCTGGCAGGAGGGAGAGACTAGCTTCAGGGTTTGGCTGGGGGTGTGGGATGCAGGGTACACACTGAGAGGAAGCGCTGGGATTGCAAATGTGAAGTGGACAGAGAAAGCGAATGATGAGTTTGGCTATGATTTACAGTGAGAGAGAAGCTCAATGTGTTTAGGAACGTGAGGCCGGGCAGAGCCTGCCCACCAGGGGCCTCCTCTTACAGGCAGGTACTAACAGGCTGCTTCCCTAGCTGCTTCCTCCCACACCTTGTCACAGTTCCACCCTCAGCTCCAATTCATCATCCACTACTTTTCCAGAAAAGACATCTTACAGATTAAAAAACTCCTTGGAATGAGCTGCAATTTTGCTTCCCTTTCCCACAGCAAAATGCCCACAATAGGTTTATGCAGTGACAACTGAAATAGCCACTTTTCATTTAGCAAGACCCATTTACCAACCATTTCAAAGAACAATGTACAATAGAGTGACTTTTATGGACAAACACTAAAATTTAACAGTCCACAAAATATTTCACTCTCTACTTCTTTTACTTTACTTTACTTTACTTTACTTTTACTTTACTTTTTCTTCTTTTACTGTCCAGAGGACAGTAAACTCAATAAAATCCCTGTGTTTAAACTGCACAAATTGTTACTTGCTAGAGGCCAGGTGCTTAAAAAAAGTTCGGAACATATTGTCAATAGCTTACCTAATGTTACATAAGGACACTTTGTGAGAGAAAAATCAAAACGCCCTCATTTGGGGACACATATTGAAAGCCTGATGAAGGAACAAGTTCTGTACCGTCTGTCTATCGCTAGAGGGAAAGGAGGTAACCAGATACTGCCGGCAGCTCCCCCTTCTGCAGGGACAATTTGCCATTCGATCAGCATGAACTAATCTTGGGGAGTCGTGGGAAGGAGGTAAAACTGGGTTCCTCAATGAGGAACACCCTGGATGATCTTAAACCCAAATGTGTGACTTCCCACACCCAGGATTCTCCATTCGGCTTTGGCCACAAACAAAAAAGGCAACTAATGATTTCATTTCCAAGGTCAAAAATGTTTTCCTACNCCTGTGTTTAAACTGCACAAATTGTTACTTGCTAGAGGCCAGGTGCTTAAAAAAAGTTCAGAACATATTGTCCATAGCTTACCTAACGTTACATAAGGACACTTTGTGAGAGAAAAATCAAAACGCCCTCATTTGGGGACACATATTGAAAGCCTGATGAAGGAACAAGTTCTATACCGTCCGTCTATTGCTAGAGAGAAAGGAGGTAACCAGATACTGCCGGCAGCTCCCCCTTCTGCAGGGACAATTTGCCATTCGATCAGCATGAACTAATCTTGGGGAGTCGTGGGAAGGAGGTAAAACTGGGTTCCTCAATGAGGAACACCCTGGATGATCTTAAACCCAAGTGTGTGACTTCCCACACCCAGGATTCTCCATTCGGCTTCGGCCACAAACAAAAAAGGCAACTAATGATTTCATTTCCAAGGACAAAAATGTTTTCCTACCAAATCAAAATAAACTCACTCAGCATCCACTTGTATGTTACCACGTCTACCGACGGGGATCATAAGCTTTAGGTCCATGACAATTTATACATCGTGGGACTTTTTTTAAAGGTACATTCAAAGCAACACATGTAGCTTCATTTGAAAGGAGGAAAAATAAAGTATTTTAAAGGAATTCATGATATTTCCCTTTTTCTTCCTGTATTTTCCAGTTCAACACTTGTACACATGCGTGTGTATGCGCACGTCCCCTCAGCGGAGAGCGTCTGCATTGATACCCACGAATACTTCTGTCCCCAAAACATTTTACAACCACCTAGTTAGTAAAGCCCCACGGGTTCTACAACAGACGTTGCCACCATCTCATGGGTCACTTGTCTTGTGCGTAGTTGTAGCAATGCCAGAAACATGACACCTGTAAGACACTTTCCGTGCATGTTGGTTGGTCTTAGTGTGCACGTGTGTGTGTGTTTACAGAACGGAGGTGAGTCTTTCCAGCCATTTCTGTAATTTCTAACTTTCCGCTGGTCAGTGAACGAATTGTGGTGAGACCCGCGTGTGGTTTTCTTGCTTCCTTCTTCAGGAGTGAATGGTTTGGAACGGGAGTGTAGCGGTGCTGTCATCCTCTGAGAGACGACAACGGTCTTCATCAGCAAAATGTGGATTAAAACTCATCCTCTCACGACATAGCTCTTTCGGCGTCTTTGAATCTCATGCCCAACGCATCCTTTTATTTCCTGTCTTTCCATTTCCCACTTTTCCCACCGATTTTATAGCGTGAATCCCAGAAGCAGACGGCTGTTCCCATGAAAGTCAAAGGTGACCACATATGTCCGAACGTGGCCTTCATTCTTCAGTGAGGGCCCAAGGGTCATTCTGTTTTGCCTACAGTGCTTGCACCTGCAGATTCTTCATGGGAGCAGATCTATGTGCTTGATTCATTTCAGAAAACACCAGTGGTCAGAGATGCAGCCCATTCAATGAGTCCGCTTCAATGAGAATAGATAAGCTTCAAACTGCAAACATCTTCATTTGTAATTGAGCACTTCCCTACCTTTTGTCCCAGTAATCTTTGAGACTAACTCTATACTAAATTATCGCAGGTCTGGAAAACCAGAAGGCTCTTCAGTAAGCCTAAAGGCCTATTGCCCAAAGAATGTGAACTTCAATGTTTTTAAGTTATCATTTTCTTGTTTTGAATGGTCTATAACAAAACGTTATATAAGATAGGAGAAACCAAAAAGAGAAAACTCTATTATAAGTTTTATTGCACTATAATAGAATCCTCAGTTTCTTACATGTCAGAAGACTCCAATGATAAGGCTTTCAAAATAAAATGAAAACAGGATTATACTGAGTTTTAATGAATCAAACCACTTACTGTCAGCTTTCTAATAATTTTGTTATAGCCCACAAGTTCAATTTATGTTTCCATAATTCTATTAGTTCAGGCAATTTCCATAAAATTGGTGCTTTAGGAAATGGCTCACTGTTGGGACAAAAGGCTGCCAGCCTGCACAGGTGATGGCTACTCGTAAAAATTCAGGGGGTGGGGTACTGGGCAGACACATAGGGTTTAGGCAGTCTGCTAAAGCAAAGAACAGGAATTTTGATCCTAGAATTTGGGGAATTAGCACAGAGTCGGGCACTTGAACTACAGACTTAACCATCACCTTTATTTCTTGCTCAGGCTCTTAGGTTGTATAATCCACATAGCTGTCTGCCTTAACAATAATAGCCAAATTCACTGCTGGATCAACTGTGCCAAGAAATGCTTCCAGGATGTTTAGAATAAACTTGAGCAGTGGCCTGCATGTTGGCATATCTTCCTCCAGCCATGATCTTTCTGCTTACCAACATCATTCCTTTTAAAATTCCTGTGTCGCCCTCTATTTAATGACTTTTAATTCAATGAAAAGTTCCCTTTGTAATGGCATTTTCGACATGGCACCACTACAAAGCAAGCAGGACTGTATGCTTGGCAAGATGTTGTCCCAGAGCATCCATGCACTGATTTCCCGCATCCAAGCATGCTACCTCAGGGGGCGACAGTGACTTTGTAGATGGGAGTGAGGTATAAGCACTGAGATGAAGAGATTACCCTGGATTATCTGAGAGGGCTAAATCTTAATCACACCTTAAAATCATAGAACCTCTCCTGGCTTTGGTCTGAAAAATGTGGTCAGAAAAAAAATTGGTCAAAGAAATGCAAGGTTGTTCGTTTTGAAGATGGGGGAAGGGGAACACAGCCATGGAATATGGTGGCCTCTAGAAGCTGGGAAAGGCAAGAAGATCAGTTCACCTCCCTCCCCAAAGAATAGCTGACACCTTGATTTTAGCAGAGTGAGACCCCTCCCTGTCTGATTTCTGACCTACAGAACTTCAAGATAATACATAGTGTTGTGTTATAGCAGCAAGATAAAACTACTAATACACTTTCCCTGTCATCTGATGAAGGAAGGGGAAAGGGCATGGCATCTGGAGTGTGGTCAGGCCTCTATTACAATGCCAGCTGTACTGCAGACTAGCAGTGTGTCTTCATGCAGCTTCCTGCAACTCCCTGAACCTTTCTTCTCACCTGTGAATTGGAGACTACACCACTTACTGCATTGGACTGTTTGAGGGGTTAATGCCTAGTTCATAGTGGTGTTTAATACATGAGGGTTGTATTCCACATCTTTCTCTGTTGAGCCCAAATCCAATCACAACATTCTTTATGCTCTCTATCTCCATGTTAATTTATGTCCAGTTTCCTGTGCATTTCTATTATTTTTCCAGCACATCATTCACCCATCTCTCTTCCTAAGAGAAAACTATTATTATGCTTCTTCCTTAATGAAAAGCCATTAATTATTCCCAGCCTCAGAATAACTTTCCATATTGTTGGCCCAGCATTTAAGGCTCTCCATCAACTGGCTCTATTCTACCTCACAACCTAATTTACCATGATTTCATTACAGCACATGGCCTGCAAAGAGCCAGTCACCAGCTTCAGAGCTACCTGGCAGGTGTCAGGGTCATCCGCTAGCTCCCTGGCTACACACCAATATTTCACAAGGCTTGTCCTGGTATACCTCCTGTCTGCTGGAGACATTTGAGTCTTTTCACCTTCCCAGGATGGCTGCCCCTGATTCCCACCCTGCTCCTAGCTAGGAATTCTGACAACCCCTGCCATTTTCCTCCCTGAACTGTGAATCATCTTTGACGTATTTACGTCCTGACTCCCAAGTAATTGGTCAACCCTTGGCAGGTGGAGCCATTTTTCTGTTTGAAACCATCACAACATGTTTACAGAACATCTTCAAGAAATATTCCTTGATAGATTATACATCAGCTTCTATCTGAAGCAACTCCGGACAGGCAAGTGCTAGAGGACATTTTTCCTGTTTCTGTTTTTTCTCTTTTCCTCATTGTCAACCTGCACTTGGTTTCCTCATGCAGCAATGCCAAAACTTCTCCCCATCGAGGTCCTCTCTCCTCCTCTTACTCCCCAGGCGCATCCTTAAACAGAGGACCAGAGTGGAGCCTCTTGCACCTGAGGGGAGCCTGGCTCTGCAGGACAATCAGGGCTGGATACTGCAGCAGGGTGGGGCCCAGAGTATCCCCCTTCTCCTCTGGACCCAAAGTCTCCTTGGCTTCTTACTGACACTTGATTTATATATGTGTGTATGTATTCACTCTTTTAAAATAAAAGTTCCAAACATTCACAAAACTACATAGAATAGCGTACTGAACCTCACTTACCTATCACTCAGATAAAGAGTTACCAGCATTTTGCCAATCTTGTTTCATGTATCTTCACGTTCATCCTGTAAATTTCCCAAATATCAAATAATGATACACACCATTATCACACTAACCAAAATCAGTAATAAATCCTTTCTATCATCTCAATACCCAAGTTGTGTTAAACATTCCCTGAGAGTCTCAAAGATACCTTTTAAAGTCACTTTTCAAATCTGTATCCCAATAGTTCCTGCAATGAATTTGATTGATCTTTTGAGATCCAGGAGTCCTACAGCAGGCGGAAGAACAGCTCTCAAAGATGTCCAAGTCCTAATCCCCATATCTGTGAATGTTACTTTACAAGGGACTTCACAGGTGGGATTAAATCAAGGACCTTGCAATGGGTCAATTTGATGAGTCCAATCTAATTAGGAGTCCCTGAAATTAGAGAACGCCTCCCAACCCTGGTCAGAGATTGAGACAGGACAATGGAAGACGGGTCAACAGGTTGTGCCATTACTGGCTTTGGGATGCAGGAAGCATATAGAAGCTAGAAGAGGTAAGGACACACAGATTCTCCCCCACAGCCTCTAGAAAGGAACTCAGCTGTTCCGTGCCTCGATTTTAGCCCAGGGAGACTGAGTCTGACTTCTGATTACAGAACTGTAAGATAGTGCCTTTGTGTTATTTTAAACCACCATTCCTTTGACAGGGAACTGAAAGTCACACCAAGGTGTAAACATGGGATGCCACGTTCTTTTCTGAGACCAGGTTGGTGCTGGGCCTGAGAGGGAGACACCAGGCCTGACTAAGATGCTCAGGAAAGGGGAGGATGGGGGCCTGAAGAAATGGGGCCTGCTGTGTGGGGTGGACCTTAAGATGCTGCTGGTGTCTCCTTGTTGCCACCTCGGGCAAGAACAGAAGAGCTGCCCACCCCTCTGAAAGCAAGCTTTACACTAAGATCCAGTCACTCATTGCATAAAACCTTTGCAGACCTGGCCCTTTACTTGGGGACCTAGACACCACTCCTCACGTTCCTCATTCACCCTGTGCTGGGCTCCTGTCTGTTCCTCGGCCAGAACAAGCTCTTTCTCACCTAGGGCATTGATGCTGGCTGCTCCCTACACCCATCTCTTCTCATGTCAGGACCCAGGTCTCAGCTCTGAGCAGGCCACCCTGACCATCCCATCTAGAGTGCACCCTGCTGCCCCCCAAGAGGTCACATAACCTTGTTTATTGTCCTCATAACACTTATCACAACCTGCGGTTCTTCCTTAAAGGAAGGTGTCTGATCTATCTGATTCACCACTGGGTACCACCAGTCATTCTACAAACATTTGTGAGAGCCAGGTACTAGGAAAATGAGATGAACCCACACAGTCCCTGCCATTCATGGCGTATCTAAGGCTGAGAGAAAATCATGCAGACCATGCCAGATTAGCAGGGGGGTTGCTGTGAGGAACACTCGGTAGCAGCACCAAGAAAGGAGAAAATGGGAGTCACAGAGAGGCAGTGTTTGGGGTGAGACGTAGGGTAAGCAGCACTTCTTCTGGGAGGCAAACAGTGAGAGGAGGGTATTCTCGGCAGGGAAGCTGGGGATAAGTGAGAACTAGGGGCACAATAAGTGTCCTGGGCAATTTTAAAGCTGTTGTATAGAAAAGGAGGCACCTTGTTCTGGGGAAGGCTGAGCCAAGCCCAAGGAGTAGAAGGCAAATTTTAGGTTTCAAAACAGGAAGAAGCCTGGTGTCCAGAAAGTACACACTGGACACTGAGGTAAGACGGAGGCAGGCCCACGGCCTGGGCCATCTTTCATATGGGGGGCGATGCTGGCAGGCAGGTAGCTGGGAAAGCATTCTTGTCTCTCATCTCTCTGATACTCCAGTCAGGCCTCACAGGGAAAGAGTAGCAGCATATTTTCAGAGTGAGAAGGATTGTTGGAGAGGTGACATTTAGAATTTGTAACATGTTATAAGTATGTTACAGGTAACAGGTTAAGTTGCAGGTAAAGCTGAGTTTTCCCTGAAAGGGGTAAGATTTTGGATCTGAGCTTCACCATTGGTTATGTGACCATTGTCCACCCCTGTTGTCTCTCAACGTCTCCATTTAGAAGATGAAATCAGTAAAACTATCTATTACAAGGACTAACTGATGGATGTATCTGACACGGGTGTCCTGGAGGTGTGTACTATATACACAACTATGTGAAATTGTTGAACAACTGATGTCACTGCATGATCTCCAGGTTCCTTCTTAGTGCTCCGAGGCAGGGTAGCACGCACAGTGGCTAGAAGCCAAGATCTGAAGTCCCACAAATCTAGGCCCATTGACTGACCTCCTCCCCCTCTTACTAGCCACAGTACCTTGGGCAAGTAGTAATCTCCAGTACGAAATGATATAGTATCCTGTGCTGATGGCATTCATTTTGTTCTAAGGAGGTTTACACTTCTAATTCATTTAATCATTACAGTAGCCACAGGTAGGCTTAACCCTCATCCCTCAGCTAACATGTTGATATGGAGACCCAGATCGAGTAATTTATGCATTACCACATGGCTTATTCTCGGTAGATCTGGAATTTGGATCTAGATGGCCTTTTAATTTTTTTATTTAATTTTATTTTAATTTTGTGTTATTTTATTGATTTTTTTAGATGAGAGAAGAAGAAAGAGAGAGAGAAACACTGATTTGTTGTTCTACTTATTTATACATTCATTGGTTGATTCTTATATATTCCTTGATTGGGGATTGAACCCACAACCTGGGCATACCAGGACAACACTAACTGAGCTATCTGGCCAGGACCTAGAGCCAAATTCTTAACTACTACAATAGGTCCTCACTTACCATCATCGATAGGTGCTGTTACTTTAAGTGAAATGATGTATAACAATACCAATTTGTCCATAGGCTAATTGATAAAAACAAGAGTTAAGTCCCTATGGCAACTCATCAATAAGAGTTATAATGAAATGATGTTGAGTGAAATGACGTTATTTGAGAACATGTTGTATATTGTGCCAGCTCTCAGTCAGAAAGAGGATGTACCATTTGAGTGCTCAAGAAACAGCATGAGGCAGACCAAGGCATGGTGCCTGCAAGAGCCAGAATCTGAGTGCAGGCTCTGAGAATATGGGCCTCCCTCTTTGACCCAGGCCCTAACTTCCTGTACTACTGCTCTGAGCTATGGTCTTTAAGATAATGGAGGGGGTGAGAATGGAGAAGCCGCGGAATGGGTGGCAAAGGCCCTGGACTTGTCTGGATAGGCAGGTGACTGGTGACTTCAGCTGGACTTGAAGCAAGCATAACTGACCTTTATAGGGGGACCTTTTAGGTGGGACCAAGATTTGGAATTAGGCTAATTCAGAGCCAATGTCAAGGCTGGAACTCAGATAAATTGGGGCCTGTTACTCACTGAACTAATCAGAAACTATAAAGGAATGTTAACCAGCAACTTCACACTATTCCCTAATATCACAAGGCTAGACATCCTGGTTTCTGGGACCTCCAGCACTCTTCCTCTTCTTTTAATGTCAGTGGGCACCTCTTCTGAGTCTCCACTGCTGGCCTTTCCTTCATGCTGGATTTTCAATCCATCTTGGACCTCTTATCTTCTCTATCAATAATCTCTACTTAGATGATTTCATTGAGGCCTATGGCTTAAATCCCTTGTAAATATGATGGCCTCAAATTCCCATCTTCAGCCTAGCCTTCTGCCCTACAGTTCACACATGTAACTGACTTCCTGGTGGATTCTCCACTTAGGTGAATAGTAAGGATTTCAAACCTGCCCGAGTTCTAATTAGTGATGACCATTCCCCAAGTCACTCCTCACCTAGGAAATGAACCCGTCATTCCATCAGTTGCTCAAGTAAAACTCCCAGGAATCAACCTCACTCCTTTTCTCTCTCACCTCCCATGTCTACCCATTGGGTTCTGTTGGCTCTTCTTTGAAATGCATCCAGAACCTAACTACTAACCACCTGCCCCGCAACCATCCAAGCCAAAGTTACCATCATCGCTCACAACACTCATGCTGTAGCTTCCTAACTCCTTAAGCTGTTCAACCTGGGCCTACTTCTGCCTACCTAAAGACTCCCCCGAATATCCAGAGAGAAGAATGCAAGATGTAAATGAGCTCAGGTCACAACCCTACTCAAAACCCACCAGTGGCTTTTAGAACAGAACCTCAATTTTGGATTTGCACCCCAAAGCCCTTTGTGACTCCACCCCATTCACAGCTCCAGTCTCATCATCTACCACACCATCCCAAGCCCATGGAGTTCAACCACATGAACCTCTATGCCCTTCGTAGCCCCTGCATTCATTCCTGTCTCAGGGATATTCATATGCTTTTCCCTAGACCTGGGGCTCTCCTCGAGTTCCTCGTGTGGCTCGCCCTCACTTCATCCAGATCACCACTCAGTTGTCACCTGTCACCACTCCCTTGGGACATAAAGAAGCTGAACTACCCAATTCTGTCCTGACATTCTCACAGTTCCTCACACTGCCTAAGTTTTACTGCTATTGTCTCTAAAAGTTTGTCATATATTTACCCATTTATAAGTTTATTGTCCATTTGCCTATCAGAATGTGAGTTCTATGAGAGCAGAGGTTTGTCTCATTTTTTTTTCACAGCTAAACACGCAGCACCCAGAACAATAGAGGCTCAATAAATACTTATTGGTTGAATGACTAAAAGAATGAATGAATGATTAAAAACAGTGACCATTTTCAAGAATATGTAGCCACCTCCTACACATGGTTTTATTAATTCTCAGAAGTTCCCTATGGAAATTAGGGAATAGATCATTTTCTCCATTTATTAAAACCTGGAAATAACTGTTTATTTGATGTTCAAAGACTAATTCTTCAGCTGAATTACTTACATAGCTGCTATATGGGTTTCAAATGGAGAAAGTTAAAAATCATGATAGATCTCCAACGTGGATGTTCTCAGATGTTGTAAACTTATTTTATGCCAATTGCAACTTTGTAAGCAATTCAGCCAAATTACCTTTAATTTTTCCTAGAAAGTACTAATATTTTTAAACTATGAAAGTCACTATAAAATTCAAGAAGTAAATTGTATCTTCTTTTTCTCATTGCAATCGAAAGAAAAGCACATCACTAATAATATGTATTACACTTCATTTGGTAATTTTTTTAAAAATCCATTAAAAGTAATTTTAAAAATCTATAGTTAAATAACCATCTCAAAAAAAACTAGTACCCTGATTCCTTAAGAACATCATAAGGCAATATAATCAAAGAAAGAGAATTATTTTGTGTTTAAATAATTATGATCACAAGTGGTCCCCTTCTCCTACTTCCAGCCCCAAATCAGAAAAAGTTTGGTATACTTTGGGGCATATGCTTTATGTCTGCCAAATGCTTAAGTGAAAATTTCTAAGTTCTTTCAAGAAACTGCTCGTGCTCTAAGATGGTTAACACCTTCTAACATATTCAAACAGAGGGGTCCCCCACCAATTGCTTGGCTGCACATGAAGATGGAAATTATAAGAATCCATGTGACATTCAGTGATGGAATCCTAATCCACCTTAAGCTGCAACATGACAACTGGCAGTTCCCAACATGTATTATGAGACAGAGAATTATTTTTGCCTGAGGGTACATTCCCTTTCAAAAGCAAAATATTTTTCTCCTTTTGCTTTTTAAAGGTATCATGTTGAACTCCATTCTTACTGGTTAATCTTTTAAGGAGGCAAGATAGATAGGAGAGAGAATCTGTGATAGATTTATAAATTTGGGGCAAATTGCAACATGAGACATTCCAATATGCAATTTCAAATCAAAACCCAAACTTGGGTAAGAGGCATTATATTAACCAACAGCATTCTTTAGAAATGCCTGACATTCAATTGGGTAGAATTATATATTGAAAAAGATTGTAGACATATCGTGAATGTTTTCCCTCTAGCGTCTGGTGGTATCAAAGCCCAGGAGGAAGAGTGGGTGACCATGCCAGCATTGAAAAACTGCCTTCTGGATACATATGTAGAAAGGATATGAATTAAGTTATCAAAGGGCTAGAGGGATTTGCTGAAAAAAGGGCAAGTGCTAAAAGCAAAAAGCTCTTTGGAATTTGATAGCATGCTGTAATAGTCCTTTGTATAGCTAATATTGCTAGCCAAATAATGGTAACTGATATTTCAAAAGGGAAAAATTAACGAATGGGTACAAGCATAAAGAGTAATAAGGCAATACCCTGATCTATAAAAGTAAGTAGTATTTATAGTTTTTGAATGCAATGTGGGATGAGGGGCATCAGCGACCTTCTGTATGAAGCCTTTCTATATCTGGAGGGGAGTAGTGACTTGTGATTTCTGTGTGTCAGTCAAGGTAAGTGAACTGCTAAGCAAACACTCCAGAATCTCAATATGGAAATCTCAATGAAAAGCTCAACAGGATGTTCCCTGGCAGTGGTCCCTGGTTGATCAGGGACCCAGACACCTTCCATCTTGTGACCCTGCCCTCCTCTAAGCCAGCATTATGGTCCTCTTCATTTGGCCACTGGACAGGAGATTAAAATGGAAGACAGTGCGTGGGAAGAGTTTATGAACGAAGACTGGAAGCTTTCATACTCCACTAACATGCCTACACCCAGTGACATGACTACATCTAACTCTATGACCCACCCACCCCTACTCAACTCCAGGCTACTTGGGTAACCAAGTCTGGCTGTGAGCTGAGAAGAAGAGGAAATAGGTGGGGGTGAGTCATTAGTCTCTAGTACAAGTGGTACCACGTTATTGCACATATTGCGGAGGCATCTGCATGTCTGTCTCCTCACGCTAAACTGCAAGTCCTTAGAACAGAGCAGAGCTGGACTTTACTTGTTCTGGTAGCTGTAGCACCCATGCTAGCATGGACTGAATGTTCATTTCATAGTCGGGGATGTGGGCTGCCTGGCTCGCAAAGCCCAGCAGAGCAACCTAGAGATGTTAAGACTGGTTGTCTCTAATCTAATATTGCCAAGATATGCCTAGATTTCTCTCCCTTCCTCCAGATAGCCTCTCTGTGAAGA
The DNA here is from genome assembly GCF_014824575.4 of Sturnira hondurensis. Classification (NCBI taxonomy): domain Eukaryota; kingdom Metazoa; phylum Chordata; class Mammalia; order Chiroptera; family Phyllostomidae; genus Sturnira; species Sturnira hondurensis. Next base: position 148,710 of record NW_028098037.1, read on the forward strand.
CATTTCCATGGGGCACAAGGGGCCACCTGCCAACTGTGGGCAAGGGTCACCTACTTTCATAATTCTTATCGTGTCTCCATGCAAGATGCCTTCATAGGAGGATCCTCATGCCCTTTGCACTACAGTGGATGGGAAGGGGTTGGGTTCCTAAAAACATAGGATGGGATAAAGGGCTTTAGTGAACCCCAATCTCAAGAATAAAAGAGAAACCAAAATCTTTATCACGGACACACCTGACTTCCTTATTCACTGAAAGAGAACTCAGAAGGTAGAGGGTAATAAGCAGGATTGTGGAACTTTATAAAACCTAAAGTCTTGTTCTTTCTCTACCTGTTTGGTTTCACTCAAAACAAAAAGAACCTGTGTGAATACGGAGACAATAAAGATGGACTTCTGTGGAGTCCACACCCACCTTGCAGTCAGGCTGGGTAAAATTAAGCCTAAGTAAGAAACTGAGGTAGCAAGCTGCCTTATTCATTCTCTTTTCATTACCATAAAAGAAAAAGTGATAAATTGGGCCTCATAAAAAATTTTTAAATTTTTCATTCTGTAAATGACCCTGTAAGAAAATGAAAAACAAGTTACAGACTGGGAGAAAATATTTTCAGACCACATATCTGACAGAACACTGTCACCTGCAATATATAAAGAACTCTCGAAACTCAACAGTAGCCCTGGCTGGTATAGCTCAGTAGATTGAGCACTGACTGGCCTGCTAATCAAAGTGTTTCAGGTTTGATTCTCAGTCAGCGCACATGCCTGGGTTGCCAGCCAGGTCCCTAGTGGGGGAGCATGTGAGAGGCAACCACACATTGATGGTTCTCTCTCTCTCTCCCTCTTCCCATCTGTCTAAAAATAAATAAATAAAATCTTAAAAAAACACAACAGTAAAAACAAGCAACCCAACATGAGGATGGGCAAAAGACATGAAGAGACAATTCACAGAAGAGGATTTATGGATGACAAATAAAAACATAAGAAGACACTCAACATCACTGGCCTTTAAGGCCACAATATAACTACAAACTTATTAAAACAGTGAAAATAAATAGTAGTCACCCTACCAAATGCTAGAGAAGATTCAGAGAAACTGGTTCTTGCATACATTTTCAGTGGGAATGTCAAATGCATAAGCCGCTCTGGAAAAATAGTTTCACAAAATATTAAAACATAAACTTTATAAGGCACTGTTCATATTCTTGGTCATTTACCCCAGAAAAATGAAAATTTATGTCTGATTAAACCTGTACAGAAATGTTCATAGGAGCTTTAGCTGTATAAATCATTAAAAATGGAAACAGCCAGAATATCCTACAACAGATGAACTATTAAGCTGTGATTTGTCCATACCATGAAATTATGGAGTACCACTCAGCCATAAAAGGAAAGAATAAACTATTGGTACATACAACTACTTGGATGGACCTCGAAGGCATTAGGTTGAGTGGAGAAAGCCAAGCACAAAAGGTCCCTTACTATATTATTCCATCAACCATATAGCATTCTTGAAATGACAAAAGCATAAGATGGATAACAGATTAGTGGTTGCCAGCAGTGAGTGATGGGGGTGGGTGAAGAAGCAGAAAGAGGGTAAAATGATGAAGAGTTGTAGCAGGGGAGATCTTTGTGGTGATGGAACTTCTGTATTTTGATTGCAGTGGTAGTTACACAAACCTACACATGAGATAAACTGGTATAGAAATGCAATGCACTGTCCCAGGGTCGATGTCCTGGGATTCTGTGGGACAGTGAAATGTATGGGATCACTGCCAGGAAACCATACAGAGTGCATGGGATCTTCCTGTACTACTTTTGCAACTGCCTGTGAATCTACAATTATTTCACAATAAAAATTAAGACAAAAACAAAATTGAAACTGTGCTCTTTAGAAAATTAGCATTAATTTTTAAATTCATAGTTCTCATTGTAAAAATTTGAAAAATACTTAAATGTTGACAAAAATTCCCACATATTGCCTCAGCCTTCAATGAACTTCATTTCCACACCACAGAAGTAAATATTAACAGTTTGATGTGCATTTCTCCAGGTATCGTGTATGTCTTATATACATTTATGTGGACTTTTAGTTTTTCCTCAAGTGGAATCACTACGCTTATTCTTCTGCAACTTTCTTTTTTAATGTAATACAGGTACACCTCGGACATCTTCTCCTGTCACCAAAAACCCCTGCCTCGTGCTTTTAAATAGATGCATAGTATTCCACTGTGTGGCTGTGCCATAATTATTTAACCAGTCCTCTACTAATTGACTATCTATACGCATCTATGTGGATACATCTAAATACATCCATAAGATAAATTTAAATTTTTGATAGTCAAATTGCTTTCTGAAAAAGTTGCAACAAGGTGTGAATAATGGCTGCTTTCCAGAGGACAGAAAGGCACTCTGAGTCACCAAGGCCTTGAAGGGAAAGTGACTAGTGGAGCCACCCTGGTGGGGGTGGTAGGCCTCCTCAATGAGCTGCTCTGCCACTGCCCCAACCACTGTGGGAAAGCAAGCCCTCTCAGGGCACACTGAAAACTTCCCATGAACTTCAACTTGGGTTAGGGCACCCAGTGGTGGGATTTCCAGTCAACACCTTCCAACTGCTCCTCATCAAAATAAATATTAAAAATCCAATTGTCTTTTAAAAAAATTTTAAACCCTCACCAAAGGATACATTTTTATTGCTTTTAGAGAGAAAGGGAGGGGGAAAAAGAGAGAGAAATAGAGAGACAGGGAGAGAGAGGGAGAGAGATTGATGTGAGAGAGAAAACATTGATCAAATGCCTCCTGTACGTGCCCACACTGGGGATCAAATCCACAACGCTTCAGTGTATACAGGAGATGCTCTGAACAACTGAGCCACCAACTGGCCCCTGCAGGACCAATTCTCTCTTTTTTTTAAAAAATACACATTTTATTGATTATACTATTACAGTTGTCCCAATTTCTCCCTTTGTGCCCCACCACCCAGCACCCTCTCCCTCCCTCAGGCAATCCCACACCCTTGTCCATGTCCATGAATCTGCATACATGTTCTTTGGCTATTCTATTTCCTATACTGTACTTTACATCCTCATGATTATTTTGTAACTACCAATTTGTACTTCTTAATTCCTTCACCTTTTTTGCCCATCCTCCTGAACCCCTCCCATCTGACAACCATTAAAACATTCTCTGCATTTATGATTCTGTTTCTGTTCTGTTTATTTATTTTTTTCAGATTCAATTGTTGATAGATATGTGTTTATTGCCATCTTATTGTTCATATTCTTGATCTTCTTCTTCTTAAAGGAGACCTTTCAACATTTCATGTAATACTGGTTTGTTGGTAATGAACTCCTTTGCTTTTTCTTGTCTGGGGAGTTTTTTGTCTGTCCTTTGATTCTAAATGATAGCTTTGCAAGGCAGAGTAATCTTGGTTGTAGGTCCTTGCTTTTCATGACTTGAATATTTCTTACTAATTCCTTCTAGCCTGAAAAATTTCTTTTGAGAAATTAGCTGACAGTCTTATGAGAACATCCTTGTAGGTAACTAACTGCTTTTATCCTGCTGCTTTTAAGACTCTCTCTTTGTCTTCAACCTTTGGCATTTTAATTATGATGTGTCTTGGAGTGGGCCTCTTTGTATCCATCTTGTTTGGGACTCTCTGTGCTTCCTGGACTTGCATGACTATTTCCTTGACCAAGTTAGGGAGATTTTCAGTCATTATTTCTTCAAATAAATGTTTAAACTTTTGTTAGTGCCATGTCTGGGGCAACTTAGCAAGAGGTATAAGATTCATTGAAGCCAGATTCTACTGTTCAAGAGAATTTAGGAAAATCTCAAGCATGGACCAAGACAAGCCATTCATATGTAAAAGCACTGGAAAGAGCTTGGGTGAGCCTGAAAGTTGGGTGGGGCAGAGCCTCAGGGAAGCACCAGGGTGAGGCAAATAGTGTGAGCCAAGTTGATGGAATACCAGATATGGTGCTCACCTGCTGGCTCTGTGGCTCTATTGGAAGGAGGCTCAGAAAAGAAACAGTGGCCTCTGCCAGAAGTTATATCTGGGAGAAAACTGCCCCCTCAGTTCTCACCCTGAGGCTGGACAATTCTATTCTTTCCCATATGTTGCTGATGCCTTTCAATCTACTGCCCCCATGCTGGAGCTTAAAGAGAGTCAGTCTGAGTAGGTCTGTGTGTGACTCTTTAAGAGATATGGCAGGGAGCTCAGCAGTTTCTGTCTTCCACAACCTCAATCCCCACTGGTTTTTACAGCAAAAAGTTATGGAGACTTCTCTTTCTAGCACTAGAACCCTGGGCTGGGAGGCACAGAGTGGGGCTGGAACCCCTCATTCCAGAGATATCCTTCCTGATTTTTCTGCCATACGTGTGTGTAGGGCCAGCCTGTTCCATGTCTCTGCCCCCTCCTACCAGTCTAGATGTAGTTTCTTCTTTAATTCCTGTAGGTCTTCCATTCAGCTCAGTTTCTGATGTTTCTGCAATTGGTTGTTCTGTAGTTCAGTTGTAATTTTGATGTGGTTCTGCACGAAGGTGAGCCATTTTTACCTACATTGCCATCTTGACTGGAATTCTGCCAATTCTCTTTTTTAAAACCATTAGGCACCTCAGAGAATTTTCCAGTTAAGATAGGTTTCAGGATTTAGAGGAATACTTTTGAGGAATTCATTTATACTATTAAATCTTCTCTTTAGCAAAAGCAGCATTCACAGAATGCTATGATCATCATAAAAGCCAGTTAAAACTTCATTTTTCCATTATTGCTGCAAGTAAATACCCAGTCTTATCATCCATGCTAACATGAGCCTTTCCTGGATCTTTTTGTCAGTAGAACAGAACTGAAAGTGGCTCAATATAACATACTTCTCCGAGTTACACTTCTGCACTCCCTTTCTCCCATTTTATTTTCTTTTTTAAGCTTTGACTTGCTTGTAATTATCCTACATGCATGATGTTCTCTCTTCCCCTGCTCGGAAGCATGTGGCCTCCCCATCTTTCTTCACCTCACTGGTTCTTACTTTCAAATTCAGCTTAGAAATCTCCAGGAAACTGGCCAAGGCTTTTACATGGACCAAGTATCTTTTCTATGCAGACACCTAATGCTTGCTACATAGTACTAAACTTATCTCTTTCTCTGTCTACTCCAGGTGACATGGAGCTCTACAAAGCTATAGGCTATGGCCTCTGTGTTTTTACACCCAAATGTTAAGGAGAACATAAATGTTCGCAAAATCATCTTGGCTTATAGGAATTCAAGGATCAGAGATCATTTTGGGGGAAAAAATCCCATATAATGTCTTGACATTTGCTGAAAGGAGACAAGTCTTAATAAGGTTGGGAAACATGACCCTGGACCTGTGCCCACAGTTTGCTCAGGAACTTGCATTTCAGGAGGTCATGGACTCTTCGAAGGTCACAGAGCTGGTGAATGGCCTGCCCTGGCCTTGAATCTAGATTATCTGTTTCCCTTGTTGCAGTTGGGTAGAGTGAGGACAATCAGCTAGAGGGATGGCTATGTGTATTTGTTCATCTGATACTTATGGAGCACCAAGTGTCAGATCCTGGGCCAAATACAGGGCTCTGGGAACACAAAGATCAAGGAGAAACCATTCTTCTCTGTGATACACAAGGCAGGGGGTCAGCATAGAGACATGCACAAGGGCACACAGAGTGCAAGTCCAGAGGGTACTCGGGAAGTGACTGGGTGAAGTGCCACCTGAGCTTTGGTCAAGGATGAGCAGAGAGGTCAGCCTGTCACCATGTGGGACAAAGACACACAGGCCAGGGTAAGACATGGTAGGCACCAAGCTGAGAGGCCATGTGCCTTGTGTGCCTGGGCAACAACATGTGCAAGTGTTCCTGAAGTGGCCAGGGGAGGAGGGACCTGTTCTCACAGGAAGTGGAGAGTTAGGATGGGCATGCCCAGAGGTCTGTATCAGTCTTCTTGGGCTACCATAACAACAAACTGGACAAGGGGGCTTAACTAACAGAAAGTATTCACTCATAGTCCGGAGGCTAGAAGTCTGATATCAAGGTGTCACTGGGTTTAGTTTCTTTTTAAAAAATTATATATTTACTGATTACGCTATTACAGTTGTCCTAGTTTTTTCCCTTTTGTCTCCCTCCACCCAGTACTCCCCACTCCCTCAGGCAATCCCTCCACTATTGTTTATGTCCACGGGTCATGTGCAGGTTCTTTGGCTACTTCACTTCCTATACTATATTTTACATCTTCATGGCTATTCTGTAACTATCTATTTGTACTTCTTAATCCCCTGGCCTCTTCACCCTATCTTCCATACCCTCCTCCCAGTTGGCAACCATCAAAATGCTCTCTGTATCCATGATTCTCTCTCTGTTCTTGTTTGCTTTGTTTGTTTTCTTAGACTCAATTGTTGATAGATATGTTATTTGTTGCTATTTTATTGTTTATAGTTTTGATCTTCTTCTTCTTAAATAAGTCCCTTTAACATTTCCTATAATAATGGTTTGGTGATGATGCACTCCTTTAGCTTTTTCTTATCTGGGAAACTCTCTATCTACCCTTCAATTCTAAATGGTATCTTTGCTGGGTAGAGCAGTCTTGGCTCTAGGTCCCTGCTTTTCATGACTTTGAATATATCTTTCTAATCACTTCTAGCCTGCAAAGTTTCTTTTGAGAAATTAGCTGACAGTCTTACGGGAACATCCTGGTAGGTAACTGCTTTTCTCTTGTTTCTTAAGATTCTCTATCTTTAACCTTGGTATTTTAATTATGATGTGTCTTGGAGTGGGCCTCTTTGCATCCATCTTGTTTGGGAGTCTCTGTGCTTCCTGGACTTGCCTTTCTATTTCCTTCACCAAATTAGGGAAGTTTCCCTTCACCATTTTTTCAAATAGATTTCCAATCACTTGCTCTTTATCTTCTCTTTCCAGCACCTTATGATATGAATATTCCCATGCTTGAAATTCTCCCACAGGCTGCTTACACTATCCTTGTTTATTTGGATTCTTTTTTCTTTTAGTTGTTCTGATTGGTTGTTTTTTGCTTCCTCATGTTCCAAATCATAGGTTTGATTCTTGGCTTCATTCACTCCACTGTTGTTTCCCTGTAAATTGTTCTTTATTTCAAGTGCATCCTGCATTTCTGACTGGATCTTTTTTATGCTGTTGAGATTCTCACTAAGTTCCTTGAGCATCCTTATCACCAATGTTTTGAGGTTTGCATCTGACAGATTGCTTATCTCCATTTTGTTAAGTTCTTTTTCTGGAGTTTTGGTCTCTTCTTCCATTTGGGCCATGTTTCTTTGTCTCTTCATTTTGGCAGCCTCCCTGTGTTTGTTTCTACATATTTGGTACAATTGCTTTGACTCTGTGTCTTGGTAGTGTGGCCGAATGTAGTAGTTGTCCTGTAGGGTCCAGTGGCACAATCTCCCATCACCCCAAGCTGGATACTTGAGGTGCATCCTTCATATGGGCTGAATACACCCTCTTCTTGTATGTGATTGTCTTGATTGCTATTGGCAGGCAATGGGAGGGATCTATCCAGACCAGTCAGTTGCAAGGACTGGCTATAATCATTGACCACCAACCTCTGCCTTCCATGGAGGATCAGCTGTGTGGAGGCAGGGTGGTGGTGCTCTGACATGGTCTGTAGCTATCTACTGGATGTGCAAGTTGTGGGGTTTCCCAGGTGATGCAAGCCAAGGTCAGCCCCCATCTCCTTTTTTCCTAGGGCCACCCTGTCTGAGTAAAGTAATCTGAGATGGCTGCTACTTTTGCTAGATTGGAAATTTCCAGGTGAAGCCACACTACTGATTTAGGCTGACTGCTGCTAGTGTTGGGTCTGGGGTCACTTAGCAAGAGATCAGGGGGACTAGGGGCTTACTGAGTCTGGCTGTAGTTTGTCTGAGAGGATTTAGAAAGTTTTGAAGCAAGAGCCAAGACCAGTCATTCATATTGAAAAGCATCCTGGGTGGGCTTGTACAATGGGTTGGACAGAGTCTCCGGTGATCTCCAGGGTGGGGCAAACAGTGCTAGCCAGGTTGATGGAGTCTCAGATATGGTACCAGACTGCTAGCTCTGTGGTTCTGTGGGTAGAGGGTTCAGAAAAGAGACAATAGCCCACTCTTCTCTCTGGGAGAAGGCTGTCCTCCAGCTCTCGCCTTGATGCCAGACACTTCAGTTTCTCCCTGTATGCCACTGATGCTTTTCAAGCTGCTACCCTGGTGCTGGAGCTCAGAAGGATTGAATATGATTAAGTCTGTATGGAGTCTTTAAGAGGAACTGCTTGGGACTCTAAAAGTTTCTTCTACCAATTCAATTCCTGCTAGTTTTTGCAGCCAGAGTTATGGGGGCTTATCTTCCAGGCACTGGAACACTAGGCTGGGTGGGCTGGTGTGAGGCTGGGACTCCTCACTCCCTAGATACCTTTCCCCAATTTCTATCCACTTCATGCAGATGTGGGGCGAGCCCATTCCACATCTCTGCCCCTCCTACCAGTCTGGATGGATGTGGTTTCTGAACTCTATAGTTGTCAGACATCCATTGAACTTGATTTCTGATGGTTCTGAGAGATGGTTGCTCTATATTTTAGTTGTAATTTTATGTGATTGTGAGAGGAGGCTAGCTGTGTTTACCTGGGCTGCCATCATGACCAGAAGTTTTTCAGGTTTAGTTTCTTTGGAGGTTTCTCCTCTTGGTTTTTCTCTGTGTGTACACCTCCCAAGTGTCTGTCTTTCTGTGTCCTAATCTCCTCCTCTCATAAGGACAACAGTCAAATTCATTCAGGGTCCACCCTAACAGCCTCCTTCCAACTTAATCACCTCATCAAAGGCCCCTCTGTCATATTCTGAGGTATAGATATGGCTTAGGGCTTCTCCGTGTGAATTTGGGGGGACACACCAGCCTGTAACAAGGGCCTTTGTGCCATTTCAGAGAGGAAGGACTCTAGCCACATATGAACTTTAACCAGGGCAGCGACTTGCTTGGAGTTGTGACTTCTGAGCTGTGTGCCCTCAGCTTGACAAAGACAGTAGCAGGGAGACCAGTCAGGAGCCAAGCAGAATGGACTAGGCCTTTTTTCTTCCTGACTTGTTATTCTCCAGCACTTATACACCACTACTGACTCCCCCTCACTGATACACCACTTTCGCCGAGTGGGCATCTTCACTGTCTTTGGCCTAGGAGACCAGGGAGGGCTAACTGGTTAGGGTGCAAAGCAGCCTTTCTGGACATGCCCCACTGCGCACTGCTGCTCTCTACTTGGACCTGTCCCACTGCACACCTTCCCCAACTTCCAAGGAGCCACACCTTCCCGGCAGGGCTTCAGGGAGGGCCAAAAGTGAGCAGAGGACAAGTCACTCAGCACGGGAAAAGGGCCCAAGGACAATCATGGTTCATGGTTACTGGGAAGATGGTCATTGTCACTAAGCCAGGGGTTAACTTTGGGGCCTTGGATTTAAGGGTGTTATAAATTTAGATAAGGACGAGATTACATTTTTATGTGCATTAATATTGATCAGAAACTTAGCATTTCTTTGGGTAAAATATTAGAAACATTAGAAATCTATTAGAAATATAGTTATTAGACCTTCTGCTAGATCTAGTCAATGTGCTAACAAACACATTTACTCGCGCAAATTAATTCTTCAAATATTTTCATAACTGATTTCAACATGGCTTTTATTTTATGTAACGTAAAATATTCTTCTGTGAAGAGGTATGGAGGTTTCACCAGACTGCCAAAAGGGTCTGTGGTTCAAAAATGGTTAAGAGCCCCTGATAATCAAGTTCATGGATGAGATTAATTCAAACACAGGAAACTAAATGCCCATATACCTTCAAATAATAAGTTGTTTAGGGGCTAGGATATCAGAGAATTTCAGCTGCTTTAGAAAGTTTAGAGCTTCAAAATATAATACAGATAAAAGAAACGTATCACTCTTTCTCTGATAACAACTGTTCCTTTTCATTATCTTTTTGAACACCAGCCACAGTCTGAAAACCTAGAGACCATCTGCGTAATGCTGATCATGGCAAGGACCCCTTTGCCTTAAATTTTGGATGTGTTTATTTAAAACCTACCAGTGTCTGCAAAGCCAGGAGAGGACTGTGGAGGGAGAGATTTTTGCTAAAATTACACAAATAAGTGTGTGTTCGTTCTGTCTTTGCTCCAAGAAGGTTGGATGATTCCATTGTTATGTATCGAGACACCACAGGGTGTGGTGGCCCCGGGGACTCTATCACCACCCCTAGAAGGGACTATGAGGCAAGAAGGTGACGGCATCTGCAGTTACCAACCACCCTTTGGCTCCCGATGTTTATTCATTACACAGCCAAATGCCAGCACACAAGGATGTCCATGAAACACCAAAAGCCTGGTCATCCACATGTGGATCCCACATACTGCCAGACAAAGCCTATAGCTGGAAGGCATCTCGGCACATTTTTCTCCCAAAGCAGACAAATAAGTGTAGTAATCCTTGAACAGGACAATCTCCTTCCCAACAGTTCTTTCATAACACTGTGCTTTCTACTTTTGCGATGTTGTCTTGGCTCATCCCACGCGAACCTACAGCCATCAGCTCCTTTAATCGGGGTGTCTATAAAGAACTGCTCTAAAGTATGCTTTTCCAGTGCACTTAATGTCTTTGCAATTAAATCCAGATGTGGAGAGCTGAAGGAACAGTTCTCAGGACTGAACAAGATGACATAAATCTTGCAGCTGACAGAGATCCCACTGAGCTCAGTTGGGGAAACTCACAGAGAACTTGTTCGGGGCCAGAAAAGTGGATGGGTATAAAGACAGATGTGTACACATGGATTCAAAAAAACATGTTGAGAGGGAGAAGACGCTATTCCAACACAGTGCCTACGAATAGGGTTGGAGGCACAAGCAGATTGGTGTTGCTCCCTCCCACACTCAGAGCTAGATCAAAGGAGGTGATTGAAAAGGCCTTGCTAGAAAACAGCCTGACTCTGTGATGCTTCCTGGTCTCCTTAATTACTCTTCTCAGGGAGAGGAAGGTGGGCACTCCTGACAGACCTTTGCTGGCCGAGAACAAGGGCTGTTTGTGCAGCTGAGGGTTTGCTTTTTATTTTTTTAATTATCAGGTTTTGTACACTTTCCAGAAAGTTCCTTTTAAAAATAGTGTATTCTTCCTCCTCTTCTCCAGATGCTAGGAAGTGCAGGTTCAATCCAAACCGTGTCTATTTCAAAGGGACACAAAAACCCAGGGCTGGAGTTCAAGGAGGTTGGTGGCATGCTGCCCAAGGACTGAAGGCTTGGGTTTTCTCTTACCCTCCCAGTAATTTTGTTTTTAAAGCTTGGAAAACAAGTTCCTCCGAAGGATCAGCTTTTGCATGATGCAGCCCAGAGCTGGGTGCAGAAAATGAGGCCAGACCCGAGGGGACATGTTGCCGGCAGTCGGGCTACAGTGGACAAACAGCCCCCGATGCCTCTAGAAGGCTCACTTTCTGGAGTTCACAGAAGAGCAGTGTGCTGTTTTCCCCCTTTAAAGCCCCAGTTCACCCAGCCTCCTGCCCCAGCATGACGGCAGCTCCCTGACAGACAGAGGGGCTCGACGCTGCGGGCAGTTCACCTGGGCCATGTGCTCCACTGGTCAGGGCCACTGGGCCTGGCCCTGGTTCCCACTCAGCTGAGGCTTTTTGCTTTTTCCTGCCATGCATCCCACAGAAAGACCTGATAAGAGTACATTTCATTGACAATTTTATGACCCTGACCATTTCCCCTGTAACAACATCTTTAAAACGGCCTCTTGTCTTCAGGTGGCTGAGAGCAGGTCTGCACTCTTCCTTCTGCTTCCTGTTGCTAAAAGGCTCTGCCTGAAACAATGGTACCAAAGTATTAGAAAGTGAGTTCTGGGTCACGGAACTGCCTGCATAACTCTGACCACTTTTATTTTCCATCCTGAGATAAAAGCCAAAACATGTTTTTCAAATTTAAGTTTTACATCGTTCAGTTGGGTATTACTTTTCTGAGTGAATTCTAAGTACTGTAAAGATGTCTTCAAAGATAGACAACTTTGGCTCGAAAGAAATTGATGCAAATTGCAGTGTACCCCAGTGACATGGGAATTTATGGCACCGTAAAGGTACAGTTCAAAGCTCAAATGAGCCAGAAGGAAGATGGTGGATTAATGGTTTGTGGTAAGAAAGGTTTAGAAACAATAAAATGTAACCAAGATTTTAGTTTGGAAATGAACTAGGGTGTCTATTTGTTCCAAGTTACTGAGTTTTTAATTTAGATCTGCTGTTAAACCCTAATGCATTTAGTAAATGATTCTAACTTGGTGTCTTCAAGGAAAAATTGCAAAAGAGCTTGCATTAATTCTTAAAGCTAAGACTCACCACTGCAGGTTTCTTAGCAAAAATGTATTCTGTATATCTCACCTTTAAAATCTGATTACCAAGCAGAAAAAATAAAGAAAGAAAAAAGAGACATACCTATAACTTTTTTAGAGGTTAGCAATTATTATAAAAGGGAAAACATTTTCATAAAGACAAAATTCACCTATAAATAGCATATAAAATATTGTATATTCATGTACCATTTCTGGTAACTATCCCAAACAACATACATCTGAGCAAGAATGTAAACTGTCACTCAATGTTTCCTGTGACCCATAGCCTGTATTCCCATTTCTTAGCTCAAGATACAGCTACACCTAAAATGCAAATATATTCTGAAAACACGCTCTTTAGATTCTGAGTGCTGTCTGGGAAAAACTGAGAGGCAGTTTGCTACCCAAACCAAGCTGATGAATATTGGCATGGGGGCTTGTCATAGCCTGGGTGGTTTGAGGCCGGAGTAGACAAACCAGTTTGAAAGTGAATAGCTCTTTTTAGAAACTGGAAGAAGAGACTTTTTTTTCTTTTAAGATGCAATGAATTCTTAAGGTTGGTAGGTTCTCTTTTCATTTTAAACCAACAAGAAATGTAAACTCTTATTGGTAATACATAGAACATCTCCTAAAAGAAGGAAATGTCCTAGGGGTCGGTCAGAGCAGCCAGGACACTCTCTCCCTGGTGAGCGTCTGAATGCATGGCTGCCTAGCGGCCCTTCTGTTCCAGAGGGCAGAGCTCTGAGCCTTCACCTAGGAAGTGGAGGCAGAAAACAAATGGGCACGTTCACTAAATGTTATCTTCTTACTCAGGGCCATCTGTCTGATTCTAAATACTTTTCTTAAGGAAAAAAAAACAAACAGAATCTTAGACTGTTTAAAAATATGCTGTCCTTAATAAATACGTTATCTATAGAATAGCAATGATTAAATTTGTTTTTCTATAGAGTAAGCTATAAAATAGGAATTCCGTTCACCAGTCCAAATTAGCAGCTAAATTAGCAGTCCAAATTCAGAACTTTGGGATGCACATTAGTTTAAAAAAATGCCACACCTTCGTAAAGTTGTATTTACTGCACATGCTAAAACCTTAAATAATAACTGTGATATAATACCCATTGGACAAATTTAAAATGTGCAGAACCCTAAAGAATAATATTTCATCTTACATTAACTGGTTGCCTATTTCATTTGCAGATATGACCTAATTTTAAAAACATTAAGTGGCTCTACTCCTTTAACTTACACATTTACTGTATTTTGCCAGGTATAATGTGCACCCATATTTTGTGCACATTATACATGAAATTATTATACTCATTATTATATCCATGGTACGTAATCATTATACCCATGTGTAATGTGCATTCTTATTTTTCCATCAAAAATTTCAGCAAAAAAGTATGCATTATATGTAGCAAAATATGGTACTTAAGCTTCATTTTTTTAACCCATTTCACTCCCATCCCTATTCTCACCCTTCCACCGTGGCCTCTGGTAACCACCAATCTGTTCTCTGTCTAAGAGTTCAGTTTGGGGTTTTTACTTTAGATTCCACATAAAAGTGATATCATACAGTATTTGTCTTTCTCTGCCTTACGTATTTCACTTAGCATAATGCCTTCAAGGTCCATCCATGTTTTTGCAACGACAGGATTTGCTTCTTTTTTTAAAAGATTTTATTTATTTATCTTTAGATGGGAAGGGAAGGAGAGAGAGAGAGAAATATTAATGTATGGTTGCCTCTCATGTGCCCCCTGATGAAAACTGGCCTGCAACCCGGGCATGTGCCCTGACTAGGAATCGAACCTCGATCCTTTGGTTCGCAGGCCCACACTCTATCCACTGAGCTATGCCAGCCAGGGTGGATTTGCTTCCTTTTAAAGGTTTAATAATATTCCATTGTAGATTTGTACATATAGCATTTTCTTTACTTAGTTTTTCGTTGACGGATACATAGTTTGTTTCCATATCTTGGCTACTATAACCATTAATTCTTCAATAAACATGGCATGCAGATATCTATTCAAGATAGTGTTTATGATTTTATCAGATAAATACCCAGAATTGGAATTGTTGAATTATATGGTAGTTGTTTTTAATACTTTGAGGAACTTCCAATGTTTACCACAAAGGTTGCACCAATTTACATTTCCACCAACATTACACAAGGGTTTCCTATTCTCCTTGTATTTCTTATGCTTCTTACTTATAGGTCTTGATAATATCACTATAAAAATGGATTTAAAAGACTTCTTTGTATGATTTTTGCTTACACCTGTATTGAGGGGTATTTTTCTAAACCCTAATTCACTGGTGGCAACAGAGAAGAAAAGTAGAGATTAGGATCCACAGGAATGGGGTTCTGGGTCACCCTGTACCCACAGATGTGGCAATCATAACACATGCAATAAAAGTCCATGATGATGTCTTACATTTGAGTGACATTTCACATTTATCTTTACAGACAGAAAACTTAGAGCACATGAGACAAAGAAAAGACTAGTGAGTGTTGGGAGCCACCCTGTCTTGTTCAGAAGCTGTAACCCTCCCATGGCTAAGGCTGAGTGAGTGACTTTCAGACCATAAGCCACTAAGGAGACAAAGCTTATTTGCCTTGTAGGGTTGCCACCTCTGCCCCCTTTACTTCACCCTGCTTGGTCCTGGGTGGATGACTAGTTAACTGGTGATGGGTAAGATTCCTCAGAGGAGGGATGACATAAGACAGGCACAGTCATGAAGGGTCCCTCAGGGAACTACTTGAAGGGCTATAGAAAAGGGGGAGATGGACCCTCACCCCTTGGCTTTGACATAGCCTGAGTCCTCACTCTGTCTGCAAGAAGTCTCCTAATCTCTTGGCTGCCTTACTTCTGCTACCTGACTTAAGCCTGAAACAATGCCAGAGAGGGGTATGGCCTTGTGCTGGAAAGGGCAGATTCCCTGGGGCTATCAAGCCTAAGAAAGAATGCATAAAATTCTTTGAAACTTGCTTTGCTAATACCCTCAATTTAAATGATAAGGGTCCAAGCATGAAATGAATTTGTTTCCCCAAAGTTTTATGGCCTTTTAGCTACCTACCCTGACTCAGTATAAGCCCCCATGTTTCTTTGAATGTTATCTGTTATTTGATCATTACTGCCTGACAATAAGTGACAAGCTTTACATATACGCCCTGTATTCCCATGCAAATTAACCCAGTAAAAGCCCATTGAGGAACAGGCTCCTGACCCTTCTCCTTTGAGAGATCCGCTATCTTTCCTCCCTAAGCAGATCCTGTCTTGGTAGACTTATTCTCATCTGTGGTAGATGTGGAGGAGGGTGGGGGGGGGGAGGTGGCTCTGCAAGTGGAGCTCCCTGACAAGTGGGGACATTCTTTCCAAGGCAATTCAATGTCATCTCTGCTTGCTGAGCTGTGGGAGTTCTACACATGTGGCCTGCAGATGCATATTAATACACACAGAACAACACCTCAGTGACTTTACAGTTGAGTCAACAGTAAGACTGTGCTCCCCAGGGGACAATGGCACCTGATGAGCACTGCAGACTGCACAGGTCTGCGATTATTGGTGCTGGGAGGTGGGTGGCTGTGAAACCAGCAGAGTACCTCAGTCAGGAAGACTGTGGCCTCCTCACACTAGACAGGGAATGGCTGGGGCAGTTGTTCCAAGCCAGCTCATGCTTAAAGAGAAAATTTAGCCTCAAATGGAGACAGAAATATGTAGCCAGGTCATCCTACTGTTTGCTTCATAACACTAGAATTCTCTCATGACCAAAGCCACCAAACACATGCCCTGCTGTAGGAAGAAGGGCCACCTGGAGCTCACCTCTTTGATGAAGGGTGCAAGTCATGAAGCCTACTCCCTGCTCTGCTTGGACTTAGGCTGGACTCACTGCTGTCTAATGGTTGGCAAGATTCCTCTTGAGAAGGTTCAGAAAGAAGAGGCAGCTCAAATTGGAGAATTGAACCGCTTTGGTCTCTAGTCAAACTACATCTCTTTCAGAAGTTGTATGGCTAGAGTGAAGGGTTCAGGAGCCAGGACCACAAGTCAGGAATCACAGGCCAGTATGTCCAGGAGGTTCACTCCAGCCATAGCAGTCACTGACATATCTTACCAGATCTCCCTCAACCCAGGGAGTAGGAAGTGTTCCCAGTGGGCTCTGGGGCACCATGGTTCAGTGCAGGCTGGCACAGCCTAAACCAGGGCTGTGCTCCTCACAGTCCCCAGAGACAGGCCCAGCACTACTCTGTGGCTTTGCTTAAGCTGTTCCCTCTGCATAAAGGGTCCTTCCTGAGTCTCCATCTAAAAACACTACTCATGATGTAAGATTCAACTAAACTGTCATTTCCTCTCTAAATTGCTCTCTAGGTTCTCTGAGAGTGAATTGTTCTGTCTTTTGTACCTCTAGGATGTTTTGCCCATATATTCATTACAGAGTTTAATTGCACTAATGATACGTGAGACTCCATGTCTCTATACCCCACCAGGCCATGAGCTACTCAAGGTCAAGGGGTGTATTGCATTTATCTGTCTAGTTGCAACACAGAACCCAAAATATAGTGGCTCTTCAGTAAATATTGAACGGATAGATGGATGAGAAGTTGAGTCTCGGTATCTGAAGGTGTTACAGTTCATTTTTAGAGTATAAGACTATAGTTTCAAAGTTTAGGTACAAGTCAGAATGGACCAGGCTCAACAGTCAGACAAACATTCTCACAATATTCAGATCTGTGAGCAGCATGTACTTCAATCTTGTTCCCACGGAGCATTGTTGAATGAAAAGTTAAGTAGGCCATCATAACTGCATGAGATTTGGCCCAAAGCAGCAATCTAAAATATAAAGTGTGGTCTATTTAAAACAGACCCAAGCTTGGAATGGAGGGCTCAGTGCAGAACCTGTTCAAAACAGGGAGCCTAATCTAACCCAGGGTAGAAATGGAACCTCTCATCTTGCATTACATGGAGAAAGAAGAACTGAAACTGCCTAGAGTGATCAAGCATTCATTCAGTCAGTCATCTTTTGAAAAATCCTAAGTGCACAGCATTGCCTGTGCTTTGTGGAGGATGTAAAGAAATAGGAAATGTAGACACAAAAGAGCAAAACTTTGTCAAGTCAGCATGAGTGGGAGCAGCCTCTCCCCGGGGCAGAAAGGGGAGGGGCCTAGCAGCCTACCAGAGGCAAGATGAGCCCTCGGCAGCTGCCAGTCCATTGCACCTTATCCGATAACTATTTCCTTACTATTTACTCACATGTGGCTAACCTGGGCTAATAATATTCTACATTTTTAGAGCCATTCACATTTTCTCTATGACAACACATTTTTCAAATAAAGAAAATTTCTACACAAACACAATTGGGTCTCCATTCAAAAACAGAATGTAAATTTGAGAAGTATTGCAAAAAAATTATATTTGCTAGTAAAGCACACACAGTGTACTGAACAACTACATTTACCAAATGAAACTAAGGTCCTTTTCTTTTTCCAAATCTTTGACTCTCTGATTTAATACATATATTGATACTTGAACTTATTAATGATGTTCTTTTAGCCCCAGTAGTTTTCTTTAAATTGCATTGGCCACTTTTTGAAATACTACGATTTTTCCTCACAAGCACATTATATCCATGAGTTAAATTTTTTTTTCATAATTCTCTCTGGGCACTAAGAATTCCAAAAACTATCACTGTGTCATCAGTGGAAAAGGCAATATTACGGACCTAATCAAGAGTAGAAAAACACAGAAAGATATCTCAACAACCAAGAAAAAAGGACCTCCCTTCACAGTTGGTGTCTGAGCACAGGCCCTGGGAGGCTGCAGGGCCCTGGCAGGGAATGGATTCTGATGGGCCCACAAGCTTGCACAGGTGCTGGGTGCACTGAGGCGGCCCACAGCCCACCAGCCTCGGCTCTTACACAGGCGGTTAAGACTTCATCTCAAACGACCTGTTCATGCTTAGGCACCCTCTCCTATTTCCATTTGTAATGTTGTCATAAAGGAATTTAATTTTATCCTTTCCAGACTAATGATTTGGTACAAAAAAAAGATATGTTGCCAGAATAAGAGAATGAGGGAGAACAAGAATTCTTGCAGCCATTTGTGAAACAGCAAAGCAATAAGGTAAGAAAAGCTATGCAGTGACTTTCACGATCTCCCACATCCTTGGGACTCCAGGCTTCGCTTGTAATTTGTTCAATCTGGACTTTAAATAACGTGGGCACTGACCAAGCAGGACTGACTGCCGCCCTGAGATGAGCGGTCTCTTAGAGACCCCTTGTTGTGTTGGGTGTTGCTGCTTTAGTAGCTAGGCCTTGGCAAGATAAAGGTGGGTCTCAGAGCAGGGCCTGAGCAGCCATGAGGCTGGCGGTAGCTATTGGCCAATGGGTACGAACAGGCTCCCACTGGTCAAGGATTTCAGTATTTTAATTACCTGTATGGGCATATACTAGGGCATACGAACCCCAATCTGATGAATATCACCCCCATTAAGATCTATCCTTAAATTTCATTCCTAAATTCAACTTTTAGAATTCCTTCCCAGGAACCTCACTGGAAGAACTACTGTATAATTAAATTTTGCAGCTTTCTGTTCATACAATGAAATTGGCCCTAGGACTGACTTGACATTTTGGTTTTCACAATTATAGTGTTCCCCATTAGACAATTCAGCTTCATGATAACGTATTTGAATCTCAGGGTTTCAAGTCTGATCCCAATTCAATATGGCAAGATATTCAGGAATATCACTTTTACTCCTGCTTTCATTTTAATGTGCAAATACCTTTCTACTTTATCAGCTCTTTGGACTTGATCCTGTCTAGTAAGTTTATAGAAACAAGGAAGAGAGAGAGGAAAAGAGCCTGTGGTTCCATTAACAGTTGCCAGGCATTCTCTCCCAGTACTTATTACACAGAGCTCAAGAAAAACTTTTAAAAACTTGAAGTTAAAAAAGTACCCCTAAAAATTAGCTATATAGTGCTCTTTAAAAAATCTTTACTAAGTTGAACACTTCAGTGGTGGGCAAAAGCGGGTTTATAGTTGTTTGTATGGAAAATAGTACTATAATTAATACATAATAATACAATAATGAACTTTGTTTTACACACTCACAACTGTAAACCTACTTTTGCCCACCCCTGTACTTCTAACTGTAAAAATGTTGGCTTACTCTGAACCCCTTTAACAGACATATAAGAACATTAGCTCTTGTTACACAAACCTGATTTTTGCCATGTGTATCCTCAAAAAGGGAAACCAGAATTTTATCCTGATACACTCAGAACTAGAGTGGTGTAAACCAAGATCTGAATACCGAAAGAACAGGAGGGAAGTTGATTCTGGTCAGTGGGTGGATGGCATTGGAGAAGGGCAATAACACTTGACATTAATTATACATCGTCCCACCCGGTCCCGGTCAGGGTATTTGCCAAGAAGTTCTTACATTCCTGTGGCAAGGGAACGGGGCCACACTAGAGTTTCATGGAAAACAACAGTGCATTATAAAACATTTTAATCACTACAGCTCCGTGCAATGGCTAAATAATCCAACCAAATTTTTCATTGAACACAAGTCTACTTTTGTGAAAATAATCAAATTTTGACTTTCGAGTTTTTTTGAAAGAAGTTTTCTGTGTTCGTTTTTCTCTAAGGGCTGCTTGTTTAATGTTAACTTGCCAAGGTGTTTATACGCTAAAGATAGGTGCAGAGATAGAATTTGCCAAAGAAGAAAAAAATATGTATAAGGGATGCTCTTACTTTGAGAGTGTAGTCACAGGAGAAAAGCAGAACTCCTTCTAGCCTAGCATGAAAAAAATCAATTCCCAGCATGAAAAAATTAACTCCCAGCAAATACAGGGAACATGAGTCCTTTCAGATAGGCTTTGGTACCTTATTTGTACAAAAGGAGCTGGAATTTTCCAGTCCTTAGAAATAGGTCAGAGAACACATTTTGCACACAGAAATCAGAAACCCCTAAATACATTCTCAGAGCCACTAGAACATTTAGGCTTTTGAAAAGGGGTGACTTTAAATAGTTGGGGGCGCTCCCCTGTCTGGAGCTGCATTTGTTCCTTCTCCCATGCTCATGAAGATGACGACCTCCTCCACGGAGACCTCAGAAGGTGGCCGGACCTTGTACAGAGCTCCCACTGAAATCAAAACCCGAGCTCAGGCTCCTGCAGTCCTGCCCACAGATAGCGCGGCAACCCACACAGGCTGTTGTCATCATGCCCACACTGTTGTCACAACACCCCACGGGCTGTTACTAAGGGCCCTGGTATGCTGCCGCATATATGCATTAAAGAGGAATTTCAAAACATATTTCAAGAATACTTGTCCTTGGCTCCACACCTTCATTTGCTCAATGTGGCCCCTGTCTCTGGAAGAGCACCTCCTGACAGGCCTAGCTCCCTGTGACCCTGCCGCCTCCTGGTCCCGGGCCCCAGTTTGCTCATCTAGGGCAGTGGTTAACTGGATCAGCCTCCTGTGAGACCAGCCCCGCAGGTCAGCACCTCTCACTCTCACTCTCCATCTCCCTCACCTCTACTCCTCAGTAGCTACCAACCCAAGTTCAAACTTGATTCCACTTTTTTTTTAATATAATTTTTTTATTTAATTCTTGTTCAAGTACAGGTTTCTGTCTTACATTCCCAACCCTGCCCGCCCCCCCCCGCCCCCCCCCATGCTCCCCGTTGATTCCACTTTTGTATCCTTATCTTCCTGAGATTCTCAGCCTCTCAGCCTGAGGGGAGTGAGTGCGGGCCTCTTTGTCTGGCAACCGTTCTGCCTTCTGCCGGACCCTCCTCCTCTGATGTGGTGGGGTAGCTGTTGTCTTGATACTGAATGGAGCAAGAACTCACAGAAAAGGGGCATTCTTGTTGTTGTTTTGATTCAGGTGGTTTGGGGAAAGCCATCTGTTCCACGTTAGAAAAAAGACAATTTGTTAGACAGCACAAGTGACTAAATCAACATGGGGGGCTGTTCATTTTTGTTAAACATGTGTGCTAAATTACTCTGGAGGATGAGAGAAGTTCCGAACAAGTTTAAACACATTTGAGCCTATTTAGCTTTGAAACTCTTCACTGTTTCTGGCAATTGATATGAGTATACCAGCAGAGGCAAAGGGTGGCTAAAATAGTCATTACAAAGGGCTTTTGAAGAAAATGCTCTGTGAGCAAGACGGTTTCTGTCCTTGTTCAGGCCCTGAGTCCCCAAAGATCCATGGTTTCCTCAACTTGGGATGTCTTGTGGTATTCCCTAGTTTCTCAGGGGTCTCAGCTTTGGTGATAAGAGACTTGGTTGTTTCCAGGATGAGAGCCACAATTATTTAGTGCCAGACTCTGTCCTCGGTTTTGTTTTCACATTCTCCACACTGATGTCACAAGGAGCTCTGAGATTGTCCTAACGTACTCGAGACATGTTGGTCACATTCCACAGATTTCCAATATGCTCCAAGAGTGATTCATTTTCAGTGGTCTTGTTGTTGACACTAGAATCAGCTTTCAATCAAGCGGCTGAGCAACAGCTCTGAGCTCTTGTTTGGGACACACCTTTTCCCTTGCTCTCCTTCCAGTTCTTTTCCTTCTTTCAGTTGAGTTCAACACTGAGTAACTCTGTGCCAGGTCTTTGGTGATTCTATGGGTTATGGAGTCAGGGTGACATGGTCTGGGATCTGGCTGGGAAACTCTGGGGAAACTGCCTCACCTCTCTGAGTCTCAGTTTCTTCAGTCAGTATCTTCAAATGAAACAATGCACACAAAGTACTTACCACAGTGCCTGGCTCATGGGAGATGTGTAATACATGGTAGCTCTCACTATTTATTATACCAATGTATGTGACAGACCACTAACAGCTCTTGGGCTAGTGGACATGGGAAATACTCAACAGGCCATTTCAATTCTCTAGAAAGTGCTAGTTTTAAAGGAAGAATACGTATCCTAGGCATAGTAAGAAATTAGATGAAAGGCAAAACTCACCGGAGAAATACAAGAATTAATAGCTGAGCTGTATCTTATTGGATAAAGAGGGAAAGACATCCTCTCTCTTTGGTTTGGGAGAAAAATCAGAAACTTTGTGGAATCATAATTAATTTGGCAACCATGAGGTGCACAACTTCTTCTATGTATTTGCAAAAATGTATCCCTGTGCTAAGGAGAGTTACATCATACCAGCTGGTAGCAACCAAAAAAGTCAACAGATAACGTAAGCATGGGGGCCAGTGGGAGGATCAAGACTGTGTCTGTGGGAGGGAGAATGATGTGGGGTGAAGCAGCAGTCAGGTAGGGACCCAGCACAGGCTTTCACCCAGCTGCGGAATGTAGGGCAAACCTTAAACTCAGAGCCTGCAGGGATTGAGCTGGACCAGGCCCTGGAACTTCAGGCTTGGGTCTATGCCCAGCCTTGGTGCCACACCCAGCACTCCAGCTGTGTGTTCCCAGCGCCCTGGCTCCCACCTTCCCTCTGGTTGATCCCTACTTCTTTCTCTGGTTTGATTACCTGACCCATGCCTGTCCCATCACCTCCTCTGTCAATCTTATCAGCTACTACCCCCCATTTAGAATGACTGTTTTGTCCACATCTACCAATACATAACAAAAAACCTTAAACCTAAAAAATATGCAAGCAATTGTCTTTATTTCTGCTGCATTTATGAGCCTCAGGTGTCACCTCCATTGTACAATGCTAAAATATAAGCGGTTTCAGTCAATTTAGTATCTTTATAATATCTACTATTCAAAAATATACACCATATTTGAGTGCCTTTGGGATACATGCAATTATACAGGCAATAAAAACTATGTGATTCCAGAGAATGTAGCCAGTGATGGAGAAGGGACTTCTCTGAAAATTGTTTACCCAATAGACACTCAGCTTGAAGGCAGTCATATTAGGAGGCAATGGGAATGTGGGAATGTTCCTTTTGCTTCTGGTCTGCCTGTCTGCCTGCTGTCCTGCCTTCCTAACAGCATTTCATGAACCAAATGGAGAAGTGAGGTCTGACAGAAGGTTAAGACCTGGGTTTAATTTCTGGCTGTGGATCCTGGACAAGTTCATTAGTCATTATGACACTAGCTACAGAGTGATAAGACTAAGACTGTCTAGCTTTATCTCACTTTAGACCTTATCAGAGCAATATGGTAGCTTTGACAATGAAAGTGGCCCACAGATCTTACGGGTGGCAATGCACATGTGCTGGATTTTACTGATTCATTTGTACTCTTTTTAGACCTGCTTTGAACCAGTGAGACACAGATTGAAAATGGCCTTTCTAATAACACTGTTCAGAAAACTGTATTCCTCATACCTATTTCACTTCATGTTAGTCAGTTCTGAAGCTTAAACATGCTTTATGTATGAAGTTCTGAGGACCTGACTGTAAAGGTTATGGCTTCATAAGAAAGACTGCAGAAAAATTTTTATTTTATAAATTTGTTTTTAGACAGAGGGTAAGGGATAGAGAGAAACATCAATGTGTTCCTGTCTCTCACATGCTCCGACTGGAGACTGCAACCCAAGCATGTGCCCTGACTGGGAATTGAACTGGCCACCCTTTGGTTTGCAGGCCAGTCCTCAATCCACTGAGCCACACTAGCCAGGGTAGACTGCAGAAAAATTAATCACAGTAATTATCATGTAAGCTGATGACACAAAACAAATGTTCACAGTTCAGGTTTGTTTGCTACTCTTCCTATTATCTGGCTAAAGTTTCTCCACTGACATGCAATCCAAGACTAAGAATCTGTCCTTTTACAAGAAGGCACACTTAGGAAAAGGAGCTCAGGTTTCATTTGCGAAGGAGATGTTCAAGAAAGTGATTTCCTTTGCTTCTGCTAGAGTCCATATCTGGGATGAATAGAAGTTTGATTTTGGCAAAATGATTTGTAATCAGTGAGCAGCTGCAGGGAACATTTGTGAACTGGAGGACACAGAACAAGGTAAGGAAAGTCCCTTACGTCACATGGAATCGATTGAGTACCTTCCATCTTAACCTTCTGAGTGGCTTCATGAACCCCGTGTGTGCGCTGAGGACGAAGTGGTGGGTCGGTGGCTATGACAGCAAGACTTGAAAATGATGCGTTGTCATTCTCCCCACTGAAGGCCGGATTGGTTAGGAAACAATCTCTATCAATTTTAACCTTTCAACAGAATCAGCATTTCTGAGACAAAACTTCACAAGCCACCTCAAAATCTGTAGCAGTTTCTAGCTTTTGAATGAAACATTTCTGGGCTATTCCCTAAAGCAGAGGCCCTGGTTTGGTTTGGTTCGGTTTTTACACAAGAAACAGCCTGGCAGAGAGATCAGGCAGAACCCTATTTCGAGGGGCTACTCATTCCTCTAAGTTCATACCAAGCTATAAAACTGATTCTCAGACGTCTCCTTTTTCTCTCTGAATCCTTTCTGAATGAAGGTTCCTGGGGCTGCTTGCTATTCTTTTGGAGGGTGACACCTATTCTCTATTCTCCTTCACTCTGAATATCATTTTTCAAGCTTTCTGGGAAGCGCTGCTACACTTCTATGAAGAGACTCCAACTGCCAATCTTGAAACACTCTTTGAAACCAGTAACACCAGGTGCTCTGTTCAAGGAGAAGAGGAGGCAGCGCCATATAATATACAATACAACACTTGTTTGCAGGCTGCCCTGGACTGCACACACACACACACACACACACACACAAACTGCAGCCTAAACAGCTCAATGTTTCTCCTGAAACATGCAGGGTTTCAGGAAATGCAAGGGAACTTTCAAAAACAAGCATTAAAAATGGGAAAAGAATAAAAGGAAACATTAGAACAGGAATCCAAGTTGAACATGGCTTAGACTGACATGCCTCGTGGAATGGAAGTTGGAAAGTTAAATGGAGTTATATCACCAACCTGAAAATAAGAATGACCTTTTTCAGAATGGCAAATCATCTGCTCTTTGTAAGCCATTTTAGAAGGGGTGGATTTGTTTGTGTGATATCATTTTAGGAAGATACAGCTAAAATGAGGTCATTGCCCATAGGAGGATGTCACCATTTGCTCAGGGTGATTTATGTATGGAACCAGAGTAAATGGAAGAATAAACATCAATTTGTTTTCTACTCTTACCAGGAAACTACTTCTTTTCCTTTACAAATTTTATATGCTTGTTGTTCAAAGAGCAGAGATCTGCACAGGAGGAGGTTCAGGTGTCAGACAGATGACCCCCCCCCACTACCCCCAGCCACACACTGAGACCTGGGTCTGGCCCTCCCTGTCATGGCCACTCTGGCTGCATGGCCAAACAGTGCTTGCGTGTCACCCCCCAGTGCTAACAGTTTAAAGACAGAATGAGTAGTTCGGATTTTTTTGATGCATATTTTATGTTTTCCAGTGCATGTGATAATATTGCAGTAGGTATTTAATGGCATTTCTTAAACCTCAGTTCCTTTCTGATATCCTAGAATACAGTCCATCTTCCTTCTTCTGGGTCTACATTTAGCAGGAATATATGTGTACATATTTTGACTAGAAAACATGTCAGACTTGTGTTATTTGCTATTGGGAAGTGTTAGGGTAGCTCATTTATTTTTTCTTTCTTAATTATTCCTTCCAACTAATTATTTGCTTTAAAAAAGTGTGGGTGGCTACATATATACATTTTTGAAGGGGGTAATTAACTTCCCTCTCTGCTTTCAAAGGACAACGTTTTAAAACTCTTCTTCCGCCTAACCTTTCCCAGGTATGGCCAATTTGGATTTGTTGTGACTGACACCGAACACCAATAATTCTGTACGTCCATCATGGTCTTGTTTAGTTGTGATCATAAACGTGTATACACACACGTGTGCATGTCTCTACCTGTGTTACTTAATTATACCACAACAGACTTAATATCCCCTTTTCATTGTCATTATTGTTGCCTATTTTCTCACCACTGTGTTTAAAGGCAGTGCATGCCATTGCAGTGTTATGCCCACATGCTCTCATCTTAATCTCTAACATCCAACACTTGCACTTTCAAACAGGAGACCCGGAGGTTCCCCAAACCTGAATGGCAGTCCATAAATTACATCACTTTAAACCAAAACATCATGGTGTAATCTCGTGACTTTTTTCTGGGCTTTAGGTTCATGAAATTATTCAGATTCATTGAACTGTCTTTACCATTTGTATGTTCTATTCATTTTTTATTGATTTTCAGAGAGATAGAGGAAGAGAGAGAGACAGAAACATTGATTTGTTGTTCACTTATTCATTGGTTGCCTCTTGTACGTGCCCTGACCAGAGATTTGAACCCACAACCTTGGCACATCAGCATGACGCTCTAACCAACTCAGCTACCTGGTCATTTTCACATGGCTGAAAAATCTGTGAATTCTTCCTTCTTTACACTGGAGTTCTGGGTCTTTAAAAAAATAATTTTGCCAGCTATTATATGCCTAGTCTTTGTAATAAAATTCCTCTTGAGCAGAGGTGAAAGGGCTGGAGCAACGCCTTTCTACCCTCTGGCTTTTTAGAGAGGATGAAGGCTTTGTAAGCAGGATGAAAGAAATAATCCAGGAAGGAAGCCAGGAGGAAAAGGGGGTGGAGGGAAACTTAAGCCAGTGTCAAGAGGTTGGTGAGTGGAAGAATGTGACACAGGAGAGAAAAAAAGAGAAGCCACCCTGATAAATCTCACCATCCATCCTTGAAGGCTTATTTCAAAGGCTTCTTCTCCCCCTTTCCCACCACTGGAGTCTCAGAGCATTTTATGCTCTGTGTCTCCCTTTGAGTGCTCACTAATTTCTCCTGTAAACCCTCCACTCATTCAGCATTTACTGAGCCCCTCCCTTGATGCCAGGGTACAAAGATGACTGGGACATGACCCCTGTCCTCAAGATACGTGCAGTCTTGGCCTGCCCCTTGCCAGTAACACCAGGCCATTCTCTGCCACCTGCCATCTTGCTTCTGTGTCATTTCTGAGCTGCCATCTGAGCTGCCGCAGCACGTGCACACTTCGCTTTTAGCACTTACTGTCCGTTGAAGCACTGTTTACGACTCTGTTTCCTCTAGTGGATTTGAGGCATGAACCTTGCCTTCTGCTCTCTGATTCTTCAAGCACAAGCACTATGCTTGTTTCATGATAGACACCCCTTACATATTAGCTGAACTGATAACTGATTAGCTGTCCTCATAAAGTCTCTCTAAGGTGAGGCTAGAATATTTATATATTTTTTAATTTTCATTGTATTATAGTTTTTTTATTGTTGTTCAAGTATAGCTGTCTCCATTTTCTCCTTGCCACACCCTACCCATCAGCCAGTAATGCCTGAATGCAAAATACTGAAACAGGTACCATAGGTCTATTTGGGGGCATTATAGCATAGGACCAGTGGAGGAGGGATTTTTCAGATCTCGGGGAACCTGTTAAAATCTGAGAGTGGAGCTGCAGGACAGGAATACCGGCAGGATCTGCTTTTAATCAGTGTGGTGCGTGATAGGACAGAGTGCTGGTGAACTGGAATTGGGTGGGGAAGGACAAATCTGTCCAAACACGAGGAGAAAAACTGATGTGCTAAGAAAAGATGATGATGAGTTTAAAATAAAGCTTCATAAAAAGCTACACAGTTGGGTAACACCCAATCAAAGTAGTGCTGCTAATGGATAGATTATTAGCATGGAGATATAACTGTAAATCATACATGGGAGCCAGGGGGTGGGAGGTGGAGGGACGGGCACAGGGAGAACAGCATTGGGGGGAGGCAGTATATTGAAGGGAAGTAAGAGCTGGACTCACATTAAAACATACCAGGCAAAAAAAAAAAAGAACATGTCTTTGCCTATTGTTCAGAAAACTGTATTCTTTTTTTGTCCTGTGTGTTTAGCTATATATGTGTATTGTCAGAAATCTACCCGTAAAAGAATATATAGAGAGAAATTAGGGAATAATTACTCACAATATAAAATAATGTAAAATGTTTCTTTAAGTGCATTTTAAAATACTGTTCAGGTTATCTTTTTTAATTTACAGGACAAGATTTAAGAATTCTTTTTCATAAGGTAAACTCAGCCCACGTAATAGAAAAAGGTTTCAGATGATTTAGTTTAGCATTACACACACACACACACACACACACACACATGAAATATACACTGATAATAGATACAGGAGACAAAAAAAAATGCAACCTATCTCCATGATAATAAGGGGTCATTTTATATGCTATGGCAATAAGCTCCTGTTTCACCAAGAAGAATTCATTAAGTAGAGAGAAAGTCAATAAAAATGAGCTTTATTAAAAAGAACTGATATAATTAAAGGTATTGGTGAAAACTAGCTCAGTTATGAAGGGAAATGACTCAGTGGCACATTTAAGAAATGAGACAATATACCATGGAATCTCCTCCCAATTTAAGTTATTGTGGAAAAAAACCCTAATACTCGGCATAATTTGTAACAACCAGGGTGAATGCCAGCACGATGGAGGAAGGAGTGTTTCCATAAAACTGTCATCCTTCAAATAACAGTGAATTACGGCACTGACAGTAATGGCAGCCAGAGAAACCTGCTCACAAGGACAGTACGAGCGCCTAGGCTCCACTCAGGCTCACACGACTCAAGGTGAGTGGGGGTGATTTTCATCAGTGTTGTTCTGAGTGTTGTAATCTAGATGGGACTGTTTGGTCTCTGGAATACTTAAAGCTGCAGGCTGGGGAAAATAGGTTTAAGACTCTCTGAGGACCCCAGATCAAATGATACTTCTTGGGGGAAAAACACATAGGCCAGTCGAATGATAGAACAGCCACACATCAAAGGGCAGCAGAGTGGTTTTTAAAAAGAATCATCCTATCCAGGTTTATGCAGTCTTAGTCACATGGTTTGAATATAGGGCAAACATCCACATACCTCAAGACCAAGCAAAGGCATGCGGGGCATTTTTACAGAGCTCAGACATGTGGGCACGCAAGGAGGCCAGAGGAGCTGGGCCCACCAGCAGCACCCTCCCTTGTGGAGCCCACAGCTTAGTGCTGCAATGTGATCTCAGCCCTGGCCTGGAAGGCAGAGAGGCAGCCAGAGGCCTGGATTTGCCAGTGATGCCATATGGCAGGCCACAGCCTAGTCTAACACCTTCTAATATGACACCATCAGAAGGATTAAGTGCTTACTGGCTGAAAAATCAAATAAAAAGGTTGGGCAGAAGATGCCCTAGAAAGCTCAGTGTAACCTTCTTCCCAGGGGGAAATAAAGAAAGGTTTTGTGAGAAGAAGGGAAATGGAAGAAGTCTGGGACTTTCCACTTACAAAAATAATAAATAAGCCATAATAAGATCAGTTACAAGTGGATGGCACTTTCCAAATCAGAACCTAACATTTCCACGCTCTGTGATCCACATAGTCTTTCCCTTCTACCTCAGAGAGTTGCTAAGACAATCAAATAAGATACTGTCTGCAAATAATGATTTACTAGATATAAATCTTTTAATTATTTACTGTGGCAGGTGGTGTAAATAGTTTCTTTTAAAAATGGCGAGGCCCTCGTCATGTTCCTGGAGTCTGCAGGCATTTTCCTTTTGAAATGTGTGCCAACATGCCTTGGGATGGCGGGGCTGGGAGTAATAAAAGGGAGAGTGTCTTATGAAGTATAAATAAAAGGTGGGAGACCAAGTTTGAGTTATGGGTTATTTCACGATCTAATTACTGTCAACCTACCCTGATATACAAGGAAAAAGCATTATGAAAAGATTTGGTGAACCTGAACTTTGTTTACCTTAACTAAAACTCTTCCTGTCCACAAATTACTGCTCTATTAACAATGACAAAAAGCAAAAACAAAGCCACTGCTTTCTATCTCTATTGCTTATGATAGAGTATTTCACTACTTTGTTCTATTTGTCACTCCTCATCTTCCATCTTAATGGGTGTGTTTTGGGGGAGGAGAAGAAAAAAAAGTAGGTTTGTCTGAACTAAAATTAATCCATGCCTTTTGATACTTAGAAAGCTAACTCCTAGTCAGTCTTCCCTCAGATGCGTCATCTGTCTGCCAAAGGATCACAAAAGGCTGCATTTAAAAATAGGTCAGTCTTCCCAATATAAATAGGTATATAGGATCACCAAGAGATAGAAAAGAATATAAATGACATTATTCATAATAGCCCCAAACTGGAAAGGATAAATTATGGGATAGTCCCATAATGGAATATTATATAGCAAAAAACCTGTAACTATACTGGACACTACATACAAATATAATATTTAACAAAAGAAATCACGAGAGTATTTACAGGAAGAATTCACTTAACATGAGGATCATAAACAGGCAAAATTAAACTGTGTTGCTAGGAGCCTAGACACTGGTGACCATTAGGGGAGGGAGTGTGACGAGAAACGAGCGAGGGGAAGGCAGATGCTGGCGTATTTCTTAGTCAGGATACTAGTCACACAGGCGTGTTCCATTTGTGAAAGTGAATCAAGTGTGCACATATATACTTTTTTCTGTGGTATGTTTTACTTTAATAAGGAGCTTTCAAAAAGTGGAGCAGCCTCTAGATGGACAGGATTCAATTAGTTTATTCTGACTTGTACTCTGACACCACCTGTTTTCAAACTTCTTAGTTCTTCACAGTTCCCATGAATCAGGAAGCAGCTGATCAACAGAAACTCAATGGCTTCCGAGGCTTAAAGCTGAGACATAGAATACGGTCACTCACAGCTTAACGACAGGGACACACTCTGAGAAGTGCACTGTTAGGTTATTTTGTCATTGTGCGAACATCGTAGAGTGCACAAACACAACCCTATATGTTACATACCTAGGAGAGACAGGCTACCGCTCTAGACCATGAGCCTGTGCACCATGTTACTACACAAAACAACGTAAGATTTCTCAACCACAAGAGAAAACAATGCAATCAAGAGACATGGTAAACGGGAGGTGTATGCAGCCACTGCCAGAGTAACATGGCATTCTGTTTTACAGCGAACTTTCTTTTTAATAAATAGAAAGAGTACCCTCTAAAGCAACAGCAAAAAGTATAGTCTAGTAAATACACAAACCAGTTATGGTTTATTACCATTTTCAAGTATTATGTACAGTATTCAATTGTATGTGCTATATGGCACAGCAGGTGTGTTTATACCAGCATCACCGCAAACTAGTGAGTAATGCTTTGTGCCCTGATGTTACAGTGTCACTAGGGAACAGGAATTTTTCAAATCCATTATAATCTTATGGGACCAATGTCATATACATTGTCCAATATACATTCTTGTTGACTGAAACATT
The DNA here is from genome assembly GCF_014824575.4 of Sturnira hondurensis. Classification (NCBI taxonomy): domain Eukaryota; kingdom Metazoa; phylum Chordata; class Mammalia; order Chiroptera; family Phyllostomidae; genus Sturnira; species Sturnira hondurensis. Next base: position 180,284 of record NW_028098037.1, read on the forward strand.
ATTATATGGTGCTTTGACTGTATGTAAATAAATATTTTTACTCTTGCTATAAATCATTAAAAGGAGTTGTAAATTCATTGGACTAACAAATCCACAGATATGGTGAGTTAATTTAATGGATGATATTTCGGTTATTTGGATTTTGTTCCATTTTTGAGATATCTTAAAAACCTTGGGGATTCCACATCCCCTATGTGAAAGAAATCTAGAAAAATAAATCAAAACCATTTATTAAATTTGTTTAAATTGACAAAGGGTTTTCCCACTGATATGTTATCAGGCTCTCATTTAATGCTAATTTAGAATCATAGAAAATCCCTCTGGAAATGATCATGCTGTGATTTTAACCCCCAGATTTTATAAATCAAGATCCTGAGACCAAAAGAGGTTAAATGACATGCCTACAGGCTTAAAAATATTCAAAAGCAAAACATAGACCAGAAGTCGGGTCCCCTAACTAGTAAATCTACTTGCTCTTATTCTAGCTTTCTGGCTTCTACTCTATTGTTGGGTGACAAAATTTCAGACAACTAAAAAAAATATGAAATGAAGTTACAATGTGACAACACTGAAATTTTAATCTAGTGTGATATTCATACATCCTAAAGAACAGGACCAAGAAATCATACGTTCCTGAGTGATTCTTAATTTTTAAAAACTGGCTTATTATTGGTTTAGGAACTCATGTTAATAGTATCTTTTTAAAAAATACTAACTCTTATTTTAGAAATTATTATTGTTACTAATGAAAGCTGTGTAGGCTATTTTAGTTTTCTATTCAAGAACATACATTATCAGAATAGCACCAAAGGACCTCAGACCAGCCAGAGTGGAATTCATTAGGCCCTTCTACGTACATCTAAAGACATATCTCTTGAGACAGATTTGATGTTATTATAGAAGTCCTCAGCTTGAGAACACTTGGGCTGTTTTTACCTTACAATGGTTATGGGTCATTACTGTTTATAAATAGTAATAATAACCTGAAGTTGAAACTATTTACCATGTCCATTCCACTTCCCAGGACTCATGTGGCTCTGACTCACTTAGTCAGAACAAAGGAGATTCAAGCAATTTTCGTTCTGGCTTTGTATTTGGGGGAATGTACTGTGACTTGGTATTGTGACCCTTATTCAGATTAAAAATATAAGTTTCCTTGATCATGGTTGCATATCAGCTATAGTCTGATTCAGTACACTTCTAATAATGTGACTCGCTAGATTAAACTAGGCTTTAACAGCAGCATCAAAGAAAGTGAATTAACAACATAAAATACTGAGGCAGATGTGAAAATCTTACTGCATTCCTATCTGACTCTAAGTTGCCTGGATGTAGACTGCACTCTCCTCTCAAGCCTGAAGAAATGGCTACACCCCTGTGGCTTTTGTGCCCATGTCTGACCGCTGGCCATAGGTGCAGTGGTCAGACAAATGGTCAGAGAGCAGGCAAACTAAGAAGTGGATTCTAAGGACTGTAGAAATCCTGGCATGGATACCATTCCTAAACAACCATTTGCAGGGACACGAAGTGAAATGAATTCACTCAGCCAGTACTTACTGAGCACTTATTCTGGCGAGTGGAGCTTAAAGGAGGTCACCCGCATGAAGGGTTAGCACAATGACCAGTATATGACACACACTTCAAACATACTATCAGGGTAACAGGAAGAAGTGACACTGAAGCCAACACGGGAAGAACCTGAAGAATCATCCAGGCAGCTAGGGGTGAAGTAGGGAGAGAACAGTCAAAGGCAAAAGGGAGCAGCAGCATTCTGGGCCAGGAAAGCTGGGATATCAAGTGCCTAGGGAGGGGTTGAGGCTCCCGAGATGAGCAGATGGCAGAGGATGAAGGGCCCACCATCCTTGTTACAGAGGTTTTTTATCCCTGGTGCAGTAAAAATCCTAAAAAGTGTTTTTTCACACCATTGGATCTCATCTATCTGTCAGCTCTGAGGCCACTTTCATGGGTTTCAACCAGCATTATTTCTTTAATAAAAAAGATCAAAACAAAATAGAATGGGGTAGGACAGAATAGAAAACATAAAACTTGTGTATGCATATTTATGTGTCTATTAAGTCATGATGTTGAATTTCTTTCTTATTGTAAGTCAGTCAAAACGTGTGAAGGCCAGGTCTTTGAAGAAGAATGATGCCCACCGCCTAGCACTTTGAGATCCACTGGGCTGCTGTGGAGAGAGGAATGGAGGGGCATGGGCCCAAGCACAGGAACAGCAGTTGCAATGGGCAGCTTAGAGATGACAGTGTTCACCAGGCTGGTGAGGACAGATAGAAGTGCTGCAGGTGGACACCAGAACACTGAGGAGCACAGGGCTTCATCAGGGAGATGTCAGAAATGCAACCTAGGTTGCTGAAGTTTCTACCTTAGGCAACCAATGGGCCTTGCTGCCCTTCTCTGAGGCCAGGGACACCAGGCAAGAGCAGTTTTTGAGGCAGAAGAAAATAATGAGGTCAGGACATGTTAAGATACAAGGTTAAAAATATGGAGACTAAACATAATTAGAATAACTTTTTATAGAAAATTTTCATCTGCAAATTTATCACTAGCCAGTGTCTAAATGTCTGAGGCTAAATGTTAGCATTAAAATTTGGTACTACTGTAAAAAATACATACACATACACATACTTTTTAATCATAAAGAAATGGAGTAAGTTCATAAGGGATTGGCAACTTCAGGACAAGCTGGAAAAAAAGGACACCTTTTAAAGCAAATGCAAGTAAGAGTCATTATTAAAGGAACAAAGGTTATAAACATTGCAGACAATGTAGATGAGCATTGAGCATCCACCTGACCCGTACCAGATGCTCTACAGCTGGTAGGTTTTCTTTCCCTCCTCATTCCTATGCCTTGTCAATAGGTAAGAAGATGCAGCAATATAAACTATTCACAGAAGGGTATTCCCAGTCCCCTGATAGCTAGATTTAATAGGTGATGCTATGATTCACAAAACTGATTATGTTCTTTGTTTTACAAGGGCTGCCATGAAGTTAATGGGCAAACCCATGACACATCTCCAGTTAGTGTATAGGAACTCATCTCATGCATTTTGTTTATCTTACTTGTCTTATTTTTAAGCCATTTCTTTACTCCTCCACTTGAAAGAAATCATTAAGAATTTTTAAAAGTTACCTTAAGTCTTATTTTTAATTAAATTTATTTGGGTGACATTGGTTAATAAAGTCTATTAACCAATAAAACCTGTATTGGTTAATATAGGTTTCAGGTGTACAAGTTGATAACACACCATCTGTATATTATATTGTGTGTTTGGTACCCAAAGTCAAGTCTTCTTCCATCACGATTTACACTTCCTTTCCTCACTTCTATCTCCTTCACCCCCATTCCCGCTGGTAATGTCCAGAGTTGTCTGTGTCTATGAGTTTTTTTTCTTTGCTTAAATCTTTTTCAATTTTTGAAATAAGTCAAAGCCTACAGACAGGTAGATAGATGGGTAAGTACATTAGACAGATGCTTGAAATTGATGGATGGCTGCCTACGTGATCATTAATCAAACACCTATGAGTTTGGGTAGCTGAAAATCAGTCCCCTGAATTTTGTTTCTTTCTTTTCCTAAAAGTACTTATTATGGAAAAGCAAACATATGTAAAAGTACAGAGAAGAGTCAAATGAACCCCCTCCCAGCTTCAACAATTGTCAGCTCATGACAATCTTGTTTCATCTGTGTCCTCACCCACCTTCTCAACTCCTGGATTTATTTAAAGCAAATCCCAATCACTACATCATTTCACTAGTAAACGTTTTAGTATGAAGCTCCAAAAGATAAGGACTCTTTCAAAAACAACAACACCATTGTCACCTTTAAAAAAGGTTAACAATAATTCCTCATACCATGAAAACATCAGCCAGTGCTCAAAATTTCCCGAATTGTTTCTTAATTTAATGGTTTGAATTTTGGACACTGATTATTTCTGGGTCAACTTCTAATGCAAGTCCTGAGTAAATTAAATTTAGGATTAAATAGGAACCTTCTCAAGAGACCTTTCTGCACAGCCTGAGGCTAGGACCCATCCAGCTCTCCCTGTAACTTCCCTCCTCCTATATTCCTCCCATTCCTCTTTATCTCCTTTAACTACAACTCCCCTTCACACACACACACACACACACACACACGCACACACACGCACACACACGCACACACACACAAGGGGAAAAGCTTTAAAATTTGCTGGTTGTGTGAAAATAAATGTTTGATTAAAAATGAAAATTGGAATACAGCAGCGAAGTAGGTTAAATAAGAACTAAAGGAAACTAGTGTTAAGAATGATCAAATTTGTAATTATGACAACTATCAAAACTTGGAGTGGGATAGCTTCTAATAAAGATATATTGAAATACAATACCATACACACATGTATAAATCTATACATATATGTATATATGTATATGTGAGTACAGGCCTAAAAAAGAACACTTTACTGTGCATATTTGAAATAAAAAGTCCTACTCCAAAGTTTCTGAAAAATTTTATAAGTGTTACACCTCTCTCAAAATAGCTTTAAGAATATAGATTATATTAATATGAACAGTTTCAGGGGAAAAAGGAGGCATCCCACACAGAGTTCCTTCTATCGCTCTGGGCAGCCTCCTGACTGGCTTCTGCTGCCAGTCTCTCCCCCCAGTTCATTTAATGCACAACCAGAGTTAGTTTTCCAAAACACAGTTCCAACATGCCATGTCTTCCTCAAAAATGGTCCATCAAGGGACTTCCGCCAAGATGGAGGCATAGGTGGAAACACTGTGCCTTCTCCCACAACCGAGTTCGAATACAACAAAGGTTTGGAGAAACAAAGACACAACCAAACGACAGAAAATTGAATTATACGGAAGTCCGACTACATCTAACCGTTCAACGGGACGGTAAGAGGGGTGGAGCCAGCAGCGAGCAGGGTCGGGCAGGACAGGGCCCCCGACCCAGGCAGGCAGACGGGAACCAGTTGGGGTGCGGGGCAGACCGCGGGCGCATATTCGCGAGCAGTGAGACGGACCACGCAGGCCCCAGGGGGCGAGGGCTGACGGCGGTGGCACACTCGCGTGCAGTGGGACGAAACGCGTGGGCCCGGTGATGGCAGAAACTTCGGCACCGGTGAGGGCCGTGGCGGCAGGCGGCGGACAAGACACCATAGTCCCTCTTTGACCCCACCCCCACATACAGCATCAAAACCCAGCGACTTAGTTGCCCTGTTCTAGTGAACACTTTAGGGCTCTGACTCTGCTATGGAACAGGCATGAACAACCCGAAAGATGGCGCAAGAAGAACTCAAAGTCCCAGAGCCAATAACTCTAAGCGACCAAGAAATTGCCAGCCTCTCAGAAGCACAATTCAGGACACTATTTATCAGGATGCTCACAGAACTGGTAGATTATAGTCACAAATTAGAGGAACAAAGTCACAAATTAGAGGAACATATGAAGGCTAAACTAATTGAAATGAAGGGAGATGCACAGGAAACCAATAGTGATGGAAAGGAAATTGGGACTCAAATCAATGGAATGGACCAGAAGGAAGAACAAAACATCCCACCAGAAAGGAATGAAGAAATGAGAATTCAAAAAAATGAGGAGAGGCTTAGGAACCTCCAGGACATCTTTAAACGTTCCAACATCCGAATTATAGGGGTACCAGAAGGGGGAAAGAAACAGCCACGAGTGGAAAACGTATTTGAACAAATAATAAAGGAGAACTTCCCCAGTCTGGCAAAGGAAATAGACTTCCAGGAAATCCAGGAAGCTCAGAGAGTGCCAAAGAAGTTGGACCCAAGAAGGAACACACCAAGGCACATCATAATTACATTAGCCAAGACCAAAATGAAGGAGAGAATCCTAGAAGCATCAAGGGATAAGGGGACAGTCACCTACAAAGGAGTACCCATCAGACTGTCAGCGGATTTCTCAAAAGAGACCTTACAGGCAAGAAGGGGCTGGAAAGAAGTATTCCAAGTCATGAAATCCAAAGACCTACAGCCAAGATTGCTTTATCCAGCAAAACTTTCATTTAGAATGGAAGGACAGATAAAGTGCTTCTCAGATAAGGTCAAGTTCAAGGAGTTCATCAGCACCAAGCCCTTATTATAGGAAATGCTAAAGGGACTTATATAAGAAAAGAAGATGAAAAATATGAACAGTGAAAGGACAGCAAACACACAGTTATTAACAATCACACCTAAAACAAAAGCAAACCAAGAGGACAGCTAGATCAGGAGTGGAACCACAGAAATGAAGAACACATGGAGGGTTAGAAACAGGGGGGTGGGAGGGGGAGAAGGGAGGAGAAGGCACAGAAAATAGCATAGATGGTAGGTAGAAAATAGATAGGGGGGAGGGCGAGAATAGTGGGGGAAGTATAGAATCCAAAGAACTTGAGACATGTGGTCATAAACTAAGGGGGGGAGAATGGTGGGGGAGGGAGGGTGCGGGTGGAGGGGATTGAAGGGGGAATAGAACAACTGTAATGGTATAATCAATAAAATATATTTAAAAAATGGTCCATCAAAGATGTGGTACATATATACAATGGAATACTACTCAGCCATAAGAAAAAATGAAATAGTGACATTTGTGACAACATGGATGGACAGGCCTTGAAAATATTATGCTAAGCAAAATAAGTCAGTCAAAAAAAGGTAAGAATCATATGATTTCACTCATATGTGGGATATAAAACGGAAACTCATAGACACAGACAACAGTAAAATGGTTGCCTGAGGAAAAGGGGGCTAAGAGGGTAGTAAAGGGTAAAGGGGGCCAAATATGTGGTAATGAAAATATTGAACTTTGGCCCTGGCTGGCATAGCTCAGTGGATTGACTGTGGGCCTACGAACCACACGATCTCGGTTGGATTCCCAGTCAGGGCACATGCCTGAGTTGCAGGCCAGTTGCTAGCAGGGGACTCATGAGAAGCAGCCATACATTGATACGTCTCTCCTTCTCTCCTTCTCTTCCCCTCTAAAGATAAATAAATAAAATCTTTTAAAAAAAGAAAATATTGAACTTTGGATGGTGGGCACACAGTGCAATATACAGATCATGTATGATAGAATTGTATACTTGAAATCTATATGACTCTATTAATCAATGCCACCCCAATACATTTAATACAAATATTAAAAATGGTCCATTGTTAACTACTGTCTATAGAATCAAGTTCAAGTTTCTAAAAGTGTCAGTCACAATAATCCAATCTACTCCAGCCTACACTTCCAGCCTGTACCTCACTACTCTTCCCCACCACCCCTCAGCACCCTATGTTGGAAGAGCTCCTCCCCCTGAACAGGTCTTCTTCATGCCTCTGTGGTTTTGTTTGTGTTGTTCTACTTGCCTAAAATACATTATTTCTTATTTATTCAACATAAAATAAAAGTGATTTTGCAATGAAGAGGTAAAGATAAAGAATGAGTCACAATCTTTGCTCTCAGGCAGCTCACGGCCTAACGGGAAACAGAAATAAATACATTTCAACATAAGTAGAATCAGTACAGACACATAATAGGTACTAGGTTAAATGATGACACAAAAGAAGGAGTACTTAATTTTGTTATAGATACGTGCCTATTAGTCAGCATTCAGAAATACAGCAACCAAAATACATGGAGAAAGGAGGGTCCGATCTATGACTTAAGAATGGCCCAAATTAAATATATAGCAGGGGTATCACACTCATTTTCACTGGGGGCCACATCGGCCTCACAGCTGTCTTCAAAGGGCCGAATGTAATTTTAGGACTGTGTAAATGTAACTCCTCTTTAACAGTTAAGCCAGAGCTCAGCACTGCTGCTGGGTAGAAACAAGGTGTCAGGCCAGATAAAACAAGGTGGAGGGCCAGACTGGGCCCGAGGGCCTTGTGTTTGCCACCTGTGATGTATACGTTGAACAAATAGCCATGAGATGGCTATTTTCAAGAGCACAACTAAGAGCATTTACAGTTTATTGCAGGTAATGCTGATGACAGATTGTAATCACAAATGCAAATATTAACTAGCTTACTTTAAGGAGTCTTTGTTACCAAATAAACACAAACATTGTGGGAACCAAAGTCTAAGTGTAAGACAGCAGCACAGGGAGGCTGAGCCTTCTGACTCACACACAAAGAGACTAAAGCAATTACTTTCAACAAACTATGAAACAGTCAACACAGACTCGTGAGAGGAAGAAGTCTGACGTGACGCTGAGAAGTAGAGCTATCACATCTTGAATTCAAGAGTATGCCAGACCTGATGCTACATTCACTCTAAGGTGATTTAAATAGTTAAAATATTTTTAAAGGTCTCGTTTTGAAAAGTGTAATACAAAGAACACATATAATTTTTTTGTATTTTTTACATATAATTTTTTAAAGCAACAACAAACACCCATGTACCCACCTCCCAAGTTAAGAAATAGAATATGACCAGCATCTTGAAAGCCCCTAGAATCCCAACCCTGATGCCTTCTATTCCCTTCCTCTGAGTGGTGACCACGGTCTTGTTTTTGTGACAATCATTCCTTTCATTTTCCCTATAACTTTACCATCTACATTTTACAACCTAAACAACACTTGGGAAAGAGCCCAGCAAGCACAAACCTAGCAGGTTCCCTCTAGGGAAAATGCCACACTGCAGTTGCTGGATGGAAGGCCAGGCAGGGGAAGGAAGACTCAACAGAGGCCTCAGCCAGCTTCAGGTTTTTGAGGATTTGCAGGAGCCTGTCCTGGGGAGTCAGAGGGTGGCTGGGTGAGTCCTGGGAAACAGCGGTCTCGCTAGCTCTGGGCCGTGGTGACAGCCATGGTACTGACCGAGAACTGGACACCTGGCCAGGCTGTGGTCGGTATGGGGGGGCTACCTGACTTCTGCTTTTTCTTTTTATGTGGCAAAATATACATAACATATTGCTTATCATTTCATTTAACATATAAATAGTTCAGTGGCACTCGGCACATTTACACTGCAACCATCACTACCATCCCACACCAGAACTTTTTCATCTTCCCCCACTGAAAGTCTGTCCCCGCAGACCCTAGTAACCACCCCGCTGCTTTTTGTCTTTATGAAGTCAGGGACCTCATTGTAAGTGGAATCATACAGTATTTGTCTCTTTGTAACTGACTTCTTTCTCTTGTCCTCAAGGATTCATCCATGTTGTTGCACATGTCAGAATTCCCTTCCTTTTTATTTTTTTTAAAGATTGTATTTCTTTATCTTTATAGGGGAAGGGAAGGAGAGACAGAGAGAAATAATCAATGTATGGTTGCCTCTAATGCGTTCCCTGCTGGGAACTGGCCTGCAACCCAGGCATGTGCCCTGACTGGGAATCGAACCACAGTTGTTTGGTTCACAGGCCCATGCTCAATCCATTGAGCTACACCAGCCAGGGCTCCTTCCTTTTTAAAGCAGAATCGTATTCCATTTTTATATATAGACCACATTTAGATTATTAGTTCACCTACTGATGGACACTTTAGCTGCTTCCACATTCTGGTTATTGTGAATAATGCTGCTATGACCTAGTTGTATAAATAAGTCCTTGAGTCCCTGCTTTCAGTTTTTTGGGTTGTATACCCAGAAGTGGAATTACTAGATCAAGTGGCAATGCTGTGTTAAACAGTATAGCAGAGGAACCGCTATACTGGTTTCCACAGCAGCTGTACTATTCATTTTATTTTCATGCCAATAGTACACCAAGGTTCCAATTTCTCCTCATCCTTGCCAAAGCTTATGAGTTTCTGTATTTTTGATAATAGTCATCCTAAGAGTGTGAAGTGGTATCACACTGCAGTTTTTTTAAGTTTAAGGCATACAGTATGATGATTTGATTGGCATATATTGTGAAATGATTATCACAATAAGTCTGAAGTACATCCATCATTTTATACAGACACAATAAAAAGAAAAATTCTTATGAGAACTCTTAAGACCTACTTTCTTAATAACTTTCTGTATATCATACAGCACTGTTAACTATAGTCATCATGTGGTACATTATATCCCCATGCCTTATTTATTTTACAACCAGAAGTTTGTACCTCTTGACCCCCTTCACCCATTTCGCCCACCTCCTAAACTTCCTACACTCTCCAAATACCAATCTATCCTCTGCCTCTAAGAGTTTTATTTTGTCTAGTTCTTTTGTTTTGTTTTTTACATTCCAATTGTAAGTGAAATCATATGGGACTTTTCTTTCTCCATCTGATTTATTTTACTTAGCATTTCATATAAATTGTTGAATTTAGGGCATAAAGCTGTTCATAATTTTCAATATTATCCTTTTAATGTTTGTGGGATTTTCAGTGATCTTACCTCTCATGCTGATAGTGGAAATTTGTGTCTTTGCTCCTGTTGTCCTAGTCTCTCTACAGGTTTCTTCATTTTACTGTTTTAAAGAACCAGGTTTTGGCTTCACTGATTTTCTTTATTCTTTCACTGTTTACTATTTTCACTGATTTTTGTTCTGATCTTTATTATTTCCTTTCTCCTGCTCACTCTGGATTTAACCTTTCTTCTCTAATATAATCATTTAGAGCTATAAATTTCCCAATAATACCTCTTTGACTGTGCTCACAAATTTTAATAAGTTGTATTTTCATTTTCATTCAATTCAAAATATTATCTAGTTTCCCTAGTAATTTCTTCTTTGACCCATCCACTATTTAGAATTGTGCCTTTTAGCTTCCAAATATTGGAGATTTTCCATATATCATTGTTATTAATTTTAATTTAAACTAATTGTAGTGAAGGGATTCAACTTTTATGACTTGAATCCCTTTAAATTTATTGAGGCTCATGTTATGGCCCAGAATAGAGTCTGTATATAGGTGAATGTTCCATGAGTACTTGAAAATAAGGTGAATAATGTTCACCATTAAAGTTCTATAAGTGTCCATTGGGTAAAATTGGTTGACAGTGTTCAGGTCTTCTATATCCTTCGTGATTTCCTATCTACTTATTTTTTCAATTATTGAGTGAAGGCTGTTGAAATCTCTGCCTACTATTGTAGATTTGTCTATTTCTCCTTGCAGGTCTATCCGTTTTGGCCTTGTATATTTTGAAGCTCTGTTAATAGGCGCATTCACGTCAGATAGTGTCCTCTTGATGAACTGGTCTCTTTATCATTATGAAATGATCTTTTTTTCCCTGTACCTCCCCCACATTCTTCCCCCCCCCCACTGAAAACCCTCCATGTGATGTCCATGTCTTTGATTCTGTTCTTTTTCTAGTTGTTTGCTTAGGTTTTTTTTTTTTTAGGTTTAGTTGTTGATAGTAGTGAGTTTGTTGTCATTTTATTGTTCATAGTTTTTGATCTTCTTTTATTTTTAGATAAGTCCCTTTAACATTTCATATAATAAGGGCTTGGTGATAATAAACTCCTTTATCTTATCTGGGAAGCACTTTATCTGCCCTTCCATTCTATATGATAGCTTTGCTGGATAGAGTAATCTGGGATGTAAGTCCTTGCCCTTCGTGACTTCAAATACTTCCAGCCTCTGGCCTGTAAGGTTTCTTTTGAGAAGTCAGCTAATAGTCTTATGGGAACTCCTTTGTAGGTAACTGTCTCCTTTCCTCTTGCTGCTTATAAGATTCTCTCATTATCTTTAATCTTGGATAACTTAATGATGATGTGCCTTGGTGAGTTTCTTTTTGGATCCAATTTCTTTGTGACTCTCTGGACTTCCTGGAAATCTATTTCCTTCACCAGTTTGGGGAAGTTTTCCTTCATTATTTGTTCAAATGAGTTTTCAACTTCTTGCTGTTGTTTTTTTTTTCTTTCGGCACCCCTATGATTAGGATATTGGAATGCTTAAAGTTGTGCCAGAGGTTCGTAAGCCCCTCCTCATTTTTTTGAATTCTTGTTTCTTCATTCTGTTCCAGTTGGATGTTTATTTCTTTCTTTTGTTCCAGATCATTGATCTGAGTCCCAGTTTCCTTCCCCCCACTGTTGTTTCCCTGTATATTTCACTTCATTTCACTTTGGGTAGCCTTCATTTTGCAGCCAAGCTCAATCAGTTCTGTGAGCATCCTTATTACCAGTGTTTTGAACTCTGCATCAGATAGGTTGTCTATCTCCTCATTGCTTAGCTCTTTTTCTGGAGTTTTGATCTGTTCTTTCATTTGGGACATATTTCTTTTGTAAGGGGGCAGGACCTTAGGTATTCACCATGGCAGGGTGACCCTCTTTGCTGCCTGATGATGTTGTCTGTTGGGGAGGAGACAGAGGGGGAACAATGTGGCTCACTTGCTCAGCTGCAGCACTACTTTCCAATGAACTCTGTCATGTGAGACTGGAAGTTTCTCCCACTGTGGCAACTCCTGTGGTAGTTTACAGCTAGCTTGAGTCTTTAGTTTCCCGTTCGGCCCGCTCTGCTTTGCCTGCACAGTCTGCTACCTTGCCGTGGGTCCTCTGAGCCAGCCCAGTTGCCTATCTCCGTACCTCCTACCCATCTGGTGAATGTTTCTTTAACTCCTTGGTTGTCAGAGTTCCATGCAGTCTGATTTTCTGGCACTTCTGATTGTTTATTGTTTTTAGATTGGTTGTTATCCTCCTTTTGACTGTGTAAGGAAGGGATGGGTTTCTACCTACACCTCCATCTTGGCTGGAGCTGTGAAATGATCTTCTTAATCTTTAGTAATATTCTTTGCTCTGAAATCACTTTGTCTCATATTAAGAGACCCCCTTTAGCTTTCTTTTGATTTTCTTTGAATATCTTTGGGTGCAAAGGACTAACAGCTATGGATATAAAACAACCATCTCTATAAAATATCTGACAGAAATCATAACATTAATATATTAACAAGTTCTGAGTGGTTAAAAAGACAGTATCCACAGCAGTGCAGCATGAATCCTCAGATTGGCAGCATCAGCCTCACTTGGGACTTTGTTAGAAGTGCAAAGTTCAGACTATACTCCAGGCCTACTGCATCAGAATTTCTGAGGCCATATCCAGAAATCTGTGTTCTAACAAGTGCACCTGGGACTTTCAAGGCATGTTGAAGTTTGAGAGTCCCAGCCTGGAGTCCCTCTAATTCTATAAATAAGTATTTGGATCAAAATATGCCCAAAAATACTTTGTAAAGAGTGAACCAAACTAAAATTTTGTCTAGCTAGAGGAACATTTTTGTAACCTTACATTTATGTTGAAAATACTGCTTATGGAAACATTACAAAGAATTTGCACTGCATGTGACGACTGAAGCTTGGGGATGAATCAAAGTCAAGTATGATTCACAAACTTCCTCCTCTTCAAACTACTCTATAGGGGCGGAACTTTTGTTTTCTTTTAGGTCCAATGCAGTAGTTGGGCCATTTCTGAGTGAAGTCTCCTTACTGTGCAGTTAATCTGTGTAGATACAGTTATTTGAGTGCTATTCCAAATGGGTGGGGCTCTTTTTCCTTTTAAGGGTACTTTTGTACCTGGAGAGTTCTTTTTGTTGATGATGCTAGCAAAATGGAGTAGACCATTCTTAAAGCTTCCGTCAGGCATGAGGTTGCTCAGTTCTTTATACATCTTATCTCATCTAATTCTCACAATAACCCTGCCAGGCAGGTATTCCACCCCTCAGTCACAGGCAGTTGGAGAAACTGGCCTATGGATACACCACTGGGGAGTCACTGGATAAACTGGCTGACCACCCCCTCACTCCAGTCCTGGAGAATTCCCACCGGGGCTACCAGAGCTACTAGTTATAACTTCAAAACATAAAGAACAAAGAAAGAAAAAGACTCATGATGTTTAAAAATATGCTCCCCCTTTGTTTTAGTTCAAAAACTTAATAGACGTTTGAATAGTGAATGAGTTGGCTGATTTGAGCACACTCGATGTATTTCCAAGTATGGAAGGAATGCAAAGGAAGGAGGAGGAGAGGAAAATCCTTGTCTTGGCACTTTGTAAATTGACTACAGACACACACCCTCACCTATACACCCTAAGCCAAAAAAGTGCTCTACGGAAACAGTAACAGAAGTCATTTCAATATATTGCCTTTCATTTAATATGGACTGGACTACATACGTGTATTAAATTCATTTAAGTTTAATTTTTAACAGAAGTCTTTTACTTGGGTTACAAATAAGTACTACTTAAGAAAATGTTCACAGTCAAATCAAGAATAACTAGTTGTGGTATAGAAATTTTATGATATAGCAATAGTTAGGTATTGCAATATTTTTATATATAGTTTGTTAATTGATTTGAGTCATTCCTTAAATAGAATTTATGAAATCCACGTTTGACCTCACATGAAGAAATTAGTTCAAATTCAAGTATGGATGCTATTTAGCCAAGTGGGATCACTTAATTGGTGGTTTTCTCCACGAAAAATGCTAAACAGAGTTCCCATACCTCTTCTAATTTCTTTGTATCAGAACCAAAAATAATACTACATATTTGCTTTGTACCTGACACAACAACATTTTTTTAAAAGTCCCACACACAGTGTCATCAATGCTCAACAAAAGAATCTGAAAGTCTAAAAGAAGAGACAGATTTTAGAGGGTAGAGTAGTCAGTTTTTCCTCTCTGGCCTCCATTTCTAGTAGCATAAAAATGAAGTTATAGAAAATGTGTTTTCAACACGCTGATAAAAGATTAGAAAGAATCACTTGGCTCAAAGAAATGTTAACAACATTACATTAAGGAGAGGGAAGATTGTAAAATAAAACCAAAAAGCATGTCCACAAGAACTTGATATAACAAAAAATCATAAGCAATCATTGACTTGTTTTGTTATAATTTCAAATTAACTCCCTTAAAATATGCGGTTTGGATGTGACCACTTAAATGGCTTTTATCTGTGATTTCTAAGGTGATCAGTTCAAAGCTTAATGAATTTTCTTGAGATTGAGTTTTTAAACCTTGAAATCTTATATTTCAGTAATGTACTATTACCTTAACATTTAAGCAAAGCTGCCTGATCTAGAGAAAATTCAATCTCTTCTGATGATTAATTTCAGTAATTGAGCATAAAAACATTTGGAACAAGAAGGCCTGTATAAATGAACTGTCAGCATATATTACAACTTACAATGTTGCTTAGGTAAGAAAATGCTCCTTGAAGGAGTTGGCAGAATGAGCAGCCAATTGGAAAAATGGAGGAAGTCAGCTATCACTGACATAATGAGGAGGAATCCCATTAAGGCTCCAGGCCAGGTATGTGAAGGAGGTGTGATTGATATGCAGGACTTGGGGATTAACTGTGTGGGACCATTGGGCCTAGTCTACCAGCACCTAACCTAATGCTCTCTTTGTTATCAGACTTTGACTGAAGTGGTGTTTACAGTCATGGCTCTTGCCAGCTCTTTTATTTTCAGTGCTAAGGATTTTGTTTTAGCCATGGCATCTCCAAGGGAGCATTTTCAAGGGGGGAAAAATACAGTCAGGCCCAGAGTTAGTCTCATATTAAGATGTGATTAGTGTTCACTTTTGGTGTCAAAAACAATTTAAAAAGCTACATTTCATACAAAGACAAGGATGACAATGACCATGAGCTCATCAATTCCCTATGGTCCTATCAGTAGGTCCCTTTGGATGTTGTTAATAAACGATAAGATTTTTAGAAGCCAGCCTAATGACACGATATAGAAACAATTTTTAAAAGTTGACATTTATGACTATGGAAGAAGTCATTGTTTTGAAGCTGTGTCTAGAATTGCCACAGAGCATTGGAATCTAGTTCAAGTTAACATAAGATCCTTGAAAGGTTCAAAGACATGGGTTAGTCCTGAATTTATATTTCTAGTGCAAGTGATTATATAATGAAGAAAGTCAGCTGAACAGATTTGGGTATTCCCAGTCTTTATAACATTCTTTCCAGAATAGAAGGGAAGCCCTGAAGATTTAGGACAGCAGAAATTTACTAACGATGGCTTTTTATTCACATGAATTCCACTGTAGTGAGGGTTAAGTGCTGTTTTACCTAACCTGTCTGTTAGTTACAATAAAAGAGTGTCCTTTGCAAGGTGCATGTGAATCCTATTTACCAACACCTGAACTACAGAACAGGGTCCCCGTTTCCTGTGTAGGGCTCCTGATCTACATGAGACAGAATGACCTACCTCCGACTTCTACTTTGCCACCAGCTCCCTGGAAAACCCTGATGAATCATTTGGCCCTCTATGGCAATTACAAACTCAAAAACTGAGCACACTGGAAGTTTGTTTAAATTACCTACAAAGCTGACAACAACTGGCCCCACCACAAGTAAAAAAAAAAAAGTCTGATGGTATTTACATTTTCTATACCTTGTTAATTATTTAGTAATTTTACATCATAATTACCCTACATCCCTCTCCCAAGACTAAGTTCATATAAATGCATTCTATTCTCAAGGGTAAAAGGACGGCAGCGGGTGTTGCCAGGACAGTTCGTGTGCCCAAGTGCCCAACGCAGTCCTCACCACCTGCAACCGGTGTGACATGCAGTTTAGAAGATGTTGAAAGCTCTGTTGTGCTCATCCTCTTAGAGAACTCCATCCCCATACTTTCAAAGTAATAACTTGTTCTAAGTTATTAGAGCGATTTAATAAAATATATGGTAGTGGCTCTTCTAGGAGCCATTCTGTGTACTTAAAAGCCAACACTCCACCCTCAAGGAGCTTACATCCAATCACCAAGTGGCACTAGGAAGAGAAACTCCAAGTGCGCGCAAGTTCAGGGAGGCGAGGGAGCCCAGAGAACGAAAAACACGTTTCAAGATACAGGCGATCTCTGCAAGGGGATTTCAAAAAAAAAAAAAGGACAAACATAACTATGAAAGAAAAAGATCAGAAGAAGGCTGTCCAAAATGGGGAAAAAGTAAGAGCAAAACAAACAGTAAAGCCCAAGGAAGATAAGGTATTTGGCCAAATCCACAGATGGTGTGTGGGACAATCTGGGAAGAGGCTGGCAGGAACGACCGGGATATACTGCTTAGGGTCTTGGATTCTTCTTTCAAGGAGTCCAGACAGAAGGGAAATGGGGGCCAGGCCTCTTTGTCCAGACAACTAACCGGAAACTGTCAATTAACCACATGATGCCCTGTATTTTTTCTTATTGTTGTGTCAGGCTCCATGAACAGAGGAAACACATGTTTTAGCTACTGAAGTCCAGGGCCTGCCTTTAGCGAACACTCACATTTTTATAAATAAATAAGTGAACAAAGAGCTAAATTGACTCATTAAAAGTAGCTGAAATTTTAAAATTTTTAAAAAGATTTTATTTATTTATCTTTAGAGGGGAAGGGAAGGAGAGAGGGAGAGAAATATCAATGTATAGTTGCCTCTCATGCATCCCCTGCTGGGAACTGGCCTGCAACCCAGGCATGTGCCCTGACTGGGAATTGAACCGCGATCACTTGGTTTGCAGGCCCGCACTCAATCCACTGAGCTACACCAGCCAGGGCTGAAATTTTAAATTTTACTATTAGTGTATCTTTTTGTGCAAAGAAGTTCCTATGTGATTTATTTCAAATAAATGAACTCAAAGAATCTAATGGAGTTTTCTTTATTCCACATTATTTCTTCTTTAGGTTACTCAAAATATTATATAAACAGAGAAATACTTACATATTTTATATGCAAGGAGTTGATGCCACAATTCTGTGCTAGAAGCTGGTTTTGCACACCATCAACTAGCTATTTGTGTAAAAACAAAAATGAGTATTTTACCAAACAGCATCTAATTTTAGAAATTCCCTTTTCCATCAGTTTTCCTGAAAAATATGTGTTCTTCATGTCTCCTCTTAAAAGGGTTATTTTAATTTGGAAATACAAGAAAATCTCTTATAACTGCCACAGAAAACCTTATCTAATATTTTGGAATGTTTCTCTCTCACTGGCCATTGTGCTCTTGAAACTGTGGAGGAGGTTAAGTGCAATCAACTCTTACCACCTGCCTGGGCAGCATTCAAGGGAGGAAGTCCCCTCATGGAGCCATGACCTAAGAACACTCTTGCTCATCGGGCTGCCAGGGCTATCTGGAGGGCAGTTAGGAAAATGATGCAAAGACCTTCCTTTTGAAAGGATGCTCCAGAAATGACTTCTGGGAAGGACTTTAGGACTCAGTGCCTGTTATTAACTCTGGTAGGTGGTGGGAGGGAGGCTAGTAAATGTGTCCTGACTCACATGGAAGAGGGGGAGTCTGATGCTTTCTCCCCAAACTGGCAACCTCTAATGGTCCCTGGGAATTCATAAGGAGGTGAAGAGATGACTTGTGAATTTTCTGTAATAACAGAGGAGACTCCCAACCACAGCAGTGATTACGAGGGAAGCATTTACTTGTCTCCTCTTTCACATAAACCCGCAGGAGTGCCCTTCTATTTTGATGAACAGGGTGACGGGGGATGATTTGTTTGCCCGATGTCCAACTCTTGCCCGATCCCACTGCACTCAGCAGCTGGAGGAAGAACACGTTCCTCATAAGCTGCCCACATGGCATCCTGGCACATTTTAAGAGTTTTACATGTATCTGCACAAGGCCACATTGTGGTACTGACACCACTGTGGAATGACTATTTAAATAACTCCAGAACAAATTACCTTGATTCCGATTAACAACTGATACTGCAAAAGTAACCCAAAATCTGGGATCCGAGAAAGGAGAGATTGAACATTACTAAAAAACTAGAATATAAATTCCATTAGGTAGAACCTATAACATAAAAGTTAGTTCATGTTTCATAATGAATCATAATGAACCAGCTAACCATATGTTAACTGGAGGAGATGAAGCATTTGGGAGAATAGTAATTCTGAAATATAAATTCTCTTAATTTGTTTAGAAAATAATTATTTTACTATAAATGAAAATAGTCTGTGCGGTTCAAGTATTTAACCTAGGTAAAAAAGTGTTAGCTTTGTGACATACAGTTTATACTCATTAGATGTTAGGGAATGTGCCTGAATAAAAAATTTACCATAGATACTTTTTTCCCTGGAAAACACAACAGGATAAAATAAGTGTACTCTTCTATGAAATATAAACTTTTAAATTAACTTGATTTTTAAACATAATTTCAAAGTCCACCAAAATATTGGGATTAACATCAGAAATCTATATATATCTTTTCTGTATTTTCACACTGCTTTTGACATCATGTTTATATCCAGTTGTGAGAGTTCGAAGAGAAAAACTCATTCAAATTTCCTATTTAGAAGACCAGATTCATCATAAAGTAGCTCTGGATTGCAGAGAACCCAAGGAAATAAAGCTGTAATAAAGGAAATAAAGCTGTAATAAATTGCCCCAAAGCAAAGGTAAAATGACCACCCAATTAAGCCATAACTTTAAAAATCAGCTTGAGGTTAAATTGGGAAAAAATATGAGCAAAAGGGCAATTAAAGATCAGTCTTAAATTTGAGGTTTCTTCATTGACAATGAAATATTCAGTTAAACTGTTTTTTTTACTATTTCACTTATGAGTTACTTTTAACAGTATTTGATTCCTCAACAGAGGAAATAAGCAATTTTCTTAAAAAGGAAAGAAGGAAGGAAGGAAGGAAGGAAGGAAGGAAGGAAGGAAGGAAGGAAGGAAGGAAGGAAGGGAAAAGAAAAGAAGAAAGCTATACCTGGCTATCAAAATCTTTGCTAAGAAAAATAAACTAATCAAGATCAATCTCCTGGCTTTCTCCGAAGGTCACCAATTCCAAACATTCACCTAAGTTTTAAAAGGGAAGAAAACTATAAAGCTCCTTTAATACAATGCTAAATAACTCACTGCAGGGACAGGGTTTAATAACAGCAGCATTGTGTAATAAAATGCATTTAATTATAATTAAAATACATAATCACTTACTTATTTCTTGAAAAAAAATCCAACTTTCTATTCCCCAGTACTGAGAAGCATGGGCTTCTTGTGTCTATCAATGTAAGGGATTTTCTAGAATAATTTTCAAAAAAAGACAAAATGTGCTTTTAGCAATACTTTTAGCAGAAGAGATCATATTTTCAAAATTGTTATTCAAAAAAACAACAAAACCAACGGCAATGTAACTAATAAATATATTGTTTACAGAGCCAATGCAAGACAGACTTCCTTTACATTTAAGCACACTGGCCAATTACCCTTTTTCGAATGGTCTGTGCTATTAGTTGATGACAGAGCAAATGAAAATGATAAAAAGTATTATTCACACTACCCCAAACAAGACTGGTTATGTCCTCCTGTCTTAAAATTCTCTCCCTGCTTCTTTCAAAGTCTACCAGGAAGAGATAGTTTGCTACAAGTGTTGCACAAATGGATGGCTAAATAGTCGGGCACAGTCGAAGGAGATCTTAATCTAGTGCACCCTCGTCTGTTAGCTAATCTCTCCTGGTTTAACAATCTGAGTTTAACGACTTCATGATGAATGAGACAGGGTGCAAATGACCTGAGTGTTTCAGCCCATAAAGGAGGCTTAGGGAAATAAAACCTGCAAATTTGATCGCCAGCCTTCGATTGGCCACCATTGGCCCTGTCGTTAGGGTTTCAACAGAGACAGGCAGTTTTAAAGGAATTGTCTAAGTGTTATATTAGGTAATGAAATGACAGTAATTTATATTTAAAGTACCATTTACCCAAAAGCAGCCTACGATATGCACAATTCGCCATTACACAACTGAAATTCAGAGAGCTCTGAGTTGAGAGGCGAGGAGCTAGTTGTCAGAAGACCCACTGAGGCTGAGAGTTATATAGACACAGTTTTGCAGAAAGTTTCTTGGGAGCATTAACAGGGAGCCACATTAAGCAAAAAAGACTCCAGTTGTTAACAGCAGTAGGTCTATTGTTCAAGAAGAAATACACTTCATGAGATTCATTATGAAAGGGAGGGGGGAAACCCTTTTTGGCATTCTGCATAGAAAATCTTCTCAAAAAGACATCTGCAGTTTAAAACAATTCCACCCACTTTTCCTACTACAAGCTTTGTTAATTTTCTACAGTTCTCTGCTCTGACTTAAAAGTCATTTCCTTAAGAAAACAGATGACAGACAACTTGAGTGACTGATGATATTGTGCCATCACTTTGTTTTTCTCAGAGGCCTTGCTTTAAGAGGATGGATGTTAGTATAACTGACAGGAAGAGGAGCTTCGCATAAGATTTCACTTCTGTTCAAAGACAAGCTAATGCAACCTCAGTGCGGTGCAATCAACTTGACAAATGGACATGGTGCAACCCTCTGCCTCCCACTGAAACTCGAGAGCCTGATTTACACAGCCTTCTCCCTGTAGACAGGAAAAAGACTTCATGCTGCTAGGCTGTAGAATGGGTTGATCTGATAACTCTCTGCAAGCAATGAAATTTGATAATATGGAGGTGAAATGCATCTCAGAGAATAAAGCAAGTTAATGAACTTATAAAACTACACTTAAGTCTTAAAACCTGAATAAACAGAAAAAGGGGCTTCGCTCACACGTGGTTGAGAAAAGTGCAGTAGTTCTCATGTTTAACTCTGCAGTCACAGATGTATTGCTTTTACAGACAATGAAGATCACAGCTCTAAAGAGGGTGAAGCTCTCCTGAAACTCAGTATAATCTTTAGACCTTGGTGTGCTTTATTGTGACCATCAGATTTCTGCAGGCCCTCAGTTCTCTACCTCGATAATTTAACATTACCTTCTCTTGTTAAATTATTTCCCTGGAAGCTTAATAGTTTTCCTTTTAAAGTGGGAAATTCCTTAAATACTACCATGCAGCATTAACAAATACATCATCTGGAGATTAAATGTGCATACACTAAACCAGCTATGAGGACAAAAATCACCAAAACCGGGGCTTCCTTCATAAGATAAATGAACTTCTGCTTTTATGTCATAGTATCAATTCTTACTTATTTAAAGTATAAATGTTTGAATAAATTACTTTAAAAAGACAGATAGGGTACAGTATGTTTTGCAGGCATGAATGATTTCAAATCCTCTGCAGTAAAATTATCTATCAGTATTAATGTTTCCAAATAAGTACTATGGATGCGGACTGCAGTCAGAAGCACTTTTCACACATGTAAATGTTGAATGAGGTAGAATTTTAGTCTTATGTTTATTTTGCTGTTGTCACAAATAAAAAAAGCACTTATAAAAACATTTCATGCTGAAGTGAATGGATTTCAACAGCTGCTGATTTGGTGACATGGAGAACCCCAGTGGAGACATCCTGCTGAATTAACGTTTTGGAAATGTTAAAAAGAAACTTCAAACAGACCTCGTTTAGCAGGCGGTCAAAGCTTTTGCTCAGTGGGGATCATGTGAAGGCTAGCAGAGCAGTCACTCAGCCATGAATCAGACTTGTCAATAGTTGCCTATTCTCTCAACAGGTGACTCAAAAAGGCAAGCCGCTGTTTCCCGAATGTTTCTGGTATATTCACACAGAAAAAGCTCTCCCAGCCTTTGGCTCTGCTATTACTGAGGAACACCCAGCACATACCGTGGCGCAAAGAGTTGCTTAAGAGCTTTAAATATATTTTTTGAAATTCATACTTTGGCATTTTCCTAACCAAAAAAAAAAAAAATGTAGCTGAGCTATATTTGAAGTCTACTGATTTTCAAAAACATTTTTATCCTAAATGAGAAATCTGGAACAGGTTCAGTCAAAGAATTACAGACCAGCAAGGAATCTTCGAGCTTACAGAGATCAAACCCTCACCTCACAGATGAGGAAAGAGGCCTACCAAGAGTTGGTAGAGATTTAAGTAATTTGCCAAAGATCACATATCTATTTATTGATGTGTCAGGACTGGAACATCCATCCCCTGACCCCTCAGCCCAATATTCATTATACTCATCCTTAAGACATAAGTTAGAATCAGGCATCTTTTACAAAGTAAAGATGCTAAAGAAAGAAACTTAAACTGGATAAAAATCTCATAGTTCAATTTGGCATGTTTTTGTTTTTGTTTTCTTTCAACTGGCCTCAGAGAGATAGAGTTAATGGAAAATTCCTCCCCTTGTCACCAAGAAATGGGGGTGGAGAAGGGTATATATGAAAAGAGGTCCAGTACCAAGCTTTGTTTTCAACTCTCGACACTTAAGAGTTTAGTACAAATACAGAGTACAAAAATAATAAAGCATTTCATTGTTACTGATTCAGGCTGGCACTGAAAACTGTGCAGCACAAGCTACTATTATGTCAGAAAATTACCAGGTATCCATTAAATGAGCCCAGATTATTTTCTATTGTTCAAGGATTTTTCAGTTGTTTTGGAAAGGCTCAGTAAGAGTTCAGCGAGAGTTCTCAGAGGTGGCTCCACAATCACAGCCGTGTGCATTAGCTCAGCCAACCTCACCTACTGCTCCCTCTGTGCACAGCCATCCCCAGCCAACGCGAACACGGAATCTAGGCTCACTGAATCGCTGCCGATGACAACAGACGCTTCCTAGAGAAGTACCCTTTGACAATGCTTTCTACAGACTTCAGAGGAAAAATGAGAAGAAACTTCTGTAAATGCCAGTCCTACAAATAAACACACACACCACCGTATACACAAACCTCTGAGGGCCCAGCTAGCTCTGGTTATTAAAATTTACCTTTTAGTAGTTCAACTCTTCACGTGGTAGAGAAAACAGGTACTCTAATGTAAAGGTTGATGGGAGTGTGAAAGACAGATTGGGTCCACACATCAAAATGAAAAATGCTCTCATCCTTTGGCCCAGAATTCCCGAATACAGAAATTACCCTGAAGACATAATTCAACAAGTGGGGAGAGATATATGTGCAAAGACTTGCATGGCAGTATTTTTTATGGCAGTACAAAGTTGGAAATTAAGTTAAAATTAAATTGAATTAAAAGTTGGCAAGAAAATAAAGGTAAATACGTACACTGGCATACATGCAGCTGTTAAAAATGGTCATTCACTTAATATAAAGCTACAATAAAGCTGTTAAAAATTATCATTCACTTAATATAGAGCCACAGTAATGTTAGCAGTAAAGATTTGCAAATAGATTAATGGAACAGAATAGAGCACCCAGAAACAGATCCACGTTTATTTGGTCATTTGATTTTCAACAAAACACCAAAGTATTCCTACCATGTTAAAACTCCTAACTGAAAACCATGTGTAAAAAACAGACCTCAACTCCTTCTCACCACACATAGAAATTAACATTATCTTGGACCTAAACGTACAAGCTAAAACTATGAAGCTTTTAGATGAAGACAAAGAAGAATATGTTCACAAGTTGGGAATAGGCAAAGCTTTCTTGAAAGAGATAATCATAAAATAAAAAACAAATTGACTACATCAAAATTTAAAAACTTTGCTCATTAAAGCTCATCTATAAGAAGATGAATAAAAAAGCCATGCTAAGGAAAAATACTTCCAAAGCATATATGACAAAGGGTTGGTATTTAGGACATAAAAAGAACTTTTATAACTTAATAATAAAGAGACAACCTATTTAACAGTGGGCTAAAATTTGAACAGACTCTTCACCAGGAAAGATATCTGAATGACCAGTAAACACATGAAAAACTACTCAACAACATTAGTCATCGGGAACAACAAATACAAACCATAATGAAATATGGACATTAAAAGAACAGCACGAAATGTTAGCAAGGAAGTTCAGTAACTTTAACTCTGCTACATCATTAGTGGGAGTGTGAAATGGTGTCTTATGTAAAACATGCAGCTACCTTGTGTGTGTACGTGTGTGATATGAATGAGTGACGTCAACAATGTCCTGTCTTCAACAGCCCTACTCAGCTCCTATAAACTCAGTCTATGGCTTCTTTTATGGAATCAGTCCATCTCATACTTGGTATTCTTCTGCTCCTGCTGCCTTCTATTTTTCTCAGCATTATTGTCTTTTTCAAACAATCATATCTTCTCATGATGTGCCCAAAGTGGGACAGCTTCAGTTTTGTCACTTTTGCCTCCAGTGATGTTTTTGGCTTAATTTATTCTAGGATCACTTGTTCATCTTTCTGGCAGTCCAGAGTATCCACAAGACAGTATTTCAACACCATATTTCAAATGAATCAATGTTTTCCCTATCAGCCATCTTCACTGTACAACTTGCTCATCCATACACAGGAATTGGGAATATGACAGTGTGGAAGCACTTAGCCTGGCCTATAATGACACATCTTTGTTCTTGATGACTTCTCCTACTTCTTCTCTTGCTGCTCTTCCATGCCTCAGCCCTCTCGTGATGTCTTGGCTGCAGTCTCCATATGAATTGATGAGTGGACCAAGGTCAGCAGTCTTTAACAATTTCAGTGTCTTCAGTGTCTACATTAGAGCTGTGCATCTCTTCTGTATTCATGATATTTTTGCCTTCTTGATGTTCAAATGCAGTACAGTTTTGGCACTTTCTTCTTTCACTTTTATCCAAAGTCATTTCATATCATTGCTAGTTTCTGCCAGGAAGATGGCATCATCTGCATATCTTTTAAAATTTATTTTTATATTTTTATTTTTTAAAATATATTTTATTGATTATACCATTACAGTTGTTCTATTCCCCCCTTCATTCCCCTCCACCCTGCACACCCCCTCCCCCACCTTTCCCCCCTTTAGTTTATGACCACGTGTCTCAAGTTCTTTAGATTCTATATTTCCCCCACTATTCTTGCCCTCCCCCCTATCTACTTTTTACCTATCATCTATGCTACTTATTTTCTGTATCTTCTCCCTCATTCTCCTTCTCCCACGCCCTTGTTGCTAACCCTCCATGTGTTCTTCATTTCTATGGTTCCACTCCTGATCTAGCTGTCCTCTTGGTTTGATTTTGTTTTAAGTGTGGTTGTTAATAACTGTGAGTTTGCTGTCCTTTCACTGTTCATGTTTTTCATCTCTTTTTTCTTAAATAAGTCCTTTTAACATTTCACATAATAAGGGCTTGGTGATGATGAACTCCTTGAATTTGATCTTACCTGAGAAGCACTTTATCTGCCCTTCCATTCTAAATGAAAGCTTTGCTGGATAGAGCAATCTTAGATGTAGGTCTTTGGATTTCATGACTTGGAATACTTCTTCCCAGCTCCTTCTTGCCTGTAAGGTCTCTTTTGAGAAATCCGCTGACAGCCTGATGGGAACTCCTTTGTAGGTGACTGTCCCCTTATCTCTTGCTGCTTCTAGGATTCTCTCCTTCATTTTAGTCTTGGGCAGTGTAATTATGATGTGCCTTGATGTGTTCCTTCTTGAGTCCAACTTGTTTGGCACTCTTTGAGCTTCCTGGATTTCCTGGAAGTCTATTTCCTTTGCCAGACTGGGGAAGTTCTCCTTTATTATTTGTTCAAATACGTTTTCCACTCGTGGCTGTTTCTTTTCCCCTTCTGGTACCCCTATAATTTGGATGTTGGAATGTTTAAAGATGTCCTGGAAGTTCCTCAGCCTCTCTTCATTTTTTTGAATTCTTGTAACTTCACTTTTTTCTGTTTGATCATTTCTTTCTTCCTTCTGGTCCACCCCCTTGATTTGAGTCCCAGTTTCCTTTCCATCACTATTGGTTTCCTTTGCATTTCCCTTCATTTCAATTAGTTTAGCCCTCATATGTTCCTCTAATTTGTGACTAAAATCAACCAGTTCTGTGAGCATCCTAATCACCAGTGTTTTGAATTGTGCATCTGAGGGGTTTGCTATTTTCTGGTCGCTTAGAGTTATTGGCTCTGGGGCTTTGAGTTCTTCTTGAGCCATATTTTGGACTGTTCATGCCTGTTACGTATGAGGAGCAGAGCCTTAGGTGCTCACCAGGGTGGGGCAAGTCAGTCGCTGGGTTGTGATGCTGTATGTGGGGGTAGGGTCAGAGGAAAGAAATGGCGGCTGGCCACCGGGACCCACATGGTATGTCCCACTGCGTGTGAATGTGTGACCGTTGTCAGCCCGCTGCTGCTGAGTTCGCAGCTGGGGCCCACTCGTTCTGTCCCACTGCTCACTATGCTGGTTTATCTGCACGCGAATGTGTGACCGTAGCCAGCCTGCCACCCTGAGCCCTCACTGGGTCTGCCTGATGCAGGGCTGCCTGGGTGCCTGGGGTTGGGGAATCTTTCTTGCCTGTCCCCGCTCCACTGCTGCCTCGGCCCCTCTTACCGGTCCAGTTGAATGGTTGGCTGTTGTCGTACTTCCGTATAGTTCAATTTTTCTCTTCTTTGGCTGTGTCTTTGTTCTCCAAACCTTTGTTGTATTCAAACTTGGTTGTGGGAGAAGGCACAGTGTTTCCACCTATGCCTCCATCTTGGCGGAAGTCCATTATCTGCATAAAGATATGCTGATATTTGCTGATATTTCTTCCTCCAATTTTCACTCCTTCTGAGTCTGGCCCAGTTTTTCATATGTTCTGCATACAAACTGAATAGGGAGCTAATACGTACCCTTGTTTAACCTCTTTGCCTACAGGAAAGCATTCTATCTACATTCTGTCCCTAAAGTGGTTTCCTGCTCACAATACAAGCTACACACCAGGACAATCAAGTGCTGAGGCCTGCCCATCTCTTTAGGAGCAACACATAACTTTTCATGATCAATGCAGTCAGAGACTTTACAGTACACTATCAAAGAGACTAACCTTCTAAACTTCTTTGGAGCTCTCCAATACCCACGGAATGCTCACAGTTAGATCTCGAGTGCCTCTTCCTTTTCTGTATCAAGCTTAAACACCTGGCATTCTTGTTCCACATAAGGTAGAAGCCCCTGTTGCATTGCCTTGAGCACCACTCTACTTGCATGGGGAATTAGAGCACTCTTTGGCATCTCCTTTCTTGAGGACTGGGATGCATACTGGCCATTTCCAATATGTAGGCCATTGTTTTGTTTTCCATATTTGTTGACAAATTCTTGTTAGATTTTTTTTTATAATTCTCACTTGAGGATATGTTCTGATTGATTTTTAGAGAGGAAGGGAGAAAGAAGAAGAGAGAGATGTGGTAGAGAAACATTGATTGGTTGTCTCCTGTACATACCCCAAACAGGGATCAAACCCACAACCTAGGTATGTGCCCTGACTGAGAATGGAATCTTCAACCTTTTTGTGTATGGGGTGACGCTGTAACCAACCAAGCCACCTGGTCAGAGCTGGAATTTTGACAGACTTGGTCTTCATGGCTTGAAGTAATTCTGTCAGTATCCCTGGTAAATTATTTTTACCCAATACTTCTAGGGAAGCTTCTTACTTCGCTTTCTAGAATTACAGGAACCGTCTTCAAAGATATGTCATTCTTGTGTCTCTTATGAATATTTTCACCATACTGTGTCCGCCTTCTTTTTATTTTCTCCTGGTCTGATAATATACTTCCTTGCTTTGAATTTCCCTTTTACTTCTTGAAACTTCCATTAGGGATCTCATTTTCCCTTTTCTTCGTTGTTCTCTTCTAGCTCCTCATATTCACTAGTGTAGCAGTTCTTTTTATTTCTATGCGGTAGTCATTTAAAAACTGTATTTAGGGTTCAAACTCTGCTTTTGTCACCTTTTGCTCTTGCTTCTTGCCCATCTGACCATTTTTCTTGTTTCTGCTCTCAACCATTTAGATTTTTCTTTCTATTTTACTTCCAAGCATTGTCTTTTTACATTCTTCCCACATATTTCTAGTTTCAGTTCACAGGTCTTTTGGTTCCCAGTCAATTGGGTTTAACACGGAAAATGTGTTTTTTATGTGGTCTTTAAATCCATCAGGAATGTTATTTACATTATATTTTGGCACTACGGTTCTTTCAGTCTCTCCAGTTTTGCCCAGTGTTTGATAATAACAGTTCATGGTCAGTACCACGGTCTGTTCCTGGTCTTGTTTTGGCAGAGAGAACACAGCCTCTCCATCTCCTGCTTCCCTTTACATAGTCTACTTGATTTCTATATTGGCCATCTACTCTGTGACCCAGCATTCCACATCTAGGGGCTAATCCAAGAGAAATGAAAACATATCCACAAGAGATTGTACGAATATGTTTGTAGCAGCTGTATTTATGGTAATTAGAAACTGGAAACAACTCAGGTACCTACCAAAAAGAGAATGAATAAATAAACTGGCATGGTCATATAATGAAATACTTACTGTTCAGCAATAAAAAAGAGCAAGCTATGAATATACACAACAATATGGATAAATATCAAAAACATTTTGCTAAGTAAAAGAAGCATTACAGGAAAAAAGTGCACACTTTATGAGTTCCTTTATATGAAGTTCTGGCATGGGCAAAGATAATGTATCCTAAAAAATACCA
Organism: Sturnira hondurensis; assembly: GCF_014824575.4. Classification (NCBI taxonomy): domain Eukaryota; kingdom Metazoa; phylum Chordata; class Mammalia; order Chiroptera; family Phyllostomidae; genus Sturnira; species Sturnira hondurensis. Next base: position 209,395 of record NW_028098037.1, read on the forward strand.
GAACAGCAGCTGCCCTTGAGGGTAGTGAGGGTGGGGATTTACTGAAAAGGGACATGAGGGAACTTCTTGGGTAATGGTAATGTTTTATATCTTGCTAGTGGTTTGAGTTGCACAGGCATATGATCAGAATTTGTTAACTGCTATACTTAATATCTGTGCATTTTATCACATGTGAATTTTACCTCAAAAGGAAAAAAAGGAATCATAAATAAATATAGAACTCAAGTTAATGACACGAATGCTATATTGGTGGGGGTGCGGTGCAGTATATGGACATCTGCTCCTTTCTTTGAAGTGTATGCCCCCCAAAAATACAGATCAATAGACATGCTTACAGAGACAAATATTGAAATAAGTATTGTAATCAGAATTGCAGGTGATTTAGTTAGCATGTATAATTTTTTAAAAATAACATTTTTACACTGTTACTTTACCACTATTTAATAGATATTTCTTTCATCTTTGTATAAAGATAAATTTAACCCTCCTTAAAGATAGAATGATTGAATAATTTTCAAGTCTACATATTGCAAAAGTCAAAAGGAAACATAAAATAAAACTAGTTTGGTTTGATCAGTTGATCTGAATATAGAAGTTTATTACATTTTGGAACAATATGAAAATGCAGCAGTTAGTGTGCCAACTTTAATTTAAAATCTATGGCTCAAAGATTTTTAAAAAATGAGCTAGAGAAGAATTCCGGCCAAGATGGAGGCATAGGTGGAAATACTGTACCTCCTCACACAACCAAGTTTAAGGACAACAAAGATTTAGAAACAAAAATACAACCAAACAGACAGAAAATTCAACTGTAACGAAGTCTGACAACGAACCATTCATCCAGACTGATAAACCAGGCAAAGGAATGAGCAGTGAGACAGACCGCACAACCCAGGGCCCCAGTGATGGGAATTAAAGCCTAAAAGCACTGATTGGAGAAACTTTCGGGAGTTGAGGTGCTGGGAGAGGCTCATAGCCTCACAGGAGAATTTGTTGGAGAGACCCACAGGGTCCATACAACAGCTCGCACACCCAGGAACCAGCACCAGAAGGGCCCAACTTTCTTGTTGGGGACTAAGCAGCAGAGGGGACTAAAATCCAAGAGAGAGCAGAGCAAACACCACTGCTCCCTCTCTGACCCCACCCTCACATACAACATCACAACCCAACAACCTGGGTTACTCTACCCTGGTGAATACCTAAGGCTCCACCCCTCATAGATAACAGGTGCAACCTGACCAAAACATTATGGCTCAAGCAGAAGAACAGCTCAAAGTCCCAAAGCCAATACTTCTAAATGACCAACAGATAGCCAACCTATCGAATGCACAGCTCAAAACACTGGCAATCAAGATACTCACAGAACTGGTTGATTTTAGTCACAAATTAGATGAAAAATTGCAGGCTACACTAAGTGAAATGAAGGAAAATGCACAGGGAACCAATAGTGATAGAAACAACACTGGGACTAAAATCCATCAAGTGGACCAGAAGGAAGAAAGAAATGACCAAACAGAAAAGAATGAAGAAACAAGAATTCAAAAAAAGGAGGAGAGACTCAGGAACCTCCAGGACATCTTTAAATGTTCCAGCATCCGAATTATAGGGGTACCAGAAGGGGAAGGGGAAGAGCAACAAATTGAAAACTTATTTGAACAAATAATAAAGGAGAACGTCCCCAATCTGGCAAAGGAAATAGACTTCCAGGAAATCCAGGAAGCTCAGAGAGTGCCAAAGAAGTTGGACCCAAGGAGGAACACACCAAGGCACATCATAATTACATTAGTCAAGATGAAAATGAAGGAGAGAATCCTAGAAGCAGCAAGAGATAAGGGGACAGTCACCTACAAAGGAGTTCCCATCAGGCTGTCAGCGGATTTCTCAAAAGAGACCTTACAGGCAAGAAGGAGCTGGAAAGAAGTATTCCAAGTCATGAAATCCAAAGACCTACAGCCAAGATTGCTCTATCCACAAAGCTTTAATTTACAATGGAAGGGCAGATAAAGTGCTTCTCAGATAAGGTCAAGTTAAAGGAGTGCATCATCACCAAGCCCTTATTATATAAAATGTTAAAGGGACTTATCTAAGAAAAAGAAGATAAAAATATGAACAGGGAAAGGACAGCAAAGTCACAGTTATTAACAACCACACCTAAAACAAAAGCAAACTAAGAGGACAGCTAGATCAGGAGCGGAACTATAGAAATAAAGATCACATGGAGGGTTATCAACAGGGGAGTGGGAGGAGGAGAAGGGGGGAGAAGGTACAGAGAATAAGTAACATAGATGGTAGGTAGGAAATAGGACAAGGGGGAGGGCAAGAATACTATGGGATATGTAGAAGCTAAAGGACTTGTGACACATGGACATGAACTAAAGGCAGGGAATGGGGTAGAGGGGGTGTGCAGGGTGGAGGGGAATGAAGGGGGGAAATGGGACAACTGTAATGGAAAATCAATAAAATATATTTTAAAAAATGATCTAGAACAATAAGCTGTAATCCACTTGCAGTGAAAGAAGAACTATAAAAATTATTAAGAAATAGTGCTATCTTAAATTTTAATGGAAAGTTTTAACAAGTAGTATTTTGAATTTTTTAGATTACAGAAGGAAAAACAATATTTTTCCAATTGTGTTGAGCCAATAAAATGGAGGGAAACAAATCACAAGATACTGAAGAACATTCCAGCATCACGTATAAGAATATTTCATTATAATCCCAGAGTTCCTTTGTTGTATATTCAGATTAAAAACCTAAAGTGTGCTCTTATTTCTAAATTAATATATTCCATTGATAAAAGAAAGAATTTATACTCTTATTTGTTGGGTATGACTTTTTATTTGCAACTGAAACAATAAATCTACTTTGTATCTCATCTTGGTATCTCATTTTGGGTCATTTGGCTATGGCCCAAAATACTGTGTAAGGAAACTGATTTATTCAAACTAGAAGTGGACTGGTCTCTTTATGTATTCTAAGCACCAAATATATAGCTATATATAAAATTTGATGGTACATATGGGAATATAGTTACAGTATTCAATAATTTACAGAATTCAAATTAAATATGCTATATGTTATATGGTTATAAAAACCACATAACAGACTTCAGAAGGTTTTCTTCATTTGGCTGGGTGATACAATGTGCTTTTTTTCTCAATTGTACAAATGTTTGGCTTCATATAGCAATAAAATAAAAGCATTCTGCCATTTAATTGGTAGAAAATTTTTTAAATAGTTAATGAGTATAGGAAATGGTCATATATTAGAAGCTTATATTTTTTAAGTATACTTTGTTGATTATGCTGTTACAGTTGTCCCAGTTTTCCCCTCCCCTTTATACCCCTGTACCCTGCACCGCCTCTCCCTCCAGCATCCCCCCCTCCCAGCTTAGTTCATTGCCATGGATCATACACGTAAGTTGTTTGGCTTCTCCATTTCCTGTACTATTCTTAACCTCCCCCTGTCTATTTTGTGCCTACCATTTATGCTTCTTATTCCCTGTACCTTTTCCCCCATTCTTTCCCCATCCACTCCCCACTGATAACCCTCCATGTGATCTCCATTTCTGTGATTCCTGTTCTAGTTGTTAGCTTAGTTTGTTTTTGTTTTATAGATACATTTGTTGATAGTTGTGTTTGTTGTCATTTTACTGTTCATAATTTTGATCTTCTTTTTCTTAGATATGTCCCTTTAACATTTTATATAATAATACCTTGGTGACGATGAGTTCCTTTAACTTTACCTTATCCGGGAGGCACTTTATCTGCCCTTCCATTCTAAATGATAGCTTTGCTAGATAGAGCAATCTTGGATGTAGGTCCTTGCCTTTCATGACTTGGAATACTTCTTTCCAGCCCCTTCTAGCCTGCAAGGTCTCTTTTGAGAGATCAGCTGATAGTCTTATGGGAACTCCTTTGTAGGTAACTGTCTCCTTTTCTCTTGCTGCTTTTAAGATTCTCTCCTTATCTTTAATCTTGGGTAGCTTAATTGTGATTTGTCTTGGTGTGTTTCTCCTCAAGTCCAACTTGTTTGGGACTCTGAGCTCTCTGGACTCCCTGGGAGTCTATTTCCTTTGCCAGATTGGGGAAGTTTTCCTTCATTATTTGTCTAAATAAGTTTTCAATTTCTTGCTCTTCCTCTTCTCCTTCTGGAACCCCAATGATTTCAATGTTGGCACATTTAAAGTTGTCCCAGAGGTTCCTAAGCCTCTGCCCATTTTTTTTTTTTGAATTCTTGTTCCTTCATTCTGTTCAGGTTGAATGTTCATTTCTTCTTTCTGTTCCAAATCTTTGAGTCTTGGTTTCCTTCCCTTCACTGTCAGTTCCCTGTTTATTTTTCTTTATTTCACTGTGTATAGCATTCATTTCTTCCTCCATTTTGTGACCATATTCAATCATTTTTTTGTAAGCATCCTGTTTATTGATGTTTTGAACTCTTCATCTGATAGGTTGGCTATCTCCTCATTGCCCAGTTCTTTTTCTGGGGTTTTGATCTGTTCTTTCATTTGGGCCATATTTCTTTGAACATACCTGTTATGTTGTAAGGAGCAGAGCCTTAGGTATTCACCAGCGTGCTGCAACCCATTTCCCTGCATCATGATAACATATGTGGGGGAGGGGTCTGAGGGAACAATGCCACTTGCTCAGCTCATGCCCTGTTTTCAGTCACTTCCCTCACTTCCCATAAGGAAATTGTGCCTTTTCAGGTGCTGAATCCTGGGTGGGTGGGTTTGTATACATTCTAGAATCCCGTGGGCCTCTCCAACAAACTCCCCTGTGAGTCTTGAAGTTTCTCCTGCTGCCACAACCCCCAAAGATTTTTACAGTCAGAGGCTTTGAGGCTTTAGTTCCCTGCACTGGAATGTGGGTTGCACTCTGTCATGCTTCCCAGTTGTTCCTCCTGGCTTATCCACATGCAAATGTGGGAACCCCTGGTCTGCAATCCACTGCCTTGTTGTGTGTACTCACAGCCCTGGCTTCCCATCTCCACGCCTCCTACCAGTCTGGATGAATGTTTCTTTACCTCCTTGGTTGTCGGACTATCATACAGTTCGGTTTTCTGGCAGTTCTGGTTGTTTTGTGTTTTTAAACTTGTCATTGTTCATCTTTTGATTGTGCAGGGAAGAGAAGTGTATCTACCTACACCTCCATCTTAGTAGGAGCCAGAAGAGGTTTTTCTTAAGCATTTACATTTTTTCTAACAACTTATTTTTAAAAACACATATCACTTACTTTACAGATGAATTCATTCCTTACTTAATATCTTCTCTAATGTAAGATTGTCATCTCCCAGTTGTGAGATAAAATGCCAATAAAAATTCACTTTTTTCATTACTTAATTTATCTACATTTAAAAACAGGGTTTCTTAATAAATCATATACTACTACAGGAAAATATTCAAATATATTTGCATATAGTTAATGCTAATTCTTGGGTTTACCTAATGAATTTGACCATAGAAGTGATTAAAGTATCCCAGAAAGTATGTATATAAATGAGTATTGTCTTATTATTAATATTCATCTATGGAAGCAATGATGGATTAATATAGTAACAGAATTCCATTTTGGAACTGCTCAGAAGATTGTCTACCTCAAGTGTATGTTCCCTCCCTCCCCTCAACCCTACCCCCTCTCTCATACACACACACTCCTTACACATATGCCCACCATACCCCACACACATACACTCCCCACATACCACACCCACCTATACATGCACCACACAGTTGCCTTTTTTAATGCCAGACTTTCAGTCACAATAATATTACTGAACCATTCTCTCTAAATAACTTGTGATTATTTTTAAAAATCAAAGCCTACCAAAAGTGATAGAGCTGCTACCAAAAGAATGTTTAGAACATTCTGATGATATTTCTCAAAGTGGAAACTTGAAGGCATTAGTAAAATAAACATACATTGCCTCCCAAGACACTAAGAGGATCACGTTGCAGGAACCAGTCCATGCTTAGATGTGTACACTCTGGGAGGCATGTGTCTGTGGTTTTCACTGTCACATCTGAGAGAAATGTGCTTGGATAGAAAGAACTTCATCAGGTTTGGAGAAGCCTGGATTTGAGCTCTGCCATTTATACGCTGTGCAAGTTTGGGTAAGTTCCTTCACTTCTTTGGGTTTCAATTTTCTCATCTTTAGAATGAAAGAGTTTAGTCCTGGCTGGAGTGGCTCAGTTGGTTGGTGTGCCTTCCCATAGGCTAAAAGGTCACAGGTTTGATTCCTGGTCAGCACACATACCTAGGTTGCAGGTTCAATCCCTGGTCTGGGCACATACAAGAAGGCAGTTGATGGATGTTTCTCTCTCTCTCTCCCTACCTTCCTCCCCTTCCAATCTTTCTAAAAACAATGAAAAAATGTCCTCAGGTAAGGATTAAAAATAAATAAATAAAATAAGTTTATCTAGATCACCACCATCCAACAGAAATATAATGTGGGCCTCATGTCACTTTTATAGCTATGTTTAAAAGTAAAAAGAAACAGATGAAATTAATTTTAATATATTTTATTTAATCCAATATATCCAAAATATTGCCATTTTAACATCCACTCAATAAAAATTATTAATGAGATGTTATAGATTTTCTGGGGGGGGGGGTTGGTGATACTATGTCTTTGAAATCCCATGTGTAATTTATGCTCACAGCACACACCCCAATTTGGACTATCCACATTTGAAAAGCTCAATAGCCACATATGGCCAATGGTCAACATACTGGACAGCACAAATCCAGACAGTAACTAACAATTCTCTCCGTTTTAAAAACTCTATGACTAATTTCTTGTCAAAGTTAATATATTAACAGAATTAGTATAAAATTCAGCACAAGTATATGAAAACCACAGGTTAAATGCATCCATGGAACATCTACTTTCATCAGGAAATTTCCTTTCTCATCTGGCATTTTTAAACTCTAACAATCACTAAGAAGTAAAGAACTGGCAATTATCTTCTGAACTCAAGCCCACAGAGTGGATTACTTAATCTATTAAATTGGCTTAAGTCTGTTAACTAACTGCCAAATCCCCATTTCATAGTATATGATGCAGATTTGGCCTTAATCTGAAGCTTAGATCTTTATGTAATCTTGAGAATTAGGACTGTCTTTCAAATGAATAAACATCCAAAACTACTATTATAGTGAAAAAACCAGTTTAATTTCTGCTGTTTCATTTAGCCTAAATTATTAAGACTATTAAAACACTTTATATTAGTGAACTATAGTACAAGCAAATCAATATTCAATAATAGATGTCATTATCAATTAGTGTCAGTTTATTACTGGGAAAGGCCATGCTCATTAAAACAGGTGATGATATGCAGGTTCTAATTGAGAAAAATGTATAATTTAAAGACTTGAGTAGAACCTACTTGCATCAAAGGATGACTTTTCAATGATCTATTAGACCTGCAAAGGGCCTCTGCAAGTCAGTTATCTCTGGGTACAATCAAACATCATCTCAATTAGCTTGTGGGTCTGTTATACCAAACTTTACAAAAATTATATAAATGTACTTTGTGGTAGTACTGTGACGTCTTGAGCCTTTTGTTTTCCCCTCAAATTTATGAGAATAATTATAGTACACTCAAGTGTTTCTGTATTGCTGTAAGCCATTATATAACAGAATATCTATTTTTTAAAAAAGAAGTACATAAGACATCCACATGTTTTGTCAAAATACAGATGTTTCTGCAAATCTCTAAAATTTATCTCAGCTTTATAGACAGTGAAAGTTGATGGTATTAATTCACGTTTATAGGCAGCAACATAACAAGATATTATTCCTTAATAACTAGCTTAAGTTATACTGTGTCTATAAATTTGCATATAAGATAAAATCATGTCATTTGAAGTCAAGTTTCTACATGATTTTTATTATTTAAGGAGCATTCAGCAGAACCAGCCTAACACATAATAATGTTTCATTTCTGACGGAAAAAAAGTAAAGGTTATGGCTATGCCATACATAGGCACCTACAATTCCTCCAGTCAGTTATCTATTACATGAGGCCAAGTGAGGAAAGGAGCAAGGGCAAAATCAGGGAAACTCTTGATGCTGAGTGGCCCATGTCTAGTGAACAGCTAGGGGAGGTTCAGTGTTTGCTGCATGCGTGGCCATGGAGTGTATGCACTGTGGCCTGCATTCATTTTATAACTAAATAAACACAGACACAGATACATGCATATTACATAAAGTATATAAGCTTATTTACTTTTAACCAGAGGGATTTGTTAGTAAGAACTTTTAATCTGATTCTGAAGTCTGAATCTTAACTCTCCATTTGGGTGGCATCAAACTGACACCTTTCTCCTGTTTTCGTTCATTGTGCATTCCATTCATTCATCAAGTATTTATGTAATTGGCACTATGATAGGCATGGGGTGGTATAAAAAGAGTAAGTATATAATGAATGAATTATAAACACATAAAACAATAATTATTGTAAACAAAAGTATTGTTATTTGGGGAGATTAAGAAATTTGCCCAAGGTAACACAGCCTGTGAGAATCAGAACCAAGAGTCAAATCTCACTCTCTATGTCTTCCAATTATCCCATGAAACATAGCCTGGAGCTGGAAGGGAGTGTGATATATCAACGTGGCTGGGGTGGTGTCCAGATGCTTGGTCAAACACTAGTTTAGATGGTGCTGTGACAGTATCTTGTAGCTGTAAGTAACATTTACAATAAATTGACTTTAAGTAAAGAAGACTATCATCAATAATATGGGTGAACCTCATTCAAACACAATTGAAGACCTTAAGAGCAAAATCAGGTTTCCTTGAGAAGAAGGAATTCTGCCCAAAGACCATGAAATGGAAATCTTGCCTGAATTTCCATCCTGCCAGCCTGTCCTACAGATTTCAGAATCCAAAGTGCAACACAGAGTCTGCCTGAGTGGCAGCCCTCGGACCTGCTAAACTACAGATTTTGGACTTGCCAGCCCCCACGATTTTATCAACCAATTATTTAAAATCTTTCTACATATATACCCAACCCAATTGGATCTGTTTCTCTGGAGAACCCATGCTGATAAGGAGTCAGTTAAATATGGAGATTGGGAAGGCATCAAAATGTAGACAATGATGCAACTCATGGAAGTGGACAGGACACAAAAGGAGCTGAGGCACATAGGATAAAACATGAGTAGAACAGCCTTAAAGGGGCCAAAAGAAGACAAGGAGTAAAAGGAAGAGATAAGTCAAGACAAAAGAGGGTTTCCCAAAGGAGAGAAGCAATCTCGAGGAGGTGGAGTAGGGTGAGGGCTGAGTTCAGGCTCTGGTGTTTGGCAACTAGTAGCACAGCGATGACTCTGGGGGCAACCTGGAGGTTGGGATGGAAATCATACCACATTCACTGACCGTCTACCAGTGAATAAGAAGGAAGAATGTGGGAAAATGTTTGGCAATTGAGGAAAGGAAGAAAACCATGTAATAGCTCAAAAAGAAAGATTGGGGGGGGACTTTTTTTAGAATGAGGGAGATACTTGTAAATTGAAGGAAAGAAACCATCGGAGAAGATAAAGGCAGATGACAAGTGTTAGGACACCAAGTCCTAGAAGAAGCAGAGTATCCTACAAGGTGGGCTCTAGACCACAGGGTGGGGAAGAACTCTGATGGGAAGCAATGGCCTCCTTGGCTAAGGCCAGCAGTGCATAGGCGAGTGCATAGACCTGTGCTCTCATGACTTCTGCGGCTGAGACTCCGTGCCTTCATTCGACCTATCTTTTATTTTCTTAGGGAATTCAGCAGTCAGGTTATCACGAGTCTTTATTAAATAATATCTATGTGCTCAGTACTTTAAGGGATTCAAAAACACATGAGCCCTATTCTCTGCTGGTCTAGCTGTCCCACTAATATGGCCTAGTATGTAGTCAGTCACTAAACAAGCATAAAATTTTAACCATTCCTCAAGTTAAATTAGTACTTGTATTGAGTTACACAGTAAATTGTGGGAAAGTTTTAGCTAAATAGACTCATTTCTGCCAGAGATTAGCAAAAAATATTATTGGTCCTCTGCTTTTTATCGTTTGTACAAATTTTTTAATAGAAGCCTGAAAACAAAATTTCCAATACATATGATTGTCTAACCCAGAGATTTTCAACCCACGTGCCACAAAAGGATTTAAAACATGCAATACCTACTTAGTTAGAAGCATTTACCTCTTTTCTTTTAGATTGTCAAATTAAAAAATGACAAAAACCAACACAATAGCCATCTGGTGTGAACAAATCAAAATTATACCTACTTTTTTGTCAGACTGGCAAAAAATATTATGTACTTTTTGGTGTGCCACATAACTTTAGTAATTAGTTCATGTGTACCATGAGATGAAAAAGAAAATCACTGGTCCAACCACTATGCTGTACACCTGAAACTACTACAATAATATCAAATGTAAACTGTAATTAAAAAATAAAGCCAAATATAAGTAAAAAAAAGCATCACATTAAAAAAAATTTCAATACATGGTTTAGCTATAATTTCAATTATAAAAATAACTATATGGTCTTGGTGGCCACAAGAGGAGACCACGGTTCCAACTGATGATGGTAATAAAATGACGCAGTGTATTTTAACCTCTGTCTGTTCGAACATTCTGCAGACGGTACTTGAGGCAAGTGATGCCACCTGTCTTCCCTATTTTCTTAGCTGTGATTATACTATAATTATACAAATCATATGTAACAATTTATTCCTTAAAATATAAAGTAATTTACACAGTTTTCTCACATTCTGCTAAAAAGGAGATGGGTGGTTAGAGGCTAAAATATTTAGGTTCTCCAGTGAGGCATCACCTAACCCAAAAGGACAACTTTACTCATTTCAGAATGTTTTGCTGTAAAAGCAATCTTCGAAGGCAAATACAAAAGATTCTACTATGCTTAGATTTTGAAACATAAATAACCAATTTAATGCATCAGTAATGATGCACAATAGATGTCTTCTTGAAGTACCAACTCAAATAAGAGACTGATGTAATCTGCCAGATACTTCAAAGTAACTAATTTGGTAATAAGAAAAACACTTCTTTTGTGAAAACTCTCCTACTAAAAAAACTGCGGAAACATTCCCAGTTGGATATTTACTAAGTGAAAGTGTTGAACTCTCATTATAATGTTATTTAATAGGAAAAGAAGAATACTTAGATCTTTAAAAATTATCTCGAATAACATTAGGCTTTCAGAGGGAAATCTCTCTCGATACAAAGAAATAGATATTAATAGACAAGTATGACCTATTTTCGAATTGTGTATTCATATTCAATGTATTTATATTTACTGTCTTAAAATTTTTAATATCTATTAAATTTGTTGCTATTACCTTATACATCCCTTACACACAGTCTCCAGATGCCCTATCTATAAAAGAAGTATATCAGTACATTTCACTTCTCTATAAATCTTCCCCAGCAAGTGTAAGTAAAACATTTGCCAGACTCAACTTCTAAAGGTAAAGTCTTAGATCAGCTTCCTAAGTATATTCTATTATAATGCTTAAAATATTTTTCCAGGGAAAGAACCTTAGATTTCTCTCTGCTCTGTGCTCCCTTACCTATCATGGAAGCCACAATTCCAGCCTTAAAAAGGAAAAAAAAGTATAAAATTCAGCAAGTATTAAATAAGATCGTTGTTCTTTGACCAAGGCCATTTACAATTTCTTTTTGGCCCACAAATGCCAACCAAAATATAGATGTGAATTAAGACATTTTAAATTATCTGTTGTCTCTTCTCCAGGAACAGCAGCCAATCCTAGGAAAGTACCTACTATTCCATAAAGGAGCAAGGGAGGGGTTCCGATTTCTACACACTGGGCGGGGGTGGGGTGTGTCCAGAAGCGGCACACAGGAGATGGAGTCTCAGGGTTCCTTCTAATTACATTTAAAAGATCCAGGATCTAATCACCTAATTTGTGAAAAATATTTTCTTGAAAGTGGAATTTTTTATGGCTAATAAATGAGAGTCAAAATTAACATCCATATTGTTAGAGCAGAATTTTCCTTTGCTATGTATTATTGTAGGATATGTTCTCAATTAAAAAAATCTAAATAATTTGAACCGTGTAATAAGAAGCTATATTACCAATAGTGCAGCATCACACTTATTCTACAGTATTTTAGAATAAAGATATTTGCTAAATTATTCTTACTTAAATAAATGTTGTATATGCTCCATGCCAGGGTATTAGCCCTAATGGTTTTGTATGTTTGCAGATTTTCATGGCTTCTCATGACCCACTAGATGGAATTTAAGTTTATTATCCTGGCATCCAAGAACCCCAGTCTGACTTCCATCTCTCACTCCAGCCCCTGTTCTCACAGACATCTAAAGACCATGCCCTACCAAAGGGTTCTGTCCCCTAAGTGAGCCTCGCCCTCCCCACGCAGGGCCCGGGTCACACAAGCACTGCCAGACCAAATGCCTCCTCTGCTGCTGAGAGGCAAATCTGCCTCATGCCCCTCTTTCTGTAGAGAAGGCCACCTCTGCACATCTTAAATGTCAAATCATTTAAGTCAAATCATCCCTGTCCCCCAACTTCCTTAAACACTCTGCTTATATTTCTCAGACGCCAGTTATCTTCCATTTGGATTCCAGACTTTCTTCTATTCATGGTGATCAACCCCTGGGGCCGCATCTATTTTTCATTCACACCTTGAGATCCCCATACCCACATATTCTCACTTTGCCTTGTATGCAGCAGGCATTCGATAAAGGTTTATTGAATGAATTAACTTTTATGTGATCATAATGTTTTATCCAGGATTTATTACTATTTGAGCCATCACTGTGGCAAAAACTGTTACTGCCTGTAATCTCCAACAGCAAACAGTAGAAATGATTAATCTCTCAATTATAAATTCAATTGGGGGTGAGACCAGAGATCAGCCTCATTCATAAAGTGAGACAGTAGAGCCCATAATACTGACACCAGGGACTAAGTGACTGGCCTTGAATGATAGGTTTTCTTATAAGTCTGAAAAAGACACACAGTGCCTCAGAGCATACATGGGAGACGTCATCTGGCATAAAATAGAAATGGGGGCATGGTACATTGAAGTGCTTTATAATCAAGTTTTGCTGAATAGATTCTTTACTACCCAAATGAAGTGGTCAAATTTTAAACCCTCCAAATCATTGAGACTTGAAGTAATCACGAGGCTCATTTCCTGAGATGACACTTGAATCCCTGCTTAGAGTTCTCTCATCTACCTACACTGAGAAGCCTACAGTGGAAAAATTAATAAAACAGGGTTTCCTTCCATGGAACTGACAGAAAGAGTGAATCACAATTTGAAAATTACTCATCTAAAACAACAACGAAACACCCAAGCAACTTGTCTCTGGTTTAAAAAGCAATGGTACTTTTTTTTTTGGCGGGGGTGGGGGGGCAGGCAGGGGGCAGGCTGGGAACACATAGAGAGATTGAATAAATATTTGTTGAATGGATGAATCAATGACTGGCTGCTTTTTTGTTAAAATATTAAACAAGAACACTTTGACAAGAGACTCAATGCTAATATCTGAGCATGAACTTGAGGGGGAGAAATTAAACCTGTGCTTCTTGGTTGAGATCTGAGAAATGTTCCCCCGACTGTGTGTTGTTTCTCATTCTGTAGGACTAAGCTCCAGGGAAGGTCCACCGCTCTCTGATCTGCTGGGCCAGGCTTACAAACTTTAGGAAGGGAGTCTGCTTCTATTAGAATAAAAGCAGTAGTCTGCTGCCTTCCTCAGAGATATCTCAGACCAAAGGACAAAGTAAAACATAGACAGAAAGAAGGGAAAAAATACTAGGAGAAGGTAAATCACTACTAATGTTAATACTAAAAATAAAAGCAGACCATTATTTGGTGACGCTATTAAACAAAATCTCTGAACAGCACACATTGAACATGCTAGTTTATCTCAGGCTATTTTGAAGCAAATTGTACATTCCACGTAACTGACGAGACCTCCAGAAACCTTTTATATTTATGCAAGCCCAGAGAGGAGAGCAACCTACAGCAACAGATAATAGTTTGAGGACTTAAAAAGAGCATCTTCCTACCAGCTACTGTCAGAGAGAGTGGCTCACTTATTAATAAAACACAGGTGATAATCTAGCTCAGCTTTCTTCAATAGTTAGCATTTCCCAAGAACTCTTTGACAAAAAGGTGAATGACCACAGTAATTTTTCTTTATTATTTTATATAAATATTTTAGTGTTTTATGTTGTACCCCAAAACACTCATAAGTGTCTGCTATCAAAAAAAACCAACACAAGGTATGTATCTTTACCCCTCCTTCTCCGATTTTACAGGAAACTTTAGGTACTACATAGACTACATATTTCTTATGTATAGTGTTTGAATTGTTCAAAATGACAGTTTAAGGACACATCACTTGCAAGTGACTGAGCAGGGTGGAAGGTGATCTGTCTCCTGCAGCTTGCTCCTGCCACCTAGTGGGGGAGGCAGTTGCACAGTTAGGTTGTGTTTTGTGTAAGGATTGTCTCCTTCCTCTAAGAGCTAAGAACAGTCTCAGCTTCTTCCCGGGGATATGATCAAACACACGTTTCTTTCATGTTGAGGATTTCAGATAGTTTTTCTGGTAACCTTAGGTAATTTCTCCAAACCAGTCTATTCCATCTCTATTGGTTTTCTTTCAAAGCAGTTAGTTTTCATTACAATGATGAACCTAGAGAATTCAAGATAAAATAAAACCTTCTTGAATAAATTTATAATTTAACTCTGAGGGGGTAAAAAAACCATGACTTTTTACTGGTTTGCAACCATCCACTTTCCCTTACCTTGTCGTTTTCCCAAGGTCTGTGTTTTGGCTCATTCCTGTTTTTTATACTAATGTGGGGGACAAATGATACTGATCTGTATCTTTATCCTCAATTTCTCAGAGGGCCTCTACTCTCAAATCTTCAGTTATCTACTGAATCTCATCCACAGGACTGACAATTACTATGTTGACACCTAAGTCATCAATCTCCCGGAGTCACAGAGCACCGTCTCCTTCCCTTCAGCAAGCCAGTGTGGTGGGCTGAACTGGAGTGCAATTCAGGGTTAAAAATGGCAAAGAGATTTTTTAAAATATACAAAAAGTAATGAAACAAGTTAAGCCAAGGGAACAATCAGAAGTCAAGATCAGTTTACCGGGCTGGGCGGGAGGAAACATGACGACCAGGAGCTGGGGTGGAGCAGTAATAATTAACAGGAGTTGAGGTCAGGAACATAGGAAATTTGAGGCAGGTCACAAAGCTAAAGCTAAGAAAATTGGAAGTTAGAGGCAAGAGAGGCTGGAGAAAGTCCTGAGGCTTGAGGGGCATGCAAGGATTAAGAGGGCTGCAGACCAGCAGAGATCTGGAAATCTGGGGACCGGAAACACATGGCGATTAGATACAGTTTTCTACTCCACCTCTGTCCAAACAGTAACCCCCACCCTTCCAACCCCACAGGATCTGCTGGACAGTTTCCTGAGGTTCCTGACTCATATAAATTACTGCCAACCAAAATTTCCAAGATCATGAATGGCCCGATATTCCTCTTCATCTCTAGGGATTTGAAACCTACAAAGTTATTTTTAATACCTTTATTAAGGTGAAATTTATATACCACAAGGTTTATATACTGTGAATAGTTTCAAACATCACCACAATCTACTCTTAGGGCATTTCTATCTCCGCAAAAACTTCCCTGTGCCCACTTGCAGTCCGTCCCTGCTCACTGCCCACGGCTGCCACTAATGTGCTCTGAGGATTATTTGCCTTTTCTGGGAATCTCATGTAAACGGAATCATACACGTTGTGTGGGCTCTTGTATTTTGTGTTTTCATATAGCATGTTTCTGAGGATCATTTTTCTTGCAGCATGTATCATCAGTCCACTGACCTTTATTGTTAAATAGCACTCCACTGTATGGCCATCACATTTTGTTTATCCACCCACCATTTGGTGGGTATTCAGGTTAGCTATTATAAAAAACACTGCTATGAATACTCATATGTACATGTCTTTGTGTAAACATGTTAATTTTCTTAGGTAGATGTAGGAATAGAATTGCTTAATAATATGGTAAATTTGGGTAACCTTTTAAGAAATTGGCCAAGTTGTTTTCCAAAGTGGCTATATAATTTTATACTCCCACCAGCAATCCATGAAGATTTCAATTTCTCCATTCTCCTTGCCAACATTTGTTAATGTCTGCCTTTCTTAGTATAATCATCTTCATGGGTATGAGGTGGTTTTACTTTCTATTTCCTTGATGGTTAATGACATGGAGAATTTTCTCAGGTATTTATCAGCCAATTGTATATTTTCTTTGAGGAACTGTCTAATGACATCATCTATCCATCTTAATTAAGTTGCCTTCTTAGTATCTCATTTGTATATCCTAGAGACAAGTCATATTTCAAATAAATTACCTGTTAATATTTTCTTCTAGCTGGAAGCTTGCATTTTCATTTTCTTAATGGCATCTTTCAAAATATAAAGTTTTAAATTTTGATAAAGTCCAATTTGCCAATTTCTTCTTTTATGCTTTGTGCTTTTGATGGTAAATCTAAGAACTCATTGCCTAAACCAAGGTCATGAAAATTTCTCCTATAATTTTCTTATAGTTCTTTCAGTACTTTTAGGTTTTATATTTTAATTATTGCATATGGTTGAGGCAAAGGTTTGAATTCATTTTTATATAGATATTTAATTTTCCCAGTACCATTTGTTGAAAAGACTATCCTTTCACCATTTAATTTTCTTGGTATTTTGGTTGAAAATTAATGGACATAAATACAAAGGTTCATTTCTGACTGTTCCATTTGATTCTGTTCCATTGGTCTACATGTTATCCTTGTGCTACTGAGTTGAATAATATAGCTTTATAGTAAAATTTGAAATTGATGGAGATTGTGTGAAATTGATGGAGATTTGAAATTTTAAGTCAATATGGAGAAACTATCAATTTAACAATAATGAGTATTCTAATCCATGAACACTGAATGTCTTTTATATATTTAGGTCTTCTTTACTTCCTCTTAACAATGTTTTATAGTTTGCAGTATACAAGTCTGAATATCTCTTTGGTTATGTTGACTCCTAAGTATGTTATTTTTAATGCAATTTTAGTTTTGGATTGTTTCTAGTATGTAGAAATACAATTGACTTTTGTATATTGATTTGTATCCTGCAACTTTCTTGAACTTGTTTTTAAATCCTAACAGGTTTTTATGTGTTTTTTCTTAGGATCTTCTACATACAGGATCACGTCACTTGCAAAACAGATAGTTTTTGTTTTCTTTCCAAGCTGCATGTGTTCTCTCTCCTCTCCGCCTCCCCCAAACACACACCTTATTGCAGTAGCTACACTCTCTAGTATAACGGTAAGAAGTGATGAGAGCAGACACCCTTACTTAGTTCCCAAAATTGGGGGAAAAGCATTCAGTCTTTCACCATTAAGATGACATTAGCTCTAGGTTTTTTGTAGATGCCTTTTATCGTATTAAGGAATTTCCTTTCTATTCTTACATTGTTCATAGATTTTAATCAAAAATGGGTGTTTGAGTGTGTCCAATGTTTTTTCTGTGTCTATTAAGATTATCATATGATTTTCCTCATTTATTAACATGCTGTAAGCAACAGTTGACTTTCAAATGTTAAATAAACCTTTACAGTGGTGTTTAATTCTTTTTTGTTGCCTGCTCTTGTCTCTCAGTTTCAGAGGCTCTGTTCATTCTTTTTAAAAATTTTTAATTTAATCTTTATTGTATTTTTTCCATTACCATTTAGTCTCTTTATACTCATCTCCCCTCAGCAATCACCACACTGTTGTCAGTGTCCATAAGTCCTTCTTGTAGAATCTCTCCACCCTCTCACCACCCCTCCACCAATAGCTGTCATCCTGCTCTCCATTTATGAGCTGCCCCCATTTTTTTCATTCTTTTTCCTCTGTTATGCAGATTGGATAATTTTTTGATCTATCTTAAAGTCCATGGGTTCTTTATTCTGCTATCTCAGCTGTTATTGAATTAATTCCTCTAACGAATTTTTAATTTCAGTAATTACTTTTCAACTCTAATTGGCCTTTAAATTTTTTAATCTTTTTACTGAGATTCTCTATTTGTTAAGCCATGGTTGTTATATTTTCTTTAATTCTTTAAACACTGTCTCCTTTACTTCCTTAAATAGACAGATTTATTATATCTGCTTTGAAGTCTTAGGCTGCTAAGTCCAACACCTAAGCCCAACATGATCACATCTCTTGCTCTTGACTGAAGAACAGTTCTTGGCTGCAAAGAACATGACATTCACACTGTTCCACCATCCAGCTGTCAAGAATGTGCTCAACTGCCTTGATTTTACGCAACATCATTCATTCCTGGAGCTCCCACCAAGTTGAGTTTTTCTTCTCCCACAGATTTGCCAACTTCCATATTTCCATTTTCTTCTCATGTTGTTTCCCCCTATAGAAAACCCTTATAATTTATCTTTCAATTTATAGTGCATCAACTCCTAAAAGAAGCTTAATCAGGTAAATTCTTCCACTCTTGATCATTTTTATGCACCACAACCTTTCAGTATTCATATATATTATATATATTAGATATTTCTGACACCACATCATGTTGCTTTGCAATTAGTCCTCAATTGTTTCTGTATGTTTTGTTGTTTTTCCAACTTTTTCCCTTTTATATAGACTTCACTTTTTAGAGCAGTTTTAGATTCATAGTAAAATTGAGCAGAAAGTACAGAGTTCCCACATACCCTGTCTCCAACTTTTAATTACATTTAATGTTAGGCTGTCCTTATTTACAAAATAGAAAACACTTCTTAGCATCTAGTGCAGTGGTAGGCATAGAGCTGGTGCTCAGCACGAGAATGCTAAATAAATAAACTAAAATGCTTCTTGATTTCCTAGGGAAATTTTTAAAAATCTTTTAAGAAAAAATATCACTCAGGGATGTCTTTCGCTCCCTGCCCTTGAAGAACTTAATTCTTACACTCACCTCTGAGAGCAGAGGCAACATGAAAAGCATTTAATAATTAGTGTGGCATGAATACCATTCCCCTAAAATCAGGCAACAAAACAGTCCTGAAAACTCCTGTCAGCCCAAGAAATAATCCCTGAGTTCCTAAGTGGGGGAGGTCCCAGAGGTCCTGGACATATAAGGCCACGATCACAGGGAGTGAAGCATGGACCATCAGCTACTTGCCAAGTGGTATGAAAGTATTTTAGCGATCGTCATAACCATATCATGGGCATGGACTGAATATCAGTTCTGCCAACAAGTAAACTCATATTATCTGGACTTTATAATGACTCTAGAATATAGTACCTATAAAATGGACTTCTATCAATCATGAATAGTTTTGGATTTGGAGAGTAATGAGTCTCTGAAATGCAAAGTGCAGATAAGAACAGAAAACAAGCCAGATGCCAGTGTACAAGATCAGAGAGCGCAAAAGAACTAGCAGGCAAGACAAACCAAAAGGGCAGACCCTAGGTAAGTAACCATGAGTCAGAGTTCAAGGTAAGGCAGTAGAATCAGCTAAGCAGATGGTAAAAAATGCTAGGTAAGGATCCCAGCAAACAGTAGTCTAGGAAGTGGAAATGTATCAGCAACAAGGAGACTCCGACAAACCGGTAACTTCATCTGAGTTGAATATTTTCTGACTACCCTTCCGACTATGGCAAGAACCTATGTGAAGGGATGACCTCTCTTTATATATGAGCTTAGATGAACCAGATAGGAAAACAGTGAGCATACTGGTCTTTCAGACATTTAAGTGTGGGCATTGGTAGAGTGGAGATACATCTTACCAAAAGGCACCGGGTTTGCTGGTTGCTCGTCACTGTGCTGCCTACAGAGGGTAACAGAGACATTTTAAATCACTGTATTAGCCCTTATTATTTCCCCTTATTATTTTTTAAGCCCCCACATGTCATATATGTAGGGGCTTAAAAAAGTCTTCAAAGTCCTTCCATCAGAGGATGCAAAAGAGAACCCAATGATCTGAAGAGAAATTACCTGCCAACTTAAAAACAGTATCTATGTAGTGAAACAGTAAAACCAAAAATTCCAAAAATCACTGGTAACTGGTTTGTCTAAAAAGGAATTTTGGAAATGGGGAGAGGCATGACTTAATTGAAGGTGGACTGCTGAGAGAAGGTTACTGTTTTGGGGGGTTTTATATAGTGTAATAAATCATACACAACACCATAATTCGAGTTTATGAGGAAGGTAATACTGTTTAGATTGTAAAAGTGACCTCTGGTGGGCAATAACGCTCTCAACTCTGTGGCCTAGGGAGCTATATTCCATTGATCGTCACTCTAAAAAAGTCTGTATGGGCAACAGCTTTCCACTATAACTTTCACATCCATTTAGCCAATATATACATACGGTATTTCCTGGTTTTATAATGTATCTGGGTTGATTCATTTGTATGAACTGGTAACAGAATGGTTTTTAGAATATTTCCCCAACAATCTTCAAATCAACATCAATATATACACCCATAGAACAGTAGGAATATCAAAGCCCTAAAATAATTTGAAATTAGAACACTGAATTAAAAATAAAAAAATAACTAATATGAGATATGTATACAGGTCCAAAATTGAACAAAATTTATTAGGGAGAAGAATATAGAAAACATGTTTGGATGCTACTTGTACTTTAAGTTGTCTCCTGTCACATCACAAATGTGAAGTTATTTTCACAGATAACCTGTTGTGAAACCCTGAGTTAGTAACCTGAGAAACAGATCGAATCACCACACTGTAGCTGGAAAAAGTCAGGTTTTTAAAACCCAAAATTTCACACTTTCTGTTGATTAAAATAGTTATTATTCATCACTTCAGGAAAAAAGTGGGAGAAAGAAAGCAATAAGTTAAGTTCGTGGTTTTTGACTACAGTCCAAAATTATTTTATAGGCCAAGTTAATAAGTCACTTGTGTGCACAGTATCACTGGATATATGTGACCTCTTAGAAATGCAGTCATGCTGTCCTAAGCATAAATTAAATTATAAGTTGGTTATAAAATACATAATATTCAATCTTCCCACTACTTTCCCCTGTTGGTTCTAGAAAGTGCTTATATATCTGAAATGAAAGAAGTGGAAACAACAGAATATTCCTTATTGCTTAAAAAAAGAAAAAGCTCAGCTATGAAATGTTGCTAAATGGGAGTTTGGAAAGGAGACAAAAATGACCTTTGCTTGAATGAATTGTTTTCAAGGGCATTTTCAAAACAAGCTGCTTAAATGAGGCGTTTTTTATGTAAAGAATAACACATTCAGAAAGTATACAAAAAAGTGGTAAGTGTTCACTTCAGTGCAATCATCACAAAATGAACACATACATGTTCACCATCTATAACAATAAATAAAACATTATCAGTATTCCCCAGCCCCCCCTCCAAGTGACCTTTGCTACGGGCAAGCTTTCTTTTAATGCTCTGATGAACACCAATGAAGACAGACTTATTTATTATTTCCCTGGAGAATAAAATTGGTTTCTATCGTAGAGCAAATAAATAAAAAATTTACAATCAAGACTAACTGTGTTGTTATATGGGCAATACGTCTAGAAAACTGGCTCCTTTCAAAAGATAATGAACTCTGAATGACCATATTCAAAATAATACATGATACAAAATGTGAAAGGTGAATGCCTAATGTTTCTTCCTTCTAGATTGTGTGGATTACACCAGCAAACTTCTTCTGGAAAGTGGCAGATGGTAGCTATTTTAGGCTCCACAGGCACTAAGGGCTCTGTCAGAACTGCTTGTCTCTGCTGCTGCCAAGTGGAAGGGCCGTGAGTGGAAGGGCCGTAGGCAGTCCGGGAAGGAAGAGGGGTGGGTGTGTTCCAATGTAACTACATTTATGGCACTGAAAGTTGAATTCCATATAATCTTCACATCATGACATATGATCCTTTGATTTTTTCCAACCATTTCAAAATCTAAAAAATATTCCTAATTCAGGTGGTAGGCTGGGTTTGGCCTACCAGCTATACTTTGCTGACTCCTGTTCTAGTCCATCAATGAGTAAAAATTATCAATAGGGAGAATTTGTTCACTGGTGACTTTTCCTGCTGAAATACATACACACATATAGAAGATATGATTGAATCTGTAATTATGTGTGGTGATTGACATTAATTAAACTTATTGAGGTAATCATTTCACCATTTATATATCAAATCATTATGTTGTACATGTGAAACTAACACAATGTTCTATGTCAATTATACCTCAATTTAAAAAAACAACTAAAAAACAAAAACATAAAAACACTGTGTGAATTATTCACTGTGTGAATAATTACTGAAATATAAAATGTAAACAAGAAAGATGTGATTGAATTCCTTAACTATAAGATGCACTTGGGTAAAAGAGGGATTTTATATGTTGAAGTTAAAAACCAGCAAAAAAAAATTGATGTGCCTTTTTAATCTCTCTCTTAGCACTCAATTTGATAAAAAGGAAATGAAAATCAAGTTCTGTTTTGAATTTTGGCAGCTCCAGAACCTCATAGAAGGGCCTATGGCAGTGATCAGAACCTCTCTTTCAAACACCCCATGGCGCTAAGCCCCATGGGACGATGTGTGGAGCAACTGAACCACTGGAGTTCAAAACTTATACTGAACCTGGGTGAGACAAAGACTTCCGAACCCTATCACAGGTACCTCTAGGAGGATGACATGCAGTGTTATTATGCAACATCACTTAAGTGTATCTTTATATTAATAAAAAGCCTTATTTGTCTTGGGCAATTGTTGCTCAAACCTATGAAGTTACTACCTCTTCAGCTTCTGAGGGATGTAATTCCAAATGACATTGAGTAAATACTTTTTTCCATCTATTTTTAATTGTATTTTTTTCCATTACCATTTAGTCCCCTTACACCTCCCCACCACAATCACCACACTGTTGTCCATGTCCATGAGTCCTTTCATCTTTTTGCTCAATCCCTCCACCTCCTATCCTCCCCTACAACACCTGGCATCCTGCTCTCTGTCTATGATTCTGTCCCAGTTCTCCTTGTTAGTTCACAGTTTGTTCATTAGATTCCACATATGAGTGAAATAATATGGTATCTGTCTTTCTCGGACTGGTTTATTTCACTGATCATAATGTACTACAGGTCAATCCATACTGCTGCATACAGTAAAATTTTCTTCTTTTTATGGCCAAGTAATACTCCATCGTGTAAACGCCCCACAGTTGTTTTATCCACTCATCTACTGGTGGACTTGGACTGCTTCCGTATCTGGGAGATTGTAAATAACGCTGCAATGAATATAAGGGTGCTTATGCTCTTTCAAATTAGTGTTTTGGGTTCCTAAGGATATATTCCCAGAAATGGGATTGCTGGGTCAAAAGGCAGATCCACTTTTGATTTTTTTGACATATCTGCTTACTGCTTTCCACAGTGGCTGCATCAATCTGCATTCCTGCCAACAGTGCAAAAGGGTTCTCCTTTCTCCGCATCCTCACCAGGACTTGTTGCTTACTAGATGATAGCCATTCTGGCAGGTGCGAGATGGTTATCTCATCGTAGTTTTAAATTGTATTTCTCTGATGATTAGTGATGCTTGTTTTTGGTGTTGAGTTTTGTAAGTTCTTTATACATTTTGGATATTAACCCCTTGTATCAGATGTATCAGTGAATATGTTCTCCCATTCTGTGGGTTGTCCTTTTATTCTGCTGCTGTTTTCCTTTGCAGTGCAAATCTTTTTAGGTAGTCCCATTTGCTTATTTTTTCTTTTGTTTCCCTTGCCTGCGAAGACATATCTGTTAAAATAAGCAATGTCCAAGATTCTGCTGCCTATGTTTTCTTCTATGGTTTTTATGATTTCAGATCTAACATTTGAGTTTTTGACCCATTTTAAATATATTCTTGTGTGTGGTATAACAAGGTAGACTAATTTCATTTCTCTGCACATATATGTCCAATTTTCCCAACACCATTTAATGAATACACTATCTTTAGCCCATTGTGTGTGGTGGCACCTTTTGTCAAATACTAGTTGACTCTAAAGGTGAGGGCTTATTTCTAGGCTCTCTGTCCTGTTCCATTGATCTATGTGTCTGTTTTTATGCCAGTACCATGCTGTTTTGATTACAGTGGCCTTATAAGATAGTATAATGACTTTCATACTACACTGTGGGATGCTGGAATCAGGAAGAAGACCGCCAGAACTGAAGAAAGCAATTTAGAGGACACAGAGAAGGACAGAGTCACATACGTGATAGGCTAGAAAGTTAAAAGTCACAAATACATCAATAAAAGAATTAATGAAGAGATCTAGTAGGTTCCTAATGATGGTTACATGCATTCAGAGTATGTAAATATTCTGAGGTAACATTTGGAAGTACCATTAGCACCCTGGTACTTTCACAAAAATGTCCCTATAAGGCCACCACCAGAGAAAGCAAATATTCAATCTCTCTCACTCTTTCTATCAAATGATTCTACTAAATACAAGTCCTTCTAACCTTCTTAGAAATGTAATTCCATTCTAGCCTATAAACAAGTATGGAGTGCCTCCTGCCCTGGCTGGCATGGCTCAGTTGGTTGGAAGGTTGGAGCATTATCCTGAAAAACAAATGGTGGTGGCTTTGATTCCCAGTCAAGGTACATGGCCAGGCTGCAGATTCAGTCCCTGGTTGGCAACCAGTCAATGTTTCTCTCTGACAACGATGTTTCACTGCCTCTCTCCCTCTATCTCTAAAGACAATGAAGAAAATGTCTTCCAGTGAGGCCAAATTTTGTTTTCCCTAACCATGTATTGAGTACCTCCCAAGCGCCAGAGCAAAGACACAGAGAATACTGAGATACATGACTCTGCCCTGCACCTGACAGAGGTCACCACCCAGTGGGATGATCCAATAAGGCGTATTGACTGGAGTGATATCTTGGTTGGATATGATGGATCCAACCATCAAAGTTCCTCTTATGAGCAAGGACAGAATGGCCCAGACAGAAGGAACACAGCAAACAAGGACACAGAGGGAAGAAAGCATGGGATGTGGTAAGTCAGTATCACCAGAACATAAAGTGTTGTTATTGTAAGTCAGATCCAGGGTGGGTGGTGAAGGGTGGGATGGGACACACAAGCAGGGCCAAACTGAAGTGCCCTTAGATTTCACCCTATCGACCTGTGACGTCTGAAGCACGTGTGGCTACTGAGCACTTGAAACATGGCTAGTCCCAAATGAGAAGTACGAAAAATTTCCTCAATAATTTAAAAAGTTGATTACATTTTGAAATAATACTTTAGATATACTGGGTTAAATAAAATCCATTATTAGGATTAAACTGACCTGTTTTTTCAATGAGTCTACTAGAAAAATTTTAACTGTTTCCATAGAATTTAATATCTCAATGTAGTCCTTGTAGTTGATTCCTCAACAACCATTTCTACCCCAAGCATCCAAATTCATAGTGAC
This sequence comes from Sturnira hondurensis, assembly GCF_014824575.4. Lineage (NCBI taxonomy): Eukaryota > Metazoa > Chordata > Mammalia > Chiroptera > Phyllostomidae > Sturnira > Sturnira hondurensis. The sequence continues at coordinate 234,853 of NW_028098037.1, forward strand.
CTCATTTCTCTTGCCAGTGACTAGTTTAGATTTGGGCATATGACCAAACTCATGCAGGCCTGAGTTAGGAAGAAGAGATGGCTAGAGGAGTTCCTGATACAGATGTCTTTGCCCCTGAAAGGAGCCATAAGATCAGATCTCTTTTTAGATGTGGCTATATTGCCAGTGATACAGAGAACTCCCGTGGCCATCTTTCCAAAAGCAGAGGAAGGCAGAGCTAAGAAATGGAATAATCTGAGGGTTTGCTGCCATCTTTGAGCTGCTTTACTGACCAACTCTGGACTTCACACTTCCTCTGAGCTTCCTGTTATGGGCGGTAACAACACACCTTATTATTTAAGCCAGCATGTGTCAGGTTTTCTGTTACCTGTGGCCAAAAGCACCTTTGCTGATACACTCTAACAGACGAAAATTCCCTAAGGGCAAGGGAGTATATTCACTACCACTTAAGACCATCTTGTACTACAAGTTCTGTTCACAGTCCATAATCAATCAATATATTATTGTTGTGATAGTATATATACAACATGTATGAAGGCTTTTTCTCTTCACTTTAAATTACCATACAATGGCAAGACAGTATAGAATCATTACTCAGGCAAAGAGACTTTATATTAATTAGAAAAAAACTATGAGCAGCATTTAATTAATCAAAAATAAAAAAGACTATCCATTAGATTTGTAAATAGTTACATTTAATAGTTATCCTTTCATTGAGAGTTCTGTCTGCCTTGAATTCTGGTCAGAGAACACACATGGGGTACAACTCAGCTTAATTTGACTAATCTTTAAGGTGATGTAGCAAATACACAAATTCAACGGTTTATACCTGATAGAGTTCTTACAAGAATTAAGCAAAATAATGTGAGTAGAGCCTAGCACAACATCTAGTACCTGGTAAATACACTATAAATAAAATTGGTTCTTGTTTCTTTTCTCTTTGAAATGTTAATTTTTTAAATTCTAGTCCATTGACTTAACCACTCGACCACGACTACAGTGATTTTTTAAAATTCTAAGTAACGTGCTAAATATGCATTGTCACTTACTCTATATGATGATCTCACTTTGTGTTGCTAGAATTCAAGATTATAGCAAATACTAACAAACATTATAATTCACTGAAGTTGGTGCTTGGGTAAGTGGTTGATTTCTTAGTTCATCCTTTTATTTATATAAAGCAAGTAACTTTCTGAGATAATCTGAACAAAGTAAAGGAAGCAGTGATAAAACATTAACTAGAAAACACTGTAGCAGTTTCACTGACCCTCTTCCAGTTACCCACTATTTGTGAGATTGGTGGGTTGACAGTGCAGTTGGAAAGAAGATGAATAAAATGAAAATACAAAGGCAGGAAAGGAAGATTATAACTTTGAGGTTGTAACTAGGTGACTGATAATGTAATTAAGATATGGAAGCAGGGAGGTAGGTGGGAGCAGAGTCCACTTCCCCTGCTCATGGGTGAAACATCTGGTTGATCTACTGAGGAACAGACTGAACAGCCAATAGTACCCCAGTATACATGAAGAAAGGAGACCAAAAATTATACAGGACATTGAAAAAACAGACAGTAAGGAGAGTGCTTCAGGACAATAAGGTCCCCGGGTCCAGTGCAGGGACCAGGGTGGCTGCAGCTCCAGGCCCAGCGCCTGCGGGGTCTGCCACAGGGCTCTTGGGAGAGAGCTGGGTCAACTGCTCCCTCCCCTGCCAAACAAGGTTTGAGGAGCACTGGGACAGATCTGGTTGCTTGAAGCCGCAGAGAGGGGAATAAGGACTAAGTGGCAAACATACAGGGGCTGTGAGCACCCATGGAGTCTGTGGTCACCAGCTGGGGAGAGTTGAGAGTCCGGCTGTGATGAGCCCTGACCTGGATAGTCCCCAGTCTGGTTGGAGAATTGGGCCGTGTGAGAGGCAGCCTTGAACAGGAGGAATTTCTCAAAAAGCAAAAAGTGAAAAAAGAGGCACTTGGTGGCTGATCAGGGAATTCTGCAGCATCCACTCAGGTCTCCTCCCTACCCAGCCTGAGGTGGTGTAGAAGGCCCTGTGCACACTCCCTTAGCCCTGAGAAGAGTGTGCACCTGAACCTGAGGGACTGAAGGCTGACCAAATGCCAATCAGAAAGGGAGAAAAGCCCAATCACCCCTTCCCCACTCAACCTACTGCAGCCAGGAAGACAAGCAAAACGGCCAGGGCCAGTCTGAAACCAGCAGACTTTTTTAAAAAGTAATTCTTTATTTTTTTATTATAATCTTTTAATCTTTTAACTCCTTCTTCCTCTCTTTCCCGCTTTCTTGTTTTATTCCTTCTTTCTTTCTTTCCCTTTTTATCTCCTCTTTCTTCCTTCTTTTTTTTTTTCTTTAATTCCCACAAGTGAGACAAAAAAAATCCTGGAACTGTGAAAAGACCAGAGTTGGAACCAAACAGGGGGCATCCCAACAGCTGAGACAGTGAGACAAATTTCACTTTGCTACTACAAAGAACTTGCAAGTTATTGCATATTGCTATTATTTTTTTCATTATTCTTACATCTTTTATTTTATTAGTATTTTTGTATTTCTCTTCTTTCTGTTTAGTCTTCTTCCTTTGGTTTGTTAAAATGCATCATTTGACTGTTTTCCCTTGTTCTTTCTTTCATAGTGTATTTTTAATTTTCCATCTTTCACTTCACTTATATTCCATTAACACACCACTCTAGGTCCTACACTTCCTATTCTTGTTATCCAAATCACATAGATTCTGTCCTATGATTGTTGCTCCATTATTACTGTAAATAATAGCTGTTCCATACAATTGTACATACTACACAGCACCCCTCCTAGATCTTGGCTGACTCTACGGTTTCCTGAACTTTATGACTATTGTGATTAACTCTATTCTCTCACATACTACAACTATTTTCTATTCTTTACTTTCACTTTAACTCATAATCTTAGCCCTCTCAAGCTCACTGCTGTCTAGATCCAACTTACAATCCTCCCCCACTGAAAAAGAATCTGATCTGCTTTCCAGCTTTTCTAAAAAGTGGTTAGTTGGGTGAGGTATAACCACAAACACTATACATATCCAAAAGATCTCCTATCTCTTCTCTATGGGCTGGTACTGTAAATATCATAGAATATACTGTTGCTGTCTTAAACCATTTTTGCCTTCCCCCTCCAACTGATCACAAAAAAAAAAAAAGTAGTGGAAGCTGTGAACACCAGGATATCTGAGGGAAGAGAAAACCTATCAACAAAGGAACGACCAACAGATAACAACAGAAGAAGGTGAAGGAGGGAGTGAAAGTCACATTAACTCAACCCAGGACCTATCTGGAAATACAATTTAACAGTGGAGAAACTACCCAGTACAAATAACTGAATAGGAGCAAGAGAGAATCCTCAAAACCTTGTACACATGAAAGAACCAGCTTCAACACAACCTGCCCATATCTACATAACAGAATACAAGAGGTGGTGGACAGAGTAACCTTCAGTTAACCAGCTGGTGGAAAGCACCCACCAAAGAAAGACTCAACAACAATAAAAACCAAAGACATACACAGAGCCAACATAAACAACAGCCCAAGACCAGTGAGCTCAAGAGATCAAGGAGGTTGAACCACTGAATCTCACAGGTATTCTACCACAGAAGTTCATACCATAAACCCAGGAAGTCAGAACAGATAAATTTAAGAAACTGAGGCTAACAAGAAGAGTCTCACAAACAATGGGAAGACAAAGAAACAATTACTAAATAAAAGGAAAGGAGGAAGTATTAGAAAGAATGCTAAATGAAATAGACGCAGGTCAACTATTAGATACTGAGTTCAAAGCAATGGTTATAAAGAAGCTCTCAATGAGCTTACTGAGAATTACCAAAAACTACAGGGAAACTACAATGAACTCACTACAAAGTATATCAACATGAAAAGGGAAATAAAAACTATCAACAAAGGCCAAGAGGAAATGTAGACTACTATTTCTGAAATGAAGAACACTGAAGGAATCTAAAGCAGGCTTGATAAAGCAGAGGATCAGATCAGCAAGCTGGAGAACAAGGTAGAAAAAAACACTCAGAATGAGCAAGAAAAGGAAAAGAGGCTCAAAAAGAATGAAGAGGGGTTAAGGGAAATGCAGGACACATGAAACATAATAATATCCATATAATAAGGATACCAGAAGGAGAAGAAGAAGAAGAGCAAAGGATAGAAAACCTGTTTGAAAAAGTAATGATGGAAAACTTCCCTAATGTGATGAGACAAAAAGTCACACAAATAAAAAAAACAGAGAGCCCTAATCAACTGGAACCCAAAAAGGCCCACTTCAAGGCAGATCATAATTAAAATGGCAAAATTCCAAGATAAAGAGAGAACCTTAAAGCCAGCAAGAGAAAAACAGGAAGTAACATACAAGAGAGCCCCAATAAGACTAGCAAATGACTTCTCAATGGAAATGCTCCAAGTCAAAAGGGAATGGCAAGAAAGATTCCAAGTAATGAAAGCCAGAGGCCTACAACCAAGGCTACTTTACCCAGCAAGGCTCTCAATTAAAATGAAAGGCCAAATAAGGAGCTTCCCCAACAAAAGAAGGCTCAAAGAATATACTTCCTCCACACCAGCTCTGGAGGAGATGCTAAAGGGTTTGCTTTAAGAACAGTAAGAAAAACAGTGAAAGAGAGAGGAACACAGAAATGAAAAAAATGGGAATAAATAAGCACCTATCAATAAAAACCTTAAACTTAAATGGACTAAATGCTCCCATCAAAAAACATAAAATAGCTGAATGGATAAGAAAACATGACCCACGCATATGCTGCCTACAGAGGACCCACCTCAGAACAAAAACCTACACAGACTGAAGGTGAAGGACTGAAAACAAATATTCCAAGCAAATGGACGGGGAAAAAAAAAGCTGAGGCAGCAATACTCATATTGGAAAAAATAGACTTCAAAAAAAGAACCAGAAGTGACCCAGAAGGTCACTTCATAATATTCAAGGGAACAATCCATTAACAAGACATAAACATAGTAAATATACATGCACCTAACATAAGAGCACTGAAATACATAGAAAATCTTAGAGGACTTCAAGAAAGATATTGACAGCAACACAATTGTAGTAAAAGATATTAACACCCCACTGTCAAAAATGGACAGATCTTCCAAACAAAATATCGACAGAGATATTGTGGCATTGAACAATGCCCTAGAGGAAATGAACTTAACTGATATATATAGAGCCTATCATCCCAAAGAAGCTAAATACACATTCTTTCCAAATGCACATGGAATATTTCAAACACAGACCACATCATAGGATGCATAAAAAGCCTCAACAAATTCAAGAAAACTGAAATTATCCCAAGCATTTTCTCCAACCACAAGGGACTGAAACTAGAGACCAACCCCAAGGGAAAAGATGCAAAACACTCAAAATCATGGAGATTGAATAGCATGCTATTAAACAACAAATGGGTCAAGAATGAAATTAGGGAAGAAATCAAAAAGTTTCTGGAAACCAATGAGAATGAACTCACCACAACCCCAAATTTATGGGACACAGCGAAGGCAGTCCTGAGAGGGAAGTTCATAGTGATACAGGCCTACCTAAAAAAGACAGAAACATTTCAAACAAACAACCTAACCCTATGCCTCAAGGAACAACATCAAAGACAACCCAGAGCAAGTAGAAGGAAGGAAATAACCAAGATCAGAGCAGAATTAAATGACATAGAGACTAAAAGCACAATTCTACGGATCAATGAATCCAAGAGCTGGTTCTTTGAAAAGATAAACAAAATAGACAAGTCTTTAAGCAGACTCATCAAGAAAAAAAAAAGGACCCAAATAAACACAATCAGAAATGAAAAACAGGAGATTACAACTGATACCACAGAAATACAAAGGGTTGTAAGAAATCACTATGAAGAACTATATGTCAAGAAATTTGAAAACCTAGGTGAAATGGGCAAACTTCTAGAAAAACATAATCTTCCAAAATTCAATGAAGAAGAAGCAGAAAACCTGGATAGACCAATAACAGCTGATGAAATTGAAGCAGTAATCAAAAAACTCCTGACACACAAAAGCCTTGGACCAGATGGTTTCACAGGAGAATTCTACAAAGCATTTAAGGAAGAGCTAACCCCGTCCTTCACAGACTATTTCAAAAACTTCAAGACAATGGAAAACTCCTAAACTCTTTTTATGAAGCCAACATCATCCTAATCCCAAAACCAAATAAAGTCATAACAAAGAAAGAAAACTTCAGGCCAATATTGCTGACAAACATAGATGTTAAAATCCTCAATGAAATACTGGCAAACCTTATCCAGCAATACATTAAAAGGAGTATACATCATGATCAAGTGAGATTCATCCCAAGGATGCAAGGATGGTACAATACTCACACATTAATAAACATAATACATCACATAAACAAAAGGAAAGACAAAAATCACATGATCATATCAATAGATGCAGAAAAAGCAGTTGATAAGGTACAGCACCCATTTATGATAAAAACACTCAGCAAAGTGGGAATAGAGGGAGCATTCCTCAACATAACAAAGACCATACATGGGAAAAACGAAAATCTTTTCCACTAGAATCAGGAACAAGACAAGGTTGTCCACTTTCACCACTTCTATTCAATATAGTACTGGAAGTTTTAGCCGCAGCAATCAGACAAGAAAAGGAAATAAAAGGCATCCAAATCAGAAAGGAGGAAACAAAACTCTCATTGTTTGCAGATGACATGATAGTGTACATAGAAAATCCTACAGAGTCCACCCAAAAACTGCTCAATCTAATAAATGAATTTGGCAAAACAGCAGGATACAAAGTCAATATCTAGAAATCAAAGGTATTTTTGTATACTGACAATGAAACAGCAGAAGCAGAAATCAAGAAAAAAATCCCATTCAATATAGCAAAAAGAAAAATAAAATACCTAGGAATAAACCTAACCAAGGAGGTAAAAGACCTGTACTCAGAAAACTATACAAGACTGAAAAAAAATTAATGAAGACAAAAACAAATGGAAGCAGGTACCATGCTCATGGATTGGAAGAATTAACATCAGCAAAATGGCCATACTACCTAAAGCAATTTATAGATTCAAGCAATCCCTATTAAAGTTCCCATGACATATTTTACAGATATAGAGCAAACATTTCAGAAAGTTATATGGAACCATAAATGAGCCTGAATAGTTGCAGTGATTTTGAGAAAGAACAACAAGGCAGGAGGAATTACAATATCTGATTTCAAACTGTATTACAAGGACACTGTAATCAAGACAGCCTGGCACTGGCATAAGAACAGGCACATGGACCAATAGAACAGAACAGAGAGCCCAGAAATAAACTCAAGTCTCTACGGTCAATTAATATTTGACAAAGGGGGAAGAAGCATAAAATGGCGCAAAAGTAGCCTCTTCAGCAAATGGTGTTGGGACATCTGGACAGCTTTCATGCTAAAGAAAAATGAGACTCGAGCACCAACTTACACCATACACAAAAATAAATTCAAGGTGGATAAAAGACTTAAATATAAGCCATAACCCCATTAAAGTCCTAGAGTAGAACATAGGCAGGAAAATCCCAGATATTTCACACAGCAATATTTTTACTGATATGTCCCCTAGAGTAAGGGACATAAAGGAAAGAATAAATAAATGAGATCTCATCAAAATAAAAAGCTTCTGCATGGCTAAAGAAAATAGTATTAAAATAAAAGGAGAACCAACCATATGGGAAAGCATATTTGCCAATGACACCTCGGACAAGGGCTTGACCTCCAAAATACATCAAAAACTCACATGACTCCACTCTAGGAAGACAAAAAACCCAATTTAAAAATGGGTAGAAGACTTGAACAGACACTTCTCCCAGGAGGACATACAGAGGAACCAGAAATATATGAGAGGATGCTCAGCATCACTGGCCATTAGAGAGATGCAAATTAAAACCACAATGAGATGAGAAAACCACACACACTTCACACCCATCGGAATGGCCAACATAAACAAATCAACAAACAAGTGTTGAAGAGGATGCAGGGAAAAGGGAACCCTAGTGTACTGTTGGTGGGAATGCAGACTGGTGCAGCCACTATGAAAAACAACATGGAAGTTCCTTAGAAAACTAAAAATGGAACTGCCTTTTGATCCAGCAATTCTGCTGTTGGGATTATTCTAAGAGCCCTGAAACACCAATCCAAAAGAACCTATGCACCCCAATATTCACAGCAGCACAATTGACAACAGCCAAGTGCTGGAAGCAACCTAAGTGTTCATCAGCAAATGAGTGGATCAAAAAACTATGGTACATTTACACAATGTAATTCTACAAAACAGAAAGCAAGAAGGAGCTTTTACCTTTTGCAACAGCATGATGGAACTGGAGAGCATTATGCTAAGTGAAAAGGGGGTGAGGGAAAAATACCATATGATCTTAACTGGAACATAATCAACAACAACAAAAAAGCAAACAAAATATAACCAGAGACATTAAAATTAAGAACAATCTAACAATAGCCAGAGGGGAGGGGTGAGAGGCTAGTGGGGAGAAGGGTTATCAGGAACTACTATAAAAGACGCATGGACAAAACCAAGGGGGAGGGTGGAAGCAAAGGAGGGAGGTGGGCTTGGACAGGGTGGAGAGAAAATACAGACAACTGCAATTGAACAACAATAAAATAACTTAAAACAAAAGATATGGAGAAGAAGAGGTGTACTCCCTAACACCTAAGAATGATGATAAAGATGTAGAAAGCTTACCAAGCCAGCAGGAGACAGTAAAGAATTCATAATGAGTTATACCAAGGTAGAAGATTTTAAAAATCTTTCTGCTTCATAATAAGAATTTTGCTTTTAATAACATACACTAATGTAAATTTAATTTCCAAATAGGATGTACTGAAAAAATATTGAGTGAAGTCCTTACTAGCTCAAGTTTAATAATGTTTTTTTCTCAACTTACAAATAAGAATGGTAATTCTTTTTACCCTTACCTGAAGACATGTTTCCATTGATTTTAGAGAGAGAGGCAGGGAGAGAGAAACATTGATGTGAGAGAGAAATATCAATTGGTTATTGGAGATTGAACCTGCAACCTAGGTATGTGCCCTGACCAGGAATTAATTTGGCAACCTTTCACTGCACAGAATGAAGCTCCAACCAACTAAGCCACACAGCCAGGGCAGGATGATGGTTCTTCACTGAAACCACCATGTGATCAACAAATTTTAAAGTTCACAAGACTGTTGACTCAGGAAGGACTATAATGAGTTAGTTACTTGGCTTATTACAAGAGCTATAAGTTACCAGTAGTTATCCTTGTATGTTCTAGTGTGTCCACTATAGTACTCCCACAGCGCTGTTCAGTTAATGTGTTTCCTGAAAAAAAAAAATCAGTATCTGAAATTTAAATTTACGTTTTTATTCTGGACAATTAAACTAATGTGAATTTACAATGTAACACTTGTTGTGATGAATAAGGAAAACAGTGGATGGTCTCACCCAGATACCAGGAAGGCCCTCCAGTCAAACACCAGCCTGAATGACTGTCCAGTGCCTAGATGGAAATTCAGTTCCCAAATGGGAAATACTTGGCCTAGAGACCCTTCCCTGAAGTCAGACAGGGGCAGGCAGACAGCACTTCTGGATACTAATTATTCCAGAAGACCTGAAGTGGCGTTAACTAACCAAGGGCATTCTGAGGAGCTCTAAATTGGGCTGTTAGTTAAAGTTAGTGCATTTCCAAGGTGGATCCAACATACGCAGAGAATACAGGAAAGCAATCTCCTAGGGATCAGTACCGCATGCACATGAGAAACCAGTAAAAGGTTGAAAATGGCATTCTTAAAAACTTAAGTTTGTTGAGGTATACTTTATATAGTTAAGTGTACCCTTTTTACTACACATCCTATGAATTTGATAAAAGCATATGCTCATGTTTCTACCTCCACAATATAGTAATTTCTGTCGCACCCCCCACCCCCCGCAAATTCCCTCATGACAACTTGTGGCCAATCCCTCCCCAGCCCCTGACAACCACTGATCTGGTTTCTATCCCTATAGTTTGCTTTTCCAGAACATCACACAAATTAAATGCACATTACAGAGCCTTTTGCATCTGGTTTCTTTTATCTATTGTGCAGTAACTGGCAATGAGGCCAGTGAGAGGGAGACAAGTGAATGGAAAGGAGAGCAGGGACTGAAATGGGAGAGATGGCAGGGGGGCAGTCACATATGACTTGCATGCCATAACAAACCTGGACTATCAGTGTGAAGAAAAGCCACTGGAAGATTTTCAGCAGCTCAGTAATGTGATCTCATTAACTTAAAAATAATTAAGGGGGACATCCAATCAAGATGGTGAAATAGGTAAACATGGCTTGCCTCCTCCCACAAACACATCAAAATTACAACTAACCTATAGAGCAACCATCACTCAGAACCATCAGAAATTGAGTTGAATGGACGTCTGACAACTATGGAATCAAAGAAACCACATCCACCAAGACTGGTAGGAGAGGCTGAGATGCAGAATGGGCTGGTCCCACATCCACATGTGGTGGATAAAAATTCGAGGGAGATATCTAGGGAGCGAGAAGTCCCACACCAGGACCCCCCACCTAAGGTTCCAGTGCCAGGAAGATAAGTCCCCATAACTCCTGTCTGTAAAAACCAGTGAGGACTGAGTTGGTAGAAGAAAATTCTGGAGTCCCAAGCAATTCCTGTTAAAGAACCCCCACACAAACTTACTCAGACTCATTCCCTCTGAGCTCCAGCACAAGGTTAGTAGCTTGAAAGGCACCCGTGGCATACAGGGAGAAACTGAAGTGTCTGGCATCAAGGTAGGAGCTGGAGGACTGCTTGCTCCCAGAGAGAGAGGTGGGCAAAGGCCATTGTCCCTTTTCTGAACCCTCCTGCCTCAGAGCCACAGAGCCAGATAGCTGGTGCCATATCTGAGACTCCATCAGATATGGCTAACACTGTTTGCCCCACCCTGGAGATCCCCTGACAATCCATCCCATCCAATTTATGGGACCACCACGTTGTTTTTCCATATAAATGGCTGGTTTTGGCTCATGCTTCACAACTTCTTACATCTTCTCAAACAAGCCACAGTCAGTCTCAATGAGCCCTCTGCCCCCCAGACCTTTTGTGAAGTAGTCCCAGGCCTACACTAGCAAAGCCAGCCTAGATTGACAGCTTGGCTTTGCCTGAGAATCTCCAAGCTCAGCATAAGCAGCAGCCATCTTAGATTGCTTTATAGCTCAGGCAGGGTAACCCGGGGCAAAACACAGGTGAGGACTGACCTTGCCATGTACCACCAGGGAAACCTCAGAGACTGCACACCCAGTGGACAGCTACATACCATGTCAAAGCACCACCACCTAGACCTTGATCAGCTGATCCTATATAGAGGGTGGAGGTTGGTGGTCAGTGTCACCACCAGTTCTTGCAACTGACTAGCCTGGGTAAATCCCTCTCAATGATGCACCCACAGCAATCAAGGATCAATTATAAGAGAGAGGTATACTCAGCCGACGTGGAGGGTGCGCCTCAAGTACCCAGCTTGTGTGATAAGGGGAGGCTGTGTTACTGGACCCTACAGGACAACCACTACATTAGGACGTGCTGTTAAGACAGGGAGTCATAGCAGGTCTACTTACTGAGTATAAACAAAGACAGTAAGAGGAGGAGACAAAGAAATGAGGAGACAAAGAAATGCCAAAATGAGGAGACAAAGAAACATGGCCCTTCTATTCTTTGAAATAGAAGAAGAGTTCAAAATTTCAGAAAAGGAACTAAACAAAATGGAGACAAGCAATTGATCAGATGCAGAGTTCAAAACACTGGTGATAATGATGCTCAAGGAGGATCATTAAGGACCTCAGCAGCATAGAAAGGATCCACTCAGAAACAATGGATACACTAATTAAAATAAAGAACAATTTACAGGGAAACAACAGTAGAGCGGATGAAGCCAAGATCAAATCAGTGATTTGGAACATGAGGAAGCAAAAAACAACCAATCGGAACATCAAGAAGGAAAAAGAATTTTTAAAAATAAGGATAGTTAAACAGCCTCTGGGACCACTTCAAGCAATATATAACATTTGCATCATAGGGGTACCAGAAGGAGAAGAGAAAACCAAAAAAAAATGGGAATCTATTTGAAAAAAAATGATGAAAGAAAACTTCCCTAATTTGGTGAAGGAAATAGAAAGGCAAGTCCAGGAAGCACAGAGAGTCCCAAAAAGATGATGCAAAGAGGCCCACTCCAAAGCACATCAAAATTAAAATGTCAAAAGTTAAAGATAAAGAGAGATTCTTTAATGCAGCATGGGAAAAATAGTTACAGGAGAATCCCCATAAGACTGTCAGCTGATTTCTCAAAAGAAATCTTACAGAATAGAAGGGATTGGCAAAAAATACGCAAAGTCATGAAATGCAGGGACCTACAGCTAAGATTGCTCTACCCAGCAAAGATATTATTTAGAATCGAAGGCAGATAAAGTTCTCCTAGACAAGAAAAAACTAAAGGAGTTCATCATCACCAAACCATTATTATATGAAATGTTAAAGGGACTTATTTTAAAAAAGAAGATAAAAAACTATGAACAGTGAAATGACAACAAACACAACTATCAACAACCAACTGAACCTAAAATACAAAAACAAAAACTAAGCAAACAACTAAAAGAGGATCAGAATCACAGAAGCCCTGGCTGGTGTAGCTCAGTGGATTGAGCATGGGCCTATGAACCAAAGGATGGTGGTCTGATTCCCAGTCAGGGCACATGCCTGGGTTGCAGGGTAGTTCCCGGCAGGGGACGCACAAGAGGCAACCATACGTTGATATTCTCTCCCTCTCTCCTTCCTTTCCTCTCTAAAGATAAATAAATAAATAAATCTTGTAAAAAAGAAGCATAATACTTAGGAAAAATTTTTAAAAAATAGACAAGGGGAGGTTAAGAAGAGTATAGGAAATATAGAAGATAAAGAACTTATATGTACAACCCATGGACATGAACTAAGGGAGGGGGGAAATGCTGGAGGGTGGGGACAGGGTATAGGGAGAAGATGGATAAAGGGAGAAAAAAATGGGACAACTGTAATAGCATAATCAAGAAAATATACTCAAAAAAAGAATATTACCAAAACTGAAAAAAATGATTTAAAAAAAGAAATAATACAGTTTTCAGATTTTTAGCCTTACTTCAAAAATAAAACTTTAAAAACAACACTAGAACATTATTTGAATAATATCCCGGGTTATGGGAGTAGTGGGTGGCTCTGAAAATTCACATGGTTAATTTATATATTCTGTAATACTAAACTCTCTTCAACAGAACTGAGTATATTATCCTGAGATATCCACATTGCTTTGCTGACACCTCTTCCCATATATAATTATTAATAATAACTTCCAGGGCCACTATTTCTTCATTATAAGAGGATTCTATGTTTAAATTAATAATAAACTTCAAACTAGATGTCTAAAATAATTTAAATCTCCTAAGACTTCGGTTTCCCAATATAAAAACTTTGGTTTTTCAAAAATTTAGCACATGATGGTAGCAGATAATGCTCTGAGTAGGCAAAAGTAAGTTTATAGTTGTGAGAACATGAAACACAATTTATTCTTGTATCATTACTTGTTAGTTATTGTATTACTTATTTGTTTTACAACTGTGAACCTACTTTTGCCCACACCTGTGTTAGGGAAAGCAAAGCTGCATGTGTGCACACAGCCTTCCATTTGTTGGTCTCTAATTTCTTCCCTGGGCCATAACATAGAAAACTGTCAGCGGCATATTATGCCTGGTCATGGCTGGCTTCAATGGAGCTTCCACTAGCATGGAAAGTCACCTGCACAGGGCCTAATGTCAGACAGGCCACACACTCTTCGCCACTTTGTCTATCACAGTACTGAGCCTACAATAGAACACACATCATCTGTTGAGCACCACTTGTTAGGACAGAGCCTGACGCAACAGGTCCTTTGTACAGGGTCTAGATTTCAAGAAAACCTCAAATAATTTATGTAGCACATATTTCAAATATTGAGAACCTTATTGGGACTTTCCAGTATGTATGGGAAATGTATTAATTCTACTCTGTGTATACTTTCAAGGTTTAAGAGTTTAGTAAATGCTTTACAAAATGTTTATAGTTAGTAGAAACTTCACAACTCAATGCTACACCAATCCTTATGGTCCACATTTTCATAATGCACAAAGGACTCAAGGGTATGTGTTAAGTCAGAGTTCATTCGATTGTAATGGTACTTTGTCAACCTCAATTTCCTCTCATCTTTGACTCTGTGTATGTGATTGTCACTTAATTAGTAGTGACATTCTTTTATTTATACATTATACCCCCTATAAAACCACTGTTAAATATATATCACTATATCATGTTCTGCCTGAAATTTTGACAGTACAATCAAATTGAATTAAATTAAGATGATTTTCAATGTGCAGACCAAAATAAAGTTACTATAATATTATTTTCCTTTCTGTGAAATGCAATCAAGCATTATTAAAAGCACATTTAAGATACTCCATATCCGAGGCAGTGTATGGGGTCGGGGCAGGTAGGGGGAGTGTGAGTCCATCTTCCCACAAGGAAGATTCCCATCCTCCCATTTATCTGCTTTCAAAAAAGTTCTTTTAATCAGTTTTTATTGCATTCTAAGCCAATCAAGTAAATACAGCATTGCTTTTGTGATAAATTAATGAAAATATGCCTAAAGAATGGGGTTTTTACTAACTGCATCATAGGAAAATTGGCTTTATTAGGTATAACTCACTCAATTTGTTAAATTCGTGTAGACTTAGGGTAAAAACTGAAGTGAAAATCCTGAATTTGTGAGGAAGAAAATTAAAACATACTAGTTCCCTGTCTGAGGTTTAGTTCTATTTGCTGCATACTCTCCATATTAACTTCATTACAGATATGGTCCACATACATTTTGTCATGTTTAGTACAGATCTGAATGAAAATAAACAATATAAATCCCAGCCTAATGGTATAATAATTCAACTTTTTAAAACCAACAGGGTTGTTATGATGGGCCATCGGCCTCCATGAAGGTAGGGAAACTTCTGGAGTTCAAATGAAGTCAATATGTAAAGCTTTGTCTCCAAAGTACTTCAAAGATTTTATTATGAAAATAGTTTTCAAAGTTAACTTTGAGGAAACAGATTTGACAACCATTCTAATTCACTGTATTATGCCTCCTGAGCAAACTAAAAGGTCACTCAGTGTATATACATTCAAGATTGTGGAAGTGTTTACTATGCATCAGCTAAATGTGAGGGAAATGAAACTTATCACACAAGAGGTTTATGCAAAAATCAATATAACAGCTATAGTTCACAGCCATTTATAATACAGTTAACATGTTTTTGTCTCATTTAGTGCTATTATAAAACATACTTTTTAAAACAAAGTACGATCACCATCTGACATCAGTTGAAAGTCCATGTAAAGACATGAAACTCTCCTAAACATCCAAACTGGTAGTGAAAATGCTTATGTGTTGGCCAACTTATTGCAGTTCTATTCTTTCTTCTAGAGAAATAAAATTTAGAAAGGGAAGGAATACCACAAGACAATTCCAGTTGAAAAATGAAGTTTTAAACTTCATTTTCATCAGTGGCTGGAATACTATTTCTCAAATATTTAACTTTTCTCCTGTCTATAATTCACTGTGAACTTAAAATCCCCTACAAAATACCACGTACCCTGCAGACAGTCAATATTGGTGTATGTGTATAACTCATGTATAAAAGAAAAATCTAATGGTACAAGTTTGCACACAGCACCAAAGGAAATGTCACAGCATTCGGTGAATGTGACAGTGATTGTTAATTTTCCATGATTCTTCCACAGAAATTCTTAACAGGGCACTTGGATGCTCAGAATAATTTCTCAGGCTTCCTTGTGGCTCCGAATCAGCTATATGACCAAGGAGGATGTGAGTGAAGGAATTCTGTGGCAGCTTCCTGGAAACTTTAAAAAAGAATTCAGGTGTGTGCCTTTTGTTCTCCTTCTCTATCTGTTTTGTCAACCCACTGCTTGGATGTGGACACTGACATCTTTGACCATGAGGACAAAGGATGAAACAAGAGACAGCAGAGTGGTGAGTGGCAGGGAACCTGGGTCCCTGAAGACTTCAAGGGACAGAACCATCATGCTAGCCCTAGACTGCAAGCTTTATGTGACAGAAGAATAAACATCTATTTTCTTTAAGTCATTGGGCTTTTTATCAATCACAGAACTCAATCCCAGTGGGATTTTCTCCTATTGCCCCAGAATCAACAGAACCCACAGACAACAAAAGAAGCCCTAAAGTACTGCTAACATTTAGGCCTAGGACTCATTCCCTTCCCCCACACCTTTAGTAAGAGTCAGCAGAACTGGTCCAAACATAAAAAATTCTCAAAGGAACTCAGAGGACTCAGTGAACGGGAGAGAATCATCTTAATTGTCAGTTTGAGGAATACGGTATTTCCAGTGAGGAGGCTAGCTCTAAGAAAACAGCTGGCAGAAAAGGGGGTGCCCCCAAGAAAGGGAGACTGACATCTTGTCCCCGGCATCAGCCTAGCTGAGAATTGAACCTGTAGGTCCCTTTGAAAGAAATCTTGACTGGGTCTGATGTATGTCCCTAGCAGTTTGGAAGTGAATGAAAATATACAGGCTGAATATGGAGAAAATGAGAGCTTGTTGAAGGAGCCTTGGGCACATACTGTACTAGGATGAAAAGATACATGGTTGCCTCTCGTGAGTCCCCTGCTGGGAACTGGCCTGCAACACAGGCATGTGCCCTGACTGGGAATTGAACCATGATCTTGTGGTTCGCAGGCCCGAGCTCAATCCACTGAGCTACACCAGCCAGGGCCCCAAAGCCTTTTTATGAGGCCAGCATCATCCTAATCCCAATACCAGATAAAGACACAACAAAGAAAGAAAACTTCAGGCTAATATCACTGATGAACACAGATGCTAAAATCCTCAAGGAAATACTGGCAAACCATATTCAGCAATACATTAAAAGGATTGTACATCATACAGCATGATCAGGTGGGATTCATCCCAAGGATGCAAGGATGGTACAATATTCATAAATCAATAAACATAATACACCACATAAACAAAACAAAAGACAAAAATCACATGATCATATCAATAGATGTGGAAAAAGCAGTTGATAAGGTACAACACCCATTTACGATAAAAACACTCAGCAAAGTGGGAAGAGAGGGAGCATTCCTCAACATAATAAAGGCCATATATGAGGGACCTACAGTCAACATCATACTCAATGGGCAAAAACAAAAAACTCTCCCACTAAGATCAGGAACAATACAAGGTTGTCCACTTTCACCACTTCTATTCAATATAGTATTGGAAGTCCTAGCCACAGCAATCAAACCAGATAAAGAAATAAAAGGCATCCAAACTGCAAAAAGGACACAAAACTGTCATTGTTTGCAGATGACATGATAGTGTACACAAAAAACCCATAGACTCCACAGAAAAACTGCTCAGCCTAATAAATGAATTTGGAAAAATAGCGGGATACAAAGTCAATACTCAGAAATCAAAGGCATTTTTGTACACCAACAATGAAATACCAGAAACAGAAATCCGGAAAAAATCCCATTTGATATAGCAACAAGAAAAATAAAATAGCTAGGAATAAACCTAACCAAGGAGGTAAAAGACCTATACTCAGAAAACTACACAACACTGAAGAAAAAAATTGAGGACACAAACAAATGGAAACATACACATGTTCATGGACTGGAAGAATTAACATCATCAAATTGACAATACTACCCAAAGCAATGTATAAATTCAATGCAATCCCTATTAAAGTATCAATGGCATGCTTGATATAGAACAAACACTTCAAAAATCTACATGGAACTATAAACAACCCTGAATAGCTGCAGCAATTTTGAGAAAGAAGAGCAAAGCAGGAGGAACCATGATACCTGATATCAAAATGCATTATGAAGCCACTGTAATCAAAATAGCCTGGTACAAGCATAAGAACAGACACATTGTACTTCCGGCCAAGATGGAAGTGTAGGTGGAAATAGTATACCTCCTCGTACAACCAAATTTAAGGACACCAAAGATTTAGAGACAAAAACACAACCAAAACCGACAAAAAATTGAACTCTTTGGAAGTTTGACAGCAAACAACCATTCATCCAGACTGGTAAGAGGGGTGGAGCTGGGAGTTGGCGGAGGGGGGTCGAGGCAGGGAAACGCAGTGGCTACCAGTCGACCCAAGCGTGCAGGTAGCAGTTGGCAGATCCCAGGTGTGGAGTAGCAACAAGCAGACCCAGTGAGAGCACAAGGTGGCTGGCTGACCACGGTCACACATTCACATGCAGATAAACCAGGTGAAAAACCGTACAGTGAGACAGACCACACAACCCAGGGCCCTAGCTCCAGGAAATAGAGCCTAAAAGCACTTATTGAAAAAATTTGGTGGGGGTGGGGGTTGAGGTGACAGAAGAAGCACCCAGCTTCACAGGAGAGTTCATTGAGGAAAATCACAGGGTCCTAGAACATACGCAAACCCACCCATCCGGGAACCAGCACCAGAAGGGCCCAATTTGCTTGTGGGAAGCGGCAGAGGGGACCAAAATCCCAGAGAGAGTAGAACAAACCCCATATCTCCTTCTCTGACTCCACCCCCAGTCACAACCTAGTAACTGGGTTGACCTTCCCTGGTGAACACCTAAGCTTTTGCCCCTCATACATAACAGGTGTGAACAGACCAAAACATTATGGCTCAAGCAGAAGAATAACTCAAAGCCCCAGAGCCAATACTTCTAAGTGACAAAGAGATAGCCAACCTATCAGATGCACGGTTCAAAATACTGGTGATCAGGATGCTCAGAGAACGGGTTGATTTTAGTCACAAATTAGAAGAACAAATGAAGGCTACACTAAGTGAAATGAAGCAAAATGCACAGGGAACCAATAGTGATGGAAAGAAAACTGGGACTCAAATCAATGGAGTGGGTCAGAAGGAAGAAAGAAACATCCAACCAGAAAAGAATGAAGAAACAAAAATTCAAAATATGAGGAGAGGCTTAGGAACCTCCAGGACATCTTTAAATGTTCCAACATCTGAATTATAGGGGTACCAGAAGGGGAAGAGGAAGAGCAAAAAGTGGAAACCTTATTTGAACAAATAATAAAGGAGAATTTCCCCAGTCTGGCAAAGGAAATAGACTTTCACGAAATCCAGGAAGCTCAGAGTCCCAAAGAAGTTGGACCCAAGAAGGAACACACCAAGGCATATCATAATTACACTAGCCAAGATTAAAATGAAGGAGAGAATTCTAGAAGCAGCAAGAGATAAGGGGACAGTCACATACAAAGGAGTTCCCATCAGACTATCTGTTGATTTCTCCAAAGAGACTTTGCAGGCAAGATGGGGCTGGAAAGAAGCATTCCAAGTCATGAAATCCAAAGACCTACATCCAACATTACTCTATCCAGCAAAGCTATCATTTAGAATGGAAGGGCAGATAAAGTGCTTCTCAGGTAAGATCAAATTCAAGGAGTTCATCATCACCAAGCCCTTATTATGTGAAATGTTAAAGGGACTTATCGAAGAAAAAGGAGTTAAACTCACACTTATTAACAACCACACCTAAAACAAAAGCAAACTCAGCAAACAACTAGAACAGGAACAGAATCACAGAAATGGAGATCACATGGAGGCTTATCAGCAAGGAGGGGGAGGGGAGAGAATGGAGGGAAGGGTACAAAGAATAAAAAGTATGAATAATAAGTAAAAAATAGATAGGGAGAGGTTAAGAATAGTACAGGAAATGGAGAAGCCACAGAACTCATATGTATAACTCATAGACATAAACTAAGCAGGGTAGAGATGTGGATGAGAGGGGTGTGTGCAGGGTGGAGGGGAATAAAGAGGGGAAAATGGGACAACTGTAATAGCATAATCAATAAAATATATTTTAAAAATAGGGTCTCTGTAGGTATAATTAAATTAAGGCTATCAGGATAAGGTCATCCTAGATTTAGAGTGGTCCCTAACTCCAACAACAAGTGTCCTTTCAGCTTTTCTAATTTTTTGAATTATTTTCTTATGACAGATGTCAAGTTTATCAGTAATTAATTAAATGGTCAATTCAGTGGTCATGAAAAACAGCTGGTAGAGTTGCAGCTTTGGGTAATGGAAGAATAAATTCACTGTACCAAGTCTCTTGCAGATAAGATAAAACACAGACAAAATGAAAAAAAAAATATCTGAAGACACTGGAATGTTATCAAAAGCAGGTACACACCAGAGCACAGTTTTCCCTTGAAAGACCCAAAATTGTGAGTTTGTGGGGGTGGTGTGGGTGGGTGGTGTTGCCTGAGGGTATTCTTTCTTCCTACGGTTCTACGGGTGAAAAACTGCAGTCTCATCCGCTGCAGATGGCAGAGGAAGGGTTTGAGAGGACAGATGAGCTGGACATTGAGGGAGGAAATCCCAGAAGTAATGTAGCTGCATGAATGACAAAACTCTAAATCTACCCAAATTCCTGACTGAGTATGGACTTTACATGTACAGGGAAGGCCATAAAGGGTTCAATGTAAAAGTGGGCACAAAAAAGTGAGGGAATCATTAAGATCTGAAAATCTATGTTTTTTAATAGATTGTGGTCCTTAAAGTGCACAAAACTAGAGTGCTAGGAAGCTAAAGTTTTGCTGGACTGGAGTACCAGTAGATGTGGGGGTGGTAGATCAGCTGAAAATTTAGGAGGAAGGCAGAAATGCTGGAAGCTGAGACATGCAAAGAGAGTGGACTCCGAAATCTGAGAATAAACTGGGCCCAAATAATTATGCAGGCACTGGGAAGACTGCAAGAGAAAATACCACAGCTGAAAGCTGAAAGAACTAAGTGGGGATATCAGCAAGGAATGTCACTAGGAGGGAGACAAAGCTTGCACTTTCAGATCAGACAACTTAACTGAGTACTTGACCAAAACCAAAAACAATAATCTGCAAGAAAAAATGACAGAGTTGCTGTACCATATTATGCCAATGTCCATTTTTCAAACAAAAGTTGGACATGCCAAAAAAAAAAAAAAAACCCAACAGGAAAAGGCGAACCACAGTCACACAAAGAGAGTCAATGAAGCCCTGGCTGGTATGGCTCAGTGGATCGAGCACCAGCCTGCAAACCAAAGGGTTGCTGGTTTGAGTCCCAGCCAGGGCACATGCCTGGGTTGTGGGGCCAGGTTCCCCAGAAGGGAGTGCCTGAAAGGCAACCACACATTGATGTTTCTCTACCTTTCTCCCCCCCTTCCCAACTCTAAAAAATAAGTAAAATCTTTAAAAAAAGAGAGAGAGAGAGGGCCAAAAAAGAGAGAGTCAACAGAAAGACTCCTAATGGGTGAATTACTGGATTTAGATGACAAAAACTTCAAGCAGCTATTATGAACATATTCCAATAAATCAAGAAAGAAATAGACTAAAAAGAACAAAATGGAAAGTGTTAGATAAAAATTACAGTAACTGAAATGAAAAAAATTTATTATATGGGTTTAACAGCAAATTAGAGAATACAGAGAAAAGAACAGATTAATTTAAAAACAGATCAGGAGAAATTACATAATCCAAAACTGGAAAAAATAAACAGTCCCAGAGTCCTGTGAGACAATATCAAGTCCCAATGTATAACTGGAGCTCCCAAAGGAGGAGGAGGAGAGAGAAAAGGGTATAGAATTTTTCTAAAAGGGCACCAAAAACTTTCCAAAGCTACTGAAAGATATTATGTTGTCATTCTAAGAAGCTAAATGAACCCCAGGCAGAATTAAAACAATCCTAGATATGGCATAGCCCAGGGGTGTCACACTCATGTTCACTGGGGGGCCACATCAGCCTCGAGGTTGCCTTCAAAGGACCGAATGTAATTTTAGGACTGTATAAGTGTAACTACCCCTTAACTAGGGGCAAGAAGCTCAGTGCTGCCTTCCAGTAGACACAAGGTGCTGGGCAGGATAAAACAAGATGGAGGGCCAGATTTGGCCTGCAGGCCTTGTGTTTGCCACCTGTGGCATAGCCAAATTGGTGATACCAAAGATGAACAGAGTATCTTAATAGTAGCTACCATAAAACAACACATTACAAACATGGTAGAGAAATAGCTGGCCAACCTATAGCGAAAAAAACCTTCAACCCTCACCATCCCCCACACACAAAATTAACTTTAAGTGGATCTTAGGTTTAAACAAAAGAAATACCATAAAATGTCTAGGAAAAAAGAGAAAAATCTTTGCAAATGTGAGGTAGTCAAAGATTTCTTAGCAAAGACTATATTTTTTAAAAAATGGAGAGTTGAACACCAAAATGGAAAACTTCAACTTTTTAAAAGATACCATTAAGATGATAAAAAACAAGTCACAGGAAGGGAGAAAATATCTATAACACAAAGGACTTATATACAAAACATATATTTTTTAAAAACTCTTATAACTCCACAATAAGAAAAAATCCAAATAAAACTGCGTAAAAGATGTGGGTGTTTCAAGAAGATATATAATTGCTAATAAACACAATAAAAGCAGCTATTATTATTGGTCAAGAGCAAAATAGAAATTTAAATATCAGTGAGATATCACTGTACCATTTATAGAATAAGACTGATCATTACCAATGCATGAAAAGCTCATTCACTGTTCTCAGGGCTGTAATGATACAACACATTGAAAAAGAATCTGGTATTTTCTTACAAGTTTCAAGGTACACTTACCATGTTACCTAGCAATTCCACTCCAAGGTATTTTTCAAGAGAATCAGAAACATGTTCTGCACAAAATGTTGTAAGTGAATATTCATAAATAGCGTTATTCATAATATCCCCAAACTATAAATAATTCAAATGTCCATCAACAGGTAACCTAATAATTTTTAGTATATATCCATATAATTAACTAGTACTTTGCAATAAAGGAACAACCTACTGAGATACACAACATGGATGAATCTCAGAAATATTACAGTGACAAAGCCAGACACAAAACTGCATGACATAGGGTTCCATGGATTGAAATTCTTGAAACAAACAAGCAAGCAAAACAGAACCGGAGACACGGAAATAAAGAACAAACTGACAGTGACCAGACAGGAGGAGGAAGGAGACAACATGGGAAAGGAGAACAGTCAAGTCCAGGAACACGTATAAAGGACCCATGGACAAGGACAAGGGGGAGGTGAGGAGGATTGGATATGGGATGGTGTGTGGGCAGGGTAGGGGGGAACAATGGGGGCAAAAGGGGGACAACTGTAATTGAACAACAATAACAACATTAAAAAAACAAATAAATTTGCATTACAACTCTGGCCATAAAAAAAATCCTGAAATGGCAAAACTCATCTTTAGTGACAAAAGGATATCCTGATTACCTGGAGCCATGAGGAGGTGCAGGAAATGGGCTGCAAAGAGGCACCAGCCAAGTTTTCACGGTAATAGAAACCTCCCCATCTTGACTGTGGTTGTACTGACATGGTTGCCTACATTTTTCAAAACTCATTAAGTGTACAATTAAAATGAGTGTTTTATTATATGTAAAGTATACCTTAGTAAGGTTAAGATATTCATTTAATTGTGTTGTTGTTTATGTTATTACAGTTGCCCCGACTGTTCCCCTCTTGTTGCCCTCCACCCAGCACCACCCACATTCCGTTAGGCAATTCCCACACCATTGTCCACACCTGTAGGTCATGCATATGCATTCTTTGGCTACTCTTTTCCCGATGCTGTACTGTAAATCTCCATGGCTATTCTGTAACTAACAATTAGTATTTCTTAATCCCTTCACCCTTTTCACCAATCCCCCTGACCCCTTCCATTGGGCAACCATCAAAATGTTCTGTGTCTATAATTCTATTTCTGTTCTGCTTATTTTACTTTTTAGACTTAATTGTTGATAGATATGTGTTTCTTGCTTTTTATTGTTCATATTTTTTATTTTCTTCTTAAAGAAGACCCTTTAACATTTCCTGTATTCTGGTTTGGTGATGATGAACTCCTTTAGCTTTTTCTTGTCTGGGAACCTCTTTATCTGTCCTCAGATTCTAAATGATAGCTTTGCTGAGTAATCTCGGCTGTAGGTCTCTGCTTTCATCACTTTGAATATTTCTTCTAGCCTGCAAAGTTTCTTCTGAGAAATCAGCTGCAGTCTTATGGGAACTCCCTTATAGGTAAGTGCTGCTTTCCTCTTGCTGCTTTTAGGATTCTCTCTTTGTATTTAACCTTTGGTATTTTAATTATGACGTGCTCTGGTGTGGGACTCTTTGGGTACATCTTGTTTGAAACTCTCTGTGCTTCCTGACTTGTATGTCTATTTTCTTCACCAAGTTAGGGGATTTTTCTACCATTATTTTTTCAAAAAGGTTTACAATTTCTTGCTCTGTCTCTTATCCTACCAGTATTCACATGATGCGATTGTTGGTACACTTGAAGTTGTCCCAGAACCTCCTTTCACTATCCTCATTTTTTTAAATTCCTTTTTCTTCTTGCTGTTTGGACTGGTTGTGTTTTATTGCTTTGTTTTTCTTCTTTATGTTCCAAGTGGCTATTTGATTCTCAGATTCATCCACTCCACTGTTGATTCCCTGTAAATTGTTCTTTAATTCAATTAGTGTATGCTTCATTTCTGACTGGATCCTTTTTATGCTGCTGAGGTTCTCACTAAGTTCACTGAGCATCATTACAACCAGTTCTGAACTCCCCATCTTGTAGATTGCTTGTCTCCATTTTGTTTAGTTCTTTTCCTGGACTTTTGC
The DNA here is from genome assembly GCF_014824575.4 of Sturnira hondurensis. Lineage (NCBI taxonomy): Eukaryota > Metazoa > Chordata > Mammalia > Chiroptera > Phyllostomidae > Sturnira > Sturnira hondurensis. The sequence continues at coordinate 259,686 of NW_028098037.1, forward strand.
TGTTCTTTCATTTGGACCATATTTCTTTGTTTCCTCATTTTGGCAGCCTCCCTGTGTTTGTTTCTACGTATTAGGTAGAGCTGCTACATCTCTTAGGCTTGAATGGCCTAATATAGTAGGTGTCCTATAGGGTCCAATGGCATGACATCCCTACTACCCAAGCAGGGTACTCAAGGTGCACCTGCTGTTGTTGGTTGTATACACCCTCCTCTTACAGTTGAGGCTTGATTATTGTTGGCATGGCCAAGGTTAGCCACTGCCTGTGTTCTGTCTGGGGCCACACAGCATAAGCTACAGCAATCTGCAGATGGCTGCTACTTGCGTTGGCTTTGGAGATTCCGTGGTGAAATCAAGCTTTGAACTAAGGCCAGCTGCTGCTAGTCCCAGGCTAGTCCCTTAGCAAGAGGTACAGAGGGGGAGGCTTGATGAAGCCAGATGCTGCTTGTTTGAGATAATTTAAGAAAACCTGAAGATGGGCCAAAAGAAATCATTCCTATGGAAACCCCACTGGGAACAGCTTGAATGGGCCCGAAAGTTGGGTTTGACAGAGCCTCAAGGTATCACCAGGATAGGGCAAACAAAGTGAGCTAGATTGATAGGGTCTCAGATATGGCACCTGCCTGCTGGCTCTGTAGGAAGGGGGCTCAAGAGAAGCAATGGCCTCTGCTAGCACTTCTCTCTGGAAAACTGCCCCCCAGCTCTCACCTGTTGCCAGACAATTCAGTTCCTCCTGTGTACCTCTAATGTCTTTTAATCTGTTTCCCCAGCATTGGAAACCAGAGGGTTGAATTTAAGTTAAGCCTGTTCATGGGCTCTTTAAGAACTTCCTGGGATTCCAGCAGTTTCAATTCCCACTGGTTTTCACAGCCAGTATTTATAGAGACTTATCTTCCTGACACTGGAACCCTGGACTGGGAGCCTGGTATAGAGCTGGGACCCCTCACTACTGAAATATCTCTCCCAATTTTTATCTGGATATGGGGCCAGCCCATTCCACGTCTCCATCCCTCCTACCAGTCTCACTGTGGTTTCTTCTTTAATTCCATAGTTGTAGGACTTCCATTCAGCTCAATTTCTGATGGTTCTGAATGATGGTTGTCCTATAGTTTAAATTTTTTGTTTTCCTTAGAGATTTTAATATATTTTATTGATTCTGCCATTACAGTTGTTCTATTTCCCCCTTCATTACCCTCCACACCCCCTCCCCCACCATTCCCCCCTTTAGTTTATGGCGTCTCAAGTTCTTTAGATTCTATATTTCCCCTACTATTCTTGCCCTCCCTCCTATCTATTTTCTACCTACCATCTATACTACTTATTTTCTGTACCTTCTCCCTCATTCTCCTTCCCCTCCTCCCACTCCCCTTTAGCTAACCCTCCTTGTGATCTTCATTTCTATGGTTCTGCTCCTGATCTAGCTGTCCTCTTAGTTTGCTTTTGTTTTAGGTGTGGTTGTTAATAACTGTGAGTTTGCTGTCCTTTCACTGTTCATATTTTTATCTTCTTTTTCGTAGATAAGTCCCTTTAACATTTCATATAATGAGGGCTTGGTGATGATGAACTCCTGGAATTTGATCTTATCTGAGAAGCACTTTTTATCTGCGCTTCCATTCTAAATGAAAGCTTTGATGGAGAGAGGAATCTTTGTTATAGGTCTTTGTATTTCATGACTTGGAATACTTCTTTCTAGCCCCTTCTTGCCTGTAAAGTCTCTTTCGAGAACTCAGCTGACAGTCTGATGGAAACTCCTTTGTAGGTGACTGTCCCCTTATCTCTTGCTGCTTCTAGGATTCTCTCCTTCATTTTAATCTTGGCTAATGTAATTATGATGTGCCTTGGTGTGTTCCTTCTTGGGTCCAATTTCTTTGGGACTCTGAGCTTCCTCCATTTCCTGGAAGTCTATTTCCTTTGCCAGATTGGGGAAGTTCTCCTTTATTATTTGTTCAAATAAGTTTTCCACTCGTGGCTGTTCCTCTTTCCCTTCTGGTACCCCTATAATTTGGACGTTGGAACGTTTAAAGATGTCCTAGATGTTCCTAAGCCACTCCTCATTTTTTTGAATTCTTGTTTCTTCATATTTTTCTGTTTGGTCATTTTTTTCTTCCTTCTAGTCCACTCCCTTGATTTGAGTCCATTTCCCTTCCATCACTATTGGTTTCCTGTGCATTTCCCTTCATTTCAATTAGTTTAGCCTTCATTTGTTCCTCTAATTTGGGACTAAAATTAACCAGTTCTGTGAGCATCCTGATCACCAGTATTTTGAACTGTGCATCTGAGAGGTTGGCTATTTCTTGGTCGCTTAGAGTTATCGGCTCTGGGACTTTGAGTTCTTGAGCCATATTTTGGTCTGTTAGTGCCTGTTACGTATGAGGAACGGAGCCCTAGGTGTTCACCAGGGTGGAGCAACCCAGTGGCTGGGTTGTGATGCTGTATGTGGGGGCAGGGTCAAAGAGAGGCAATGGCGGTCCCCTCTGCCGCTTCCCGCCAGCTGCTGGGGCCTGAGTGGTCCGTCTCACTGCTCGCTCCTTCACTGGTTTATCTGCGCGCAAAAGTGTGACCACGGTCAGCCTGCTGCCTTGCGCCCTCACTGGGTCCGCCCATTGCTACCCTACACCTGGGATCCGCCCACAGCTGCGCCTGGGTCAGGGGATCTTCCCTGCCAGACCCCGCTCTGCTGCTGGCTCTGCCCCTCTTACCGGTCTGGCTGAATTGTTTGTTGTTGTCGACTTCTATATAGTTCAATTTTCTGTGTTTAGGCTGCGTTTTGGTTTACTAAAACTTTGTTGTCTTTAAACTTGGTTGTGGGAGAAGGCACAGTGTTTCTACCTACTCCTCCATCTTGGTCGGAAGTCTGTTTAGTTTTAATTTTGATGTGGTTGTTCAAGGAGGCAAGTAGAGTTTACCTACACTGCCTTTTTGACCAGAAGTCCTAAAATATTTTGAAAGTGTAGTTATTTTTGACCCAAAAGTTGAAAACACTTAGTCATTGCTCAGACATCTCACAAATAACCTTAATTCACCTCACAATTAAGTCCCAAGCAACTGTTACCTGAAGATATTAACACCATTTGAATTTACCACTTGTGCTCAAATGAGACTTTCTGCCCTTTCACCTGGCCCCCACCCACAACTCCACATCCCATTCTAATGTTAGCTCCATGAAGGCAGAATCTTCAACTCAATTTTTGCTATATCCTCAGTGCTAACAAGCACCTGGCCCATAGCAGGTGCTAAATATATTTTCATTGAATTAATGAATAAATGAATCCTTTACGTGTTAGCATTAATTAGGATGAATACCAAGTAATATGTCCTAGGCCTTTGCTCAGTTTTCCTAGTCAATCTTCTACTTCTATGGCTTCAATTACATCTATGTATCAATGACTCTGTGTGTCCTGTCCTGTTTTGCTGTTCCCTGGACACGTTATAACTGCCTCTTGGACAACTCCATTTGTTAAGTCCTACAGGCAACTCAAATTTCACATTTCTAAAAATGGAACTTACTAAATTCCTCTAGGTTCATTCATTCCACCCATACTAAAAATAAAACATCCCCTCAAACAAACATTCACATAACCTTCTTCTCAAATTCTTTTTAAAGTATATTTTAGTGATTATTCTATTACAGTTGTCCCAATAGTCTCTCCTCTTTATCCCTGCTCTACCCTGCACCTCTCAACCCTCCGGCATCCCCCATACCTTACTTCATGTCTATGGGATGTACACATAAGTTCTTTGGATTCTATATTTGCTATACTATTCTTAAACTCCCCCCTGTCTATTTTATACCTACCAATTATGCCTCTTATTCTCTGTATCTTCTCCATACTCTCCCTCCTCTTCTCCACTGATTGCCCTCCATGTGATCTCCATTTCTGTGATTCTGTTCCTGTTGTAGTTGTTTGCTTAGTTTTTGTCTTTTAGGTTCAGCTGTTGATAGTTGTGCCTTTTTGTAATTTTACTGTTCATGGTTTTGATCTTCTTTTTCTTAGATATATCCCTTTAACATTTCATACAATAAGCGCCTGGTGATAATGAACTCCCTTAACTTGACCTTATCTGGGAAGTACTTTATCTGCCCTCCCATTCTAAATGATAGCTTTGCTGAATACAGTAATCTTAGATGTTGGTTCTTACCTTCCATGACTTTGAATACTTCTTTCCAGCTCCTTCTTACCCATAAGGTAAGAAAAAAAATGTAAGGTTTCTTTTGAGAAATCAGGTGATAATCTTGTGGGCACTCCTTTATAGATAACTCTTTCCTTTCCTCTTGCTTTTTTCCCCCTCTTGCTGCTTTTAAGATTCTCTCTTTAATTTTGGATAACTTAATGATGGTGTGCCTTGTTGTGTTCCTCCTTAGGTCCAATTTCTTTGAGACTCTCTGGGCTACATGAACTTCCTGGGAGTCTATTTTCTTCAGCAGATGGGAGAAATTTTCCTTCATTATTTGTTCAAATAAGTTTTCAATTTCTTGCTCTTGTTCTTCTCCTTCTGGCACCCCTATGATTCTGGTGTTAGAGTGCTTAAAGTTGTCCCAGAGTTTCCTAAGCCTCTCCTCATCTTTTTGAATTCTTGTTTCTTCATTCTGTTCTGACCGGATGCTTATTTCTTCCTTTTGTTCCAAATCATTAATTTGAGTCCCGGGTTCCTTTCCTTCACTGTTGGTTCCCTGCCTATTTTCCTTTGTTTCACTTTGGATAGCCTTCATTTCTTTCTGTTTTGCAACCTAACTTAATCAGTGCTAGAGCATCCTGATTGCCAATGTTTTGAACTCTGCATCAGATAAGCTATTTCCTCATCACTTAGCTCTTTTTCTGGAGTTTTGATGTGTTCTTTCATTTGGGCCATATTTCTTTGTCTTGGTGCACCTGTTATGTTGTAAGGGGGTGGGGCTTTAGGTTTTCGCAAGGGCAGGGCAACCCTCTTTACTACATTGTGGCACTGCGTGTGCGGGAGGGGTCAGAGAGGGGACAATGCCATTGGCTTGCTCCGAACTAGCTCCACTTTCCAATGAACTCTCTCATGTGAGACTGGGAGGTTTTCCACCTTAGGAGCCATCCCACAGTAGTTTACAGTTAGCTTTGAGTCTTTAATTTCCCATTCAGCCAGCCCCACCTCACTTGTGCTTTGCCTCTCCACTTGGCTGATGGTCTCCACTTCTCCTACCAGTCTGGTGAATGTTTCCTTAACTCCTTGGTTGTTGGAGTTCGATGCAGTTTGATTTTTCTGGCATTTCTGGTTGTTTATTGTTTTTAGATTGGTTATTATCCTTCTTTTTGTTGTGCAAGGAAACAAGGCATTTTCACGCACACCTCCACATTGGCCAGTCTTGTGCCTTTTTCTTTCCTCTCAAATTCTTGATAGAACAGTCTATTTACTCTCACATTTACTCTTTAATACATTAAATCTAGTTTCCACCCTGACTAGGCCAGTAAAAGTCTTGTCAGAGAAGTCACAAAGAGATTATTTAGGCTCTGGCGAGGTAGCTCAGTTGGTTAGAGCATTGTCCTGATATACCAAGGTTGGGGGTTTGATTCCCCCATCACGGCATTATATGAGAAGCAACCAACAAGTGCATAAATAAGTGTAACAACAAAAGGATGTTTTTTCCTCTCTCTAAAATCAATTTTTTAAACAGAAATCATTTAACTTTCTCAATTGAATGAATTCTTAGACAATTGTACTTTAGTCCCCTTCCTTTATGCCGACTAGCTCTTCCTGAATTCAGTCTGTTATTTCTCTCCTGATTTGTACAAAACCACTCTTATTAGTCTTTCCACCACCAGTCTGTCTCTTTTTTTTGTCTAGTTCATCCTGCTCATTCCTTACAGAATTATCTTTCTAAAATACAAAACCCACATCATTACCCTTTCAAAAATAAGTCAGTGGTATCTGCCTAACTACTAAACTTCAAATTACCAGCAACACATTTTCAGCCTCCCTGTCAGCTACTTCTACTTTGAACTCCAAGCACTTTCTCAGAAAACACCACACCCTTTTGTCTTCAGTACTTAGCTATTTCTGCCTGCAATTTCCTTTCTTGTTATCCACTTAAAATTCTCTGTGCTCTTTAAAACTTATTTCAAATGTCTCCTCTGATATGAATGCTTCCCTAATTCCTCCACTTATGATTCTTGAAAACATGTGTAACCAGACTTCAAGTGAACACTTACCAGTGTCATACACTCGGTATGACAATTATTATATGAGAGCAGGCATTACATACATTATTTCATGCAGCTTGCTAGAAATCTTTACTTTTTTATGAAACACTGATTCATGGGGAAAGGACTAATTTGTGGTAGTGATCATCTTCTGCATATTGATTTTTTATCTGTATCCAAGTTGACCATAACTCCTCCTACACCAGTAGGTATAGGTGCTTACTAAGTATTTTTCCAGAGTGAATGAATAAATGTTCCAGTTCCTGTTCTTCAGCTAAATCAACTCGTTTTCAATAGGATGATATCCCATAGCTAGATTACCTTCATATCTGTGTAATTCTTCACATACATAATGAAATTATTGAACCTATTCTTAGTGTACTGTCTACTATTTTCCTCTTAATAAGAGGTTTTCAAGGTGTGAATCTCATATGGTTTTCCAACAGTAGTCCTAGTTTTCTCAAATATTCCCTTTTAGGGCTTGATTCTGAATTTTCATTCACTTTAAAAAATATTTTTATAAACATTTCAGAAGTTTTTCAATGATAACTTATCTCTGATGGCTAAATATTTTTGATGTGATCATGTTAAAATGGCAGATATTTCCAGAACCTAAAATCAGTCAAGGTTTAAAATTAATGAATAATATCATATAGGAAAATGAGTAAAGGGATTACTGCTAGGATGTTTTGCTTGAGTAGTCTCTCAAATGTATATTTACATAATAAAATTTTAACTTAGAACAAAATCCAAAGTTCCGACCAGATTACAAGAACCAGAATATTTAAATAACTCAGACTCAGCTGTGTGTATAGTTGGAGGCATAATGTATTAATGAAATCTAAAAATACCACTGACCACCCCCACAAATTAGCTCTACTTACAAGAATTAGCCTTTAAACACTGTATAATAGTTTGATTTAAAATAAAGACTTGTTAGCAAAAATGTACCAGGCACTTCTACTTGGTCACAAAATAATGTGCGTAGTGCCTACTTTCCTCTCTGCTACATAATAAGTCAGCCCATGAATGAAAGTTTCGTTCCCTTGTTCACCCACGCATCCCCTGAATGAAGCATGCCCCTGGAATGTCAGAGAAGTGCTTTTCAGTGCGAATAAATCCTTTACATGCAGTATTCCACACACTGTTCTCTTTCTCAAGAGTTGTCCCGGGTGAGAAGATAACAATCATGAAATTTAACCCATTGTCATTCATGAAAAGGAAAATTGAAACATAGCTGAAGCTGGGAAGAGGGAAATAGTCCTTTCAACATGACCTAAAATGAATATAGATATATAAACCCCAACCTGACATGAGGGCTCCTGATGGGCACTATAATTAATCTCATATTACTCGGAAAAAGTCACATCACTGCCATCATTTTCTAGCAAAAGAAAATGTAATTCACCTTTAGATGAAAAATAATTTATTTTTCTTCAAAGACCTGATTTTCAAATAATTCCAACTACGTTGAGTTGAAATCTCTTCTGATACAAATAGAAAAAACTGCTGGTATTTCTACTTGGGGAGGGCACGAAAGGACAGCCATCTTTTTTCTGCAGCACAGTAGTTGGTTTCAGATCCACATCAAAGTCACTGTGGTAGGAATGGATCTTTCTGGGTTTGTACATTACTTTTTCTTTGAAATGTGTTAAATGTCTTACTATGTACATGCTGGGACCAAGACTCAAGATGAGTGTCTTTGTCCTTTTGAGTTCCACGATTACGTTCGTAGAGATTCAGGTAGAAGTAGTCCTGCATAGTTTATACAGGAATAATGGACTTGCTCAGGCTCACTTGACTCTTACCAGTATTTCTGTTACTTATTACAATATGTTTTTATGTGCATCAAGGTTTCTTTCTTCAAATGGAATGTTTTTCCTTTTCTCTAGTGTTGGGAATTTTAGTAAAATGAGTCGCTCTGGTGCGATTCCACTGGCTTTGATGGAGTATAGTTACATGAGGTATAGTCAGCATCCCCTTCTGGGTTTGCAGCCTGTACAATAAGCCATCATCACATTAAACTTGCAAAAGGAGACACATCAGTTGAAATGTATTATTTGAATTATCTCTGAAAAGAGAGGTTTTAAATAGATGTTTCGAAGCCTTCTATTGACATTCTCATTTTGCTGGAAATGGCACCAACATCTATCCAAAACTCACCATAATGAAAAGTCCCTCTGTAAAACACTCCTTAAATATGTAAAAAAACTAATTATGGTTTAATTGAGATACCAAGTGCTTCTTTATATTCTTTATGTAAGAAAAACAAATCTAGTTTTTTTTCAGAAAACTGAAATTAAATCCATCTAGAAGAAAGAATTTATTAAAATACTGTCAGCCCTAAAATGAATGAGTGGATGAATAAATAAATAAATATAGTCAGCCCTCCATATCTGTGGGTTCCAGGTCTGTGGATTCAACGAACTAGGGATCATAAATATTTGAAAAAGGTCATATTGTTGCTGATATGTACTGTGCAGTCAGGCTTATGATGGTGGCATCTGTACTGGACTTGTCATTATTCCCTAAACAACACACTATGAAAATTGCATAGAATTCACATTGTGGTAAGTATTATAAGTAATCTGACATGATTTAAAGTAGATAGGAAGACATGTGTAAGTTATAAGTAAATATTGCTCCATTTGACATAAGGGACTTGAGCACCTGTGGTTTTTGGTGTCTGTGGGGGTCCTGGAACTAATCTTCATAGATACCAAGGAATAACTGTAAATCATTTCAATGTTCAATCTAATCATTTTCTAATGACTCATTTAAACAAAGAAACTGCTTATATTTAATTATACAAAGATATTTCTAATGTAACTAGTATGAAAAATCATATTAAAGATATAGAAACTTAGAATGTAAATTAAAACATAACAAAAAGTATTCTATTTCAGCCCAAATGTACAGCAATTCAAGAATATCTCTCCCATCATAATTTTCTTTAAAAAGTCATTTGAATTTGAAACATTTTGGCATTATAATTAAATATCAAATTACAAAACAAAAAGCCCTGAAACACTATGTATGGTCTGACTATAATTTCAAATGAGTTTTTATGAAATGCATAATGTTACAGAAGCATACTGACTGAAGCATAAAGTCTGAGGTTCACAGAACTAATAACATAAAACTTTTTGCTAAAAAAAAACAATCATTAAAAACATTCAAGTTTTAAAGAGAATAATTAAAATGCACTCAAAAAGTTGCAAAGAAACAAATATTCATTTATGACAAAGATCCAAAGCCTACTTCTAAAATGTGACTAAAAGCTTTAGGCGAGCCCAAGCAAAACTAAAAGAATTACCAAGAATGTGCAAGCATTCAGTCACATTCTGCTCTGTGAAATCAGCTTTATTAATAATATCTTTAATTGTATAATAATTTATTTTATAGATTTAAGCAAAAGAATGTGAGCCTAATACCTACACTCTGGTGAGCAAATAAGTTTTCTGTAATTTATAAATTTTAATTAAAGACTGGATAGTGAAAAAATTAAAAGTTAAAACAACTTAGTTTTAAGTACACTAATAATTTTACTTTGCAATACAATATAGTTGTCACATCAAATTTCAGTGGGCAAAGAAGGCCAAAGAAAGGTTTATACAATATTCAATAAGAATAATATCTATTCAGTGTACAATAACAAAAAAATACTAACCTAGAAACACAGTAAAAGAATTCATTATTTTTAAATTCCAGAAGTAAAAATAACAGAATAGCATGTAATCCATAACAACTTGGCCCTATAATTTCTAAGCTACCGTCCAATTAAAACATTTAAGAAATAGACACAATCTGTGTGTCCTTCTACCAGGTAAATATACCTGAGAAAGTAAAAGAAATGGGCTCTAAAACTCTTAACCACGAAGACCCTCCCACTGCGAAGTGAAGGTGTGCACTGCTGCATCACACAGGACACCAGGCCGTTTCCCACAGATTCATTCACTGCTCAGCTGTGGGTTACGGTCCATCAGAGGCAGCGTTTCACACCAACGCCAAGCTCATTCCTGTTTATATTCATGAGTATGTAAAAGTCACAGCATACAAATTTGTATATGTTTAACTTGACCTTAAATGATGAATATTATCTCTATGTAAGTCTTTTAAAAATGGTCTGAGCAGTCAGCCCCAAAATGGGGAAAAGAGATAACATTTTAACTAAAGTAAATATGTGTTAAAATACAAAAAAATTGAAGTAGCAAAATTGCATCTACCATAATAGCATCTCCAAGCAAAAAAAATCAATCCAGAGCTTGAACGAAATTTGTGCTTTGTTTTTTAAAGAATGCAGTGCTACTTTTAGGCATTTCTAAATGATTAGATTTGTAAGTAAGCAGTGGATTTCACTTCATGACAATTTATTTCTAGTTCATCCTATGCAGATAATACACAGAACTAGAAATTACTTTCTTTTTTTCCCAGTACTTTAACTGCATGAATTGAGGTCTTTTTATTTTGAACAGTGATTTATTGTCATTCTTATAATAAACAATACCAAATTCTAAAATTTTCACTTTAAGCATTTAAAATTTCAGATAACAGAACCAATGATTAGTAACAGCTTCTTTAATTCATAAATAGTCTAATTAAAAACACTAATAACTACCTGGCAATAGATTTGAATGAATCCATTTCCTTATGAGGGAAAAAAAACATGCAAAATCCCCCGCAACACATGATCTTCTTTCTTATTTTGTATCTAAACTTGTAAAATGTGTATAAATACATGATCACTCTACATAATACACATCTTCCAAGGCATATTTCTAAAGAAAATTACAGTTTTTGGTCTTAAGGAATAAGACTAAGACGTAGAAGGGGGTGAAAACAGTGGATTCTGAGGGAGCGAGACTCACACACTCAAGTTTGAGATAGCTAGCCAGTCACATTAGCGATTACAGGTCAGCATGTGATTTTCAAGGCAATGAAGAAATCAGAACACAGGTGTTTCCTCTTCCTAGAGTTAACAATTATTTCCAAAATTTTATCCATAGAGGACTGTTAGTTTTTTTCCAAAAGGGAACAAAGAATAAATGGGAAGAGTTTCTAACCCCAAACTTACATACACAACAAGTTAAGTAGACTACAGATAGTGTTAGACTTTTCTCAGTGAAACAGAATTGCTGGTGCCATCTGAGGCAGGTGTTATTACCCCAGAAGGTCCAAACACGATCCAGTAAAACAAATACATGTTGGTATGCCTCAAACAACTAGGAAGCATTTCATTATTGTTCTAATACCATTTTTAATCAATCCCTAAGGTAACAAACCTCTAAGATATTATAACAGAATGGTATACCTGAATCATTACTAGGAATAGAGAAGGTTAAATTCAAAACTGCTATGAAAGTAAAGGCATAGTTAGAAAAACTCACCCTTACTGTAAAAGGAGGAAGAACTTAAGAGCTCAATACTACTGCAAAATGTATAAAGGCAGAGTTTTTGTTTGTGGAAGACAGTGAGGAGATAGATGTACCAATCAAGACCAACTGGAACATAGAGAATGAAAAATATTTTTTAAAAAAGGAGAAAGAAAAAAATGGAGGAGAGCCAGGCAGCAAAAGAATTACCAGGTAGAATGAAAATAAAAATCATGAGGCATGTGCATACAGCTCTCTTTTCTCTCTTGTGTTCCTAATAATTTACAATGTGAATGGCATTTGGGTCGTCACACTGGCAGGCAAGGATGAGCTTTCTGATGGATACAGATGAAGGATTTGGAGCTAATAAATTGTTTCATTTGCTTTTAATTCATACCTGGAAGCCTTGAATCCTTGCTAAATATTCCAGCTGTTTTGAAGGTTGTACTGCAGGACAAGGGGGAGTAGGAGAACTTCCTTTTAACCCTATGGCTTCTGCCGTAGGAGATGTTCCATTCATTAGGAGTTCCCTGGCAATTGTGGCTGAGCTATTCGAGGTGGGAGATATACTGAAGAAAGAGCTGGATGGTTGGTTCATATCTTTGGGTGACAAATAGCCTAGGGTAGTGCCAGAGATTACTTTGTGGCGGCTGGCTTCCATCTCTTGATAAACATCAGGAGACAAATGAAGAATTCCTTTTGGAGCTATAAATAAAATGAATGAACACTGTTATTACATTTAAAAATAACTGAAATAGAAACATGTAATAGCATTATCAACTCAGTGATTTCCATTGGTGTGGTAATGAAACAAGAAACACTGTGCATCAAGCGTCTTCCTCATATTTGTGGGGGCAACTGCAGTTTCCACTTACAGGCAAATGATGTATGTTTCAATATTCCTAAAATCAGAAGTTTAAAAAGATCCAACTAAGTGATTTCTGTTAAATGTGTATAAGGTAGGAAAGCTGTGCTGGGACAACGGTAAATGACATGTGGATATGCAATGGGGGATCAAATTAGAAATGGGCAATTTAATATTTTATAAGCTCATAAAAGAGACACAAAACCCTTAATATATGCAGCAACTGAGACACAGCATATAACACGAAGGCTGCGTCCATCTATTCAGATATTGGGTAGCCTATTCAGACTCTACTTTTCACAGGTAGCGCTAACTCATCAACACGTAAAAAAAGTGATAGCACATCTTCTCTCCCAAACTGTCATCTTCTGTCTTGGTTACCTCATTATGATGCCACCACCTATCTGCTCAGTTGTCCAAACTGAACTCCTGGCAACCATCTCTGATTTACCCATAAACAATCAGTAACCACGTCCAGACTAGAATTTGTACCTTTACCCTCAAGTGCGTCATAGTTCAAGCCAGGTCAAGGATAGGTTGTGGTATCAAAAGCAGTGAGCTTGGGCTATGCTACCAGTTGGTGGGGTTGTAGATACATAAAAGAAACACTTTCCTTTGCTACTATTTGTCTCAGAGATATTTCAAAGCACATTTCACACTGCTTGTTCTAATGAATTTGGGTCATATACTAACAATTCACAAATCATATTCTTTCAAAACTATTAACAAATCACCACTTCCAGAGAATAAGCGATACAATTCCCTTGTGTTCCTGATATTAACCTTTTTATTTATTTGTTTGTTTGTTTACATATAGAGAGAGGGGAAGCAAGTGAGAAAAAGGAGAGAAACATCAGTGTGTGGTTGCTTCTCATGTGCCGCTCATGTGCCGCTGACTGATCTGGCCTGCAACTCAGGCCCTGACTGGGAACTGAACCCGTGACCCTTTGGTTTGCAGGCTGGTGCTCAATCCACTGAGCCACACCAGCCAGGACCTGATATTAACCTTCTAATTCAAGACTACATGTTGCTTTTTAAAAGCAATTTTTGTATGTATAGTTAACATACAATATTATATTACTTTAAGGTGTATAACATAGTAATTACACATTTATACAATTTACAAAGTGATCACCCCAATAAATAATAGTACCCATCTGACACCATACATAGTTGTTACAATATTACTATTCCCCATGCTGTAATTTACATCCTGTGACTATTTTCACAAGTGGCCATTTGTACCTCTTGATTCTTTCCCCCTTTTCGCCCATACCAAAATCTGCTTCACCTCTGGCAACCATCAAAATGTTCTCTGAATCTATGAGTTTGTTTCTATTTTGTTTGTTATTTAGATTCCACATAAAGTGAAATCATATGGTGTTTGTCTTTTTCTGTCTGACTTATTGCATTGAGCATAACACCTTCTGGGTCCATCCATGTTGTCATAAAATGTAATATTTCATTGTTTTTAAAAGATTTTATTTATTTATTTTTAGAGAGAGGGGAAGGGAGGAAGAAAGAGAGTTAGAGAACATCAGTGTGTGGCTGCCTCTCATGTGGCCCCCAATGGGGACCTGGCCTGCAACCCCAGGCATGTGCCCTGACTGGGAATTGAACTGGTGACCCTTTGGTTCGCAGCTCATGCTCAATCCACTGAGCTACACCAGCCAGGGTTATTTCATTGTTCTTATATGGCCAAGTAATATTCTACTCTAGCAATAGGAGTATATATACATATCAGTGTTTTTTAAGTGTGAAAGATTAAAGGAGCAAAACTAAGAAAGTGCTTGGTGTGGCATAGGTAAATGTAACTTTCCTTCTTTCTTACCAGCTAAAGCACAGAACGGATAATTATTGGAGCGGGAGTAAGGCAAGAGGAAGCAATCATGGAAGGAGATTATACAGACTCTGGCACCATGCACATCCTGGTCTAAATCTCAGCTCTGCACTTATTAGTGGTATAATTTTGGAAAAGTTGCCTAACTGCTCAAAAACCCAGTTTCCTCTAAAACAACAATAGTTCTGCTGGTTATTATAAATATGAAATGAAAAACATGTGATGTTCCTGGCACAGTAGCTGACATATACCAAGTATGCCTGCAGTGATTTTAGTCCTTATCACCATTTTGTTTCCCAATGTATTTTTATTTTTAATTATATCTCATTGTTTATGCTATTACAGTCGTCCCAGCTTTTCTCCTTTTGCCCTCCTCCACCCAGCCATGCCCCCGACTCCCTCAGTCAATCACCACACTGTTGTGTATGACCCTGGATCACACATGTGTTCTTTTGGTACTCTATTTGCTATGCTCTATTTACATCCCCATGACTATTCTGTAACTACCAATTTGTACTTTTAAAAAGAAACTGATCTTTATTGTGTCTTTTCCCATTACCATTCAGTCCTCTTATACCTCCATTCTCCCAGCAATCACCAAAACGTTGTGCATGTCCATGAGTCCTTTTTGCTCTTTGCTCCATCCCTCCAGCTGTCTCCCATTAGCTGTCATCCTGCTCTCCATCTATGAGTCCGTCCCATTTTCCTTGTTGGTTCAGTTTGTTCATTAGATTGCACTTATGAGTCAAATTATATGGCATTTGTCTTTCTCTGACTGGCTTATTTCACTTAGAATAATTTTCTCCCGGTTCACCCATACTGTTACAAACAGTATTTTTCTTCTTTTTCAAAACCAAGTAAGTATTCCATTCTGTAACTGTCCCAGAGTTGTGTTTTGTTTTGTTTTGAGTACAGAGGGGAAGTGAAGGACAAAGGGAGGGAGAGTAACATCAGTGAGCGGCTGCCTCTTGTGCAACCCACACTGGTGACCTAGTCTGAAACCCAGGCATGTGCCCTGACTGGGAATCAAACTGGCAACCCTCTGGTTTGCAGGCTGGCACTCAATCCACTGAGCCACACCAGCTAGGGTTCCCATAGTTGTTTTATCCACTCACATATTGAGGGACACATGGACTGTTTCCATATCTTGGCAATTGTAAATAACACTGCAATGAATACAGAAGCGCTTATGTTATCTTGAACTGGTGTTTTGGGTTCCTTCAGTTATATTTCCAGAAGTGGGGTCACTGGGTCAAAAAGGCAGATCCATTTAAAATTTTCTGAGGTACTTCTATCCTGCTGTCCACAGTGGCTGCACCAATCTGCATCCAACCAATAATGCAAAAGGGTTACTCCTTCTCCACGTCCTCACCAGCACTTGTTTGTTGATTTATGGATGATAGCCATTCTGACAGGTGTGAGATGATATCTCATGATGTTTTAATTTACATTTCTCTGATGATAGTGACACTGAACATCTTTTCATATGTCTATTGGCCATCTATATGCCCTCTTTGGAAAAGTGTCTGTTCAGGTTCCTTGCCCTTTTTTTAAATTGGGTTGTTTGGGTTTTTTTGGTGTTGAGTTTTGTAAGTATTTTATAAATTTTTGATATTAACACCTTGTCAGATGTATTGGTGAATAAGTTCTCCCATTCTGTAGGTTGTCATTCCTTTACTTGATGGTTTCCTTGGTTGTGCAAATACTTTTTAGTTTAGTCCTGGCTGGTGTGGCTCAGTAGACTGAGTGTCAGCCTGAGAACCAAAAGGTCCCTAGTTCGATTCCCAGTCTAGGGCACATGCCTGGGTTGAGGGCCAGGTCTCCAGTGGGGTTGCAGAAGGGGCAACCATACATTGATGTTTCTCTCCCTCTCTTCCTCCCTTATCTTCTCTAAAAATAAATAAAATATTTTAAAAATTTATTCTAAAAATGCTATGAACAATGTCGGAGATTTTGGTGCCTATGTTTTCTTCCAGGATTTTTATGGTTTCAGGTCTAACATTTAAGTCTTTCATCCATTTTCAATTTATTCTTGTGTGTGGTGTAAGAAGATGATCTAGTTTCATTTTCCTGCACATATCTGTCCAATTTTAAAAAAACAATTATTGAATAAACTATCTTTAGCCCATTGTATGTACTTTCTTCCTGTGTCAAATATAAATTGACTATAAAGTTGTGGATTTATTTCTGGGCTCTGTATTATGTCCCATTCATTTATGTGTCTGCTTTTATGCCAAAGGAGGCTGTTTAGATTGCTATGGCCTTGTAATATAGTTTGATATTAGGCAGTGTAATTCCTCCAAGTTTGTTCTTCTTTCTCAGGATTGCTGTTGCTATATGGAGGGGCTTTTTTAGTTCCATGCACATTTTGAAAATATTTGTTCTAATTCTGTGGAAAAAAACCCTCGGGATCTTGACAGGAATTGTGTCGAATCTACAGATTGCTTAGGGTAGTATGGACAAATGATGTTAATTCTTCCAATCCAGGAACACAGTACGTGCTTCCACTTATTTGTATCTTCTTCAATTTCTTTCTTCAGTGTCTTATTATTTCCTGAGTACAGGTATTTTATATTCCTGGTTGGGTTTGTTCCTAGGTATTTTATTCTTTTTGAAGCAATTAGTTTTCTTTAGTTCTATTGTTTTGTTTTAGTTCTATGGAATTGTTTTCTTTAGTTGTATTTCTGTTAGTTTTTGGCATATAAAATGCAATTGATTTCTGGATATTAATTTTGTATCTTGCTATTTTGTTGAATTCATTGATCAGCACTAGTAGTTTCCTGGTGGAATCCTGGGATTCTCTACATACAATATCATGCCATCTGCAAATAATGAGTTTTACTTCCTTGTTTCCAATTTGGATGCCTTTATTTTTTTTTTCCTGTCTGACTGCTGTGGCTAGGACTTCCAACACTATGTTGAATAAGAGAGGTGAAAGCTGACATCCCTAACTTATTACTGATCTCTGGAAAAAGCTTGTAGTGTCCATGTTGAGTATGATGCTGGAAGTGGGACTGCCATATATGACCTTCATTAGGTTTAAGTATGTTCTCCCTATTCCCACTTTGCCGAGAGTTTATATAATATGTGCTGGATTTTATCCAATGCCTTTTCTGCATTTATTGATATGATCATGTGGTTTTTATCCTTCATTTTCTTTATATGTGAATCACATTTATTGATTTGCAAATGTTGTACCAACCTTGCATTCCAAGAATAAATCCCCATTCATCATAGTGAATGATCATGTTGATGTATTGCTGTATTTGGTTTTTAATAATTTGTTGAGGATTTTAGTGTCTGTGTTCATGAGGAATATTAGCCTATAATTTTCTTTCTTTGTAGTGTCTTTATCTGGGTTTGGAATTAGGATAATGCTGGCTTCCTAAAATGACTTTGGGAGCCTTCCCTCCTCTTGAATTTTATGAAATAGTTTGAGAAGGAGAGGTGTTAGTTCTTCTCAGAATGTTTGGTAAAATTCACCTGTGAAGACATCTGGTGTAGGGCTCTTGATCACTGGGAGTCTTGATTACTGCTTCAATTTACCCAGGTGTAATCTATTTAGATTCTGTGATTCTTTCTGATTTATTTTTGGAAGACCGTATGTTTCTGGAAATTTATCCATTTATTCCACATTATTCAGTTTGTTGACATATAATTGCCCATAATGTTTTCTTACAATCATTTGCATTTTAGGGGTGTCAACTGTTATTTCCCCTCTTTCATTTCTGATTTTATTTACTTAGGTCCTTTCTCTTTTTTTCTTGATTAGTCTGGTTAAAGGTTTGTCCATTTTGTTTATCTTTTCAAAGAACCAGCTGTTGGATTCACTGCTCTCTTCTTTCGTTTTTTAGACTCTATTTTGATTATTTCTGCTCTGATCTTTTTATATCCCTCCTACTCATTTTGGGCTTGCTGTGCTGTTCTTTTTCAAATTCCTTTAACTGTGAAGTTTGTTCACTTTAGCTTTTTCTTTTTTTTCAAGATAGGCTTTAATGCTATAAATTTCTCTCTTAGGATTGCTTTCCCAGTGCCCCACAGATTTTGGATTGCTGTCTTCTCATTTTCATTTGTTTCATGGTATCTTTTGATTTCCTCCTTGATCTTGTTGTTGACCCATTCATTGTTTAATAACATGTTATTTAGCTTCCATGTCTTTGCTGTTTTTCAGTGTTTTTGTGATTGATTTCTAGTTTCATAGCATCCTGGTCTGAGAAGATGCTTGTGATATGATGTCAATCTTTTTAAATTTACTGAGACTTGTTTTGTGTCCAAACATGTGGTCTAACCAACCACATATTTCATGTACAATTGAAAAGTATGTATATTCTGCTGCTTTGGGTGAAAATACTGAAATCCATTTAGATCTACTATGTCATTTAAGGCCACTGTCTCCTTACTGGTTTTCTGTCTGGAAGATATACCCACTGAAGTCAATGGAATGTTAAAATCACAGAGATGACTGCATTTCTGTGGATCATTCCCTTTATGTCCATGAAGATTCACTCCACATATAAGATGTTATGTTGCGTGCATAAATGTTTGAGTTTTATCCTTTTGTTAGATTGTTCTCTTTATCACTATGTAGTATTTTTCCTTGTATTTTACTATAGCCTTGATTTTAAAGTCTAATTTTTGGGGTATAAGTACTGCTACCCCAGCTGCCCACCCCCCTCACTTTTTTGCATGAAATGTCTGTTCCCATTCCTTTACTTTTAGTCTATGTGTATCTTTCAATTTGAGATGGGCTTCTTAGAGGCAGTATATACACAGATCTTGTTTACTTATGCACTCAACTACCTATGTGTTTTGGCAGAAGCATTTACGCCACTTACATTTAAAATGGTTATCGATACATACATATGTTATACCATTTTATTGTTACATTGTTTTCTTTTCTCTTCTCCTCCTTTCCCCTGAATTTCCTTACCACTCTCCCACCTCTACCTCCTCCTCTTACTTCTTCTTAAAGCAAGCCCTCTAACATTTGTTGTAGTACTGGTGTCTTGTTAACAAACTCCTTTAGCCTTTTCTTGTCTGGAAAGCTTCTTATTTCTCCTTCAATTTTAAATATTAGCCTTGCTGGGTAAAGTAGCCTTGGTTTTAGGTCCTTGCTCTTCATCACCTTGAATATTTCACATCACTTCCTTCTGGCCTGAAATATTTCTGTTGAGTAATCAGATGCCAATCTAATTGGAGTTCCCTCATAGGTAACTATGTTATTTTGCCTTGCAGCTTTTAGGATTCTCTCCCTGCCCTTAAACCTTGTCATTTTAATATGATGTGTATTGGTGTAGGCTTCTTTGGGTCCAACTTGTTTGGGACTCCAAGCTTGCTGGACACGTGTGTCTTTTTCCTTCACTAGATTAGGGAAGTATTCAGTCAGTGTTTCTTCAAGTAGGTTCTCGATCCCTTGCTTGCTCTCTTCTCCATCTGGTATTCCCATGAGGTGGATGTTGTTAGGCTTCATGTTATCCAAAATGTTTCCCAAGCTCTCCTCATGTTTTTAAATTCTTTTTTCTTTTTGCTGCTCTGCCTGTGTGTTTCTTTCTACCTTGTTTTCCAAATTGATGATTCAATCCTCTGCTTCATCTAACCTACTGTTTATTACTTCTACTCTATTATTTATTTCAGATATTGTATTTCTGACTGGTCCTTTTTTATGGTTTCTATTTCTTTTTTCATGCTGTTGAGTATCCTCATAATCATTAGTCTAAACTCTCTATCTGATAAATTGCTTGCCTCCATTTCATCTAGGTCTTCTTCTGGAGAATCCTCTCGTTCTTTCATTTGGAGTTTGTTTCTTTGTCTTCCCATTTGGCTGCTTCTTTTATATTTTCCTCCTTAGTTGTTAAACTGATCAGTGATATAGCCTCCAACTATAATCAGCAGCCCAACTTAAGCACCGCAGGGTGAGCCAGAGTAATCCCTGCAGGCAGGGCTATAGCTTCCTCTCAGACTGATGCCACTTGGAGGGTATTGCTCTGCCTGAGACAGACGGCTTCTGCAGTATGGGGAATGACTCAGCACAGAAGTCCTGGCAGTTGTTCCTTCAGTTCTCTCCCCACCTGTTTCTAGTTCACTTTGCCCTCCAGCTGCCGGAGCTCAGGGTAAGTGGCTGCAAATGAAATTTTGGGTGTTGACCCTTTGTGAGATTCTCTGCATCTCCAAGCACCTCTTCCTGGCAGACAGAAACCCTGGTGCTTTTCACAACTGGATGTTATATGGGCTCGTAGCTGGCTCTGGTGCTGTAGGCTGGGGGGCCCAGCTTGGGGTTTAGACCACACACTTCTCAGTGGGAACCCCTGCCCCCAGCCACTGAAATATTCATCCAGGTCTTTAGCTGCTGCCTGTGGGAGCCCAGCCAGCCCTCTCACACCTCCTTTGCACTCCCTACTGGTCACGTTTTGGTGAAGTAGTTTCTTCTGTCTGTCTATGGTTATAAGGCTTCTCTCCAGCTAGTGTTTAGTTAGTTATCCTCAATGATTTCCCTACAATTTAATTGTAATTACAGATTCATCCTGGAAAGGGGTAGTGTAGCTGCCACTTACCTCCATCATCTTGGATCCTCTCTTTTTACTTTAAACTATGGTAGGAAAACTCCCAATTTGTACTTCTTATTCCTTCACCTTTTTTATCCATCCTCCTGACCCTCTTCCATCAGGCAACCATGAAAATGCTCACTGTATCTACAATTCTGTTTCTGTTCTGCTTGTTTCTTCATTTTGCTTTTTTAGTTTCAATTGTTGATACATAGGTACTTCTTGCCATTTGATTGTCTGTATTTTTTATTGTTTTCTTCTTGAAAACAGCACTTTAACATTTCTTGTAATTCTGGTTTGGTGATGATGGACTCCCTTAGTTTTTTCTTGTCTTGGAATCTCTCTATCTACCCTTCAATTCTAAATGATATATTTGTTAGGTAGAGCAATCTTAATCTTGGCTGTAAGTTCCTGCTTTTCATGACCTTGAATATTTCTTGCTAATCCCTTTCAGTCTGCAAAGTTTCTTTTGGGAAAGCAGCTGCAGTTTTATGGAAGCTTTCTTGTAGGTAACTAATTGCCTTCCTCTTGCTGCATTTAAGATGCTCTTTGTATCTTTAACCTTTGGCATTTTAACTATGATGTGTTTTGGTGTGAGCCTATTTGGTTCATCTTGTTTGGGACTCTCTGCACTTCCTGGACTTGTACAAGATTTGCCCAGAAGGTATCCAGCATTATAATATGAAAACTAAAGATACTGAAGAAGATACAAGATACAAGAAACATTATATACTGGACAATGGTGCCTTAGTCCCCTTCAATATTGGCACCTTATGACTTCACATAGTTCTCCCAATCACCATCAGCTTCCATGTCATATTTTCCTGAATCTCATCGGTAGTCTGAAATCTCTTTCTTTTCAAAAGGTGATTTTAGTTTGGGGAAAAGCCAGGAGTTTCAGGGCAGTAAATTTGAGCTATAGGGGGCTTGAGTCACCTGGGTGATTTGACTTTTCACCAAAACACTCTGCACCACATGTGACTCATGAGCAGGCATGTAGTCATGATGAAGCTGCCAGTCACCTGTTACACACAGCTGCAGCCTTCTGGATCATCCCAATAGTTTCCACAGAGGCATATTCAATCTTAATGTAAAATGTGATGCAAATTCATTGCTCTACTAGCTCAGTCATTTTGAATACAACAACCACACAGTACACATGCTCACTCAATGGTGTCTACCATCACCACTGACTAGTACAATGATGTCATCATTGTTCATGCATGCACATTCCAGTGTATTCCCTTTGGCTGCCAGGTTACATCCATATCATGCAAACCATTCTGTTTATTAACAATGGCTAGACTTTTTCGAGACAGACTTTATATGTCTATTTCCTGCAACAGGTTAGGGAAGTGTTCTGGCATTTTTTTTCTAATTTCTTGGTCTCTCTCTCTCTTCTCCTCCCAGGACCCCCAAATGTTTGCTTGCTTGAAGTTGTCTTTGAGGCTTCACATATTAGCCTCAGTTTTTTTGATACCTTTTTCTTCTTATTGTTCTGACCGGTTATTTTTTGCTTTTTTATGTTCCAAACGGCTGATTTGATTCTCAGCTTCATCCATGCTACTGTTAATCCCTATAAATTGGTTTTTATTTCGATTAGTGAATCCTTTGTTTCTGACTGAATCTTTTTATATTGTTGAGCTTCCTAGTAACTTCATTGAGCATCCCTATAACCAGTGTTTTCAACTCTGCATCTAGTAGATTGCTTGTCTCTATTTTGTTTAGTTCTTTTACTGGATTCTGTTTTATTGTTTCATTTGGGCCATGTTTTTTGTCTCCTCACTTTGGCAGCCTCCCTGTGTTTCTTTTTTTATGTATTAGATAGAGCTGCTATTTCTCCCAGGCTTGATAGAGTGGTGCAATGTAGTAGGCGTCCTGTAGGGTCCAGTGGCACAAAGCTGGATACTCAATGTGTGCCCACCATGTGGGTTGTGTACAGTGTCCTGTTGTAGCTGAGCCTTGATTGCTCTTGACATGACCAAGGTCAACCACTACCTGTGTTCTGTCCAGGGTCAAACAGCATAAGCTACAAAGAGATCTGCAGATGACTGCTACTTTTCCTAGCTTACTGGCCTTAGCTTTCATAGCTTCCTGAGGAGGCTAAGGCCAGGTTGGAGTGAGACCTTCACTTCATCCAGCAACTAGTACCATGCCTGGCAGTGATCACCCAACAGTCACCTGAATTATGGTCTCCATCTCACAACTCACCTGTATTGATTCAGCCCTTCACTCTGCACAACAATAAAATGATGGTGACAATGGATAAGACCAATACACTCATTAAAGTAGTGGGTTTAAATGTTGGACCTTTCTGGCCAGACTTGTTTGCAAAGGCTCTGGCCTAAGTTAAGATCAGGAGCCTCATCTGCAGTGTAGGGGTTGGTGGACTTGCCTCAGAGGCTGGTGCTACAACAATAGGAAGTCCTGTCCCCTTATTCAATCCCCACTGCTGCCCTAACTGAGGGATTAGAAAGTAGAAGCAAAACAAAACAAAAAAAGGATATGAGGAGTTGGATGATGATATGTACCTTGGTATTTTTGACTACCATATTTTGCCATGTATAATACATACATATTTTTGTGCTCATTATACACAGGGTCATTATACCCATTATTATACCCATGGTATGTAATCATCATACCCATATATAATGTGCATCCTTATTTTTTCCCTCAAAAATTTGGGCAAAGAAGTACATACTGTACATGGCAAAATGCAGTCAATCTCTCTTGTAACATGTTCAATAAAAAGCCAAGCTCTGCTAAAAAAATACAACTGATTTCTGAGTATTAATTTTCCATCCTATAACTTTACTAAATTTATTTATCAGTTCTAATAGTTTTTTGGAGGAATCTTTAGGGTTGTCTATAGTATCAATGTTATATAGTAGCAATGTCATCTGCAAATAATGACAATTTGACTTCTTCTGTTCCAGTTTTGGTGGCTTTTATTTCTTTTTCTTGTCTGATTGTAGAGGCTAGGACTTCCAATATCACGTTGAAGAAAAGTGGTGAAAGTGAACATTATTGTTTCTGATCTTAAGGAAAATGCTTCTAGCTTTTCTCCCTTGAGTATGATGTTAGGTGTAGGTTTGCCACATAAGGCTTTTATTATGTTGAAGTATGTTCCCTATATTCCCACTATGCTGACTTTTTATCATAAATGGAGGATGGATTGTGTCAAATGCTTTTTCTGCATCTACTGGAATGAGTATATGATCTTTTTTTTAATCCTACCTGAGGATATTTTTCCCTCCTTGCTTTTAGAGACAGGAAAGGCGGGTGGGGACAGAGAGAGAAACATTGATGCAATGGAGAAACATCAATTGGTTGCCTCTCATAGGCTCCCTGACTAAGGATCAAACCCACAACCTGCATCTGTGCCTTGACCAGGAAACAAAGGTGCAACCTTTTGGTGTACAGGACAACACTACAACCAACTGAGCCACACCGGCCAGGGCTGATCATAAGATCTTCATCCATCATTTTGCATATGTGGTGTACCACGTTTAATGATTTTCAGTTATTGAACCATCTCAGGAATAAATCCCTTCTTGATCATGGTGTCTGATCTTTTAAATGAATTGCTAAATTTGTTTTGCTCTTTGCATCTACGCTTGTCAGTGATATTAGCCTATAATTTTTTTGTAGTGTCTTTGGTTTGGGGATCACAATAATGGTGGCCCTGTAAAATGACTTTTGGAGCCTTCCCTCCCTCTACAATTTTCTGTAATAGCTTGAGAAGGATACATATTAGTTCTTGTTTGAATGTCTAGTAAAATTCACCTGGGAAGCCAACTGGTCTAAGGTTTTTGTTTTCTGGGAATTTTTGAATACTGATTTGATTTTGTTGGTAGTAATTGGTATGTTCTGATTTTGTTTTTTTCTTCATTCATTCTTGAAAAATTGTCTGTTTCTGGGGATTTGTTGGCATGTAATTGTTCACAGTATTTTCTTATAGTCCCTTGCACTTCTGCGGTGTTGGTTGTCACTTTACCTCTTTCATTTCTAATTTTATTTATATGAATCCTCTTTTTTTGTTATGAGTCTGGTTAAAGGTTTATCAATTTGGTTTATCTTTTCAAAGAACCAGCTCTTAGTTTCATTGATCTTTTATTTTTTAGACACTATTTCATTTATTTTTGCTCTGATCTTTATTACTTCCTTCCTTCTACTTACTTTGGACTTTGTTCTTTTTCTAGTTCCGTGTGTATAATGTTAGTTTGTGTATTTGAGATTTTATTTTTGTGGTTTCTTGAGGTAGGCCTGTACTGCTCTGAACTTCTCTTGAATAAGTGCTTTAGCTGTTTGCCATAGATTTTGCGGGGGGCGGGGGGGCATATATAGATTTTGCATTCTATAACAGAGTTCCCAAAGGGTTCCATCATCAATAAATTTGGGAAATGCAAATTAAATAACACACACCTTTTGGAGGATTAAAAATGTACACTAGTAAAGNTTTTGCGGGGGGCGGGGGGGGCATATATAGATTTTGCATTCTATAACAGAGTTCCCAAAGGGTTCCATCATCAATAAATTTGGGAAATGCAAATTAAATAACACACACCTTTTGGAGGATTAAAAATGTACACTAGTAAAGACTTTAAAAAGTCCCTGAGGACAGAAATCTATTCAACTTGCATTAACACTGAATTTCCCAAATTTATTTTATATCCAAGCTTTTTACATAACACTAATAACATCTAAAACTTTGGAAAATGCTAAAGACTAGTCATTCTCCTACTTGAAGCCTTTATTGGCTCTCTGTCACTTACACTATGAAATCCAAACTTCTTAGGACAACAGATGAAAACTTTAATGATCTGGCTCCTACCTACTTCTCTGTCCTCATCTAAATTCTTCATGAAGACCTCATGCTCCAGGCACGCAGATATATTCACACTTCTTCTAATACTCTAGGCTGCTGGATATCAGCATGCCTTTATTTCTACTGTTTAGTTACCTACATGCACATACACAATTAAGTTCCTATTGCCGGGTTGCAGGCACTGTCCTTACCTCAAGTCATGCAGTCTACTGGGAGAGGAAATGGAAGAGACAATACAGTGTGGTAGGTGCTGCAGTACAGTGCATCTAAAGAGCAAGGAGAGTGGGAAAGGAGACACACTAAAAGCTCAGGAAAACATTCTTGGATACAATACTGAAAGCAGATGTCAAGGGATGAGGAGAACTAAACCAGAAGAGAACTAAAGGCAGGTGGTCAGCATGAGCAACAGCAGGGACTGGCAGAGTATATATTCTAGGAAACACCAGGCAGTTCCTGACCACTAGAGCAGGATGAGGGAGTTGGGAAATGCAAAGGTGGAGGTAGAGCTGGCCAGAGGTCACGCTCTACAGCGCTTTATCTTAATAGCATTAACCCATAAAAATTTTTTGTTTTGTTTTGTTTTTTAACACCCTGACCAGCACAGCTCAGTTGGCTGAACAAAGTGAAAAGTCACTGGTTTGATTCCCCATCAGGGCACATGCCTGGGTTGCAGGCTCAATTCCTGGTTGGGGTGTGTGAAAGGCAACTCATCAGTGTTTCCCTTTCACCTCTGTTTCTCCCCCTTTATTTCTCCCTCCCTTCCCTCTCTCTAAAACAAATACACAAAATCTTCTTATAAAACAGTTGTTTTTAAAAATAATTTACATAGCATGAACTTATGTATTAATCCTATTTTATGGATTTACATTATGTTTTTGTGACATTTTTATAATCAGGAAGAAATTTCAATAAAATTATTTTTAAAAGAAAACATATGAGCCCTGGCTGGTGTAGCTCAGTGGATTGAGCACAGGCCTGCGAACCAGAGGATCGCGGTTCGATTCCCAGTCAGGGCACATTCCTGGGTTGCAGGCCAGTTCCCTGCAGGCCAACTCCCAGCAGGGGATGCGCAAAAGGCAACCATACATTGATGTTTCTCTCCCTCTCTCCTTCCCCTCTAAAGATAAATAAATAAATAATTAAAAAAAAGAACTAAGGGAAATCATTTATAAAAAAAAAAAAGAAAAAAGAAAACATATGAACTAGAAATCATACAAAGAACTCTTCCTAGCCAGAAAAAAAACCTTATTTTTTTTGTTTTCAAGATATGCTTTCCTATGTACTTTTTGGTTAACTCAAAAAAATAAGTTAAAAATAAAAATACCATTGCAATACTGTTGTTGTTGTTCGCTAGTATTAATTTATGTTTTTTCATTTTTTAAAAGATTTTATTTATTTTTAGAGAGAGGGGAAGGGAGGGAGAAAGAGAGGGAAAGAAACATCAATGTGTGGTTGCCTCTCTCATGCCCACCACCAGGGACAGGGCCCACAACCCAGGCATGTGCCCTCACTGGGAATCAAACCAGTGACACTTTGCAAGCTGGCACTCAATCGACTGAGCCACACCAGCCAAGTCTACTAGTGCTCATTTTAAAAGTAAAATATTTTAGTATATGAATCGTTTCCTTAAGCAATTCCATATTGTTGGACATCTAATTTGTCTCCATTTTTTTGCAATTATAAACACTGATGAACATTTTTGTAATTAAATCCTTCTGCACACAAAATTTCACTTCCTTAAGTCAGAAGTAGAATTGCTAGCTCAAAAACAGATGCATCTTAGGGTATTTCACACTAAAAAATTGTTCCAAATTGGGAAAACTCCAAAAAAGGTTGTACCAATTTCACATTCTCATATTAATAGATTAGAGTGCCTTTTCCCCTATTTTTTGGTATTGGATATTAATTTAAAAAACACTTTACCACTTCCCTATGTTACTTAGATAAGTAGCAAAGAATTTTTAATAAAAATATGTAAACTTAAACAAGAAATAAGGTATCATCAGGCTCACACCACGATCTCTGGAGAGGTGATAGGGTTTGGAAACTTGAGGCAAGTCACCAAAACCAATGATTTAATCAATTGTCCCTGTGCAGTGGGACCTCCATGGAGCCTAGAAATAAGCCCACACCTCCACAGTCAATTAATATTCAGCAGAGGAAGCAAGCACATACAATGGGCTTAAAATAGGCTATTCAACAAATGGTGCTGGGAAAATTGGACAGTTACGTTCCAGAAAACGAAACTAGACCACCTTCTTATACCGCACACAGAATACAGTCAAAGTGGATCAAAGACTTAAATGTTAGCCCCCAAACCATAAAAATCATAAAAGAAAACACAAGCAGCAAAATCTCAGACACTGCTCCTAGAAATATTCTATTAGATATATCTCCCCAAGCAAGGGAAACAAAAAAATATATGGAACTATATCAAACTAAACAGCTTTTCCACAGCAAAGGAAAACATAAACAAAATTAAAAAGACAACCCACAGAATGGGAGAATATATCCACTGATACATAGTTAATATCCAAAATTTATAAGCAGTTAATATCCAAAATTTATAAAGAACTTACAAAACTCAACACCCAAACTCCCCAAATAACCCAATTAAAAAATGGGCAAAGGACCTGAATAGACACTTCTTCAAAGAGGACATATAGATGGCTAATAGACATACAAAAAGATGCTCAATGTCACCAATCATCAGAGAAATGAAAATTAAAATGACAAGGAGAGCCCTGGCTGGCGTAGCTCAGTGGATTGAGTGCAGGCCTGCAAACCACACAATCACGGTTCAATTCCCAGTCAGGGCACATGCCTGGGTTGCAGGCCAGTTCCCAGCAGAGGACTCACAAGAGGCAACCATACATTGATATTTCTCTCCTTCTCTCCTTCCCTTTCCCTCTAAAGATAAATAAATAAAATCTTTAAAAAAGATGACAAGGAGATACCCTCTCATACCTGTCAGAACGGTTGTCACCAACAAATCAATAAACAAGTGCTGGTGAGGATGTGGAGAAAGGGGACCCTTTTGCACTGTTGGGAATGCAGACTGGTGCAGCCACTGTGGAAAGCAGTATAAAGACACCTGAAAACATTAAAAATAGATCTTCCTTTTGGTTCACCAATCCCACTTCTAGGAATATATCTGAAGGAACACAAAACACTAACTTGACAGAACATAAACACCTCTATGTTCCTTGAAGGGTTATTTACAATCGCCAAGATATGGAAACAGCTCAAGTGACCATCAGTAGATGAGTAGATAAAACAACTATGGTACCTTTACATAATGGAAATCTACTAGGCCATAAAAAGAAGAAAATTTTACCCTTTGCGACAGTATGGATGAACCTGGACAGCATTATGCTAAAGGAAGTAAGACAGTCAGAGAAAGATATGTACCATATGGTTTCTCTCATATGTGGAATCTAATGAACAAAGTGAACTAACAAGGAGAATAGAGACAGACTTATAGATGGAGAACAGGATAACAGCTAGTGGAGGGAGGGGGGTTTAGGGAGTTGAGGGACTGAGCAAAGAGCAAAAAGGACTCATGGGCATGGACAACAGTATGGTGATTGCTGGGGGGATGGGGTTATAAGGGGACTAAATGGTAATGGAAAAAATACAATAAAGATTAGATTTTAACAAATGAAACAAAACCCCTAAATGATGGTTTGGAAAGCTTCTGAGTTTCTAACACATCCACATGCTGGGAGGGTAGCACACCCCAGCCACACAGGAGCAGAAGTTTCTATGCTCCAGACCTTCCTGAACCTGACCCTATATAGTAATTCTTCATCCGGCTGTCCTTAATAATAAACCAGTGACAGTAGGTAAAGTATCTTCCAGAGTTCCGTGAGCCCTTCTAGCAAATTATCAAACATGAGGGGGGGTGTAAGAACCCCCTGAATTTATAGCTGATGGGTCAGAAGAACAGGTGGCAACATGAGACTTGTGACTGGCACCAATGTGGACCATTTCTTAATCCATGGTAGGGTCAGAATCTAACTGAATTGTAATTCACCCACTTGGTGTCTGGAAAGTTAGAGAATTGGTTGGTACAGGAAAAAATATCCCTATTTGGTGTCAGAAATACTGTGAATAAAAATAATTCATATGTCAAAACTGATCAAACTGTACACATATGTGCAGATTATTATACTTCAATTATATTTCAATAAAGTTATAAAATATTTGGCAGTTTGATAAGTGAAATGTCATGTTGTTATTAATTTTTGTTTTTGCTAGCTGCAGAATACAACATATAATTTTTATTTAAAGAATAACTTAACTAAGAGCATTACTTCAGTATTGTTATTACACAGCAGTAAAGGGCTTGCCAATAGCAATATTATAAAGCAGCAAACACACTCTCAACACTAAAGGGAGGCATTACTTCACAGTGCAAGAATCCATGTTCAGCTCAAGCTCCCATATCCTATGTCACAGGCCCAATGGGCTGCATTTGGCCCTCCACTTTGTTTTATCCGCTGGCACCTTGTGTCCACCTGGCAGCAGCGCCAAGCTCCTTGCCCCTGGTTAAGGAGTAGTTACGTTTACACAGTCCTAAAATTACATTTGGCCCTTTGAAGACAACCACGAGGCTGATGTGGCCCCCAGTGAAAATGAGTTTGATACCCCTGTCTTATGGTAAAGCCTAGGTTCACATTCCTTCATGAATAAAGATTCCTTTCTACAGAGCTCAACTAACACAATAGTCATTAAAAGAGTGTAAACATATGTGTGGATTCAGCAGTCACTACTGAATTACTTTCAACTTGAATATCAGTAACAGACTGTATGGATAGGTCCCAGTTCATGTAGGCTCTTCCTGTTGTAAATTTAAGTTGCTTTTCAATAGGGTAAAGACCTAAAAGTAGAATCAGACTGTAACTCAGTGTGTGCATATTCAATGACTTTTAATTTATTTTACCAGTAGGTCCCTGGTAAACAATACCAATTTATACTTCTATGAGCAGTATGTGACTAAACCTGTTTCCTCACACTTCTGTTAAAACAGGTTTAGTTATCCTAAATAATTACTGCCATGATACACTATTTCACTGTTATATTAATTTCTAAGTATTTGATTAATATGCAAGATAAGCTTTTTCTCATGTGATCACCTTAGGCCTGCACCTTCATTCCTGTTGGATTTGACCTTAGGACTTCAAAGGTATTCCCCTGGCTCAGTCTTATTACATTTATCACATTTGCCCTCTTTCTGAAGCTGTCCTGAACCCATTCTCCCATCATATACCTTTCATCCCAGAATTTGCCTTTAGTACACTCCCATCAAGGTACTGTCAGCTGTACACATGGTACACAGTTCCCTGCACACACAACTCTGGGACTGTTCCAGCACTTTACATGCATTACCTTATTTAACCCCTAGAATAACCATATGAAATGGGCATTTTTATTTATACCAGGTATTCGCTCTCTAGAGTGATAAGTACACATTACATTAAATGGCCTCTGAAAGAACAAGAACAACACTAAATGCAATGCCTGGACAGCTCCAAACACCTAGGTTTAATCCAGGAAGGAAACTCCGTATCTAGGTTTTCCCAGATGACTCCAGGGTTGACCCATGTCATCATGGTTGTGGCAGAAGTGGACTCACCAAAATCTCCCCTAAAGCATGTGATGTTCACAAAGGGTTTTAAAAGCCCAAATTTTCCAGGGACTGTGACATCTTACAAAAAGAATAATGCTGGGCCACAGTGCCCATTTTACATGTTCTTTCCACTAGGTCTGTGCTTCTCGTTTTTAAATGGGTCTATGAACCTGCTGGCACACAAATCCTCCTGAGCATCTTCAGGGAGCTTACTGGGACAGTTCTATGGAACTCTGTGAACTGAGATTTCTTCAAAGGTGTTATGGTATGTAAAGATAAGCAAATGTAGCAGAATCTTGCCCTTCAATGTTCACTAATGGTATGACTCTTCCAAAGGGGCTGAAGAACATAAATGTTGCTGGGCAGTAAGTGGTATCAGGAGTTTTAGAACCACAGGGCCAGCCAAAGCAGCAAGAAAGGTAATGTCACTAGACTGTCCATTTGATTCAGGCTAGTCTATACGGAAGGATTTCTCTGTGAATCCAAGAAAGGAGTACATAACCATTTCTTAATAAGATAAGTTTGTCACTTTCTATGCCAAAGCTTTGAAAGAAAAATCATACTGTATGTATCCATAAGTCAGCTTGATTTTAGCCACAATAATGTTGGATTAAATATTTATTTTATAAATACACAAAAACACCCAATACTACTCAGGCCTACTTCTGCCATAGTGAGGTTTTTATAACAACGAATTATAATTTACACAGAGGTAAAACACTTCTGCAAATGAGAGAAAGAGCAGAATGACGGTGGGTTCTCCTGATGGAGACTCAGCCTATGGGTAGACTCTGCTTCAACCCAGATACTTACTATCATGAATGATTCATCACATTTTAATGGGAAAGACAATTATCTGTGTATGCTTTCAAAGCTGATGCCTCAGAATTATATTCCTTCTTTGATCAGACAGAACACCTTGCTTAGTGTATCCCAGAAGACAGAGTCCCACCTCCATGTTGGTATCAATTATCTTAAAGTACTTGATTTTTTTTAACGTGTGCCTGTCGATTTAGGAGTGGTTATCTAAGAAGTTAATTGATTGCTACTGGAAAAAAACTGACTATGAGGTGTTTTTCTGAGAAGGGGGTAAGGGAGAGAAAAAGAGTGATAGAAATATCAACATGAGAGAGAAACATTGGTTGCCTTTCTTATGCGCCCTGACTGGGGACTGAACCTGCAACCCAGGCATGTGTCCTGACCAGGAATTGAACTGGCAACTTGTCACATTGCAGGATGACATCCAACCAAACCACAGCAGTCAGGGCTTCCAAGGTTTCCAGTGGCAGCCAGGTGCAAATATACTACATCAACAGGCTGATTATCTTGTTGATAAATGTAAAATCCACTTCTTCCAATATCTGATACAAACTCAATTTACTTTATGTGTCCTGATGGAGGAAAAATCTTTTCTCATCATTCTAATGTGCAATAAATCTTACCTTTGGAGTTTTAAAAAATACACATGATTTTTAAAGTTGTTAAAAATTTGGAAATGAGGATATCCAAGATTGTGGAGAAGAGGAAGCTACACTAACTTCCTTCCAGGACCAATAGGAACTACAACTGAATTTAAGAGAAACCATCCTGAATAACCAACTGAACGCTAGTTGGAGAGAAGCCTTATAACCAAGGACAGACAGAAGAAACCATTTCACCCAAACACGACCGGTAGGGAGTGCAAAGGAGGTGTGAGAGGGCTGGCTGGGCTCCCACAGGCAGCAGCTAAAGACCTGGATGAATATTTCAGTGGCTGGCGGCAGGGGTTCCCATTGAGAAGTGTGTGGTCTAAACCCCAAGCTGCCCCCCCCCCCCGCCCCTGCCTACAGCACCAGAGTCAGCTAGAAACCCATACAACATTCAGCTGTGAAAGCCCAGGGTTTCTGCCTGCCAGGGAGAGATGGCTGGAGACACAGAGAGCCTTGTAAAGGGCCAACACACAAAATTTCATTTGTAGCCATTTACCCTGAGCTCTGACAGCTGGAGGGCAGAGTGAACTAGAGACGCTTCGGGAGCATCTAGAGACACTCTTGAACTAGAGAATCTGGGGCTGGTGGCTCTGGGGAGAGAACTGAAGGAACAACTGCCAGGCAGAGCAATACCCTGCAAGTGGCATCAGTCTGAGAGGAAGCTATAGCCCTGCCTGCAGGGATTACTCTGGCTCACCCTGCCGTGCTTAAGTTGGGCTGCTGATTACAGTTGGAGGCTATATCACTGATCAGTTTAACAACTAAGGAGGAAAATATAAAAGAAGCAGCCAAATGGGAAGACAAAGAAACAAACTCCAAATGAAAGAATGAGAGGATTCTCCAGAAGAAGACCTAGATGAAATGGAGGCAAGCAATTTATCAGATAGAGAGTTTAGACTAATGATTATGAGGATACTCAACAGCATGAAAAAAGAAATAGAAACCATAAAAAAGGACCAGTCAGAAATAAATAATACAGTGGAGGGCATAAACAGTGGGTTAGATGAGGCAGAGGATTTAATCAGAAATTTGGAAGACAATTTGGAAGGAAAAAACACACAGGCAGAGCAGCAAAAAGAAAAAAAGAATTTAAAAACATGAGGAGAGCTTGGGAAACATTTTGGATAACATGAAGCCTAACAGCACCCACCTCAAGAATACCAGGAGAAAACAGCAAGCAAGGGATTGAGTATCTGAAGAAGTCATGACCAAAAAGTTCCCTAGTCTGGTGAGGGAAAGACACGCACAATTCAGAGAATTGCTCTGAAGAGGCCTATACTGAAACACATCATATTAAAATGAGAAGGTGTAGGGTAAGTGGAGGCAGTCTGACTTCCTCACCCAGGTGTCTGGGTAGCTAAGAGAAGCAGTGCTCCCATAGCCGTGGAGGGGCCTGATAAGTAGTGTTCTCAGAGCCCTGAGATGGGGTCTGATAAACTGTTCCTATAACATGAAGTGGGCTCATATGTGCAGAATTATGTTATGTTATGTAATGTTCTGATTGTTTTCTGGCTTTGTTACCCTCTAGTATTTAAAATGGTAGGGACGCCCTGCTGGGGGCGATGATAATGAGACATACACAAGGGGACAGGTGCCATGATGGGTGCCAAACTGGGGAGCAAAGGCCACAACATGAGACATGCAGACAGACATGCAGCTTGCAGTGTGTGTGACTCACCCATCTGTGAATAAAGGCATGCCAGACATCCCAATGGCTCCTTAAATATTTTCCATCTGTACAAATACTACAAACCTGCCTGGCCTTGAAGGGTGGCAACACAATTGGTGTAGTTGGCAGGAGTTATCACAGAATGCTATGGAGCCCCCAGAGGGGAGCTTGGAGTGGCTGATCACTGGCAGGTAGTATTCAGTGGCCAGGCTCCCAGAAACTCAGCCTCCCACCCCATGACTGTCCCTATGTCAGTGGTACACCCAACACAGTGGAGAAAGCCCTGTGGGTGGTGGGGAAGACCCGAGGAAAGCCCAGTGCCCTGTGGCCATGGGGGCTGTGGGCTGGGTGCTTCTTTCTGCTTTGATAGCTCAGACAGAGACTACACTTCGAAGTCCCAAAGAGCCCAAAAGGGAGCAGAAGCCCTGAAGGCTGAAGAAAAGACTGCACTTCCGAAGGCTGTGAAGTTAGAACACACAGGCAGAGAAAAAAAGCCTTGAAGGCTTGAGTCTGCACCCTGGTAAAAAGCCTCTGAGTGGCTGAGCTGCTGCAATCCCCCTCCCCTTTCATAGTGTGTGACTCAGGGGGAAAGGGCTGGGGAAAAGGAACTGAGTTCCCTGAGGGCAGCGGCCTATGGCTCCTGGGGGAAGTTTGAGTCTGGGAATCCCCTCCCCTCCCTTGCCCCACACAGATGTGGGGCACAGAGAGTGACCAACCAGAGGGCTGGCCTGGGCTGGGTGCTCTGGCAGTAGTGGTGCCAGCACCCAGAAAGCTCTGCTGCCTGCCAGAGGTCCCGGAAGATAACAGCAGCACCTGAGTCACAGAGACTGCTGTCACCTGAGTTGCAGAAACAGCGGCCCAGTGACCCAAGGGGATGCAGCGGCAGCACCAACAACTGGCACTCACCAGGGCAGCGTGCACTGGTGCTGCATGAGTGCAGCTCCTGGTGCCCGCACACCAGCACCCAGTGCAGGCCTAAATTACCTATCCTAACCCCAGGGGGTGTGAGCCAAAAAGGTCTGTCCTGTGTGTCTAAAGGGCATTTGGCTGTGCCAACCTCCCAAGAAGAGGGAGGAAATATCCTGCTAGACCCTGTGAGCTAGATGTGCATATGACACAGGAAGGCTTTGGATGGAGTTTGTGGCAGCAATCAGAACAGCTTTGTCAACCCTCGGGTTTCTGGTCTCAACCAGGGAAGGGATCACAGGTACCGTACTCCTTAACTGAAAAGCAGCTGGCTGCTCTATATGCTGCCCTGTTGGCCATAGAAGCCATAACAGGAACTGCCCCTGTGACAGTTAGGACCACGTATCCCATTGCAGGGTGGGTCTGGGACTGGATGGCCAAGCCTAGTAGTGGGACAGCTCAAAGGCCCACACCGGCTAAATGGGGGGCTTATCTGCAGCAAAGGAGTACTCTCTCCAGTAGCCCTTTGTGGGCTGAGCTACAGGAAGTGTTAGGTGCAGTTATTTATGTACATGAGAAATCCACTGCTCTTGTCCCTACAGAGGAGGTGGAAACTAGTCCCTTTTGGGAAGGGCAGGCACCCATTCCCTCAGACGCATGGCACACTGATGGGTCCAGCAGAGGCCAGCCTGCTGTTGGACTGCTGTGGCCATCCAACCAGAAACAGAAACAACTGGTCTGACACAGGTATGGGCCAAAGCAGCCAACGGGCAGAACTCTGTGCCGGTTGCATAGTGGTGGTCGATGAAGGCCCGCCCCTGACTATTTGCACAGATAGCTGGGCAGTGTACGGGGGCTAACATTACAGATCTCTACCTGGCAGACAAATAAGTGGATGGTTATGAATAGACCACTGTGGGGAGAGGCTTTGTGGCAAGACTCATGAACACCAGGAACAAATCACTGTACATCATGTTACTAAACATGCACCTCTTGCTTCCCCTGGGAATGATGAGGTGGATACTCTAGCCAAGGTGCAGTGGCTAGAAACGGTACCTGCCAAGTCCCTCAGGGGAGTAGCCCAGTGGCTCACACTGTCGCCTCTTACATGCTGGGCAGAAGACCATGTGGTCCACTATCAAAACTTGGGGGTCACCTGTTATATTGGCAGAGGCACAAGAAGCCTGTGAGACCTGTGTTGTCTGCTCGTGAGAGCATCCCTGAAGGCCTATGGGACCTTCTGAACAGGTAGCGCGGTGGCAGGTACTGCTAACTTGGTGGCAGGTGGATGTAATTGGGCCCCTACCTACTTCAAAGGGGTATAAGTATACTATTACAGATGTGGACATGGCCATGGGACTTTTAGCTGCTTATCCCACATGGCACCCAGATCAGAAAGCAGTGATTGCACACTGGAGTGGTTATGTGCTGCGTACAGGTGACCCTTAATCATTGAAAGTGATCAGGGTACACATTTTACTGGGGCCTTGGTACAACAGTGGGCTCTGGACTTGCAGATTGACTGGAAATTCCATGTGGCCTATCACCCCAAGCTGCTGGAGTGACTAAATGGTAAAATCGTCTCTTAAAGCAGGGCCTGCGAGCTGCAGCTGCCACCCCTACGCTGAGGGGTGGACGAAAGGCTTGTGGACTGTCCTCCGGACTCTAAATGAGAGGAGGTGGAGGGGGTGCCCAGCTCCAGTGGAAGCGCTGCTCCCCGGACTGCTGCTCCAGTTCAGCTGCAGGTACAGACTAAGGGCGCTTTGCTGAAACCAGGCATGGGAAAACAGGGGAATATTCTCCTGTCTGCTCCTTGGACAGGCAAACAGCCACTTGGACATGGCCTTGGGAAATCAAAGCCCCCCCCCCCCACTAGTGCTGGGTGGCTCTTGTTGCTCCTTGGGGTCAAGGGGTGGAGAGAAACTTACAAATAGTGCCCTGGGTGATTGGGACATGGTCCCCAGTCTTAAAGATGACATATCCAGGGCCAGCAGACCACAAAATGCTTCTTCGTGGCACCTTTGTGATTTCTCTATGGCCCATTATCAGTTCTCCCCTGTTATTGCAAATAGATGCTGAGCCCCCAGTTGAGGCATGAAAACTCTGGTATTCACGCTCAGGAAGACCTCCTCTGCCAGGCACTGTCTTATCAGCTGACCAGAAGCTTGCTTGAATATTGTCAGAGGCTGGGGACTTGCCTTGACTGGTGCCTATAACTGCTCTGTCTTTTCACTTTTAGAGCGCAAGGTAACACCTTAGTGGACTGGGTTCATACCTGTGCCTTAGTGACTGACCAATCAGCATGCTGGGTGTGCACTGAACTTCCCCTGAGCATGTTGGCCAGCCTCCCATGGTGCACCTCTCTGGCTTCTGTCTCAAATTCAACTTGGCTTCAGAACCAGTGGAACAGCAAACATCCTTTGTGGAATGAGACCTGGACTGAGATCTCTACTGGGGCGAAGCAGTGGTGTGACCGCCCCAGGCCATTAAGTGGCTACTCCATACGGGATGGCTTGGACCAGCTCCCCTTTGCATTGAGAGTACTGAAGGACATGCCCAGATGGGCTGGACTCCAACTGGTCTGTGTCAGACTGAGACTTCAGAGCATTTCTGGGGCGCATGGGAGAATGCGTGGGCTACAGTTCCTATTGGAGCCCCCTGGGTGTGCGGCCCACATGAGTGGCCTTACTTGCATGGAAACTGAACTGGCCATTGTAGCTAGGGGTGGCCTGATTACCTGTGTTTCGGCTGCATGCTGTTGAAGCTTGTACTGCTGCTATGGCAGCGCTTGGATTTTGCTTGTTTGTTGCTGCAGCCAACATTGCTGTTGTGGGTTATCAATGCAGGGCTCTGCCCTCCTCACCAAGGGACCTTGGGAAAGACATCCTCACATAGATTGTAAGGTGAGAAACTCAGAAGAGGTGGACTGTAGGGTAAGTGGAGGCAATCTGGCTTCCTTACCCAGGTATCTGGGTAGCTGAGGGAAGCAGTGCTCTCATAACCTTGGAGAGGTCTGATAACCAGTGTTCTCATAGCCTTGAGACTGGGTCCGATAAATTGTTCCCATAACATGAGGTGAGTTCCCGTGCACAGAATTATGTTATGTTATGTAATGTTCTGGCAGGGTTCCAGCTTTGTTCCCCTCTAGTCCTTAAACAGGTAGAGATTCCCTGCTGGGAGTGATGATGATGAAAGACACGCAAGGGGACAGATACCACAATGGGTGCCACGCTGGGGAGCAGGGGCCACGACATGAGACATGCAGACAGACATGCAGCTTGCAGCGTGCATGGCTCACCCACCCGTGAATAAAGGCATGCCAGACATCCCAATGGCTCCGTGAATATTTTTCCATCTGCACGAATACCATTAACCTGCCTGGCCTTGAAGGGTGGCAACACAGAAGGCTTAAAGACAAGGAGAAAATCCTAAAAGCTGCAAGAGAAAAGCAGATGGTTATCTACAAGGGAGCACCAATTCCCCTGTCATCTGATTTCATAACAGAAACATTTCAGGCCAGAAGGAAGTGGCATGAAATATTAAAGGTGAAGAAAAGTGAGGACCTAAAACCAAGGTTTCTTTACCCAGCAAGACTACCATTTAAAATTGAAGGAGGAATAAGGAGCTTCCCAGACAAGGAAAAGCTAGAGGAGTTTGTGAACACAAACCAACACAGCAGCAAATGTTAAAGGGTGTGCTAAAGAAAGAGGAAAATAATATTACAATAAAATGGCACATATACTATCAATAATTTATCAACAGTCAACTATTGTTATCTATCAATAATCATCTTAAATGTAAATGGCTTAAATGCTCCAACCAAAAGACATAGGGTAGCTGAATGGATACGAAAACAAGACCCATATATATGCTGCTTCCACGAGAAGCATCTCAGATTGAAAGATACACACAGACTAAAAATAAAGGGTTAGAAAAAGATATCTCAAGCAAATAAAAGAAGAAAGAAGCTGGGATAGCAGTACTTATATCCAATAAAATAGACTTTAAAACCAAGGCTACACAGTAAGAGATAAAGAAGACACTATATAATGATAAAGTGAACAACCCAGCAAGAGATTATAACCCTAGTAAACATTTAAGCATGCAACACAGGAGCACCGAAATATGTAAAGCAAATCTGGATAGACATAAAGGGAGAGATCAACAGAAATACAGTCATAATCTGGGATTTTAACACCATATTGACTTTCATGGATAGATCTTCCAGACAGAAACTCAAACAAGGAGATGGTGGCCTTAAATAACACACAAGATCAAGAGCAGCAGAACAGACATATTTTCAAGAGCAAATGCAATGATTTCTAGGATAGATCACATGTTAGAACACAAAACAAGTCTCAATAAATTAAAGAAGATCAAAATCATATCAGGTATTTCATCTTACCACAATGCTATGAAACTAGAAACCAACCATAAGAAGAACACTGAAAAACAAGCAAAGACATGGAAACTAAATAACATGTTATTAAACAATGAATGGGTAAACAACAAGATTAAGGACGAAATCAAAAGATACCTTGAAACAAATGAAAATGAGGATACAATAATCCAATAGTTGTGGGACAGACTAAAAACCATCCTGAGAGGGGATTCACTACATTACAGGCCTATCTGAAAATACAAGGAAAAACTCAAATAAACAATAGAACTTCACACTTCAAGGAACTTGAAAAGAACAACAAACAAATCCCAAAGTAAGCAGAAGGAAGGAAATAAAGACCAGAGCAGAAATAAACAAAATAGAGTATAAAAACACAATACAAAAGTTCAGCGAATCCAAGAGCTGGTTCTTTGAAAAGGTAAACAAGATTGACAAACCCTTAACCAGACTCATCAAGAAAAAAAGAGAAAGGACCTAAATAAATACAATCAGAAATGAGAGTGGAGAAATAACAACTGACATCAAAGAAATACAAAGGATTGTAAGAAAATATTATGTACAAATATATGCCAGCAATCTGGAGGACCTGGATGAAATGGGTAAATTCCTGGAAAAATACAACCTTCCAAAAATAAATCAGGAAGAACCACAAAATCTGAATAGACAGATTATTCCTATGGAAATTGAAGCAGTAATCAAAAAATTCCCAACAAACAAAAGCTAACACCTCTCCTTCTCAAGCTATTTCATAAAATTCAAGAGCAGGGATGGCTCCCAAACTCATTTTAGGAGGCCAGCATTATCCTAATTGCAAACCCAGATTAAGACACTACAAAGAAAGAAAATTATAAGGCCAATATCTCTGATGAATATAGATGCTAAAATC
This sequence comes from Sturnira hondurensis, assembly GCF_014824575.4. NCBI lineage: Eukaryota > Metazoa > Chordata > Mammalia > Chiroptera > Phyllostomidae > Sturnira > Sturnira hondurensis. The sequence continues at coordinate 300,264 of NW_028098037.1, forward strand.
CTCAACAAGTTATTAGTAAACCAAATACAGCAATGTATCAAAAAGACGATACACTATAATCAAGTGGAACTTATTTGGGAATGCAAGGTTGATACAACATTTGCAAAATCAATAAATATGATACACCACATAAACAAAATGAAGGATAAAATCACACGATCATATTGATACATGCAGAAAAACAATTTGATAATATCCAGCACCCATTTATGATAAAAGCTCTCAGCAATGTAGGATTAGAAGGAACACAGCTAAACATAACAGGCTATATGTGACAAACCCACTGCCAGCATCATACTGTTAGGTAGCAGCTAGGAATAAGCAGCCAGAGGGGAAATAAAGCCAGGGCCCTCGCCATCACAATCTAACAAATAACTTACTACAGGAAGATAGAAGCAAGGACACTTGGACAACAACTAAGGGTGGGGGGCGGAAATGGGAGGGAGGCGGGGAGCATGGGGCGGGGGGACGGGCAGGGTTGGGAATATAAGACAGCTGTACTTGAACAAGAATTAAATTAAAACATTATTAAAAAATAAATAAAATAAAAACAATTAAAAAAGAAGAAGAAGAAGAAGACATGCCTTGCCAATTAACTCAACAATCCTAAACTCAGTACGGTAAGTTTGCTAGGTGTCCTGAAAGTCACAAGCAGTACAGTACAGGAAGAAGGTATAGTCCTTAATATTCTAGCCCAGGAAGGGGAGCTTCTCTAGCAATTTCACTAAGACAAAGAGCCTTTACTAACTGAGAAAGAAAGCCTTCGGAGCTGTACATTATTCCCAAGATTTGGAAGTGGAGAAGGAAGAGTACCTCGAAGCTAGCTAAGGTTAATAACCCTTGAACCCCAATAGTCGGTGTACTTAGATTAGCTAAGTACACATTTAGAGCTTCAGTTCAAGTGTACAGAACTTACTAACAACTTTATTTCCTCTATATGTGGGGCATTTAGCAAGCCGGACACTGCTTGCTCCTTCATACTTGTATCTATTTATATAAGTAGACATACCTCATTTCCACTACACGTATTTCTTTCTCACTTGAATTATTCTCTTGTGGGCAAGACAACAACTGAAGCTGGGGAGTGTAAGGACCCTGGCTCGTGGTGTCCGCCACATTGTGGATGGGGAAGAGACATTCACGCGGACTACCCAGTCCTGTGGAGGAAAAGAGTGGGTGGCTTTACTCTCAAGAGGAGCCAAAAGCTGCGGCCTCTGTTATGGCAGGCCTTTATTTCTTTCCTGGGACCATTACATGATGGTTCTCATTTACTATGCACAGGTTCGATTTAGGTGGTTATCTGTTATAGAAAACAAAAGAGCCAATGCCGCTAATCACATCACAGAAGAGGGATATTTGCAAATGAAAAGGCAAAAGTGGTTGAACCAATTACACTGGTCCTTGGAAGGTTTAGCATTAATTTTAGGAAGTTACTTTGCAGTAAATATTTGCTGCAATTCCATACCATGTTCCTGGATTGGAAGAATTAACATCACTAAAATGTCCACACTACCCTAAGCAATCTATAGATTCAACACAATGCCTATCAAGATTCCAATGTCATTTTCACAAAACTAGAGCAAATATTTCCAAAATGTATATGGAACCACAAAAGGCCCTGCATACCGACAGCAATCCTGAGAAAGAAAAAGGAAGTTGAAGGAATTACACTACCTAATATCAAATTATACTCTAAGGTCATAGTAATTAAAACAACATGGTACTGACATAAAAACAGACAAATAGATCCATGGAACAGAATAGAGAGCCTAACAATAAATCCTCACCTTTATAGTCAATTAATATTCAATGAAGGAAGCAAACACATACAGTGGGCTTAAGATCGTCTATTCAATAAATGGTATTTGGAAAAATGGACAGATACATGCAGAAAAATGAAACTAGACCACCTTCTTACACCACACACAAGAATAAACTCATAATGGAACAAAGACTTAAATGTTAGACCTAAAACCATAAAAATCATAAAAGAGAAAAGGCAGCAAAACCTCAGACATTGCTCATAGCAGTTATTTTATCAGGTATATCTCCCCAGGCAATGGAAACAAAAGAAAACATAAAGAAATAGGACTCCACCAAACTAAAAATACTTTGCATAGCAAAGGAAATCATCAACAAAATACAAAGAGACGACCCACAGAATGGGAGAATATGTACCATGATACATCTGATAAGGGATCAATATCTAAAATTTATAAAGCACTTAAAAAATTCAACACCAAAAAAAAGCATACAACCCAATTAAAAAATGGGCAAAGGACCTGAACAGACACTTCTTCAAAGAGGACATACAAACGGCCAATGGACATTTGAAAAGAGATGCTCAATATCACTAATCATCAGAGCAATGCACATTACAACCACACCTGTCAGAATGGCTACTATCAATACATCAACAAGCACCCGGTAGAATGGCTATCATCAACAAATCAACCAATAACAAGTGTTGGCTAGGATGTGGAGAAAGGGAACCCCTTTTGCTCTGTTGGTGGTAATGCAGATTGATGCAGCCACTGTAGGAAGCAGTAGGGGATACCTGAAAACATTAAAAATAGATCTGCCTTCTGACCCAGAGATTCCACTTCTGGGAATATATCTGAAGGAACTCAAAACATTTTTCAAAAGAATATAAGCCCCCCCTATATATTTGAAGCATATATACAATCACTGAAGCATTATTTACAATGGCCAAGATATGGAAGCAGCCCGAGTGTCCACCAGTAGATAAGTAGATAAAACAACCACGGGACACGTACAAAATGGAATACTACCTGGCCATAAAAATAGAAGAAAGTTTTACCATTTGTGGCAGTATAGATGGATCTGGAGAAAATTATACTAAGTGAAGTAAGCCAATCAGAGAAAGAAAAATACCATATGATTTCACTCATATGTGAAATCTTGAACAAACTGAACTAACAAGAAAAATTGGGGGACTTCCGCCAAGATGGAGGCATAGGTGGAAACACTGTGCCTACTCCCACAACCAAGTTTGAATACAACAAAGGTTTGGAGAACTAGGACACACCCAAAGACCAGAAAACGGAATTATATGGAAGTCCGACAACTACGAACCGTTCAACGGGGACGGTAAGACAGGCGGAGCCAGCAGCGGATGGGGCAGGCAGGACAGATCCCCCGACCTAGGCGCATAGGCAGCCCGGAACCAGTCGGGGTGTGGGGCAGACTGACCGCGGTCGCACATTCACGCACAGTGAGACGGACCACGCAGGCCCAAGGGGGCGAACCCAGTGGTGGAGGGCTGACAGCGGTGGCACACTCGCGTGCAGTGGAACAAAACGCGTGGGCCTGGTGACGGTGGCGGCTGCAGCGCTGGTGGGGGCCGTGGCAGCAGGTGGCAGACGGGACATAATTGTTCCTCTTTGACCCCGCCCCCACATACAACATCACAACCCAGCAACTTAGTTGCCCTGCTCTAGTGAACACTTTAGGGCTCCGATCCTGCTATGGAACAGGCACTAACAGCCCAAAAGATGGCACAAAAAGAACTCAAAGTCCCAGAGCCAATAACTTTAAGCGACCGAAAAATTGCCAGCCTCTCAAAAGCACAATTCAAGACACTATTTATCAGGATGCTCACAGAACTGGTAGATTATAGTCACAAATTAGAGGAACATATGAAGGCTAAACTAATTGAAATGAAGGGAGATGTCCAGGAAACCAATAGCGATGGAAAGGAAACTGGGACTCAAATCAATGGAATGGACCAGAAGGAAGAACGAAACATCCAACCAGAAAGGAATGAAGAAATGAGAATTCAAAAAAATGAGGAGAGGCTTAGGAACCTCCAGGACATCTTTAAACGTTCCAACATCCGGATTATAGGGGTACCAGAAGGGGGAAAGAAACAGCCACGAGTGGAAAACTTATTTGAACAAATAATAAAGGAGAACTTCCCCAGTCTGGCAAAGGAAATAGACTTCCAGGAAATCCAGGAAGCTCAGAGAGTCCCAAAGAAGTTGGACCCAAGAAGGAACACACCAAGGCACATCATAATTACATTAGCCAAGACTAAAATGAAGGAGAGAATCCTAGAAGCAGCAAGGGATAAGGGGACAGTCACCTACAAAGGAGTACCCATCAGACTGTCAGCGGATTTCTCAAAAGAGACCTTACAGGCAAGAAGGGGCTGGAAAGAAGTATTCCAAGTCATGAAATCCAAAGACCTACAGCCAAGATTGCTTTATCCAGCAAAACTTTCATTTAGAATGGAAGGACAGATAAAGTGCTTCTCAGATAAGGTCAAGTTCAAGGAGTTCATCATCACCAAGCCCTTATTATATGAAATGCTAAAGGGACTTATATAAGAAAAAGAAGATGAAAAATATGAACAGTGAAAGGACAGCAAACACACAGTTATTAACAACCACACCTAAAACAAAAGCAAACCAAGAGGACAGCTAGATCAGGAGTGGAACCATAGAAATGAAGAACACATGGAGGGTTAGCAACAGGGGGGGAGGAGGAGAAGGGGGGAGAAGGCACAGAAAATAGCATAGATGGTAGGTAGAAAATAGATAGGGGGGAGAGTGAGAATAATGGGGGAAATATAGAATCTAAAGAACTTGAGACATGTGGTTATAAACTAAGGGGGGTAGAATGGTGGGGGAGGGAGGGTGCGGATGGCAGGGATTGAAGGGGGGGAATAGAACAACTGTAATGGTATAATCAATAAAATATAAAAAAAAGAAAAATTGGGACATACTCATAGATGGAGAACAAGATGACAGCTGGTGGGGGAAGAAGAGGTAAAGGTAGCGGGAGGTATTGAACGAAAAGGGAAAAGGACTCATAGACAGGGACAATAGTGTGGTACTTGCTGGAGGGAGAGGGGTAAAGGGGACTAATGGTAATGGAAAAAATACAATAAAGATTAAATTAAAAAACTGGAATGTGGACTGCTGGTCCACAACTGGAAACTGAAGAAAGTATGAGCCACTATAACATAATTTACCTAACAGTAATTTTTTAATTTATTTAGATGAAAATTCATGAAATCTAATTAAGGTCTGCAGTCTAGGTCACTCTATTGTACCAGTGTCAAGTTCTTGGTTTTGAGAATATACTATAATTATACTGGTTTCGCCAAAAGGTTTTTTTTCCCACAAGATGGCTCTAGTAGCATTTAGTTGTCTTTAAGCTCATTCGAAATAACTTTGTTAGATTGTATTGTGACAGCTACCATATCAGCATGCACTTAAAAAAAATCCAAATTGGTGAATTTTGGGGTAGCCATTTTAATACTGAAGATGGAACAAAATAAGCAACATTTTTAGTATATTATGCTTTATTATTTCAAGAAAAGTAAAAATGCAACTGAAATGCAAAGAAAAAAAAGATTTGTACAGTGTACAGAAAAGGTGCTGTGACTGATCGAATGTGTCAAAAGTTGTTTGTGAGTTTGATGCTGGAGATTTCTCACTGGAGAATGCTCCATGGTTGGGTAGAGCAGGTGAAGTTGATAGCAATCAAATCAAGACATTAATTTTGAACAATTAACATTCTACCACATGGGAGATAGCCGGCATAGTTAAAATATCCAAATCAATAAAGTTATTGGTGAAAATGTTACATGTGTCTAATATATTACGGGAAAAAACTAAACTAACTTTTTGGCCAACCCAATAAATATCACCACTGGGAGAAGCTGAGTGATGGTTACACACAAGTTCTCTGTATGATTTTCACAATTTAAAAAAGTTAACAAAACCCAATTACATAAAAGTATTGGTATGCTGCTCTGGGCCTCTCCCTTGGTACAGAGGCCCTAGACAAGGCAATGCTGAGACATCAATGCAGGAAGGATGGTAACACCAGTTCTAGATGGTCCTGAGGATAAGCAGGGCCAGAAGGCATGTGTCTGCTTCTTAAAGTCTGCAGCTTTGACCACAGCCTCCACCTAATACGCAGCCCCTGCGTCTCCAGGCTCCACTGGTGCTTGACCTTTAGTTACCTGAGAACAAGGGAGATCCTTACAGCAGTGTGGGCCTCATGACTGGGACTCTTTTATTTCCCAGGGAAGCTTGAGGCCATTCATCAGGTAAGAAGACATGAGACCCATGAAGGTACTCATTGGACCACCATGGTCATCCTCCTGGAATACAGAAACAGACAATCCATGCTCTCCATGACCTTTGGCTGCTAAGCTGACTGGACCTCAGAAATCTCCCCTTCCCACTGCCCTGCTGTGGAGATGCAGTGGAATGGGGGTACTTTCATGGATACCACCTCTCCCTCCCCACAGAGCTCATTATCTACCTGGTCTTCCAGCCACAGCTGTTGAGTCCCTAGTTCTGCTCAATTTTTAAGCAAAATATATACTCTTTAAGAAAGAGACAAAAATCAACAATGCAAAATTTGAAGGAAACTCTACTGAAAATTAAACTAAAAAAGGGAAACGTTGATAATGCAGGAGGCTATGCATGTGTGGGCACAAGGGGTATATGAGAAATCTCTAAATCTCCATCTCAATTTCTTACAAATCTAAAACTCCTCTGAAACAAATTAATTTTTTTAAAAGAGCAAATAAAATAGGCTGACATTTGTCTTAGCACAAAAAGTAACAAAGAAAAGACAACGCAGCAGAGCAGTAAATGTACCAGACGAGAGCAACGCTACCAAAGTTCAAGTTGCAGTGGCAGGTAGCCTCCTCCTAACCCCACTTTCCTCATCTGTGAAATGAATTAGACAAGAGGAACTTGAAAATCTCCTGCAGCTCTAAAAGTCTATAAATCATCTTAACACAAACCAGAAAGCTTGGAATAAAACAACACACTTGAATAACATCACTCCAAAAGCCCGTTGAGTGTTTTTTTTTTAAGTGGGGTATTACTAAAGATTTTTACGTCTTAAGAAAAATCCTGTAATACAATGGCTGCTCCACTGTCAAAACAAACATTTCACATGCCTTCTCAGCCATTTCAATGTTTTTACCGGATCTCCCCAAATATCAACCTGGTATCTGAAACAACAGATTGGACATTTTCCATACTACGAAATGTTCTCAAAAAGTAATTCTGCCCTTGCTGGCTGGTGTAACTCAGTGGATTGAGGGTTGGGCCTGTGAACCAAAGGGTCACCAGTTGGATTCCCAGTCAAGGCCCATGCCTGGGTTGTGGGCCCGGTCCACGGTAGGGGGCATGTGAGAGGCAGCCACACATTAATGTTTTGCTCCCTCTCTTCCTCACTTCCCCTCTCTAAAAATAAATAAAACCTTAAAAAATAATAATAATTCTGGTATATGATATATAAAACATTCGAGAAATACACACTTAATTTTAGTGAAATTTCTTTAAAATGTTATTCATTTTTTAATTATCAGCAAACTGATAGATCTACAAACAAATACGATGTCTACTAGGGGCAAATGCAGACCTTGGAGTCAGAAAACACACATTCAAGTCTTCACTACATCCAACCCACGCAGTGTGATCAGGCAAGTTATAAAATCAACCAAACCTCAATTCTTCAGTTTATAAAACGAGAGACTGGACATTCTCCAACCTTTACACACTTCTGATTTTGTGCCTTGTTTTCTTCCTTCTCTGTGTACCATGTCTCAAGTGTCTGTCTTTCAGGCAGACCGTGCTCATTTGGTAACGCTAAACCATCCTGTTTCTTCCACCAAAGACTGCCAATTCGAGATTCAGAACAGCTTGAGATATGAATTCAGATACAATTCTACCTTGAAGCAAAGAAATCTACTAAGAATGAATGCACTATTTCTATCAGGTTGAAATACCAATAAAATACCAAATATCAAGTCCAGCAACAGTAAGCTGAGAACAAAAGGTTTATGAGGAAAAAGTGAAAATACTTTTTTTTTCATCTGTTCAAATACTGAGCACCAACACTCTCAGGCACTATGCTATATGATTTTTTAAAAAGATTTTATGTATTTATTTTTAGAGAGAGGGGAAGGGAAGGAGAAAGAGAGGGAGAGACACATCAATGTGTGGTTGCCTCTTGAGCACTCAACTGGGGACCTGGCCTGCAATCCAGGCATGTGCCCTGATCAGAATTGAACCAATGACCTTTCAGTTCACAGGCTATCTCACAATCCACTGAGTCACACCAGCCAGGGCTATATGATGCTTTTTAAAGTAAAAATGTATTGATTTTTCCCCAAAATAACATGTTCCATTTGATTTTTAAGTTTTTGCTTCTTTTTAATTCAGTGATGGTTATTCACATCTATCTCATAGACTGAACAGCTTTTTAAAAAGCAATTTTAACTTTAAAAAGCTTTATTAAAATCACCAAAATACCAAAAATATGCCAATGCAGTCAATCAATACTTCCTGAATAAATTAAGGAGTGAAAGCTACATCCATTACACACAGAAGGTGTAGGGAGACTGTCACCACTATCTTCCTTAACAGCCTCCGACCACGCAGTTCCCTGTTGCTTCTTTTAGTAAATACTTTGATTACCCTCACCGTTATTTCCCATGTCACAATGAGATTTTTTTTCTTTTCAATTACTTGTACTCCAAGTAGTAAAAACAAAAAAATCAAGAACCAAGAATTTCTTCATTCACAACTGTTTTAAACAAGTAAAACTTTAAATATATGTTAAGACACAATAAAGACACAATGAGGAAAGCTGGTCCATGAATAAACAGGTACACAGAAGAGAAAAAGCCCAGAATAAAATCAAATAGATACAGAATCATCATATCTGATAACAGGAAAGTTTCAATGCAGTGGGGATTAAATCTGATCCACACTTTCAGTATGAACTCTGGATGGATCACAGATTGAAAGAAAAAATAAAATTATAGAAGTTCCAGAAGGTAACTTAAAAGAATTTTTTACAATCTCAGAATGGGGAAGGCATTATTAAGATTACAAATGCCACCCTGGCTGGTGTAGCTCAGTGGATTGAGTGCAGGCCTGCAAACCACATGACTGCGGTTCCATTCCCAGTCAGGGCACATGCCTGGGTTGCATGGGACACACGAGGGGACACACGAGAGGCAACCATACAGTGGTATTTCTCTCCCTCTCTCCTTTCTTTCCCCTCTAAAGATAAATAAATAAAATCTTTTTAAAAAAAGATTACAAATGCCTAAAAAGACTATAAGAAAAGGCCATTCAAATACATTAAAAAGAAAACCAAACTTTAAGAGAAAATTCCATCATAAACAAAAACAAGAAAAATATTGGCACATACATATACTTATCAAGAAGAACCAAAAGACCAACCATCTAATTTTAAATAGTTATGACTATGTCATTGACATAAAAAGTATAAAAATTACTCAAATGTACAAAAATATACTCAATCTCATTCGTAATAGGAGAAGTGCAAGATAAAACCACATTGAATACCATATTTCAACTATCAGATTGGTAAAGATGCAGAAGTCTGATAGCATAGTGTTACTGCAGTAGTGGGGAAACATAATCCCATCTACAGCTGGTGGGAATGTAAATGTTAATCCCATCTACAGCTGGTGGGAATGTTAAATCTCTACTGAGTGTAATCTGGCGACATCCATCAAAATCCTAAATTCACATAATCTTTGACTCAGTAATTCCACGTGTAGGAGTGTATTTAACAAATATACTAACACATGTGATATGATATATGTGTGAGGCCTTACATTATATAGCATTATTTATAACAGAAAAATACTGCAAACAATCTAAGTGCCCATAAGTAAGTAACTGGTTAAATAATAATAAAGCCCTATACAAATTAATATAGAAGGACCTTTGGGACACATTTTAATTGAAAAGAGAAAATTGTAGAATAGTGTGTCTGGAATGCTAGGAAATAAAATAATAAATGACCTCCATCCAGAAAAAGTCCAGCCTTTGTTAACATAGGAACAGTTTGCATGACATTGATGTAACCTGGCAGACAAGGAGAGTGGACTAGAATGCACATGCATGAACAATGACAACCTCACTGTACTAGTCAGTGTGGTAGACATCACTGAATGAGCATGTGTACTGTGTAGCCATCGTATTCAAAATGACTGAGTGAGTAGAACAAGAAATCTGCATCAAAATTTGCATTAAACTTGAACATTCCTCCCTGGAAACTATTCAGGTGATTCTAGAAGGCTGCAGCTGTGGGCAACTGGTGATTGGCAGCTTTGTCACAACAGTACAGCTGCTCATGCTTCACATCCTGTGCAGAGTTTTTTGGTGAAACATCAAATCACCCAGGTAACTCAGCTCTCCTACAGCCCAAATTTGGCACCCTGCAACTTCTGGCTTTTTCCAAAACTAAAGTCACCTTTGAAAGAGAGATTCCAGACCATTGATGAGGTTCAGGAAAATATGAAGTGGCAGCTCATGGTTCTTAGGAGAACTGTGTGAGGCCCTAAGGTGCCTACTTTGAAGGGGACTGAGGCATCATTGTCCTGTGTACAATGTTTCTTGTATCTCCTATCTTCTTCAATAAATGTCTCTAGTTTTCATATTAGATGGCTGGATACCTTCTGGACAGACCCTGGATATCTAAATTCGCTCATATATGTATAAAAAGATTCTGGAACAGTACCAAATAAACTAACCAACCACTAGTTACTTGTTTGAGGGTACGGGGTGGAAAGTGTGCTAATGAGGACAAATATGGGGAGAAATTTTTCACTTTCTTTGTAGTTTTTATTTTTATTGCTCAAAAATGGTAACACAAGTTTAACCTTTCCTGAGAAACTATAATACTAGAGTTAGAAAGCTCTATCTTTCTAGACAAGCTGATGAATGAGTAATTACAAATTTCTTTGATAAAGTAAATCAATTGAGTAGTTCTTTTTTCTTCATTTTTATTTATTTTTTCATTACCATTTATCATCTATCCACTAAGACTTCAACTTTCTATCTTTGAGAGACTTTCCACCTGTGCCATTGCTATGCTCTGTTTCAGTTTTCAAAATACTGGTTTTAAATACCTTGCAATCCCCACAAAAGCTCTGGGAATAAAGAGCACATATTTCAGATTTCCAGAACAAATTTCAGAAATCAAAATTTCACTCAGACTTTAGAAAACAACATATTTCTCTTCTTGTATAAAAAAAAAATCACAGAAGTGGTCTTCAGTACAGAGTCAGCTGCTCTCCTGCTTAATACGTAATGTTTGTTTAAATGCAACCGGACTGTGCAATCAGGCCAAAATTGCATACATATGAGTGTTTGAAATACACTTTTTTTCCTGATTATAAAAATAGTACGTGTTCAATTAAGGAGAAATAGTCCCTTATATTTTTCCCTATCTTTTTGTAGTCAAGCTCTAGAAAGAATGGGGCTAAACCTGACATTCTTATTGCTTCAGAAAGGCAGAGCTAATTTACAATCCTAGCAGCAGTGTGTCAACGCCTGTTTCTGCAATAGCTGGAGTCATCATTTTTAAAACCTTGCCTATTTTTATGGATAAGAAATTACATAACATTTAGCTTTAATCTGCACTTTCCTGATCACTAAATAATTTTTTATTACTTAATGTCTGTCCTTTCTAAATGTCTCCTTAAGTCCTCTGGCCATTTTTCTACTGGGATATTTACTTTTTATTAACCTCTTTGTGTCCTTTGTGTACATGTAACCTGTTGCTGTGTGTGCTGCAGTCTATGCTTTCTGTTTGTCATTTGCCTTTTTATTTCTTTGTGCTTTTCCCTGAATCTTTTTAGTTTTTATGTACCTAAATCAATCTTTTTTTTCTTTGATTTCCTCCTTTGCTCATACTTAAAAACACTCTCATACTCAGCTCAATAAATGCATCCCTAAATTTCTCATGTGGTTTCCCTTAAGAAACACGCACTTGAAATCATTTTTGTATAAAAATATGAGCCAAGCACAAGTTTTTAAAATCATGAAAATTTAAATCCCTTTAATCTTTCCTGAGAATATCTCAGAGAAATAAGCTACCTGTGTTAATATGATTATTAAAGACTTATTTTCTAGTTTAAGATCCTTTCTCCTTAAATGAACAGGCCTTGAACTACAACCTCAACTGGTCTGATTAACACAGAAACAAGCTTAATGCTGTCTTTCATCTCCCTAGAATCAGTGGCCAAGGAAAGAGAACCCTGGTCAGAGCAGTAAAAACAGCTAAAGCTTCTCACCACTCTGGCAGTCACCAATGCAAAAGGGGAGGGTTATCTCTCTGGAACATCTGAATCACCCTTTGCTCAGAGGGGGAACACATTTCCACCTGCAGGCTCAGCAGGTGCAAACAACAGCAATGACATGTGAAAGTCCTGCTGCCCTAAACAGCTTCAACCACACAGCCCTCGATTTACAGGCTAGACTTTGTTCAAAGGCCATTAGTTACGTGGGGACTAGGCTGGGCAAAAGTAGCCCAGTGATACTTTTTAAATAGATGGCTACAAGTCAGCTATACTCTTATATTTCCAACACAGTATTATTGTTAAAATAAATTATTAAGTTGGACTGCTCAGTGTTATATTTAAATCTAATTGGATCCACCTAACTTAATTATCTCATTACAAAGTAGTTTCTATTATGGGAGCCCCAAAAGGAAACCATAGAGGGAACTGTCCCAAAACACTTAAAGAATCAATTAATGTATTATCTGAAAAGTACAAACCTTGCCCAACAAGAAAAGAATAAAAGATGTAGAGGTGCTGAATACAGAATGCAGAATTGGGGGAACATGCATCTGATCTGTCTAATGGCAGGTCACTGGGACGGTTCCGCCTCTGGTTTCAGGATGCACAGAATTTAATAATATACAGCTATGACACAAAATGACAAAAGTTTTGGTAAGGCAACTACAGTACTAAGAAGGCTAGTGAGAACTCTAATTCCATCTCAAAAGTATTTGTCTTGGGTCATCTCTAATGAACCCAGAAGAGTCAGAATATTTCACAGGGGCTAAATAAAACTTTTTAAAAGGTTAATGGAAAAATATTTATGTGAAAAATGCCTCCAAATAATCTTTTAGTGGGTGGATTCGGCACATACCACTGAATACCTTTGAGCTTAGTCCAATTTTGAATTAAGCTAGAGTTCACCTTTAAGAAACAATGAACCTGTTTTTAAGTAAAACTCTGTATTAATAAGAAACATGGAATGTGAATACAAAAGAAAGATATTATCAGCTGAACTATATCTAAATATTTTACAAAGTTTTCCATGAGCCGTCAGGAGATCTTTAAAATGCATAATCTTTCACAAAAATTGTTCGTCATTCATCTGTAAAAATCCAGCTTTTTATGTGTACGCCAAGCATTAAATTGCCCTGTGCTAAATTTAACACGAACCTCACGTTACAGAATTACGTTCTCTTGCCCTTTAACATGACTATGACAGAGATTCAAAGGGTAAAAACACACTTATAGTAGTCTACCTTCAACTGCAATTCAGTCCAATGAAGAAAGCCTGAGAAGCATGCAAAAATTAGGTCCACATTTTAAATCTGCAGGCAATCAAGCCAGGACCCAGGCTATGTAATCACAATCACTTGCAAAACCATTTAATTTTTTAGTTGTAATTGTTAGCAGTTTCTTAGGATTGTAATCTTTAAAATAATATCTTTCACCCCCAAAATAATGTCTCCCACTTCAAAAATTAAACGCATATGGTCATGAACTTTCTTTGTGTACTTATAGTTAGATGTTAACTATGTCAGGTTAAAACTCTCTTCTTTCCCCTTTCTAATTCTGTCTTCCTCTCTTTTACATTATGGTTGCAAGTTAATTCCATATTTATCCAAATAATGTTTGGCAAAAAATTTCATCTAATTACAATTTGTAAAGTAGAGTTTCACAAAGAAAACAATGAAGAAGAGTCACTTTATGATGACATTCTGTTTTTTATAAAGTAATGTTACCTTTTCAGATGTTATTCAAGAAAGGCTAATTACTTTACAGAGGTTACATAATTAAAGATTTTCAAAACAAGGCGTACAATGAGTTTCTCCAGGTCAGACAACATGTCAGCAAGGCAGGCAGCACCAGCAATCTCAAATTCCTATCTCCCCCCACACGTGCCATCCCAGAGATCCCTGCTCTAACCTCAGCCTGTGAAACACCAACACAGAAGTTTTCTTTACAGGACACAAACAACTCAGGGAAAAATTCCAAGCTTCAGGAACTAATTAAGTCGAAGTATATTTAAGCTAAATGCACCATAATATATGAATTTAAATTAAATTTAGGTAATGGATGCATCACTTAAGTGATCATCAGTTCCTAAGAAGAGACCAATTTCTTCCCAGTGTTGTCTTTGAGGAGCTCCGAGCTGGCTCCAGAGGGAACTAGCCCATTGCAGAGTCAGGTGGCCCTCATCCTGCCGGGTACCCTGAGGCAGGGACCGCTGGGTGCTCACAGGGAAGGGCCTTGGAAACAGCCTTCTCACCCCTCACAGTTGGGAAGGGGTGAGGCATCATCCTCCTTTCAAATTCTCAGTGTTAACTACTGTAGACAAGAGGAAGTTTCAAGTGTGTACAGCCCGGCTGTTTTAGCTGTTTTCATTTAGTTTCAAAGAACATTATCACATCAAAGATCATGCAAATCTATTAATTCTTACATGTTTCTGATCACTGAACCTCATTGGCCACTTTGCTCCCTCTTCTCCCACTTGTAAAGAATTTCCCAGATCCATTAGCAGTTAAAAATCAGCAAACAAAGCTAAGAGCCAAAATATCACTGTTTAATGATGGAGCTTGCAGGTTATTTATAATGTGATTTCATCTTAAAACTGTCAAGCTAAGACCTTGACTTCCAGCCCTGACTGGTGTGGCTAAGTGGGTTGGGTGTCATCCTGAAAACCAAAAGGTCACCGGTCCAATTCATGGTCAGGTCACATTCCTGGGTTGTGGGCCAGGTCCCTGGTTGGAGGTGGACAACAGGTAACGGATCAGGCATGTGTATATTGCTCTCTTTCTCCTTCTTCCTCCCTTCCCCTTTCTCTAAAAAATACAATAAATAAAATCTTTAAAAAAAGAACTGATTTCCATATTCAAATAAATAATGTTTCTATTCCTTGAAAAAATATCTAGTGCCAGAAGTAACTATTCAAGTATAAACTATATATTCTTTGGTCACCATGTGCGTGCAGAAGACATCTGACAGATAAAAAGCATAAAAACGAATACTGGACGAGCCTACCCAGAATTAGGTATGTTTATTAAATAAGAGGAGGGAGAAGGCACAGATGAAAATCACACTCATTACACACTTACTAGAAAATAGGTACTGTGCTATGTACTTCACATAAAACTAAAACCAATTTAATCTTCTTACATTCCCTTACCAAGTAATTATAAACCTATATATTCGAACATCAGAGGAATTAAACTCAGATAATCCTGAACGAATTCCATTTTTTTCTTTTGGATACCTGCTAAGCTATTGCATTCATTATATATGTATAAAATCAAAGGTTCAGAATCCTATTAAATTACTTTAATTATTCCCAGAAACTATCTCACAAATTCCATTACATCACTGAAATATTCTTTTCAAGAGGCTAGTTTTGATGATCCAAAAACTCAGTTCTTACAAGCATGCTTTGATAAGTTTGTGGCTAATTTCATTATACATCAAGAGAAGAGCTGCTAAAAAAAAATAAATAAATTCTGACAATTTACAGAATAAAGTGATTGAACATCCAGAGGGAGACAGGAAGGAAACCAGGGGTGGAAATGCTATGACTGCACTAGCCCTTTCCTTCTTAGGGTCTGTACTGGCTGTTTGTTTGTTTTTACTGATTTACAGTAAAATGGTACCTCAGTGAAAATAGATGCTTTTCAGGAGAGGTAGGAGGAACATAAATGTCTACACTTCCAATGCATAACAGCCTGATCACATGCCTTTGAAAAAAGAAATAAACTGAAGTGGATTTGAGGCATCTTTTAATATTATAATGAGAATGTAATTTTGAGCAATTTTATTCCTTTATTTCTGATATTTCAATGGTGACTTTAATAAAATATTAAAAATTCTAATGACAGGAAAATGTGAGTAAAATGTTTATTGCGATGTTAAGTGAAACAACACAGTACAAACCTACATCTATGCTGTACACAAAATTGATCCTCCACACCTACTTTCCCATGGAAGATGGAGGGCTCTGTCATATGCAATGCATGAGGAAAATCTAAATGGAGACACTGGGTGTGGTTGACTTAGGATGTTGATATAAATCAGCATGCAGTGAACATTTAGGGCATCATGCTTTGCATTAAAGGAAGACAGAGAAACATTCTGAATTTTTAATAGTTTTAACAATTGATCTTTAATTGTAGAAACAATCAGCAGTTCATTAAAGTTCTGACGTATCTTCAAAACAGCAATAGACAGAAGTCATAAATACTATCTGATATGGTAGAAATAAAGAAATCTTCACAGATATGCAAGAAAAGTTGAGTGAGCTCTTCCCTAAAAAGGCATAAAATTATTATATATTCACATTTACTAAATCATTATCCTCAGTCTTGAAGACCATGGACAGCACAGCTCTCAGACTATTGTGTCAGAACACCAACACCCTAAATGTTTGTTATCTGTGTTTTGAACAAGGATCATACAGTTGATTTTGCAATACTTTATTTAGGTTATGTGTGAACTTACTCTATTTTAATTGATAAAACAATAATTTTAATGTTAAAAAACATAATTATGTAAAAAGTTGTGTTTACCTAAAAAGAATTACGACTAAACATTTGTTTTTGAGTATAATGAGCTTATAGATCATTGTTTTTCTCTTTTGATTCTTTCAAACTATAATTATGCTGCAATAAAAACAACTTAAAAAGAAAGCATATCATCACTATGTAACTGAAATGCTATGCTCTCTGCTATGGCTTCACCATATTAAGAATACGAGTGCCGGCGTCTTCCAGCAATTCCACAAAAACAAACACCACAATGTCCTTGTACCCCTGTAACACCAAGTATGGCACCTTGAGCCCAGACAGACCCAATAAATAACCAGCGACCTACTGGTCACTGAACCACCAATAAACACCAGCAAAGTTAAAAGTACAAACTTACTGTTATTTGTTGGTTCAGGAAAACCAGCCTTTGGGCCACTCCATCCTTTGTTTTCCCCTGTCTGAAAGATTAAATCAAATGTTAAAATCCAGGGAAACAGATTATTCAAAAAGAAAGAAGTTAAGAAATCAATTAAGCAAGCGCCAGAGGTCTCTCATATAGTTATTCAGCTTATTCTCTCCACCTCCGACCGCAGGGCCACGGGCACAAGAGCAGCTAACTTGAACAGTATTTTCCATTCCTCTTCTACATTCAGATCTGTGTTTTATGTGTCACTCCACTTTTACCCTCACTGACCTTTACAATTTAAGTCATTGAGAAAGCCCCGTATTAGCTATATACAACACTCACTCTATCTAGGTGGTTAGAAGTAAACAATTCTTATTCAAATAGTAAACAATAATCACCATCACAGTGCTAAAGAAACAAAAGGAGCTTCTTCGCCACTCCTGAGGACAAATTAACAATACAAGTATTACTATGTCTGTTCTGGAAGTCCTTTTTTAAATTTTTTTAAATTTATTTTTAGCGAGAGGGGCAAAGAGGGAGAGAAAAAAGAATTGATGTGAGAAACATAGGTTAGTTGCACCTTGTGCCCTCAACCTGGGGCCTGGCCCAGCCCGGGGATGTGCCCTGACCGGAAATCAAACTGGTGACCTTTTAGTTTGCAGAATGATGCCCAACCCATGGAGCCACACCAGTCAGTGCCTGGAACAGTCCTCAACAGCGATCACCAAATACTGCTAATGACATATATAACAAATTGAAAACGAAGCCCTAACTTTAAGTAAAACTTGTAATATCCTGAATTTTATCAGATAATTTGACATATGTCTGGTGTAAACTTAGATAGTCTGAAGTAGTAAGTATATAATCAAATTAATCAGTGACATTAACTAATTATATTCTCTTTTGATGGAGTTGATATTATTGATGCCAGGCATTCCAGGAAAGAAAAGGCACATTTCCCATGATAATCAGCACTGTATACTTCTTATCAGATGACAAAGATCAAGGGGATACATTGAATCCAGCTATAACTAAAAATATAATTCTAACACATACTTGGCCACTTTAGAAGGATGAAGGAGGTGTAAATGTTTGTAAAAATGCAGATTTATGTTGGTGGGGAGCCAGGGAGACTCCCACTTCTATGTTCTCTGTGAAGTACAAGATGAGATCACAGAATGAGAGGGTTGCTGATCAAGGGGAATATTAAGTTGGAAGAAAGTGTACATAGTAGGGAATAAGTCACTTTCACGAGGGAAAAAACAGACTGATGACAAGGATGCAAACTGTCAGGCAAAGTCGGCAGTTAATAAGTTTAGTATTTCATACAATCTTGCTTATTTCTTCTACTAACGACCAAAATTATTTAAATATTAGATTATATTCCCTATGCCTAATTTTTCACCTTCAACTGAATCCCAAGTCTACCTGCTACTTCTGAAGATGAACCCTGGAAAGGCCTGAAACAATTGTTTGGAAGTCTTCCAAGAGGCTATGAAATCTCCAGGTTGCCTGGTTGACCTCAAGCAGATAGATTTCCTACAAGGTTTCTCTTAGGCTAAAACACAGAGAGTCTGGACACCATCCACAGCTGAGGGTGAGATCACCACCCCCAACACGGCAAACAGGAGCTGGAGTCCAAGGTTACATCCAAAGGTAAGGTCCCCAGCTCCCTTCCTCATTTGTGCCTCAGAAGACAGAACCAGGCTTCTAACCCAAAAGCAATGGCAAACACAATATAGGGAACAACAACAACAAAAAAAACCCTCTCAGGTTTAAAGAATCCTCAGATACATAAAAAAAGCATTATACCCATTAAACAAGAATAGGAGGCTATAGGAATATTCTGGAAATGAGGAAGAGGTCTGGGACATCAAAAATATAAACAGCCAAAGTAAAAAATTTCAAAAGAGGACAGAATACAAAACTGATGAAATCTCCTAGGAAATAGAAAAAGAAAAAGAGATACAAATAGAAAAGAAAAAGAAGACAGGAAAGAAGGAAGGGAGTGAGAGAGGGAGGAAGGAAATGAAATCAGAAGATCACCCATAAGAACAACAGATACCACAGAAGGAAATAATAGCAAAAATGATACAAAATTATCAAAAAAATAATATAAGAAGTTTCCCACTTTAAAAGTATGTAAATTTGTGGACTGAAACCCAAACACCCAAAACACTCTACCCAACAATACATACGTCCATGACACCTCCAAACCCCTGAGAAAAGAAAGACTGGGAAAGACTGAAAAGGGAAAAGAAAGGTAAAAGTTTCATATAGAGGCAGCAGAATCAAAGGGCACTGGAGTTTCCAAAGTAATGATGGGAGGTAGAAAATTTGGAGCAATGCCTTCAAAACCCTGTGAAAAAATTATTTCCATTTTAGAATCATACCTCAGAAAACTGTAAATCAAGTAAGTAACTGGAAAATGTAAAAGGTATTTCAGACATACAATCAGAAAGCTACTAGAAGTATGTGCTCCATCAAACAAGGAAGTAAATCAAGAACAACAGAAACTGTCTAGAAAACTGGCAACTGAAGAAGCGAGAGAGGCAAAAGGAAATTTCAGGATAATAGCGAAGAGAGAAGAGTTCTGAACAGACACTTCAAAGAAGAGATATGAATGGGGCACAAATACATAAGAATCTCAACATTATAGTGAAATGCAAATTAAAATCTAATGAGATAACATTATACATCTATTAATATGATCAAAACCAATAATACCAAGAACTAGAGAAGATGTGGGGTAATGGGAGCTCTCCAATATTGCTGGTGGGAATGCAAAATGGTACAGCCTCTCTGGATAACATCCTCACAGCTTCTTCTAAAGTCACAAGTGGACTTACTATATAAATATGCACATATAGACTATACTATAATCCCACTCTTAGGAGTATATCCTAAGAATCCTGAAACACCAATCCAAAAGAACCTATGCACCCCAATGTTCATAGCAGCACAATTCACGATAGCCAAGAGTTGGAAGCAACCTAGATGCCCATCGGTCAATGACTGGATCACAAAACTATGGTACATTTACACAATGGAATTCTATGCCGCAGAAAGGAAGAAGGAACTACTACCCTTTGCAACATCATGGATGGAACTGGAAAGCATTATGCTGAGCGAAATAAGCCAGGCAGTGAAAGACAAATATCATATGATCTCACCGTTAACAGGAATCTAAACAAAACAAACAAGCAAGCAAAATACGACCAATGACTCTCAAATATGGAGCAGGCTGACAGGGTCCAGAGGGGAGAGGGGAGAGAATCATAGGGGAAAAGGGAATGGACTCACATGAACAAGTGTAAAGGACACATGGACAATAACTAAGGGTGGGGGGCGGAAATGGGAGGGAGGCGGGGAGCATGGGGCGGGGGGCGGGCAGGGTTGGGAATATAAGACAGAAACCTGTACTTGAGCAAGAATTAAATAAAAATTATATTAAAAAAAAGAATATGTATATATAAAGACTTGTACATAAACTTTACAAATACTTTATAATAGCCTAAAGACTTGTACATAAACTTTACAAATACTTTATAATAGCCTCAAGCTATAAACAACCCAAATTTTCCCAAAGAATAAAATAATAATAAATGCAACTTCACAGATAAATCTGAGCAACAAGAAGCCAGATGCAAAAGACTATATACTGTATGATTCACTTTATATGACATTCTAGAAAAGGCAAAATTATAGACACAGAAATCAGATCAGTGCTTGCCAGGGGATGAAGAGAGGAAAAGAGATTAACTACAAATGGGCACTAAGAAACTTTTTGGGATAACAGAAATGTCATAAATTTTAACTGTGGTGATGGTTAATAAGTGTATACACATGCATGCACAAAAATAATTGTCAAAATCATTGAACTGCACCTCAATAGATCTTATTTTTTAAAAAAGTAACAGTATTCTAATGCATACACACATATTTTCTCTGTGAGGATATTTATTTTATTCTTATTTATCAAATCCCCACATAATAGTCACTATATTTCAGACATTATTCTAGATGCTATACAAATATTAATGCACTGTGGGAGATGCCTTGAGGAAGAGACTTACAATCTAAGTGTCTCAGACTAACATTTTTTAACATGTGAGACTAACATTTTTTTCACTGTTTACTCTTTTGTGATATTTTAATTCTTTCAACCATATACATATCTTGCTTATTTAAAAAAAGAAAAAACTTTTAAAATATTGCTTTTGTATAAATATCCCATAGTTGGGACAAAATACTTAGTCCCAAAGCAGTATTTTTATCCACTCATTACTGACGGACACTTGGGCTGCTTCCATATCTTGGCAATTGTAAACAATACTGCAATGAACATAGAGGTGCTTATGTTCTTTCAAACTAGTTTTTGGTTCCTTCAGATATATTCCCAGAAATCAGATCCCTGGGTCAAAAGGCAGATCCACTTTTTTTACACAATGGAATAGTACTCAGCTGTAAAAAAAAGAAAAGAAGAAAATCTTACCCTCTGTGACAGTATGGATGGACCTGGAGAACATTATACTAATGAAATAAGCTAGTCAGAAAAAGAGAAATACCATATGATTTCACTCATATGTGGAATCTAATGAACAAACTGAATTAACAAACAAAATAGAAACAGACTGATAAGTAGAGAGCAGGACTGACAGCTAAGGTGTGGGGGAAGTTAGGGGGTGGAGTGGTTAAGCAAAAAGGAAAAAGGACTCATGGACATGGACAACAGTGTGGTGATTGCTGGGGAGAAGGGGTACAAGGGGACTACAGGTAATGGAAAAAAATACAACTAAAAAGGAAAAATAAAAGATACCCTTGAGGAAAGGAAAAATAAATAAATACTGCCTTTAAAGGTTTTTTTTATTCCCTAAAGATCTTATTGACAAGACAATGTACTCAGTCCTCCCATTGGAGCTTGGCCTTGTCTGGCTGCCACCTCTTTCCTCATCGTTCCCCATTTCTCCCTCTTCCTGTGTCCCCAGGCACATCGCCTGCTACTGGAGTTTAAACACAGACACTTGAGAAATGTCCCTGGTGTCTTTTCCCCACTCTCACCACCACTGTCTTAGTCTAGACCCTCAGTGTCTTACTGGAACAATTCAGCTACTCATCCTGCTCACATCTATTCACGCCAATACATTTAGGGCTGTCTTTTGAAGAATAAAAACCAGATCATGTCACTTTCATGCTCAAATCCTGAATTAATAATTCTCTGAACTCTTTACTTTGCTATTCCTGACTTTTCAGATACATCTTCATGTTCTCTAGGTTCCAGAATACTGTAATTTTTGCTATATGATTAAAGTTCCTCACCCCAACACTTACTGCTCAGTTTCTTGAAACTGCTCAGTTTCAGTTTCTTACTGCTCAGGAACCAAGTTTCAATCATCTTGTCTTCAGCTATAAGTATTTGGCAGTTAGTGGGTGCCATGGTTAATTGTATGTGTCAACATGTCTGGACTAGTGTACACAGATATTTGATCCAATATTATTCTGCATGTTTTGGGGAGAGACATACATTTAAATAATTGAACTTTGAGTAAAGCAGATTGCTCATGATCATGTGAGTGGGCCTAATGAGTTGAAGGCCAACTAGATGAAAGGCTGACGTCCTGGGAGCAAGAGGGAGCTCTCCAGTAGAACTGCACCCAAACTGCAATGTCTGCCTGAGTCCCCAGCCTAAATGCCTCCCCAGTAGACCTTGTACTAGCCAGGCCTCCACCACTGCATGAGCTAATCCCTTAAAATGGGTCTCCATGTCATGCTTATCTCTATATAAGCATATATATATATGTGTGTGTGTGTGTGTACATAGATGTATGTGCACATGTCTATACCCTGTTGGCTCTGTTTCTCTGGAGAACACTGACTAATAATACAGTGAGTATGATAAAATGTTTTTTAAATTCAGAAAACTAATGCTGTTTTTTGTTCTGTTTTGTTTTCACTTAACTTACAAATTAATGTCTGAGATTTATTTTGATGTATTTGTATAAATCACTCACCAGGTTTAAGTCAATATAAATGTGTTAAGTTAAAACAACATATACACAATATAAGAACTATAGAAACTCGGACACATGTTAGGTTTCATGTTACAAATATTTTTAAGAAGAAAATGCATTAACTCCCCAGGTTATAAAAACAGCACTGAAATCTCTAGCAATACCACACAGACAAATAATTTTTTAATCACTCAAAATAATTGCCTACGTATTCCTAGTTGCCTTAAAAAGAAAAGTACATTTAAATGTTTTAATAGATGGTTTTGTTTCTCAGAAATGTGTTCCTGTAGAGACTGAAAATGTCTCTGAAACAGAATCCTTAGGTGAGAAAATGGTATGAAAAAACAGCAGACTTTTTTGATAGAAATAATTATTTAGCCTGTTTTGTGAATTTTCACACGAAGAAAATGTTAATAATAATTTCTACATGTACATAGGTGAAATGATAATTTAACACCAAAAAGAAATTAAACCAGTTCTGGGCAATTATCTGCCAAGCCCTAAATTCAGGGCTCCCTGACTCACTTGCAACAGAGGCAGGTGTTAATGATGTCATTAACTGCGCAGAAGAAACGGGGAACCATGAGCACAGGTCTTGGCAGAAAATAAACACCCTCTGAGTTTACCTTTAAATTGAAAGTAAATAGAAAAATTAGTTTATAGAGTGTCTGTCCAATATAGTTCCTGCCCTAAAGGGATAACTCAGGATCTTTATTTCCAATGTGTCCAGGTGTAGTTCAGAAATAAAAGCTAACCTGTTCTTAATTTCACACAAATTAAAACTGTCTACATGGCCAAACACACCAGTCAATAAGTTAAAAATTACTAAATTGGTATTATAAAAAATACACATAGCCATACAGCAAATTTTTAGTATTTACCATGTGTAAGATTACAATGAATACTTCTTCATCTTGGCACCATAAACAGATGTTATTTTGTAACTGGAGAATCTATCTTTCAAGTTATAGAGTACTGCCTTAGAAAAGTTAAAATTTGATGTCTTCTTTAACATCAATTAAGACATTATTTAGAGTCAAGAACACTGGAACACAGTCTGTTCATCACTTTGATATTCTGACACCACAGAGGTTGTACATGTAAACTTAACTCTCACCTTGTCAAGTTGATCTTGAAGACTAGTGGATGCTTTATAACCAAGCTGTAACAGCATCGCTTCCGCAGCATTTTTTTTAGCTATCTTTTTATTAGGTCCTGTTCCAGTAGCAACTTCATTGCCTACCTTGACCTGATAAGATTAAAGTAAGAAATTAGTAAGAGTTGTTTGAGAAACAGGAACTCCTTAATACTATAAAGCAATATGTTCTGATCTCTAGCATTCAAAAATATGAAGTTCAGTCCATGATAAAAACAATTAAGATAAATCCCACTTATCTAATATTATATATACAAGTAAAAATACACATGGAGAAAAATATGGAAATATGGTTCTCAAAATGTCAATGGAAGTTATCTTAGAATGTCTTAGATTATCTTCTAAGAAAGATTTTTACTTCCTTACACATTTTTGTATTATTTGATTTTTTTAAACCATAAGCTTATATTAATTATATAAGCAGAAAAACAAAATTCACATGTACTAGAGTATATGTTAGTTCTAACTACATTTAGTATTCTTTATTTAAATTAAAAAAAACTGAAAGGGCTGAAATTTGCATTGGTACCATTTAAAATAATGTCCACATAGCATTACCAAGTTTACAAAGGTTTATATTAAATAGTTCCTGAAGAATAGTGCCTGGAGAATTAATATATAGAGGTTACTACAATATTGTGGTTAAGAACAAAGACTTCCAAGTTAACTTGCAGTGTAAAATTAACTTCTACTACTTCCTAGCCATGTGAACTGATTCAAATTATTTAACATCTCAGTTTTTTTTAAGCCTCAGTTTCTTCATCAGTAAAAGAGGAGTAATACAACTACCTCATAGTGCTGCTTTGAAAATTAAATAAGAAAATGTATGTTATCTGCAATTTATAATTACTCAATAAACAGTAGCTTTTTATCATTAGAACTATTCCACAGTATTCTTTAGTGATATGTATGTGTGTATATATGTATACACATATATTTAAATGGTTATCACTCAACTATATCCACACATACATCTTCTGAGTTGGGTAATGCTCTTTTAGAGAAGTATGTGCCAAGAGATAAGACAAATGTAAAACATACATTTGAAAGCAAAAAAGAATAAAATTACCAGACAAAATAGGAAATAAACAATTTATAGTGGGATTTGTTTTTACACACTGGTCTCAAAGGGTGATTGAAGAAACAGACAAGAAGGAAATCACAATTTGGAAAATTAAACAATGTAATCTCACAATTTATGGACAACAGAAAAATCCTAGTAGAAATCAGAATATATTTAAAATAATAATAATGGAAATACAATATACCAAAAGTTGAAGGATGCAGCTATGGGAGGGTCTAAAAGAAAATATACAGCCACAAATGCTTAGTGAAAGAGAAAAATAATGAGCTAAACATGCATCTTAAGAAGTTAGTAAGCCTTGGCCAGTTTGGCTCAGTTGGTTGGAGCACTGTTCTGTAAACCGAAAGGTCATGAGTTTGCTTTCTGGTCAATGCACATCCTGGTCGGAACGTGTACCAAAGATAACCAATTGATGTTTCTCTCCCTCTCAAACTCTCCCTCCCTTCCTCTCTCTCCCTCTTTTCTTCCTATTCTCTCCCTTCCTTCCCCTCTCTCTAAAATCAATAAATATGCCCTTCAGTGAAGAAAAGAAAATTATTAAGAAGAAAATCCAAAGGAAACAGATGAACAAAGACAAATGCAGAAATTAAGAAAACAGAAAACAGCCCTGGCTGGTGTAGCTCAGTGGACTGAGTGCAGGCCTGCAAACCACACGGCCGCGGTTCAATTCCCAGTCAGGGCACATGCCTAGGTTGCAGGCCAGTTCCCGGCAGGGGACACACCAGAGGCAACCATACATTGATATTTCTCTCCTTCCTTTCATCTCTAAAGAAAAATAAATAAAATTAAGAAAACAGAAAACAAAGTACAAAAGAGAAATTCAAAAAGCCAAAAGTTGGTTCCCTGAAAAGAATAATAAAATAATAAACCAGAGACTTCTGTCCAAAATGGAGGTGTAAGTAGACACACTGTGGCTCCTTGCACAACCAAGAGAATGACAAAAAATTTAAAAACACATAACAACCAGAAATGACGGAAAGTTGAACTGTATGGAAATCTAACAATCAAGAAGTTAAAGATGAAACATTCATCCAGACCGCAGGAGGGGAGGACACCAGCAGCTGGGCAACAGCCTGAGTATGGGGTGAGGTGGCGGCTGGAGGGCTGGGCGGTCCCACATTTGTATGCAGATAAACCAGGAGGAACAACTGGGGAGACAGACAGACCACACAACATTTATATGCAGATAAACCAGGAGGAACAACTGGGGAGACAGACAGACCACAGAACCCAGGGTTTTAATCCAGGGAAATAAAGCCTCAAACCTCTTACTAAAAAAATCTGTGGGGGTTGAGGTGGCAGGAGAAACTCCCAGCCTCAAAGGAGAGTTCACTGGAGAGACCCACAAGGTCCTAGAATGAACACAAACCCAGCCACCCAGGAATAAGAACCAGAAGAGCTCAATTTGCCTGTGAGTAGCAGGGGAAGTGAATGATAGCTGGCCGAGAGCCCAGCAAGTGACACTGTTCTCTTTGAACCACTCCCACCCATACAGCATCACAAAGCAGCGACCGGGGTTGCCCTGCCCTGGTATATTCACCTAAGGCTCCACCCCTTACTACATAATAGGAGCACAGAGACAAAAAAATGGCCTAAATGAAAGAACAGATCAAAGCTCCAGAAAAAATACAACTAAACGACAAAGAGCTAGCCAACTTATCAGATGCACAGTTCAAAACACTGGTAATCAGGATGTTCACAGAATTGGTTGAGTATGGTCCCAAAATAGAGGAAAGAATGAAGGCTACAGAAAGTGAAATAAAAGAAAATGTACAGGGCACCAACAGTGAAGGGAAGGAAACCGGGACTCAAATCAAATAGGACTCAAATTTCTCCCTTCTGTTTAGAGCAGAAGGAAGAAATAAACATTCAACTGGAATAGAATGAAGAAACAAGAATTCAGAAATATGAGGAGAGGCTCAGGAACTTCTGGGACAACTTGCAACATTCCAACATCTGAATCACAGGGATGTCAGAAGGAGAGGAGGAAGAGCAAGAAATTGAAAACTTATTTGTAAAAATAATGAAGAATTTCACTAATCTGGCAAAGGAAGTAGACTTCCAGGAAGTCCAGGAAGCTCAGAGAGTCTCAAAGAAGTTGGACCCAAAGAAGCACACAGCAAGGGACATCATACTTAGACTACCCAAGATTAAAGGGAAGGAGAAAATCTTAAAAGCAGCAAGAGAAAAGGAGACAGCTACCTACAAAAGAGTTCCCATAAGACTACCAGCTGATTTCTCAAAAGAGACCTTATGGGCAAGAAGGGGCTGGAAAGAATTATTCAAAGTTATGAAAGGCAAGGACCTACATACAAGATTGCTCTGTCCAGCAAAGCTTTCATTTAGAATGGGAGGGCAGATAAAGTGCTTCCTAGGTAAGGTCAAGTTCAAGGAGTTCACCATCACCAAGCCCTTATTATATGAAATATTCAAGGGACTTATATAAGAAAAAGAAGAAGATCAAAAACTATGAAGAGTAAAATGACAACAAACTCACAACTATCAACAACTGAACATAAAAAAACAAAAACTCAGCAAACAACTAGAATAGGAGCAGAATCACAGAAAGGAGATTACATGGAGGGTTATCAGTGGGGAGGGGGAGAGAAGAGAATTGGGGAAAAGGCACAGGGAATAGAAACATAAATAGGAGATACAAATAGACAGGGAGAGGTTAAGAACAGTGCAAGAAATGTAGAAGCAAAAGAAATGGTATGTACGACCCATAGACATGACCTAAGGAGAAGGCAAACGTGGGTGGGAGGGGCTGTACAGGGTGAATAAAGGGGGGAAAGAAAGGAGGAAAACGGGACAAATGTGATAGCATAATCAATATAACGTATTTTAAAAAATAAAGTGATAAAAAAATAAAATGGTAAGTCTGATGGGGGGAAGACACAAGAAAATGGAAGATCACAATAGCTTTTGTAGCATTATAAAATAATAGGAATATTAAATACTTCAGCTAAAATTTTATGAAAATTAAGATAAAATGGAAAAATTCCTAAATAATATAATTACCAAAAACTGGCACAAAACAAACCAGTAACTATACAGACTTATTATTACTAAAGAAATTAAAGCATTTTTCAATTCCATAAAATAACTAAGATCCTCTCCAGCAAGTTCTACTTAGTATTTAAGAAAAAAAAAACTAATCTTACAAAAATTCATCCAAGATTAGAAAAAGAGGAATCAGTCCTCAATTATTCAGTGAAGAATCACTTTGATTCCAAAATCCAACAAGAACAGTATAAGAAAGAAAACTGACAGACCTATTTCACTCATAAACATAAATGCAAAGTTTAAGCCATATAATAGTACATTAAACAAAGGAAAATGTAAAAAGAAGAA
This sequence comes from Sturnira hondurensis, assembly GCF_014824575.4. Classification (NCBI taxonomy): domain Eukaryota; kingdom Metazoa; phylum Chordata; class Mammalia; order Chiroptera; family Phyllostomidae; genus Sturnira; species Sturnira hondurensis. Next base: position 328,889 of record NW_028098037.1, read on the forward strand.
TCATGACAAAGTTAGGTTTACTCTAGAAATGCAAGGCCATTTGAATCTCTACATTTGAATCTCAAACAAAATCAATCAATGGAAACTGCTGTATTGAGTTAAGGAGACAAACCATGTAGTCATCATAATAAGTGGAGCAAAAGCATTCAATGAAACTCAACGTGCATTTATCATAAAAACTCTTAGAGAAAGAAGGAAACATCCTTAATATGATAAAGGGTACTTTACAACAACAACAAAAAACCCTACAGCAAACCTCAGCAAACATTATACTTAATGTTGAAATTTCGAAAATAGAACACAACAGGGAAGACCTCTATATTTACCATTATTTAGCATATTACTACAAATCCTGGACAAAGCAGTAAGGCAAGAAAGAAAAATATATATAAATCAGAAGTGTAAAAATAAACTCATTATTTGCTAATATGAAATATATATATATATATATATATATGAAATCCAAGAAAACCCTACAAATAAATTGTAAAAATTTATGAATATAAGAAGTTCTCTATATAAAAGGTACTATACAAAAGCCAACTGCATTTGTATATTCCATCAATAATCATGCAGAAAATAAAAAGTATTAAAAGACATCATTTACATTAAATTAAAATAAAATACCTTTACACAGAAAACTAAGCATTACTGAGAAAAATTAAGATAAACCGAATAAATAGAGATATGCCATATTCATGTGTTGTAGACTCAATATTATAATGACACCAATTCTCTTCAAATTGACTTATAAAATCAATGAATTCCCATCAAAGTCCCACACAGATTTTTACAATGCTTCACAAGCTGATCCCAAAATGTACATGGAAATGCGAAGTACAAAGAGCAGCCAAGGACCTTTTGAGGAAGCACAAGGTGGGGCACTTACTCTTCTGGATACCTAAATTTATTATGAAGTTAACGTTAGGGCAAAGACATATAAATCTGACTACTTTAAAACTGTTGACTTCTGTTTCTTACAAAGCATCATTAAAGTGAAAGTCACAACATAAAAGAACATATCTGAAATGCCACAGAAGTACAAAAGATTTACATTACACAATATATAGTGGGTTCTCATAAGTCAGCTTTTGAAAAGTCAGTAAAAAAATGAGCAAGAGAGGTGAACAGGCAACCTACGTCTGAAAATGTGGGACATTTTAGCACATGTCATTGTGCTTTGTTTTAAAAAGGTAAAAAAGCTTTAGTATCTTCTTGCCACATTAATAAAATTTCACAATGACAATATACTGGGTACTAGCAATGAATGGGTACGTGGTACAACTAAATCAAATTTCCAGATACAAAGCATAATACTTCTACCCTTATTTTTCCTTTTTGGCTTTTATCAGCTATTTCACTTGTCTCAAAACACACAGATTCCTATCTGGTACTCACTTGTGTACTGTTTGTCATTTAGTCTTACATCATTATTTAGAGTTTTGTGGTACTATCTCCACAGCTACTTTTAAACTTCAGGGAACCAACTGCTTTTAAGGAACTAGGGATATACAATATAGAGAAAAAAACCTTAAATATAAACAATGTACAAGCTATATGTCAAAGAAATTGCACTTTTAAGCAGAATTTTAGTCAAGATGAGCTACAGTTTTCATAGTATATGAAACATTATGAATATACTCATTTATAGACTTTCTGTAGTTCCAGTGTTCTTTCCATCACCACAAATCTCATAGTTCAAATCTGTGCAGTGTTTCTGGAATATTCATTGCTTTTTCTTCTGAATCCAGAAACTACCACATCATGACAAATCAGCAGTAACCTATGGGCCTCCCTCAGAAGCACTGGTCTAGTTCTGTTCATGGCAGATCCTTGGAGCCAGGTGAACATCTACCACTTCTCACGTCTGTGTGGGCCTGCACCTGACCTCCACACAACAGATTGCAGGGATAATGTGCGTCAGTCCCTGGCTGGAGTCAGCCTTTGCTACCCAGTATTCATTCCAGTGCTTGGTTTGTTCCCAGCTTCAAAAGCTGCTGGAATTCTTGCTTAGATCAGGCCAGCTACATCATAAGCTTCCTCTATATTGCTCTGAGTATCAAAAGACTGGCCAAACTAAATGGAAGCAAAAGATAACAGAGGGGAAAAAATGTTTCATCTGTATTCAAATGCAGTTCACAGCACTCACTCTGATTCCATTTTTCTGCTGGTTCATCCCTACATCTCACTTATCTTCCCCAGCCTAGGCCCTTTGGCTCCAGGTCCTGCTCCTGGCCATGAAGCTCCCATCTCAGTACTCACCTTGGGTTTATGTCTGCTGGCTTTCCATCCGACCTATTCTGATTCCTTCAAGACTTACTTCTAGAACAGATGCTTCCAGAATCATTTTTCCCATTCACCCATCTCTTGTCTCACACAAGTTCTTAAAGAGACATGGTTCAATAGTTTGTTGAGCAGGTACCCTAAGTTATTTATTAGTATTAAGACTGCTATAAAAATTTTAATAAAAAATAAAATAAAATAAATTATAAAAGACTGCTGTGCTGAAGGACTTTGATTCCACACTGACAGCACTCACTTAAAGAGGGGAGGGAATTTCAGGGGAAATAAGGGAGGGATTTAGAGGAACCTATGTAAAGGATACATGGACAACAACTGAGAAGAGTGGAAATGTGAGGGGGGGGGAGGATGGGGGGTGGGATGGGATAGGAGTAATAGACAGAAAACTGTACTTGAAAAATAATTAAATAAAAAAATTGGAAAAAATAAAAAATAAAAAAATAAAAAAACAAATCACTTCTAGGGACTTCTGGCCAAGATGGAGGTGTAGGTGGAAATACTGCATGCAGATAAACAAGGCAAAAACAGGCAGCAAAACAGACCACGCAACCCAGGGCCCCACTGCCAGGAAATAAAGCCTAAAAGCACTGATTGAAAACACTTGTGGGGGCAGAGGTGCCGGGAGAGACTCCAAGCCTCACAGGAGAGTTTTTTGAGAGACCCACAGGGTCCTAGATTGTACACAAGTCCACCCACATGGGAATCAGCACCAAAAGGGCCCAATTTGCTTGTGGGCATCGGCAGAAGGGACTGAAATATGAGTGGAACAATCGCCATTGTTCCCTCTCTGACCTTACCCCCACATACAGCATCACAACCATCCACTGGGTTGCCCCACCCTGGTGAACACCTAAGGCTCCAACCCTCACTATGTAACAGGAGCAACTAGACCCAAAAATTATGACTCAAACGGAAGAACATATCAAAGCCCCAGAGCCAATACTTTTAAGTGACCAAGAGATAGCCAATCTATCAGATGTACAATTCAAAACACTGGTGATCAGGATGCTCACAGAATTGGTTGATTTGGGTTGCAAATTAGACGAAAAAATGAAGGCTACACTAAGTGAAATGAAGGAAAATGCACAGGGAACCAATAGTGATGGGAAGAACACTGGGACTCAAATCAATGGAGTGGATCAGAAGGAAGAAAGAAACAACCAAACAGAAAAGAAGAAAGAAACAAGAATTCAAAAGAGTGAGGAGAGGCTTAGGAAACTCCAGGACAACTTTAAACGTTCCAATATCCAAATTATAGGGGTACCAGAAGGGAAAGAGGAACAGCAACAAGTGGAAAACTTATTTGAACAAATAATAAAGGGGAACTTCCCCAATCTGGCAAAGGAAATAGACTTCCAGGACACCCGGAAGCTCAGAGAGTCCCAAAGAAGGTGGACCCAAGAAGGAACACACCAAGGCACATCATAATTACATTAGCCAAGATGAAAATGAAGGAGAGAATCCTAGAAGCAGCAAGAGATAAGGGGACAGTCACCTACAAAGGAGTTCCCATCAGACTGTCAGCGGATTTCTCAAAAGAGACCTTACAGGCAAGAAGGGGCTGGAAAGAAGTATTCCAAGTCATGAAATCCAAAGACCTACATCCAAGACTGCTTTATCCAGCAAAGCTTTCATTTAGAATGGAAGGGCAGATAAAGTCCCAGATATGGTCAAGTTTAAGGAGTTCATCATCACCAAGCCCTTATTATATAAAATGTTAAAGGGACTTATGTAAGAAAAAGAAGATAAAAAATATGAACAGTGAAAGGACAGCAAACTCACAGTTATTAACAGCCACACCTAAAACAAAGACAAAGTAAGCAGACAGCTAGAACATGAGCGGGGAGCCACAGAAATGAGATCACAAGGAGGGTTAGCAACAGGGAAGTGGGAGGAGGAGAAGGAGAAGGGGGAGAAGGTACAGAGAATAAATAGCACAGATGGTAGGTAGAAAATAGACAGGGGGGAGGACAAGAATAGTATGGGAAATGTAGAAGCTAAAGAACTTGTGACACATGGACGTGAACTAAGGAGGAAGAATGTGGGTGGGAGAGGGTGTGCAGGGTGGAGAGGAATGAAAGAGGGAAAATAGAACAACTGTAATAGCATAATCAATAAAATATATTATCAAAAAATCACTTCTATATAAAAGTCAAGCAAGTATGCAATAAACTTAAGTCATCTTCCTAGAAATCTCACATATTTTTAACTATCATACATAAGATTTTTATATTAAAATATTAATTTTTCTGCAAACTACAATTTGCTATGCAGTAAATTTCAGAGTAGTTGTTTTAGAAAATAATTTAAATAAATCAACAACTCAAAAACCTAACAAAAGACTTCTAAACACTTTTGCCAAACACTTAATTTATTATATTTCACCAAGTCAAAAACAAAATTGATAAAATCTGCTTTATATATTCTAAAAAACCTAGAGATCTTAATCACAAGTAGAAAAATTAACATTATATGATATATAATGATACACTGTGCTGATATGCAATTTACTTTAGTTAGCAGTACTTCTCATTTTGAAAAGTTTTTTTAATCTATGTCTAAAAAAATAAAAAAGCCTTAAGAAATTCGCTCTGAAACTAATACCGAAATAATGTCATCAAAGATTTTCTTTTGTCTAGCAATCAATACAAGTAACTGCATATAGGTCACAACACACAAGTTTACATTTTGGTGATAAATAAATATTAGCATATTATCTCTAGATATTTTACTTCCATGTTCAATTTTAACAAATTATAATATTGCCTAAGTAGTTTATGCAAAAGCCTTCACTTTGATACAGTAATGGATCCACTGGGACTCCCAGAAGAGGGAAAAACAGTATGAATTCAGTGTGAAAACATGTAAAAGTATAGCCTAATGTTCCCATTTCACTAGAATGTTTGTTTATAAACACCCATAAAATGGAAGCTGGCGTAAAGTACTCTAAATTCCTCTTTCAAAAGGGGTACTCAATATTCCCCATAGTCAAAGGTAGTTTTTATTTTTAATACAGGTCTCAAATTTAGGTAATTTTTTTTCTTCAAGCTTTGGAGGTCAAAGGATACTTTCTATAATTCTTTAAATCTAAGACTGTAAAAAGAAAAAGAAAAAACTGGTGCATATATTTCACAAGGTGAAGATACTAGAACAATGCTGTTCTGGGTCCTAATGACATCTAGAACGTAATGGCTTACTAACCACAGACGAATTCCCCTCTGTGGGTGTCTAGGTTCCAAACAGTGGTTCATCTGTGACTACATCATAAGTTAACATCTCCAACAAAAGCCAAATATACTAGCTCCCAACCAGGCAGACACATAGCAGCAAATATACTCAAAGGTTTACTAAGGTCCTATTATATACAGACCACTGTACTAGATACTGTGAGATAAAGAAATATAAAGATTATGAATGAGGAAGTTAGGTATAGTTTAAATAGGCATGAAAAGGTCATCAACATTACAGACCCTTCTAGAGTATTAAATTTCTCCCATATGGTCACCACTTAATAAATATCTGTTCATTTTAACTGGATTATATTAAAGGTAAGATCCATGGGTTCGATTGGAAAAAGTTTCTTTGACAAGCCAATTACAAGAAAAAGAGTTTAGAGACAATAAGGGTAATTTAAATATAGACTTTATTATATGATTCTAATGAATCATGCCTAATGTAAGAAGAACTTCATTTTTTAGTGATACACACTAAATAATATGTAGGTTAAAATAACACAGTTAGAAATCAGCTTTGAAATTCTTTAGGAAAAGAAAGGATGGAGGGAGGAGGGAAAGAAAAATTAACAGCTAAAGCAAGTGTGGTAAAAACCTGAAATGTTGTGTCTGGATGATGGGCATATTCCCCAACATGCCATTACACTATTCTTCATAGTATGCTATTAAATATATCTACCTTTGGATATGCTTGAAATTTTCATAATAAAATTTAAATGTTTCTGCCCTGGCTGGTGTAGCTCAGTGGATTGAGTGCGGGCCTGCGAACCAGACGATTGAGGTTCGATTCCCAGTCAGGACACATGCCTGGGTTGCAGGCCAGTTCCCAGCAGGGGACTCACTAGAAGCAACCATACATTGATATTTCTCTCCTTCCTTTCATCTCTAAAGATAAATAAATAAAATCTTAAAAAAATTAAATGTTTCTTCATCACTGGGGCTTGAGCTGGCAAGGGCATTTCAGGTAGAATACCTTGTTGCCAGTCCCCGCCCTACTGCCAACACAGTAGCAAGCACACTCCAATTTTCTTGGCTGCACAATACCGCAGCTGAAACTCTCAGCAACTCTGAGTCCCTCCGTCCTCACCATGGTTAGGGAGACAGCTAGCTAGCTTTCTTTTCCTAATTTTCCTGAAAACCCAAAGTTCATGCTCTTGGCCCTGTTCCATTTACGTCCATCCTTCTCAATTTTGTTTCTAATTCCATCTGTCTCCTAGTCCCGGTAGTTAATAGACTCTGGCTGCACACTGTAACACAGTAAGATAGAAACAAGACTTCTAAATGATAAACTCTGGGCTAAACAACCTGTGTGAACTCAGGCCCTTCAAAACTCTTCCGTCTATTCTAATATGTCCTTGACACTTGAATGTTTCAACCAAGGCCTGAAGGGAGTAAGTTCTCTAAGGGTAGATAGTGTTACTTTGTGCTATTCATTCCTAGTTGGCCTTTCCCCCATATCTCTATTCCAACCTGCAGATTCCTAAATTTTTTCAATAGTTAAAAAAAACTCTTCTCATATAAAAGTTAGAAATACCTGCATCACAAATTCCCGACGTCGAGGCATTCCCCTCTCCGAAAGCAAAACATAGTCTGGCTCCTTTTCCTTTTTGGCCTGTTGAATTTGAGCCAGGCGGCTAATGGGGTTCATTCCTTGACCATATTCTGGTCCAGCCTAAAGAACAATGCAAGACAAAATTTCAAAACATGCTTGTAAAATTTGTTATTAGATCCTGAAAGTGGTTCTCTCCTCCTCCCTTACACCCCAAAACTGTGACTAGAGAAGATAAATGAGAGTCATTTGTAAAGATTTATGGAGGAAAAGCATAAAAACAGATCTGAAACTAAGGCTTGTATGGGACTTACGGCTCAGAGGTAGTACTGATAAATTGAGTCAACTATTCTGCTTTTAAATTCTTCAGGACAGCTACTTCATACTTCTGTTCATTAAAAACCACCAAAGAATAGAAGACAAGCCATGAATTGGAAAGAGATATTTACAATACATATAACTAAAAAAGATAAACCCAGTATCTAAACTATATTCTTTAAAACTCCTAAAAGGTATTAAGAAAAATATAATCTAAAAGAAAAATGGGCAAAAAATATAAATAGATATTTAATGGCTAAAAGGCATATGGAAATATAATCAGTCTCATTAGGACTCAGAAAATGCATATTAAAACCACAATGAGATACTATTTCATACTCATCAATTTAGCAAAAATTAAAAAGCCTGACAGCCCCACTTGAGGACAAGTAGTAAAAGAAACTTATACAGTGCTAATAGTAATACAAAACAAAACAATTTGGCAATGCCTACTAAAGCCAAAGAAGGTACATGTATTCCCTAGCAGCCTAATCATTACATGTATATACTCTAGAAAACTGTCACCCATATGTGCTACATCATAAGTTCAAGAGTATCCATAGCTACCTTATTTGAAATAGCAAAAAAACCCCTAAATATTCATAAAAAGAACAGATAAATTATAGTACACTCATACAATGGAATGGCATAGTGCAGTGAAAATGGAGAAGTATTGCTTCAAGCATCAAGATGAATGAATTCCAGGAAAAGGCCTTTAAGTGAGAAAAGCAAGCACAGAATACATATAGTATGATACAATTTATGTAAAACCCTAACACCGCTGAAATTAAGTAAGATCTCAATAAATGGAGAAACATGCTCTTGGGTCAGAAGACTCAATATTGTTAAAATGTTAACTTTCCTCAAACAGATCTATCAAGTCATTTCCCAATCAAAATCCCAGCAGGCTTTTTTGGGTAATAACTAATAAGCCAATGCTAAAATTCATATGGAAATGGAAAAAAACAAATAACCAAAACAACTCTGCAAAAAAAAGGACAAAGTTGGGGGAATCAAACTATCTGATTTCAGGTTCAATCAAGTTATGGTAATCCAGACAGTACGCACACTATTGGCATAAATACAGACAGAGACCAATGAAACGGAACAGCATTCAGGAATAGATCCTCCCCTATAAGGCCAATTGATTTTTGACAAAGGTGCAAAAGCAATTCAGTGGATAAAGGGCAGTCTTTTCAACCAATGGTACTAGAACCAGTGGATGTTCAGGTGCAAAATTGTTTTTAATCCATACTTCATACCATTTTCAAAAAATTAACTCAAAATGGCTCAAAGACTTAAATGTAATATCTAACACTGTAAAAATTCCAGCAAAAAATACAGGAGAAATTTTTGTCTTGGCTTCATGAAAATTTCTTAGATATAACACCAAAAATCACATTCCATAAAAGAAAAACAATAATAAATTGGACTTACTCAAAATTATTACCTTCTTTTCTTTGAAAAAAATAGTCATAGGCTTGGAGAAAATATTTATAAACTACACATCTAATAAAGAACTTGTATCCAGAATGTATAAAGACTTCTCTAGCCCTGGCTGGTGTAGCTCAGTGGATTGAGCGCGGGCCTGCAAACAAGAGGATCACGGTTCGATTCCCAGTCAGGGCACATGCCTGGGTTGCAGGCTAGTTCCCTGCAGGCCAACTTCCAGCAGGGGACGCACGAAAGGCAACCATACATTGATGTTTCTCTCCCTCTCTCCTTCCCCTCTAAAGATAAATAAATAAATAAAATCTTAAAAAAAAAAAAAAGACTTCTCTAAATCCAGCCCTGGCTGATGTAGCTCAGTGGATTGAGCGCGGGCCTGCGAACCAGAGGATCGCGGTTCGATTCTCAGTCAGGGCACATGCCTGGGTTGCAGGCCAGTTCCCAGCAGGAGCCAGTTCCCAGCAGGGGATGCACGAGAAGCAACCATACATTGATGTTTCTCTTCCTCTCTCCTTCCCTTCCCCTCTAAAAATAAATAAATAAATATTTTTTTTAAAAAAAGACTTCTCTAAATCCAGTATTCCATTTATCATTTAAAAAGGGCAACCAAAATTTTAGGTGGGCAAAAGATTTGAACACGTCATCAAGCCTCACATGCTACTAAACACATAAAAAATGCTCATGTCATTAGTCACAAGAGAAATGTAAAATCAAACCACAATGAGATACAAAACACATGTATTTGAATGACTGAAATTTAAGTCTATATATGTTAGAAAGGATGTGTAGCAACAAGAATCACACACATGGTTGGTAAGAATTTAAAATAGAATAATCCCATTGAAAAATTATTGGCAAAAAAATAAAAAATAAATTCATATGGAAATTGAATAAAAAGAAAAATAAAAAAAAGAAAAATTATTGGCAGTTTCCTAAAACATTGAATATATACCTACTAGATGACCAAGCCATTCCACTCATACGTATTTGCCCATAAGAAATGAAAGCCTATGTCCATAAGACATATACATAAATGTTTGTGGCAACTTTGTTTCCAATAGCCCCAAACAAAGGGGTTCAATCCTTAGGGCATATACCTAGCTTGCAGGTTCGATCCCCAGTCGGGGTGCATACAGGAAGCAACCAATTGATGTTTCTAATATAAGTGCTCTCTCCCTCTATCAAATCAATGAACATAACTCCAGGTGAGGATTAAAACATGTATGTTAAAAGGCTTATAAACAAAAAAACCTTTTTAAATATTCTTTCTGCATGTAAACTTTCTTCATACATTACTCCTAGAAATGAAGGTTTGCATGTATCATATGGTCAGAACTTTATTTCCTTGAAAATTTATTCTAAAACTGGTATCAGAGACAAGGATAACTGCTATGTTACAGATGACACTGGTGACACTAAACTTATGTAAGAGCCACTATATATAGTCCCAGCTCTTCCTGGAAACTGGTGAGTCTCCACCACATCTAGTTTGATGCTGCAGGTGTGGCCACCAGGTCTGATACTGAAGGGTCTTTGAAATTATGTTTAGGACTTTGGACTTTATCAAAAGAGCAAAAGAAAATCACTAAAATATTTTAAGCAGAGGCATGACATGATCTAATCAGTATAGGGCAGGTGTGGCTCAGTGACCTGATTGAGTGCTGGCCTGCAAACCAAAGGTTTGCTGGTTTGATTCCCAGTCAGGGCACATGCCTGGGTTGCTGGCCAGGTTCCCTGATGCGGGCCATGTGAAAGGCAACCACACATCGATGTTTCTCTCCCTCTCTTTCTCCTTTCCTCTCCCTCTGTCTAAAAATAAATTAAATCTGCCCTGGCTGGCGTAGCTCAGTGGATTGAGCGCCGGCCTGCGAACCACACGATCACGGTTTGATTCCCAGTCAGGGCACATGCCTGGGTTGCAGGCCAGTTCCCGACAGGGGACTCACAGGAGGCAACCATACATTGATACTTCTCTCCTTCTCTCCTTCCCTTCCCTTCTAAAGATAAATAAATAAAATCTTAAAAAAAAAAGAAATTAAATCTTTTAAAAAATATATAAAAATAAAACACTTTAAAAGACCATTTGATGTCAAGAGTACTTGTAGGAAGGCCAGTTTTTAAACCAATTGTAGTAATTCAGGTGAGAGATGGTTGTGAGTTGGACCACAAAGGTAGCAGAAGGATGGAAAGAAGTGGACCAAGTTAAGAAATATTCAAGCGATGGAATCAATAGGACTTGATGACTCACTAGATGTAAGGGGTGAGAAAAAAGTAAGAAGAGACTCCTAGGTTTCTGTTTCAGCAGCTGGATGGTGGTTCCAGTCACTGTAATAAGGAACATGGGGGAGAAAGCCATTTAGAAGGGAATATGATGAGTTCTGGACAGGAGTTTGAGGTGCCTGTGAAATAGGAAGTGAAGATATCCAAGAGGCAGAGGATAGTACAGAAGAGTATGTGGGACTCATTCCCAGAAAAAAAAATGAACTGAAGCCTGAGAAGTATGAACAATGAGCCTAGGGAGAGAGTAAGAGAGAGAACGAAAACATCTCAATACTGCAACAGTTAGGTGGGAGGGAAGAAGAGAGAAAAATGAAATTTTTAATTTTTGATAAAATTCTGGTTTCCCCTTCTATTTACATGCCAAACAATAAAATTAAATAAATAATAAAGAAAGTAAAAATGGACTAATGAGAAAAGACAAATGGAGTCAATAATTTATGTCAGACTGAATACCAACGAAAAGGTAAAAGGCATTAGGAGAGGTATGCCTTGTTCCTGAAGATGTTCAAATAAATGTACTTCCATGGCTTGTTGCCTTTCTGTTCAACTGGCTTCTTTCATAGGAATGTCTTAAGCGTCAAAGACACTGTTGATACAGATTTCAATAACAAAGGGCCAGAGTATAAATCCAATTAGATAATAATGGAGTTCTGAGAACACTAAGACTGATTAGTTTCTTCCCTTGACTGATTAACTACTCACACCCTGGACAATTAAGTTACTCCTTAGATATCAGCTCTTAGATTATCACTCTACAAACCAGTAAGAACAGTCTTGTAACAGTTGTGCCCAGAAAATTTTATCAGAAAGTCTTATTTGTCATATCATCTTATAGATTAAAAACAGAATATAAACCCAAGACACCATCAGGGAGTCTTACATTTTAACTCTATAGGGTAAATCCACAAGGAGTTCACAATCAGTTTCAAATGGGCACTCAAGTCACATGACTAGATCTGACCCCTGACTCTGCTATGCAATCTTTGGTAAATTCTTTAAACACCAAGGACCTCGTCTGTAAAACAGGGATGATTTTTTTCTGGGAATGAGTCCCACATACTCTTCTGTACTATCCTCTGCCTCTTAGATATCTTCACTTCCTATTTCACAGAATATGAGAGGATCAAATGAGACAATGTAACAGTTTTAAGATTTTTTTTTAAATCAAGGCAAATCATTAACAAATATTTTCTCTACTTTTATTGCATATAAAGAACTGTAGACCCTGGATGTACAAGACACATAGAGAAGAGACAAAAATGCTGAAAACCAAGGTACTACTCCAAGATGATCCATCTATTTATTGGCCCTCTGTAAATTATGGTCATACTTATAATTATCAAGATTCCAACTCATTGCTTACATGCTGCTTTCTCAAAATAACCATACATTTCAGAGGGTACCTACAGACTTTATTTTAACATAAGACAGACATGGTATAAGTAATTTCAAGTGTGATGTATTTGTGAAAAATATGCAGGAAGTAACCTAATCTGGGATTATAGGAAGTCAGGGAAGACTTCCCTAAAGTAAGTTTTGTTTTGTTTTATTTTTTTATTTTATTGTTCAAGTGCTGTTTTCTGCCTTTTCCCTAGTCCTCTCCCCACCACCCCACCCACCCCAGCCATCCCCATCTCCCTCCCCTGATTCCACCCCGTCTTGGTTTTGTCCATGTGTCCTTCACAGTTGTTCCTGAAAACCCTTCACCCTTTTCCCCCTCATTATCCCCTCCTATATACCCTCTGGTTACTGTCCACCTGTTCTTAATTTCAATGTCTCTGATTATATTTTGCTTGCTTGTTTGTTTTGTTGATTAGGTTCTACTTATAGGTGAGATCATGTGATATTTGTCTTTCACCACCTGGCTTATTTCACTCCATCCATGCTGTGGAAAGAGTAGGAGCTCCTTCTTTCTGCTGCATAAAATTCCATTGTGTAAATGTACCATAGTTTTTTGATCCACTCATTTGCGGATGGGCACCTAGGTTGCTTCCAGCACTTGGCTCATTGTAAATCGTGCTGCTATGAACACTGGGGTGCATAGGTTCTTTGGGATTGGTGTTTTAGGGTTCTTAGGATACAATCCTAGCAGTGGAATTGCTGAGTCAAAAGGCAGGTCCAATTTTAGTTTTCTGAGGAAATTTCATACTATTTTCCATAGTGGCTGTACCAGTCTGCAACCTAAATAAGTAAGTTTAAGCTGAGATCTAAATGGTGGACAGGAAGAAAGCTCTGGAATAATATGCTTATATACTAGAGTTAGTAGCAAATAATTACAAGAATTCAAAAATGAAGAACAGTATTCAAATAATATTTTTGCTTTTAATAGCTATAGTTAAAATTAATGAGTTATATTTATACCCTACTATAAAAATGTACAGATCCTTTATAGCTTAATGGTTTACTATTGTTAATGTGTTAAGATTAGATTCAATTGAATAAATTAGATAAAGGTTACTGTGCTGCCATTTTGACATAGAACACTGTTCTTCCATCATAGATAAGCTACAAATTTTATACATAAAAAGATTTAAGAAAATAGAGCCCTGGCTGGTGTAGCTCAGTGGATTGAACGCGGGCCTGCGAACCACATGGTCGTGGTTCAACTGCCAGTCAGGGTACATGCCTGGGTTGCAGGCCAGTTCCCAGCAGGGGATGCATGAGAGGCAACCATACGTTGATATTTCTCTCTCTCTCCTTCCTTTCCCCTCTAAAGATAAATAAATTTAATCTCTAAAAATATATTTAAAAAAAAAGATTTAAGAAAATAGACCATGGATAGATTCACATATATATAACTATGAATAGACAGAATCTGGTATAAACTAACAAAGTTAATATTTATTTGGTACTTATTATTTGTATTACTAATAAATACTTCATAATAATTACTCATGCATTGTGTATTATTTCAGTTCATTCTTATAACAGACCTATAAAAGCAAGCTGAATTATTATTTCTAATTTATAAATGAGTAAATGTAAGATTAGAAAAGTTAGCTAATTTGCTTGGGCCATGTGGAGACACACTCCAAACTGACTCCAAAAGTCACATTCTTAACAACCCCATCCTCCCCGGCTGTGGGGAGCAGATGAAAGAAAGCCAGTCCTCCTCAGAACCGCAGGAACTCACAAGGAGGGGATCTATCTGGCATTTATTTTTAGTCTACCTTACACATAATGTAGAATAGTATTTCAGGGAACTATGACATAGCCTACATCTTCTCAGTGATGTAAGGATAGTACGAGTTAAAAAGAGTTAAGTATTTTTATAGTCATTTAGGTAAATACGTATTTTTAAATAGAGCAAAGGCAAAAGGTATAAAAGATGCTACTGGAGGAGTTGAACAAAACAAATGCACAAAAGATAAAATGTATTTCATTTCTGCAACCCTTGATTTGTAGAGCCTGGTGAGAAGAAGCCTGCTAAACGAAGGACGAGAGCAGGCTACTGACACACTGGGAAGCCTTTCTCTGCAAACAGAGCAAGAATCCCACTTGTGTCATACATACTGAACACTCGTGGGCACTGTCCTGTTCCTAGTACCAATTCATCTAGTTTCTCTGACTTTTGCCTCCTTTTTCTGATTAATGTAAATAAAATTTGATCCCATAAAAAAAAAAGAGTCATCTGGAAAAAGCTGTGTGTTCTAGATCCTTCTTTGGCAAGGCACACATGGCTGAAAGAATGGAAATAAAATACCAGAATTTGCCTGCAGGGCTCCCATGAAGATAAGTGGATAAAGCACAGAGTCTGGAACTAAGTCCCACACACAGGGTACTTCGTATTCACTAGCTGCTGCTGCTGTCACAGGGTTCACATTCTTCATGATTTCTGCCCTGTATCCTATAACCATTTCAGATATCCTAAAAAGATAGTATTAGCAGTGTGGTGTGCAGAAAGAACATGAGTCAGAGATCAGAGTAGGTCAGGCTGCTCCATGCAACAGGTGACTGGAAGCGAGCAAATGCTTGAAATGTGTTACATAAAACCTAATTTGTAAAATGAGGGGTAGTACCCTCTACCTTACATAGTCACAAAGAGAATTATACTAAAGGTGATAATGAACAGGAAAGTATTATTAAGCCATAAAAAATTCTAAGTATGTAAGGTATTATTGGATGAACAAACACAGATATACAAATGTCTAAAAAGCAATATGGAATTGTTACTGATTTATAGTCACATGTCCAACCCTGATTCTAGGACTGTATAGAATCTATAGCTTTAGACACCTGCCCAGTAGAAAAAACTTTTATTTATAGTTATAATATTTACACAGTAAAGCTTACTAACGTTCACAAGCACATACTTACTTTGACTATAGTTTTAGGACGTTTTTTAAAAAATAGTTTTGGCTTTTCAACCACAGGAAGAGGTGGAAGTTTCTTAAGCTCCTGTAAGACAGTGGTGGCAGCGCGCTTCTTGGAAAGTTTTTTGCTATTTCCCTCTCCTTCCGCGGAGAACTCTCCCACTGACACTCGAGTAACAAAGCTTTTCATATGGGGTGGTCCACTCTCTTTAATAACCTATAAAACATAAATACAATATTAAACAACATGCAGGTACTTAAGATGTGTTCTTACAGTTTGGATCTTTTTTAATGTTTATGTCATAATCAAAACTGAAATTAAAAATTATGTCAAAATTATAGATTTTTTAAATAAAGCTATTAAAAGGCATTAAATAAGGACTACTTAACTGTGATACTTATGATACATAAAAAACTAAAGTTGGAAATACAGAAATCTAAATAAACACATTCAGCCCTGGCTGATACGGCTCAGTGGATTGG
Source organism: Sturnira hondurensis (assembly GCF_014824575.4). Taxonomy (NCBI): domain Eukaryota; kingdom Metazoa; phylum Chordata; class Mammalia; order Chiroptera; family Phyllostomidae; genus Sturnira; species Sturnira hondurensis. The sequence goes on from NW_028098037.1 coordinate 344,815, forward strand.
GTGCTGCCCAGTGAACCTAAGGGTTGCTGGTTCGATTCCCACTCAGGGCACATGCCTGGGTTGCAAGTCAGACACTCAGGACGGGGTGTGCCAAGAGGCAACCACACAAAAAAGTTTTTCTCCCTCTCTTTCTCCTTCCCTCCCCCTCTCTCTAAAAGTAAATAAAATCTGTAAAACAACATAAACAAACAAATAAAAATAAACATTCAATTCATGCTCAAGATTGTTTTTTTACTATTAAAACAGTCAATTATATGGTTACCCATTTCTTATGGAACAGAAAATTTAAAACATAAAACATACCATATTAGATAAGGTACACAGGACATCAAGAATGATAATGTGCACATTTCCCATTCTCTCCTCCGATGAGTAAGTTATTGGAGGATGAGGAGCATGGTTGACTGGAGTTCCATAAGCCATCGGGCATCTTGCCCGAGGTACCTTATTTAAATAGTTTATTATCTAACATTATATTAAAAGTTTGTCTTTTTGGATACCAATACAAAAATAAAAAACAACACCACCTCAACAATCCAACAATGCTAAGGATAAGGAATTTATAATAAGCATACTTTCTAAGTACTACTAGTTGAAATACCAACTAGTAGTGCCAATTAGTAGTACTAGTACTGGTATCTCAACTAGTACTACTGGTATTTCTGTACTGTTTATGTTAACTACTTGGACATGCTCCTGAATTTAAAAAGAAAAAGGAAAAAACTAGTTTACTGACATTAGATCACCATTTGAACATCAAATATTCTATAACATATAATGATCCTGCCAAGGACTTCCAGGACTGATAAAACTGTTCTTATTCATTTCAACCTTTAACGGTCCTAAACCCAATAGTTTTTGAGTACCTGCGATTACTTCACTTGGTTTTCCATCCTGTCCCTATCATTTCTTGCTGGGCCTATAAGCAATTAAGTACATCCTGTCCCTGCCTTCTCCATTCTGCTGCTTTTAACTTGCTACAGGCTGACATCAGACAGCCCTGTCTGTTGGAATTCCATCTAAGGAGAAAGCAGACAGACTCTCAGCCGAGGTTAGTGGATCCTGTGAGTGAGTTAAATGTGGGAGCTTTCTGCAAGGTGAACAATTTGAAGGAGGATACTCCACGACTATTTCAGTTGTGGAGTTTTATTTCCTGGGTTTTGCCAATCTTCTAGATATTTGAGTTGAAAAAGTAAGAATTTCCTGATATAGGAGGTACTATAATAATTAAAACATTTTTCTCTTTTAAATTTCACATAATTTTGTAAACATTTTGGGACATACTTATCTATTGCTACTTGCAAAGTAGATAGCTGCTTACTTAGTGGCTTAGTAAAATTTAAACATATTTTGGCAAATATAAAAAATTATTAGTAGTACATATGTGTCACTGAACAGTACCTCGGATATTTTCAATCTGATCTTATTAAAAACACCAAATTCTCCAGAGTGCTACAAATTAACTTACACTCAGAAAATACATTTTATGATGAAAATTGAAATATCACACATAAAGATGGCTTAACACTGAAAAGCCACAGAGATCAGCGGGAATCCATGACGTTATAATAAGTTCTAACCACATGATTTCACTCACGTGTGGGATACCAAACTGAAACCGTGGGCACAGCCAGCAGTGGTTGCCAGAGGAAGGCGGGTGGTGCGGGGTGGGGGGATCTGATTCATGCTGAGAGAAGAGGGACTGGCTTCAGGTGGTGGGCAAACAGTACAGTACACAGATCATGTGTCATAGAAATGTACACTTGAAACCTATATGATCCTGTTAACCAATGTCACCCCAATAAATTTAATAAAAATCAATAATAAGTTCTATTCTTCCCAGAGCCTATATCATTTCATGACAGAGTGTGAGCATAAAGAAGCACATTAACTCAGGATACTAGGATTCCAGTTAATTTTATTTATTTGCTGGTTTATTTAAGTTAATGATGAACAGGTTTAGGAGAGTTAGAAGGTCTCTACTGAGAACATACCTCAAAACTGACAGGCATATTGCGCTTCAGAGCAATTTCAAACACTAAGCTGATCTCAGATTTATTTGCATCTTTGTCATCATCCATTTCTTTTCCAGATTCGCCATTCTAAATCACACAAAAAAAAGGATGACATTGAATCTACACTTTGTAACTTTGTACACAGTCTAAAAGAAACTACAACGACATACAGAAAACCACAGACTGGTTCTTGTGGATTCCTAGGTAACCACAGCAGCCAAGCACTTTGCTATAAGGTTCTTTGTTATTTGGTTTTTAGGGGAGAGGTTCCTCGAAGTAGAAGAATAAATGCTGCATGTGAAAGTCTTTTACTTAACCATACACTAATTTGAGTTCATCTAGTTCTCTAGAAATCTCTATCCCCCACCCACTTCACACACACACACACACACAGAGTACCTCCACTGGTGTTATAACATGGTATTTAATCTTCTATGAAAACTAAGCTGTAGAAAGAGTACAGGATGTAAACCAGGATTCTGGAGCTCTGGGTCTAGTCCTGGCACCCATTCACTTACTTACTTAACACATATTTCTGCAGGGAGGCCCTCAGATATGCTGAACATAGCATAAGTAACAGAGGTAGAGTAGTCCTTCTATCGGGAGGCTTATGATGTAGTGGGAAAACAGACACACATCCTAATGAAGGTGTACAGGAGAAAAATACACAAGTGTGCTACTAACCAAGATCAACCTCAGAGGCAGAGAAACAACGGGCTTGGGAAACTGTAGAGGTTGAACTGTACAGTGTGAAATAACTAAGTGGAACACTCAGTAAGAAAGGGACTTCTAAAAAATATGCCTGAGGTAGAGATTTTATTTTGCAGTCAAGAGCAAAAGCAGCTAAAGCCATGAGTACAGGTGAAATTACTCAAGAATAACCTCAATATCCTCATTTGTAAAAATTAAGTAGGACTGGAAAAATCTACAAAGATCATATCCACCTTAATTTCCTCGATTCCAGATCAACACAATATAATCCATGCTCAAAAAACATAGCATTAAGTGCAAGGTAAATGAATGTTATTTCTCATACTTGTATACATTCCAAAATCCTGAGCTGCCTAGGAAGTGTACTCCATAGGTGAACCAGAGTTCTCAAAGGCAAGGTCCTCCTGGCAAGAACACATGCCTAGTACAGTTGACAGGTAATCTGAGAAGCAAATCAGAGGAGAGCACCACTCCCATTTTCTTTCCTATCAGAACAGACTGTTTCTCCTATGTGTAAAAGTGCATTTCTTTGTCTTTTCAGTCATCTCACCAGGGACCTACAAAAAGAGACCGTCACAAGCAGCAGCACCACACCTGAGGAGATTTTTCTGGAAGGGGCTCATGCTGCAGTGCTTGGAGGGCTTTCATGGCGGCGTTGTGTCTAGCAGCTTGTCGAGTCTTCCCTTCCCCAAAAAATTCATTATTTCCTACAGTCAGCTGAACATAAAAGATCTTAGGCATCGGGCAATGATACCTAAAAAGAAAATAAAATATTAATGTTAGTTTAATAAAATCACTCTATGGTCATTACTAAGATTTGTTTTAAAACTGGAATCATCTTCTGGTTTTGTAAAAACAAACAAACAAATAAACAGGATTATATTCTGGAGGGTGGGCCCCTTGTAGCAAAGGCTTCCCCTGCTAGGTGAGTGTTCGAGGACGCATTTGTACCAGTGTACCACTGGCATTCTTGTGGAAGGCTGCACTCAGCTTCAGGTAATTTTTTTTGAGACTCAATGCATTTGCCCATTTCATGATGGGTGATTTATGTGTGTACCTGCCCTCACCACACTGAGTATTCAGCAGTTTTTGACCAGAAACCACATGACCCACGTGCTCAACTCCCGCCTCCCCCCCCCCCCCCGCCATTCATCAGATCTCACCCCAGGTGACTTAAAAATTTTTGTTTGCCCAGATGAAAAGCATCCTCAAAGGGAAATGTTTTGCCAATGTGAAAGAGGTGAAACAAAACACAGCAGAAATACTAATTAAAAGCCATCAAAATTGATGAGTTCAAAAACTGTTTTGAAGAAAACTGTACTTGAAAAAGAATTAAATAAGAAAAGAAAGAAAACTAAACTATACACAGAAAAAAAAAAACAAAAAAAAACAAAAAACTGTTTTGAGCAGTGGAAAAAACCTTGACAGGTGTATTGCATTAAATGAAGAGTATTTTGAAGGTGACTGCAGTTGAAACATGTAAGAATAAATACACAATTTTTAAATAAATAAATTCCTGTTTTTCTGGATCCCCCCTTGTAATGTACTATGCCCTCTTATTAATCTTAATAAAGATTTAACTTCAAGTTTTTGACAGATTTTGATGGAAGAGAGCCAAATGGTGTGGTGCTGAAGGATGGGGAACCAGCACAGAGGATGGTGATGAGCGAGGCCATTTAGGTGACAACACAAAGACAATTGTGCTTTTGGCAGAAGACAACCATGAAGTGGGTGGGGCAGGGAGAGGGAGTAACATCTCCACAGTGATAAGTACTTTGCAAGAAAATAAGGATTCAACATAAAAAAAAAAAAAAAAAGACAGCTCTGGCTGGTGAAGCTCAGTAGTTTGAGCATGGGCCTGCAAACCAAAGGGTTGCCAGTTCGAGTCTCAGTAAGGGCACATGCCTGCGTTGCGTGCCTGATCCCCAGGAGGGGGCATGCAAGAGGCAACCACACATTGATGTTTCTCTCCCTCTCTTTCTCCTCTCTCTAAATATAAATAAATAAAATCTTAAAAAAAAGAAAACAACGCATCAATTCTTAGGTAGAAAGTATGAAAATGTATTTAAGGTAAAATTTTTAGCAGGTTTGAGTTGAATGTGACTGAGGTAGAGAAGTACGACTAGAATGCTGCACTGATACAAACATGAGAGGATAAAAGCAGGTGTAAGAAAAAGAAACAAATCTAGAAAAAAATAAGAAAATTAAGGTAATATGATCCCTCCTACTTTGTTCTTCTTTCTCAAAATTGCAGCTGCTATTCGGGGTCATTTATGGTTCCATATGAATTTTTGAAGTGTTTGTTCTATGTCTGTGAAATATGCCATTGGTACTTTGATAGGTATTGCATTGAATCTATAAATTGCTTTGGATAGTATGGACATTTTGACGATGTTAATTCTGCCAATCCATGAACACAGTATACGTTTCCATTTGTTTGTGTCTTCCTTGATTTCTTTCTTCAGTGTTGTGTAGTTTTCTGCATACAGGTCTTTTACCTCCTTGGTTAGATTTATTCTCAGATATTTTATTTTTGTTTTTGCTATATTGAATGGGATTTTTTCTTGATTTCTGCTTCTGCTGATTCATTGTTAGTATATAAAAATGCCTTTGATTTCTGAATATTAACTTTGTATCCTGCTGTTTTGCCAAATTCATTTTTTGGGTAGAGTCTATAGGATTTTCCATATACACTATCATGTAATCTGCAAACAATGACAGTTTTGTTTCTTCCTTTCTGATTTGGAGGCCTTTTATCTCATTTTCTTGTCTGATTGCTGTGGCTAAAACTTCCAACACTATATTGAATAGAAGTGGTGAAATACTTCTATTGAATAGAAGTGGACAATACCTGACATCAAACTGTATTACAAGGCCACTGTAATCAAAACAGCCTGGTACTGGCATAAAAACAGGCACAAAAGACCAATAGAACAGAACAGAGAGCCCAGAATTAAACCCAACTCTCTACAGTCCATTAATATTCGACAAAGGGGGCAGTGACATAAAATAAAGTAAAAATAGCCTCTTCAACAAATGGTGCTGGGAGAACTGGACAGCTATGTGCAAAAAAATGAAACTTCAGCACTGACTTACACCATACACCAAAATAAATTCAAGGTGGATAAAAGACTTAAATATAAGCCGTGAAACCATTAAAGTCCTAGAGGAGAACACTGGCAGGAAAACCTCAGATATTTCACACAGCAACGTTTTTGCTGATATGTCCCCTAGAGCAAGGAATATAAAGGAAAGAATAAACAAATGGGATCTCATCAAAATTAAAAGCTTCTGCGTGGCTAAAGAAAACAGTATTAAGATAAAAAGAGAACCAACTGTTTGGGAAAACATATTTGCCAATGATACCTCAAACAAAGATTTAATCTCCAAAATATACAAAGAACTTAACAACTCCACTCAAAGAGGACGAGCAACCCAATTAAAAAATGGGTAAAGGACTTGAACAGACACTTCCCCAAGGAGGACATACAGAGGATCCAGAGACACATGAAAAGACGCTGGATATTGCTAGCTATCAGAGAGATGCAAATTAAAACCACATTGAGATACCACTTTACACCAGTCAGAATGGCCATCATAAACAAAGCAATAGACTACAAGTGCTGGAGAGATTGTGGGGAAAAGGGGACCCTAGTTTACTGTTGGTGGGATTGTAGACTGGTACAACCATTATGGAAAACAGTATGGAATTTTCTAAGAAAACTAAAAATGAACTTGCCTTTTGACCCAGCAATTCCACTGTTAGGAGTATATCCTAAGAACCCTGAAGCACCAATCCAAAAGAACCTATGCACCTCGATGTTCATAGCAGCACAATTTACAATAGCCAAGAGTTGGAAGCAACCTAGATGCCCATCGGTAAATGACTGGATCAAAAAACTATGGTACATTTACACAATGGAATTCTATGCAGCAGAAAGAAAGAAGGAGCTCCTACCCTTTGCAACATCATGGATGGAACTGGAAAGCATTATGCTGAGTGAAATAAGCCAGGCGGTGAAAGACAAATACCATATGATTTCACCTTTAACAGGAACCTAAACAACAAAACAAACAAGCAAGCAAAATATGACTAAAGACACTGAAATTCAAAACAGGCTGATGGGGACTAGAGGGGAGAGGGGAGAGAATTTCAGGGGGAAAGGGGAAGGATTCACAAAACTAGTATAAAGGACACATGGACAACAACTAAGGGGGGTGGAAATGGCAGGGAGGTGGGGAACATGGGAGGTGAGCTGGGATGGGAGTGGGGATGGAAAACTGTACTTGAACAATAATTAAATATAAAATATTTTTTAAAAAGAAAATTAAGGTAATATGAAATAAAATCTATTAACTCAACAATTATTTATGGAGCACCTTCATATGACGGGAACATGACAATGAACAAAAATGCACATTATAGTGGAGAAGACAGACAAAACATAAGACATATATATGGAACATCACATGTTAGAGACGTATGTTAAAAAGTAAAAGAGCCCAAGGTTCAAAAGTGTTGTAGAGGTGGGTTCTGGATGGGGTAGCCAGAGGTGGGTCGTCTCACTGAGAAGATGACAACTGTGTAAAGAACTCAAATAAGTGAAGGAGGAAACCATGCAGGTTCTGGACCAGTGCAACTGAAGCAGAGAAAATGTCAAGTAGAAGGGCCCTGAGGCGGCAGCATGCCCTGCACGGTCAAGTAATTCAGAGGAGGCCCATCAGCTTGGAGTCGAAGGAGCAAGGAAAGGAAAGCCAGGAGATAAACAGAGGTGGTCAGAGTTCCTTAAGGCCTTTGTTAGAAATCATTGTAAGAATCTGACTTTTACCGAGTAAAATGGCCAGCCAAGAAGGTTTGGAGTAGAGAAGCGACATGATGTGGCTTACATTTTTCAGGGCCCATCTGACTACTGCACTGAGCGAAGACTGTCAGGATTGAGGACAGAAGCCAGGAGGTCTATCAGGAAGCTAGAGCAGTAACACTGGAAAGGCAACAGCAGCCTAAACAAGACTGACAGCAGAGGAAGTGACAAAAAGTAGAGGGCTCTAGTTGAATTTCAAAAGTAGAGAGACAGGGTTAACCCAAGAACTGGCTATGAAACAGGAGAGAGGAGTCAAGGAGGAACCCAGGGTTTCTGACCTGAGCTCCTGGAAGATGGGGTACTGCATATGGAGTTGGGGAAAAACCACAAAAGGAAAGGGTTTGTTGGAGGGCAGACATATGCAGCTCTGGTTGGAAGATGTGAAATTAGGCCTGTTAGATATCCCCATGGGGATGTCACATGGAGAGCTGGATTTATGAGTCTGGACTCCAGGAAAGAGGTCCAAGGTGGGAATAAAATTTGGGAATCTTTAATATATCAATGGAATCTAAACCCATGGGACAGTGAGAACTCTGTAGGAGGGAGTGATAGGAAATCGAGGCAAATCATGTCCTTTCTGGAAACTAAGTTGGAAAGTTTAGCATGGAGAAGTGAGGGGTTGAGTGTGTCAAACGCCATGAACTAGCAAAACCCATAGATCGATTTTGATGGAATGGTGCATTTATAAAAATGCTGAAAAATTAAGTGCAAAATCACCTCAGTGCTGAAAGATGTCTGTTTCCAAGAAAAAGGAAGCCCAGTCGACTGTCCTACTGCGTTTTAGAGGACTAGTGGACATCTAGGTAGCAGTGTTCTATATTCAACCTGATCAGCTGGCCAGCACCCATCATGTACAAATCTCCAGGAAGATGGGACTAATCAGTGAAGGTTTACTGAAAGTGAAGGACGAGAGTACAGGTCAGTAATGCAAATTACTGGGAAGCACTAATTAAAACCATGTGAATGGATAAGCACCTGAAAAAGAGAAGCGAAAAGGAACCAAGAGAAAGCCTGAGAATGGGCTCTGATTAATGCCTGAGATCAAAAGGCAGGAGAAATAATAGACGGCAATGAAGGAGATGAAAGCAGGTTCAAGTTTGAAAAGAAACAACACAACGTCAGGGAGGACATCAGCAGTGTCAAAGGCAGTAGAAAAAGCCAGAGTCTGAAAAAAAGGGAGAAAGTCACTGTGTTAAATTCTGAAGAGTCAATATTCTTGGCCCACTGTTTTCTATTAATTTAAGATAAAGTATTTTTGTGTTTCATTATGTCATATGTTCTTATTTTTAATTGGCAAATACGAAAAAGTTAAAGGAAGAAAAATATCACTATGGTAACAGGCAATTTTAACATGCAAAGACTATGAAACATTAGAAACCACAGTCTTTTTCCTCTTTGCATACAATAACTGATGCACTAAAATGCATTTTCCTATTGCATGTTTTGTTTCAGATTTCTTTAATGCAGAAATTTGGACTAATAGGATGAAAGCAGACTATTTTGCGTCCCACAAAATCCACTTTTGCCACCTCTACAGAACTCAACGTATGTTGTAAACTGGTCCCACTGCAAAACCTTTTAAAACAGACCTGAAATCAAAATTGACTCCTGAGATCTTACATGGCGAGCTTTCGCCATAGAGCAAACATGTACAATTAATTACACACTTCTGAAAACAGGGTCCACACGTGGAATGCTAGCAGACCCTTAACTACAGGAGAGGGAGTGGGCGCCACTGTAATCACTTCGGCCTGCTGACAATTACAAAACTCATTTTGGTTTGCCACAGAGGCAAACAAAATTTCTGTTCATTATAACTTTACTGGAATATGATGTCATAACACATAACCATACTGAAACAATCTGCTGATTTTCTAACCAAAATATTAATTGTACACTAAAGAGCCCTCGGGGCCTCTTCCTTTTTGGCCTTCAAATACAGCTCTATGTACGCATATGTGCGTGCAAGTGGATACATGTGTACATATAAATCATACCAAATAGTATCAGAGGGAAAATTAGGTTTGTTGTGTTCTTAAACATTCGAGTGCTAACAACAGGAAATACCAAAACCCGACGCCTGACTAGTTTCATTCCACTTTCACTCCATCCTCTTACTTAACCACGGTCCTTAATAACCTCCCCCACTTGGTGTGAACACCTCACAGACCCCATCTCCTCCGGTGACCACGACAACTAAGATTCATGGGAGCTCTCTCGTTAATAGCACCCAGACTGAATTACAGGACAGATGATGCAGAATGTTTTTTTGTGCATTAGGTCCTGGTCTCTAAATACTTATTTCTTTTGGTAAAGAAACACTTGAAGTTTATTAACTTCAAAGGCTATGTTCTATTTCAGAGAATTCCTTTTTCTATTTTTATTTGTTTTTAAACACTAATCTCATTTTTGGTCAAGTTCTTATGATAAGTGATAAATATATTCTACAAATCAGTATTTACTTACTTAAGCTTACATTGGTATTCTTGATTTTTTTAATTAGAATTTTGTGGTCAATGCTTAAATCCCTGTAGTAACTACTGTTAAAAGATGAGCAGGGAGGGAAAAAAAAGATCAACAGAGAAAACTCACCCATCCATCTAAGCTATTCAAGTTTCAGGGTCAAAGGTTTCTACCCACAACCTCCAAAGTATATTCTGAGAAGTGCAATTCCACTTTCATTTGAATCTTTAGTGCTTGCTAAAAATGCAGACTTCTGGGCTCCAACCACGATCTGCTGAATCAGTTCCTGGGGATGGACATAATCTTCACTCAAGTTTCCCTGGTGAATCCCTGCTCTGAAAGTCTAAAAGACACTACCCCTCGACAGCAGCACATCCCATAACAGGGCTCCTGTGACTTGACAATAACTTCAAAATCCACGCAGGAAAAGGACTTCCTCAGAGCACACAGTCGGGTTCTTGCATCTCTGTCTCATCTAATCCTCACAGCAGCCTGCGGAGACAGATGTCCCCACAGTCACCTTAACAGGTTACAAATCTCCCAACAGAGTTGCTAGGACAAACTCAAGTCTGCCTAACTTCAGAGCTCAGGAAACTCCTGAGGAGCTTCCCAGAGATCTGCTACCTCCCATCTGCACTCCTACGTACTCATTAAGTTGGCTCTGTCCTTGGCAGGCCAGAGAACCTAAGGGGTGCTTTTTACACCTATGGTCACTGGTGAACTTCAGAAGGGTTTTACTGAACACCTGCTGAAATAAACAACTCCGTGATCAAACCCTCTATTTCCACAGTATGTCAAGCCAACCAGGTCAAAAATACACCCAAATGAGACACCGCTCAAAAATGACACACAGCGGAACGGTCTAATTTTATCCAGGTTGCTTGTCAGGCCATTTTCTCCACGCCTCTTTGCCCTCCGTCTGCTAAAGTTCTACAAAAACAAACAAACAAATAAGATTTCAAGTAAAATAAAAGCTTTCTTTTCTTTAGATCCCCCAAAAGTCTTTAGGATTGGCCTATCTTGAAAACATCACAAGTTGATAAAAAATAAAGTAAACTTGGTTCCTTTGAATTAATACTTGGCATTCCTTATATAGTTTTGCTATTTGCACAAAGATCTTACATTTTTTCTTTAAATATTAATGTAAGAACATAAGTATTCTTATTGTTATACTTATTTTTGATCATTGGTTATAAGAACTTTCTATATCATATTTTTGCCATCCCCTGTAAAATTACTTCATTAATGCCCTTTTTTTATTTTTTAAAGGTTTAAAAAAATCTATCTTCAGAGGGGAAGGGAAGAAGAGAGAAGGAGAGAAACATCAATGTATGGTTGCCTCTCATGCGTCCCCTGCCGAGAACTGGCCTGCAACCCAGGCATGTGCCCTGACTGAGAATCGAACCCCAGTCCTTTGGTTCACAGGCCTGCCCTCAATCCACTGAGCTACACCAGCCAGGGCATTAATGCCCTTTTTATAGACTCATTTTGTATTATCTTCCTAAACTAAAATCTGTCCTCCCTCCCACTCTGTGACTGCCTGCTTCTCCAAAATCTCCACTTTCCTAAGTGTCATTTTTACAAGGTGAGAAGGACATATACCAAATACCATCAGAACTTTTAAAAATTGAAAAATAATTGCTTCATTTTATTTGATAGCATTATTCATAAATCTCAACACAGCTAAAGTGTTCTTATCTCTTTTACAGGTTTATGTCTTAAAATATGTTATCTTCTGATCTAATAAGAAGAGGCTTTGAATTTCTGTGTTTATTTCTAACATTGACTGAAAACAGAAATGTCACTTAATCTTTCTATCTCAGTTTACTTATCTGTAAAATATTTGCAGAATCTATGTTTAAAGAACTCTAAATGCCAAAACTTAGAATTTAAATGACATGTTGATTATTTTGACTCTTTGTACACTTTTTTGGCAATGCTAAGCATTCCTTTTCTTGCTGTAGAAAAATAATAGGTTTTATCAGAAAGCTATAAAATAGTCCTTGGCATATTTTCAAGCTTGTATGTATATAAAATGTCTAGATAGGAGAGGGTTCTTTCTCTATTCACATCTATAAATTTTGAAAATATATCTTTTATGGGATCTGAACTTTCAGTCTCGAGGAATTTCAAAAATTAGGGCCTATTAGAAAAGATTCACAGGGCAGCTGAAAATAAGTTCTAAGAGTTGTAAGGATCTTCTGTTTGTGGAATTACAATTAAGTTTAAAATGCCTAAAGGAAAATACAGAAAGCTGAGACAGGGTGTTCTGAAGTGATGGAATTATAAATGATAGTTTCTTTCACAATTCCAATTTTTTTAAATAATATGATTGCATTGGAGTAGTAACAAAAGAAAATGTTTAATTGAAAAAGTCTACCCCCTGTCTGAACAAATAAAGGTAATCCGTGTCCAAAGTATAAATTTGCTAAGTGAAATGACTTGTGAAATACAGGACATGAGCCACAAGAGTAAATAACTTACACTGTTGCTGACACCACACCACAACAGGGCATGGAGAACATAGCATGTTACCCAAAAGCCCCATTTTGTAAATACACAGTCACCACACTCTACCCCCCACTAAGGTCCAGCATAAACTTATTTCGCCCGTTCCCTAAATGAATATCTAACTAAGTTGCCATCATCATCGCCTTTTGCAGCACAAGCATACAAAGCACTATGTGCCGGGCACTATCCCAAGCACTTTACACACTAATCTCATCCAGTCACCATATTAACAGCAACCACACTTTTCACACAAGGAAATGAGAAACAGAGACGTTAACTAAGTTGCCCAAAGCCACCTGACTTGAGCCAACATTTGAACCCAGGCAGTCTCACTCCAGAGCCCATGCTTTTAACCTCTACACTCTGCTGCCTCTGAATGAACTGGGTAAGCACTATAAAATGCGGAGCTACTGACGTTAACTTTGGAGTAGTCATGCCAGACAAGGCAATTTAAGTGAAAGTACACGTAAGAGATCTGGCAGATACTGAAGAGCTCTGCAGGCTAATGGTCACGTCTGTAACCAAGAAGAGCACTGGGGGCCCTGTAAGTCCAGGAGACCAATTTGACTGCAGTCTTACTATTCTCTAGCTTTCTGTCTCCTCTCGTAACACACCCTTCTGGAGCCCATGTTTAAATGTTGATGTTCTCATTAGGGAAATGTAAATCAAAACCATAATGAGCTACCACTTCACATCCACTAGTTTGGCCATAGACAAACAAACAAAAAAAGAAAAAAGAAAACAAGTGTTGACAAGGATGTAGTACAAACTAGAACAACATTCATTCCACTGGGAATGTAAAATGGCACAGCCACTGTGGAAAACACTTTGGCAGCTCCTCAAAGTTAAAGAAAGTATTACCATTTGACCCAGCAATTCCAATTCAAGATATATAAACCCAAGAGAAATTAAGACAGGTATAGATACAAAAACGTATACACCAATGTTCATAGCAGCATTATTTATACTAGTCAAAAAATGAAAATAACCCAAAAGTCCAGAGATATATATGAATGAAGTATTGACACGTGCTATAATGTGGATGAACTGTGAAAACACGCCAAGTGAAAGCTAGGCACAAATACTCCATATCGAATGATTCCATATAGATGCACTGTCCAAAATAGGCAAATCTATGGAGACAAAAAGTAGATTAGGGGTTGCCAGGGGCTGGGAAGAGGAAAATTGGGAAGTAATGCAGAAAAAAGTGATGAAATGTTCTGAAACTATGAATGAAGTAAAACCCCATCAAATACTTTTAAATGTGATTTTAAATACTTTTAAAACTGTGAATTTTGTTATGTTAATTGTACCTCAATTTAAAAAAATTTTAATGTTGATGTTCCCTGGAGTTCAATCTTCTGTTTCTCACAGATGAGACCATCTTCCTAGGTGACCTCACTGACCTATTTACATTCTTGGCAGACTCTCAGAAATTAGCCTACAAATTGGAGTGGGGACTAGGAACATCCCTCCACTGTGCACTCTTGGACATTAGTGACTTGGCCTTCCTGCCCTCACTGACTGCCTGGCGGGCAGGGGAGGGAGGGGGTATAGGAATTCAATTATTAATTCAATGAATATTTATCAAGGGTCTGATTCATGACTGGAAATGTGACAGCAAATGGAAAGGACCTAGGCAGGTAACTGGGCATTTTTTTTTTGAGAAACAGCAAGTGTTGGTACACCTGGAAAGCTGAACCAAGGGGTCAGTGGTAGGAAACCAGGTCTGAGAGGCAGCCAGACAACAAATGAGAACTTGATCCTACATGTGATCAGAGTGACTGGAGAGTTTAAGGGAGGGAGTGACAGGATTTGACTGATAAAGGTCCACTGTTGCTGTTTGCCTAAAAAGGGGCAAAAAGGGGGCAGTTGGCAGGTCACCACAAATCATATGTGAAAACAGGAGGTTGATGTGACTAGGACAATAGAGCCAGACTGTAGGCAGTGCTCAGTGACTGAAGGATTATGGTCCTTATTTCAAGATGGAACCCATCACTACACTTGTATTTTCCTGTACCTTCCTTAGAGGAGATGGACTTTACCAGTTACGGTTTTGCCAAGTATGAGTGCCACTCAGGCTGAGAGGCACTAGAAATAAGAAGAATTAAGTGACTAGAGGACTGTGGGGAAGACTGATGAACTCCAGGGAAACAACCCTGCAGAATCTGAGAGGTTAGCAAAGGCTGCCAAACATCCTGGAGGTTATGCTCGGTGTCTTCCTAACGCACAGGTCCCAGAGGACTTCCCCACCCTCCCAGGAGACAGATGGCAATGTGTGCCTCCCCTGTGGTGGCTGACCAGCACAGCAGTGCTGGAAGTGTTCCCACTTTGTGATTGAAAAGAAGGTCCCTGCACAGCAACTTGGAGGGCTTTCCTTCCTGAGTGCCCTGCCAGTGTCCCTCTGAGCACAGCAGCACATATCAGAGACAGGCAGGTGGCACTGCGGACAGCACTGTGGAAGCTGGCAGTTGAGTGAGGCATGATGGCACGGGAACATGAGTGGGTCCCTTGGAGCAGCATTTCTCAAAGGGTGGCCCCACACAAACACCATCAGGTCCTCTCGATGGGGTCGAGGAACACCTGTTAAAAGGCAGATTCAAGGCTGGTGGAACTGGCTTCTTGGGTGGAGTCCAAGAAAATACGTTATTACCAAACAGCCTTGGTCATTTTTGTACATGCTAAAGACTGAGGAGCACTTTCTCACATGGGTCTTCTTCTCTTCCGTTGCTTATGAATATGAGTCCTAAATATTCACTGTGTACCTTGTTGCCTCTAACGGGTTTTTAATTGATTCTGGGCAATGTTCCAAATAATCTACCTGATCAGCAAAAATGGTAATTTTCCTATTTCTTTCCACATTTTATTCCTTATATTTTCACTAATGGTGTTGGCTCCATACCTCCAAAAGAATACTAAACAGCAGTTGATAACAGACACCTTGGCTTGTTTCTTACTTCAGTGGCAAATCCTCATTGAGCATAATGCTGGCTATTGGGTTAGGTAGGGTTAAGTGGGGTTAGGTAGAGTTGAGTTAGGTTAGGGTTGGGTTGGGTTGGGTTGGGTTGAGTTGGGATGGAATGTTGGGGTGCAGGAGAGAATATATGAGTGTCCATCTATAGAGTATTAATTTACAAGGTTAAACAAGTATTCAATTATTCATAATCTTTTGAGTTTTCAAAGTCACAAGTGGATTTTTAAATGACTTTTAAGCATCTGTATAAATAACAATTTGTACTTTTTATCTGTTAATAAGGTAAATTTTATTAGTATATTTTCTAATAGTAAAGTTCACATTCTTAGAATAAATTCCACTTGTTTATGGTGGTTCTTCTTTCAATGTATTGCCAAAGTCTGTTGGCCAGTATTTTAATTAGGATTTTTCTGTTGATATTCTATAAAAAATATTAACCTGCAACTCTATCCTTTCTTGTTTTCTTAAATATCACTGCTGAGCTAGACATCAAATTATTTTTGACTACCCAAAATAACTTGTTTTTTGTCTTTCAAAAGCTCGATAAAAATGTCTCTATGAAACCATCCAGGCCAAGTGCTTTTCTTCAGAATGGTGGGGGTGGTAGTGTAGCGAGCTGCGTGACTACGTACTTAACCTTTTCTATAGCCATCAGGTCTTCTTTTTTTCTTCTTCTTCTTTTGAGGTCAGTTTTGGTCATATATATTTTCTTACAAAATCACCGAGGTTCATCTAGGTTCTGAAATAGTTTTCCATGAGTTAAACAAAACAGACCTTTATGAGAAGTTTCATTTCCTATGCATCTATAGTTTCCCCTTCCCCTCACTATCAGTGTTTGCATACTTGTGCTTTAAAAATCACATGTACCTAGTTTAGAGCACATATTTAAACATTCTATTGGTTCTTTCTAAGGATAAGATATTGGATTCTGCACATCTTTTCAGTTATTCTTCTGTTTTCTAATCAGTCTATTTATGCATTCCTTTTCCTACATAAATAAGATTTTAAGTTTTAAATACATATCACATACTGCATGCAAGTAATCTAATAGCAGATTCCTAAGTTTAAAAAAATTATTAAAAATACGGCTTATTTTTCCCTAAGTTGTAAGAAGAATTTCATCAACAGGTCATGTGCGGTTAAGGGTTGTCTGAGAAGGTTCTTTGAAAGCCCCCTAATACATAGAATCTCCTAAGTCCTTTCCAACGACAAAATGGTTCCTAAAACTGGTCCTAGAAAACATTTTAAATGTTTGTTTCCTCATTATCTTAAGCCCAAAGGTATATACTTTCAAGAAGCTTGTATTTTAAAGAAATACAAATATAGGTTATATTTTATAAGTCATTTGCACCCTTTTGGGGGATAAATTAATTTTGTAATGTTTAGAATAAGAAAATCAAATGGACAATTGTGTTTCCACTGAAATCTTCCAGCAGCTTTAGAAACTGTTTGCTTTGTTACAATGTCCAACCCAGACATCTACTCCAGTGCCTTTGCTGATCAGAATTAACTATCAACTTTGGATGCTTGCCCATTTCAAATACTCCCAAAAGTAACACAGAGACATTACATCAGCGGGATTATAGAAAGATTAATGGGCTTTGTTTGGAGATGCAAACAGTAATTATACTTATTGCACACTTCTAACTTACGGTTTGGCTTTTTTTACCTGAATCTAAGTGAATCTAGTTGTACATTTGCATATAGTTTAATGATAAC
This sequence comes from Sturnira hondurensis, assembly GCF_014824575.4. Classification (NCBI taxonomy): domain Eukaryota; kingdom Metazoa; phylum Chordata; class Mammalia; order Chiroptera; family Phyllostomidae; genus Sturnira; species Sturnira hondurensis. Next base: position 362,070 of record NW_028098037.1, read on the forward strand.
AATAATGTGTAGTTAACAGATATTCATTGGAATATAAAAAATTTACTTGGCATTTTCCCAGCTAATTGTTTTTACAGCTTGCCGTCACTTATGCATTAGGTACATTCATAAAAAGGTTTACATAAAGCAAATATTTTCATACTAAATCCCATTTTCCCACTGTTGCCCAATATTAAATCTTGAGCTGTGTTTCTATAGGAAAATGTTGGCGCCAACACATCATAAAAATTATAATTAAATATCTAAACACATATGCAAGGGATAGGTGCATTTAATCAATCATTTTAGAAACTATTTTTATCCTCACCTGCAATAAGAATTAATCAAGTAGATAAACATTTTGTCTCATAGTCCCACAACCATTAGAAGGACATGTTATCTTTTTAAAAATGCAGAGTTTTGGGTGACTTCCTAGGCACTGAAACTAGAAATACAATTTTTTGCTGGATTGCCATATAGAGGGGATATGTTGCCAGATTCAGGCAATGAATGAAGTCTCAGTTTATTGATAATAATCACGCAGAGTCTCAGAAATTTCTTCTATTGGTAATACACTTTTTGATCATAGTCCATCCCAGATGATTTATTGGAATTATACAGATCCTTTGGAGCCAATACCATCATTTGACTAAAAGACTATTTATCGGAAAAATGGGAAAAGGGACTTCCTCAATTACCTGGACCCTTTCACACTGTAAAAGGTAAAAAGCCCCTATTTACTAAAACAAAGTAGTATATAAAACTTTTTGAAAACTCTCCTACTTTGAACTACAGGTACTTTGAGCTAATGCTAAGCTATTTAAGTTAATTTTTTATTTTTCTGGCACAAGACCACATGGAACGCAATGATCTACGGGGTCCTCTTCCTGTGTTGCTGCCGATAACCCAGGCACACTTTTCATCAGGAAGTCGGTGTGAACTTACTGAAGTCTGTTGGATATCCTAATATCCCCAAAGAGCAGCTGTTTTGTGAGTTGGCATGGCGTCACGGAAAATGCATGAGCTTTGAGGACAGCATTCTGGGCTGCAGAGTCGGCTCAGTCCTTTACTGGTCACGACACCCTGGGTGAATTACATCCAATGCTGGGTCACAGCAGGAAATCACAAGGGTTTGCCCTCTTTCTTTCTTGCCAACTAACCCATCAACCTCCTGAGATATTCTACAATGTTTCTATGATGCTTCAAGCATCTCTAGGACCTTGTTATTCCCTGTAAATAACTGAGGGGCTTTGCCACCAGCTCTTCCACTCTAGAGACTCCACTGGTACATCTACTCGGGGAGACATATGTCTACCATGGGGAGATCCAGGGAAGGCTACAGTCACATTGGCTGGTCTACAGCCTTTCGCTTCACATAGGAAACCTGACATTTGGTTCACAGTCACTCAAGAATGCCAATACACTTCGAACTACCAAGCATTGTTCAGAAGACACACCAATAAATTCAGATACTGTGAAAACCAATTAAACACATCAGAAGAAGAATTTGATGTAACATAGTAAATAATGTTACCTTTTACTATATTTTTGCTTTTTATGACTTAAAGGACATTTATTTACATGTTCAGGATTATGTTATATCTATATAGGCTATTCTGTGACCTGTCTATCAGTTGACCACAGTGTAGGAGTCTAGTAACTCATTTATCTTTGTAGAAATGCATCTTAACCAGAGAATGTGAGAATGTCAACAAATAATAAGGAAGTAAAGAAACCAAGTGGGGCAAGGTTCTGATGACTGAAGCCAAGAAAAAGCCTGGGAAATTAGTGAATGATAAGCTCCCAGGATATTCAAACTGAGAGAGGCAGTAAGCCATGATGAGAATAATACCTTAGATAATTAAATACACAGTCCAAATGTTACTGCCTAAGAGAGAAGAGCTAAACAGTTGAAACTATTCATGTTCATCTCAAGAAGAGAAAACAGGGCTGAGGAAGGAGTGAAAAATGCATGCAAGCAAATGGGGTAAAAATACTTGATGATGCTACTTGTGATATTAAAGTTATTTTGTTATTGTGTATTATACTAGAGATATATACTATTGAAGCTAAACATAAGAAACTTATTTGGATTTAGGGAAGATCAGAACATAAGACAGTTTTATTTTTGTTTTTAAATGAGATATGTAGACAACTAGTAAGTTCAATATGACAAATATCTCTTGTTGCCTTAGAATGACTTGGAGAAAGCATTCCACATGTTCTTAAAGACAGGCTGTCAAGCAAAATCAACGCCACTCAAATTCAGTGTGCATAAGGTTCCAGAGGGATTTGCGGAAGCAGTGCGGAGAATTCCAAAAAGTTAAGACCCACATGGGACTAAAGTAAGAGTGTATCTTCAGCAAACTATAGTTATCCTTTTTGTTAATCTCCTGAAAAATTCAATTAAGAGAACAAAAGAAAGCCTTGAAAATAAGACCATCCAATCTTATTGGATGGGATGGGCGGCACTTCTCATGGGACAGAGAGAGATATGCAATGTAATCAGAGACTGTGGGACTCCGAGAACACCAGTGCGGCAGAGCCACTGAGACTGCCAACCATGACTGCGGGGATCGGGGATCGCTCAGGAGGCTCAACACCTAACGTGTGCCTAAGAAATTCCACCCAGAAACTGAACACTTTGGAGCTGGGGAACTAAGGACGAAGTCAACTAGGTGAAGAGCTAAACCTATAATCTCAGTTGTCATTTGATTCTTGCTTTATCAAAATGAAATTCTAATAAAATCAAAATAAGTATATTCTTTTACTTTTCAAATTTAAGTACAGGACTCCCCTGCAAATGCTTGTGAACCTTGTATGAAACCATGTAATTTCTTCAACAGAGGAAGAAGTAAATGATTCCCACACTATTCTGGGGCTGTTGCTCTAGGAAGGCTGTAAGGGACTGATTTCCGCTCAGACATAGGGAAAAAGGGAGTCTTATTCACTGCAGTCCTAGCATCTTGTTATCTGGTGTGATTACCGAGCACTCACAAGAAGTCCAATAAACATTTGTGAACTGAGGGAGTGAGCATAGCTACCTTTTACCAAGCAGTTTACTATATGCTAGCATTGTACAAACAACTCAGCTAATCCTCACAATAGCCTCATACAGTAAATACCATTGTTATTTCCATTTTACAGCTGAAGGGAATGAAGAACAGAGAGGCTAGCCCTGGCTGGTGTGGACTGAGCACTGGCCTTCGAACCAAAAGGTTGCAAGTTTGATTCCCAGTCAGGGCACACACCTGTGTTGTGGGCCAGGTCCCTGGTTGGAGAGGCAACCTATCAAGGTTTCTCTTGCACATCGATGTTTCTCTCCCTCTCTTCCCCTTCCTTCTAAAAAAAAGAAAATCTTAAAAAAAAAAAAGAATAGAAAGGGTAACTCACTGGCTTAAGGAGAGCCAGATTTAAACAAAGGTAGACCAGGCCTCCTTAACTGTGACACTGCACTACTATAGTCCCCTCAATGTGAGAGCAAACGGTGGAGAGGGAGGACACTGGGCTACTAAATGTCAGGCTCTGAGCTACGTGGGAGCAAAGCAAATCAGGCCCACAGCAGGGTGAGTTCAAAATAAAAGGATGCACGTGGCATCTGGCTGGGGACATGCTAATAGGAGGGAATGCACTTAGTTGAGGCAGTGGGCTCTCCAAGTGCTTCTTCACATTTGGCATGATCGATGACCTTGAGGCAGCTGCATAATATACTGATGAGGTCAGGCTACACCTGTAATTTCCATCTTTAGCTATGTGTGAAATCAATGGATTTATAAATCAGTAAGAAAAAGACAATTCAATCAACAGTAAAATAAGCAAAGGTTATAAACTCACAATTCGCAGGAAAGGAAATATAAATGACTACACGTATGAGAACATGGTCAACTTCAATCATAAAGAAATGCACATTAAAATGCCAAAGAGGTATCATTTTTCACCTAATTATATCAAAGAAAAAAAACCCAAAAGATTCAACAAAGCTTATCTCTAGTCTGGATTACTGTAATAACCTCCTAACTGTTCTCTTAAAAGTGATCCGCCCAGAAGGTCAGTCAGAGAGTGTCACTACGTCACTCAAACCCCTGGAATGGTTCTACGTTTCATTCAGAGGAAAAGCCAAAGTCCTTACAATGGCCCACAAGGCCCTACACAAATGTGGCTCCAAGCCTTCTCTCTGACTCGAACTCATGCCTCTGAGGACTTCACCTTCTCCACAGCAGCCACATCAGCCTGCTTCCTCATCCTCATTCACCACACAGGCATCCACCCACCAGGAGGCCTTTTCCATGGCCGACCTCCTACTCCTCCCAGACACCCTCAAAGTTCACTCCCTCTCCTCCCTGAAGTCCCTGCTCAAATCTCACCTTCTCCAGAGACTTTCCTATTGAAAACTATAAACGCCATCCCTTCCCTCTGGCCCCTTTTCCACTTGTCCATAATGCTTTCACTTCCTGATCTCTATAAAATATACCTATTATTTCTATTTTTTATTGTCTGTCTACCTCAATTAGACTGTAAGGTTTATCACAGCAGAAATATAACTTAATTTTACTTTATTGAGTATTTGTCTACTCTACTTATTGATATATCCAAAGTACCTATAAGAATGCCTGACATGTTGCTAAAATGTAAGTAAAGGATATATACTACAACATGGTTACAGCAAAACATCATTACAGAACAATCACACAGTGGATACTAAACAGTGTAGTCCTGTTCCTAGTATGGCCAATCGAGCTCTGACCGCATTAATTCTCCTGCAGGGAACTCTATACTCTGAATAAAATGCAAAAACAAACAAAAAAAATCTCTGCTGAGGTGTTAAGTAGACCTATATGGATATAGGTTTCTAAAATCTTCATATTAAAATTAGAAAAATGATGCAGTTCCTTATATACAAACATGAAATAATCTTTAAGGTATATTTCAAGTTTTTAAAAAATCAGATTATTGTTATGGAATGAAACATTTTTATTTTTTAGATTTTTTTATTTTTATTGTTGACACTATTGCAGGTGTCCCCATTTACCCCTTTTGCCCCTCCACCCACCCTCCTCTCCCACTTCCCCCTGGCCATCACCACACTGCTGTCTGTGTCTGTGGGTTATGCACATACGTTCTTTAGCTAATCCCTTCACCTTCTTTCATCTAGTCCCCCTCCCTACTCCCCTCTGACACTTATCAGTTTGTTCAATATGTCTATGCCTATGTTTCTGTTTTGTTCATCGGTTTATTTTGTTCATTCAATTTCACATGTAAGGGAGATCATATGGTATTGTCTTTCTCTGACTGGCTTACCTCACTTAGCATAATACTCTACAGGCCCATCCACGCTGTCGCAAAAGATAAGCTTTCCTTCTTTCTTACTGTTGTACAGTATTCCATTGTACAAATGTACCACCACTTTTTTTTATCCACTTTTATCCATTGTATCCATCTTAGTGTTACAGTCTAATATAGAAAATCTTTCTATGTGATGATACATAGAAAGAGTTGGTATTTCAGTTCCTTTGGGTTTTAAGTCCACTTGACAATCTTCTTTAATGGTTTCATTTTATTCATGTTATCTTTGTACCTACATCGACAAAGAAATAAGACCACACTTTGTGAATACCCAGAAATTCTTTAAACATGGAAACTATAGAGAGTGTTCCTATGTTCCTTGAAGGAGGAAATAACCCTACTTCCATTTGTGCTAACAGGAGATTTTACTATGACAATACCTGTGGGAGGAACAAGAGGCTGAAATAAAGGATGTGGAGGCCTCACTACACACAGCTGGTTTTCTTCTTCATAAAGGAAGCATCAGGAGTGTGGCATCAAGGGCCTAGACGTTGTACCTGTTCTCCACAACTCTCTCAGACAACTCAGGATAAAGCTAAGTTTCTATATGACAACTGACACTAATAATTACATTAAAAGGATACATTTAAGCACTTTAGAAGTGTCTACATAGCTCAAGTCACTTCTTCAAAACTTCATGTTTTAGATAACTTTGTTATTCTTGCTCTGGTTTGATATTATTTTTACTTCTACTAAGTCATAAGATTTACAAAAGAAAGAAGTCATGCAAAAGTGTTCATATATTTGGAAACAAAAAAATATCACCCACTTAAAAGCCAAGAAGAGAGCTACCAAATAGAGTACATAATAAAAACTTAAACATACATAAAATTAAACTGGTAGTAGCATTCAAATCAAAGAGGTGAAGTATTCTAAGAATATCTACTCCAGTTGCATTAGGGGGAAAAAAATCATTACTGATTCATTGGGCCAACTAATCCAGTAAGAATACCATTATGCTGCTTATAAGATCATTTGAAATAATAACTTATTAAAAAGACTTACTAGTCTATCAAAGTCCACTTCAAACATAACAGGTTTTTCCCATAAATCAAGTACATGGAAAAATATAAAATTATTCCATATTTCTGTATATTCTAATAAGAAATATTTTCAAAAGCCAAGGGCTTCCTATCACAATATATGGCATTATATACTGTTTGCTGATCAATAGGCAAAAAGAAGAAAATTAACTGAAGTTAAAATAAAATATATATCTTCTTCTTCAAAAAAAAAGAATAGAATCAGCAAGGACAAATAAATGGAAATTATTACAAGACATTTATTTAAAGATGAGGTACATATAAAACATAGTTCCCTATGTTTCCATGTGCTCTGACTTATAAAATAACACCATAAACTTTATTACTCATTAATCTAGATCGGGAGCCAGCAAACTTTTTCTGAAAAGAGCAAGGCAGCAGGCATTTCGTGCTCGGCAGGCCACGCGGTGCACTCACACTGATGCAGCCCTGCTGCTGCAGCGACAGCGGCCACAAGCGACACACATGAACCAGCGTGGCTCTGCCCCAGTGAAGCTTTATTGTGGTCACTGAAATCTGAATTTCATATAATTTTCACACATCGCAAAATATTACTCTTCTGTTCGTTTTTTTCCCAATAATTTTTACAAGTACAACCTCAGACTGTGACCATACAAAAACAGGCAATGACTGGATCTGGCCTATAGGCTACAATCTGCCAACCCCTGATCTAGAAATACATGAAAAATAATTACTAGCAATACTTTCCAAACATTCTTTTTTATAATAGGATATAAATAGTGTTGCATTTTTACTATACCATTATTTTTCCAGTCATTTAACTTCTAAAGCAGCATTATCTGCCAAAAATAACGACTAAACTAAAACAAAGAAAGATAGAATGAAATATCCTTAATATTTAATGTCACAAAAAAGAGGTAATAAAACAGAAAAATGTTATTTCATTACACGTTCCTAGGTCATAAATTTCACATGATACTAAATTTGTTCTATATGATATTTGCCCATTGAACTATAATGGATCTATTAGTAATATTTATGCCAAATTTAGAATTTCATTCATCCCACATGTAAGAGTATTAGAATTTGGCCACAAGAATTGTGGCATTTTCATAGTTAAAGCTATTCTCTGTGGTAAAACTGAAATGTCTTAGAAAAGCCACAGGACACAGTTGTGGAAACTGTATTGTGGTTGTAGCTTACCTTTAACCAGTTAAGATCTTGAGCAAGCCAGCATTTCCCAAGGTTTGCTCTGCATCCACATGGGATCCATTAACACACTGATCACATGGATCACATGGATAAGCAGGATCCATGGCCAAACACGTTTGGGAAATGCTACACATTATACACATTTCTCAAAGGTTTAGAATGTACATAAGCATATCATGAGTTCTGAGAAGTCCTGTAGTGACGAAATCCTTTGGTTTAATCTAGTACTCTTCAAATTTGATGACTTTTTTTTGTACCGTATTTATTAACATCCCAGAAAACTAAAATTCCTTAAAACCCTTTGGAAAATTTTCTCATCAGTAGAGATTAGATAAATAGGCCTTCGGGTAACTTTGTGAAAGCCATTCAAGTACTAAATTCCAGTTTGCAAACCTGAACCCTCAGATTAAACGTACTTGTCCAAGCTCCCACACATTCTGACCCTCCTCTCTCAGAGCACTTTGGATTTAAATCATCCCTCAAGCCTTCTAGACTCAACTCCCTAAGGGAAAGAGAGAATCACGTTCTATCATCCTTGTTTCTTCAACACCTAGCAGAGTGCCTGGATCACTAAATGGTTTTAATTTTTTTTTTGCTTTTGTTATTTTTATTCTAGTCATCTCCTACTTGACCAACTGTAACTGCTCTTACCCTTCCCTACTGCCTCTCTGTCCAAGTATGGTCACATGTTCTGCTCCTCAAAAACATTCTTCTCCCACTGCTCCTGAGATGAAAACCAAATTTCTTAGGATAGGCCAGGAGGACCTAACATTTGCTCACCAGTTCCAGCTTATTCTTGTATCATTGCTCCTCTAAGCTTTATACACCTGAGCCACACAAAGCCAGTACAGAGGACATCAGTGGTACAAAGAAGACAGTAGGGCAGGGGACTGGGCATGTCAGGATGGGGTCATGTGGGGTGCAATTTTAACTAGGTGGCTATGAGTAGCGTGTCTTAAAGGTTACAACAGATTCTGGCAAGTGAGTGAGAACAAAAAAATAAGTACTTCTAAAATGAGAGCACAAAGGACTTGTTGGAAATGGTGGGTGCAGTGGCTCAAGAGAGGCCAATGTAGTGGACAGCAAAAGAGAGGCCAGGAAGTAACACAGGCCAGGGAGAGCAGCCCAGCAGGGCAGCCACCACCGTCAGCTTCCACAGTCACCTCTTCAACCTAGATCTGCCCCTGAAGGCCAGCCTCCAGTTCAATATACACTCAACCACACCTCTTGGATGTCCAACTGGTAGGTTTATGCTCAGGTCTAAATTTCCTCCACAAATCTGTTTCTCCTCCATTCCTCCCTCTCTCAGTAAATAGCAGGAACCTCTACCCATTGGTAAAAGCCAGACACCAAAAGCTCTCCCACTAAACAGAGAATAAACATAATGTTGTCACAAAACATTCTCTACACCAAGCAACTACTTCCTTTGACCAGCATAGGAAACTTGGCAAAGAGCCTAGCCCTTTGTATGTAATGCTGCACCGAGGACCCTGCCATACACGTATCACACAGACAGGAAGCACATCACATGCATCTGATTCCGTGTCTGGGAATTAACATCCCACAGGGGCAGAGGCAGGGGGAAGTTGGACATTAAACCTGGTGTCCTCTGAAATGCCAAGCACCTGTCCAGGACAAAATGGTACATGTAACCCCAAGTTTGGCCCTAACAGCTCCAGGCTGGGAGGCAGCAGTGTTAGAGGAAGTGGTCCTTCCAGCCTTTGACAGTGTTAAGTCAAAAATGCAGAAGAGGTCCAGTAAGCCCCATCAAGAAGGTCAGCGTCCCACAGCTTTATTTATATATTTTAATTTTTAAAAGATCTTATTTATTTTTAGAGAGAGGGGAAGGGAAGGAGAAAGAGAAAGAGAGAAACATCAAGGTGAGAGAGAAACGCCGATTGGCTGCCTCTTCCACACACCCCAACAATGGACCTAGCCCGCAACCCAGGCATGTGCCCTGACTGGGAATCAAACCAGCAACCTTTTGCTTTGTAGGACAATACCCAACTGAGCCACACCAGTCAGGGATCAGAGACTTAGGGCTCAAAAATGTTGATTTTTAGAGTCACTGAGCACATTAATTAAAATTAAGTAAGATTAAAACTTCTCAGTCACACTAGCCATATTCCAAGTGCTTGTAGCCCTATGTGGCTAGTAGCTATTGTATTTTATTTCATCTTAAAATTTAGAATAAGGTGTTTTATTTTCATTATTTTAGAAAGAATGGGTATGCATTATATATATACATATGTCATGTACATTAGCATATTTAAAAACATATGTATATAAAGTCAGTATTTTAAATATGATTCAAAATTTGTTTTGTTTTACATCAACTATATTTTTATGTTGACTTTTTGACCTCCTTCGCTGATATCTCTTACGATCTTTTCAAAGAATTTATTCCACTAATTCCTTTGTCCTAAAACCCCCAAAAGAACTCTTCAACAACTATCAAGTAGAATTAGCAAATAATTGAGTGAAACTTAGTGAAAAAGCGGAAAGCCTGAACAGACCAATAACAGCAGATGAAATTGTAACAGTAATAAAAAAACTGTCGAAACACAAAATCCCTGGACCAGATGGTTTCACAGGAGAATTCTACAATGCATTTAAGGAGGAGCTAATACCTATTCTTCACAGACTATTCCAAAAAATCCAAAATGACGGAAGACTCCCAACTCTTTTTATGAAGCCAGCATCATCCTAATTCCAAAACCAGATTAAGACACAAGAAAGGAAACTATAAGCCAGTATCTCTGATGAACACAGATGCTAAAATCCTCAACAAAATATTGGCAAATCTCATCCAACAATACATTAAAAAGATCATACACCATGACCAAGTGGGATTCATCCCAGGGATGCAAGGATGGTTCAATATTCGCAAATCAGTAAATGTAATACATCACATAAACAAAAGCAAAGACAAAAAGCACATGATCATATCAATAGATGCGGAAAAAGCAGTTGATAAGGTACAGCCATTTATGATAAAAACACTCAGCAAAGTGGGAATACAGGGAGTATTCCTCAACATAATAAAGGACATATATGAGAGCCCTACAGCCAACATCAAACAGAATCGGCAAAAACTAAAATCTTTTCCACTAAGATCAGGAACAAGACAAGGTTGTCCACTTTCACCACTTCTATTCAATATAGTATTGGAAGTTTAAGCCTCAGTGATCAGACAAGAAAAGGAAATAAAAGGCATCCAAATCAGAAAGAAGGAAACAAAACTGTCATTGTTTGCAGATGACATGATAGTGTACACGGAAAATCCTATAGACTCCACCAAAAAACTGCTCAACCTAATAAATGAATTTGGCAAAAGATCGGGACATAAAGATCGGGAGAGTGGGACATAAAGTCAACACCCAGGAATCAAAGGCATTTTTGTATACCAACAATGAAACAGCAGAAGCAGAAATCAAGAAAAAAATTTCATTCGATATAGCAAAAAGAAAAATAAAATACCTAGGAATAAACCTAACCAAGGAGGTAAACGACCTGTATGCAAAAAACTACACAACACTGAAGAAAGAAATCAAGGAAGACACAAACAAATGGGAACATATACCATGTTCATGGATTGGAAGAATTAACATCATCAAAATGTCCATACTACCCAAAGCAATTTAAAGATTCAATGCAATACCTATTAAAGTACTAATGGCATATTTCACAGACATAGAACAAACACTTCAAAAATTTATATGGAAACATAAATGACCCTGAATAGCTGCAGCAATTTTGAGAAAGAAGAGCAAAGTAGGAAGGNACAAAAATGTCATTGTTTGCAGATGACATGATAGTGTACACGGAAACTTCTATAGACTCCACCAAAATTTTGCCAGAAAACTACACAACACTGAAGAAAGAAATCAAGGAAGACACAAACAAATGGGAACATATACCATGTTCATGGATTGGAAGAATTAACATCATCAAAATGTCCATACTACCCAAAGCAATTTAAAGATTCAATGCAATACCTATTAAAGTACTAATGGCATATTTCACAGACATAGAACAAACACTTCAAAAATTTATATGGAAACATAAATGACCCTGAATAGCTGCAGCAATTTTGAGAAAGAAGAGCAAAGTAGGAAGGATCACAATTCCTGATACCAAACTGTACTACAAGTCCACTGTAATCAAAAAGCCTGGCATTGCTATAAAAACAGGCACATAGACAAATGGAACAGAACAGAGAGCCCAGAAATAAACCCAACTCTCTACAGTCCATTAATATTCGACAAAGGCGTCAATTACATAAAATGGGGTAAAGATAGCCTCTTCAACAAATGGTGTTGGGAGAACTGGACAGCTACCTGCTAAAAAATGAAACTTGAGCACCAACTTACACCATACACCAAAATAAATTCAAGGTGGATAAAAGACTTAAATGTAAGCCGTGACACCATTAAAGTCCTAGAAGAGAATATTGGCAGGAAAATCTCAGATATTCCATGTAGCAATATTTTTACTGATATGTCCCCTAGAGCAAGGGACATAAAGGAAAGAATAAACAAATGGGATCTCATCAAAATTAAAAGCTTCTGCATGGCTAAAGACAACAGTATTAAAATAAAAAGGGAACCAACCATATGGGAAAACATATTTGCCAATGATACCTCAAACAAAGGTTTAATCTCCAAAATATACAAAGAACTTACACAACTCCACTCTAAGAAGACAAGCAACCCAATTAAAAAATGGGCAAAGGACTTGAACAGACAGTTCTCTAAGGAGGACATACAGAGGATCCAGAGACACATGAAAAGACGCTGGATATTGCTAGCTATCAGAGAGATGCAAATTAAAACCACATTGAGATACCACTTTACACCAGTCAGAATGGCCATCATAAACAAAGCAATAGACTACAAGTGCTGGAGAGATTGTGGGGAAAAGGGGACCCTAGTTTACTGTTGGTGGGATTTCAGACTGGTACAACCACTATGGAAAACAGTATGGGATTTTCTAAGAAAACTAAAAATGGATCTGCCTTTTGACTCAGCAATTCCACTGCTAGGATTATACCCTAAGAACCTTAGGGTATAAATAAATCCAAAAGAACCTATGCACCCCAGTGTTTATAGCAGCACAATTTACAATAGCCAAGTGCTGGAAGCAACCTAGGTGCTCCTCAATAAATGAATGGATCAAAAAACTATGGTACATTTACACAATGGAATTCTATGTAGCAGAAAGAAGGAGTTCCTACCCTTTGCAACATCATGGATGGAAATGGAAAGCATTATGCTGATTGAAATAAGCCAGGCTGTAAAAGACAAATACCATATGATTTCACCTTTAACAAGAACCTAAACAACAAAACAAACAAGCAAGCAAAATACAACCAAAGACACTGAAATAGAGAACAGGCTGACAGAGACCAGAGGAGAGAGGGGAGGGAATTTAAAAAATCTTTACTACAGGTGAGTCAAAAAGGTGTTAAACTCACTTATCTACAACAAGCCAAGGAAGGAAACCTCCCTTCAGTGTCTCCACAGATAATAAAACCATTACCATTTAAATAATTTCTACTTATACTTCACACAATAATTTAGGAACTATTTTACATGGAACCAACATCCATCTCTGTTGACTTTCAATCTACAATTCACAGAAAAGGGTTTTGTTCTTCCAAATAAAAATATCCTGCAGTCATATTTTTTAAAATCGGTGAACAGAGGTTGTTGAAACTAAAAATCAAAACTGTAAAATGAAAATAGTGTCCTTTTTGGTTGCCAAGAAGAGACTCTCTGGACAGAGGGCAGTGAAAGAAAAACAGAGGAAAAGTACCTAAGGGGCTCTAGGTGGAAGAAAAGAAACAACGCCAGATAGAAAGGTCAAGTCAATAAAGGTACATCTCTGTAGAGGTGACATGAAAGAATGCTCAAACTCAGCGATTTCCTGAGAATATGCATTTCTTATTAACAAATATTCTGATTCTGGAAAGTAGGGTTCACCTTTTAAAAAAATAACAGATGGGGTCAGGGAGAGAGAGAATGAAGTCCTATATGCAAAAGGAGTAAAACTATACACAAATTAAACTTTTTGTTCTTCTTTAGATATACATATATTTCACCATTACACACCATACACATATGTACATATGTGTGTGTGTATGAATTCACCCAACCCATATTCAGGTAAGTGGTAACTTCATTCTATCCAAAATGCATAAGAAAACTCAAAATGTGTGAAGGGAAAAATAATATCTGAAGTCAAAAACTCCAGACACTAAATAAAGCTCATTTACCTCACACTTACAGGAGTGACTTAGGACCTGAGTCAAAGCCTTGTTACTCTTACTTTGCTCCCAAGTCTACCTACAATATTGATTTTCAAGACAAGAGCAGTTTAAGAGCATTAAATTAAGGAAGTAGGATAAGCACTGCTACACAGAAGTGCACTAACAGGCAACAAGAGATGAGATGACAACCTCACTGCCAAGGATGATTGAGAAAGTAATGGCAGTCCTGGGAACTCAAGGAGCTGATGTCCAGGAGTATTTGGACAAACAGCATATGCGGTTTGAGAGGCATATTCTATGCCTCTCACAAGGCTTAGAATAACAGCTGTCACTTATAAGTGGATACTGAGTCAACAGGAAAGATTCTCCATATTCGTAATTGTGGCATTAATATAAAAAATGCATGCCCTAACTTTTAGAGAAATTTCTATCCACAATTACTGGAATAAGAAAAGTATCAGTTTGCAAAAAGAGGTAGTAAAATCCTCAGCAATTTGAAAAACTCAACTGTCCAGAACACTTGCTTCCCTGAGGACTATTGTTAATTTTAATTTTTACCTTCTACTTTAAAATTTTCAAAAGCTCTATCTACAACTACAACTCCATCTAAACCAGCCTATCATAAAATAATCCTTGATGTCAACAGAGGGTAAAGTGCACCCAATGCCAGACATGAGAATCACCCGGGGACCTTTGTAAAATGCTGGTGTTCAAATTCCCCAACCAGAAATTCGGATGTAATTAGTCTAGAGAGAGTGGCATCAGGCTCGTTAAAGTGTCCAGGAGAGGCTGATGTTTGCCAGAGCTGGAAACCCCTTCAATAGTCTTCTGCACAACATCTTTAAGAATTGTTAAGGAATGTTTAAGAGGGATATGGTATGAAACATTTCCCAAATGTGCCTTTGAATCCCTATTTTCATGCAGCACCATATACTCCTGACTTCATAATTCTTCAGCTGAAATTCAAGGTAAATATTAAGTTTAGAATCAAACTGTACCACTTTCCAAAATTTATAAAAGCTCTAATATATTTAGGGGCAAAGAAAGTAGGAGAAAAGGGAAAAAGGGAGCCAACTTTTACGCTGCTATCATGTTTTTTATTGTATTACAAAAATTCCAAATGAAAGATTTTAATTTTAAGCCTGTGACTTAAAAACATTCATGTGTGGTAAAAAGCTAATTCCAAACTAAGTTCATGCTGCCCTCTAATGGCTCACGATAAATACTGTAACCTGTACTATACCAGAAATACTGATGATGAATAATTTTATTATTTTATAAGTGAGAGATTTATATCAAGAGCATAGAAGTACAAAAAAGATTTCACTTTCTGGGTGTGCCTGAGTTCAAAAGATTAATTAAGACTGCTATATTCAGATTGAAAAAAATTTTTAATTATCAAGCCATTTTCATCAAACTACCACATTTGCCTATGCATATGAAAATCAAGAGGAAAATATACACCATCTCTGTGCATTCCACAGCCACTATCTGTAACTCAGCTTCTCCTCAAAGGTCAATGGCAATACTCTCTAAACTTAATACTCAGACCTCACAAAAGAATTTTGAAAACTATATTCTTTCACACTTCTATTATATCTAAAATTTTAGTTTCTAAAATTTTCATTAGAAACTTAAAGTATTTCCAAGGGATATAATTTCTGGTTTGGTGTATTGACATTTTAAAATAAAAGTACATGTCACTCCTTTAGACGTATCCAAAGGAATCTAAATAACATAACAAGTTGATATCAATCCTCATCTGCTTCAAAAATAGCTAAACTCTATTAAAGATATCAAAAATTTTATATCAGTTTTTCTTCTTGAACTTGCATTTTATTCCACTCTCTCCATAGAATTTTATCCTAATGTTATATTTTACATCTGAAAGTCTTTTATTGCTCACTCTATAATAATTCTGTCCCAAAAATATATAAATAAAATTTTCAGTTTATATTTCCTGTGACCATAAGCATATATGTTTTTTAAAATGTTGTGGAATAACCCATTATTGGTACTATTATAAGCAGATAATTAATGGAACAATATTAATTACAAGTTTTAATAATTTGGAAACAAAAGTAAAATCTTAATGGGTATGCTTCTTAGTGACATGGATGGGGCCTTTAAAAAAAAGGTATATTGTGCCCTGGCTGGTATGGCTCAATGGACTGAATGCTGGCCTATGAACCAAAGGGTCACTGGTTCAATTTTCAGTCAGGGAACATGACTGGGTTTTGGGCAAGGTCCCAGTAGGGGGCCCATGACAGGCAACCACACACTGATGTTTCTCTCCCTCTCTTTCTCCCTCCCTTCCCTTATCTCCAAAACTAAACAAATAAATTTTTATTTTAAAACTTTTTTAAAAGTGTGTGTGTGTGTGTGTGTGTGTGTGTATATATAGTCTACAAAAGAATATTTCTTACTGCTAAAATGAGATAGGTTCTCAATTCAATTCTTATTGCACAGTTTTCTAGTAGGTATAGTCACTGAAAAACATAATTTACATTAAGAAGTAAATCACCCTTGAGTTTTGTAAAAATAAGAATTTTTTCTGTGTCACGACTTCCATTACCTACCATCAGAAACTATTTATAATGATGTGGCCACTCACAGCCTGATTAGGTCCTCTTGCAATTTGTTGAAAGTAAAGAACTAGAAACTACCTGACTTGCAATGGGATGTGTTACACATTTATTACAATTATTCAGTTCCTCAATTTCTAGGAGGTAGTCCAAAAATGCATTCTTTAGACCTATCAAATGACTATTAATTATATCAGTTATTCTCACACTTCTTTAGTTTGGTATACCCAGAAAAGATAGAAAAATAAAAATGTTAACTCAATACCTCTCTGCTGATAACAGTACATACTTGTTTCATAAAATGTTTTTATGTTATCATGCATTTCAATGTTTTCCCATGACTTTTGAGCAGCAGAGGGTAGCACCCAGTAGTACATATTGGCAACCAATACCAAGTCAGGCTATCAAAGAAAGGTCTCACTTTGTTTCTCAAGTGAAATACGTGTTGGGATTAAAACAAATTTTTTAAATTTGTCTCTTAAGGCAAGACCCAACTATATGCTATATAGAAGAGATATACTAAAAACAGAGAGAGGCTAGAAATAAACGGTTACAAATAAAGGTATACTAGGCTAAAGAAAACAATGATTCTTACCCTGGTAGCAAAGTAGAATCCCAGTTACAGTGTACTAATGTCAAAAGACATTTATTTTTAATGCTAAAACCTGAAATTCTCAAGTGATGTATAACAGTTATGGATACCTGTGTGCCAAATAACATAGCAACAATGCTGATGAAGCAACAACTACTGGAGATGCCAGGAGGCAGAGAGAGAGGCGGACAGATGCTAAGGCATGCTAGCATACCGCTCTCAATACAAGAAACATCAAGTGGCAGGGGGTGGTGGTGAGGGTTAGTAAAGGTATGGAAGGCCTCAGCAACACACAGACATTTCCCTACAAAATACAAGAGGATAGGGAGTATCTCATTCTAGCCTGCCATCCCCACTCCTTAGCAACTTCAGGTTGCACTAAATACTGGCTTCTACACCACAGCTACAAGGCACATCTTACCCATGTTGCCAGGACTAAGTCACCGCCTCTGTCACCGTCCCGCTTTCAGCTGTCTTTCTGCTGCTTCCACATCTGGTTATTTAGCCCACTGCTGTTGTTACACCCTCTCCTAAAGCACACCCAACAATAAGCCCTCCCTTGGGCTGAGTAACTTACTTCTATTAATAAACAATTTGAACTTAAAGCTTGCGCAAAAAAGAAAAAAAGGACAAGAAATAGAAAGAACTCATGGACTCAGAGAACAGTGGCTGATTGGGGGGAAGAGCGTAGGGGGAACGGGCCATTAAGGGGATAATAAAATTATTATGTATTGTTTTATGAACAAGATTTTGTTTCAAAAACAAATATTGAGAATAAAAGCAAATTTTAAAAAATAAAGCTCTGGAGGGAGAAATTGTCTCACTCATCACAGCTGATGGTGTCTGGAACCTTCCTTCCGTTTCTACTCCTGCTGCTGTCACAGTGGAAAACAGGCTCACTCCTACAAGTCAGGTGGCATTGAGGAAAAAATGGTCCTTGGAAGGCAAAGGTAGAACAAATGACAGGTACACTGTTCACTGTAATTAAAAGGAGTTTTTATGGGCTATCTTGGGAACTTTGCCCTCACTTACCAAAATCCTTCCATGAGAAAATGCTTAGCATTCTAAGTTCCCAGTAACCAATATAAAAACAAACTTTGGAACATGGCCTATTTGGTGATCACCCAAAATCTATTAGACACAATATTCCATTTCTAAGAAATGCTGTTATTGCAGAAACTTCTATAAACATGTCACATAAACACTCATTAATACTCACAGCACTTGCATTAAAAACCATACTTAAATTTCTTTCTAAATCCAATTTACATTAAAAATTTCAGGAACCCTTCACTAAAAATCAATAGTTCAAGAAAATACATAAAAAGTGATTGAACATTAAGGGAAAACACCTGGTGTATAATATTGCTTTTCAAGTCACAAAGGAACTCTCCAAACCAAATAAGAAAAAAAGATTCCGAATATTTCAAATTTTTCAGAGCTAATACTAGCAACCTGCATAAAACGTTCTTTACAAAATTCTAAAAACAGAAAGCTCACTCATCTATATGTCACATTAAAAAGAGCTTCAGCCTTGACCAGTGTGGCTGAGTTGTTTGGGCACAGTCCCAGAAAAGCAAAAGGGGGCCGTTTGATTCCCAGTCAGGGCACATGTCTGGGTTGCAGGTTCGGTGTCCAGTAGGGGGGCCTACGAGAGGCAACCAATCAATGTTTCTCTCTCACATCCAAGGTTCCCTCCTTCTCTTCTCTCTAAAAAATAAGTAAATAAAATATTTTCCTTTTAAAGAGCTTTATATGCGCTGGGAAACCAAAAAAATTTTTTGACTATTTATTCCAATATTTGTTTAATTGTGGTGGTTTGGAACTGAACCCACAATATCTCTGAAGTATGCCTGTATTTGAGATTTAAAACATACATAGAAATGAAATATATGAAACTACCTGCTCCCCCCCAAAAAAAGAGCTTCATAAATTGAACTGTCATTTGCCCTGTTTTTATAAACACAAGTAAATAGGCATTGCTAAAGTGACATTTTGCTCAGCTGAACAAAAAAAGACACTGCTTCAACCACAAATAAAGGGAACTAAACATTGTACTAGGTTTTCAGAGCTTAAACAAGATTAATAGAATTAATCTCCATTAAAATAACAGAGGATGCTCTTTATTCCCCTAATCCAGAATAAAAATTGTTGCTATTTTAAAACAAATTTAGGACTAGAAAGATAGAACATTTCTTGTTTAAAAAATATATATATGTATGTATGAATTTAGCATTTACAACACTTAGGGTATGGCTGTATTTTCCCAAAGAATCCTGATAGACTTGGTGGGGTGTGGTGGGGAAGGATTTATAGTAATTATTCTCTTGGTGATACTTACTCATATTCAACTTTTTGGAGAATAATTTTTTAAACTTTAAACATAAAGAACTTGAAAAGGATCTCAAGAGCATTTTTGCAAAACCTGGCCAAATGAAATAAGACAGTCAACCCAGAATTATAAAGTCATTTTTATTTTATTTTAAAAACTAGATATTTGTCCTGGCTGGTGTGACTTGGTGGATTGAGTGCTGGCCTGTGAACCAAAGGATCGCTGGTTTGATTCTCAGTCAGGACACATGCGTGCGTTGTGGGCCAGATCCCAGGTTGGGGGCACACGAAAGGCAACCATGTGTTTCTCTCCTTTTCTCCCTCCCTTCCCCTCTCTCTAAAAATAAGTAACTAAAATTTTTTTAAAGAATTGGCTTTGTTTACTTCTGCATTTCTTTGTCTTCTAGGGGGAGATGAAAAAAGTTTTTTATTTCATAAACATACCAGGTGTTTTAAAGAGTCTCTCACCCAGACAAAGCAGGAAATGCCTGACTGCCTGTGGGGCAGAGCAAAGGAGCGTAGGGTCTAGCTACCACCCCAGTGGCAAGGAGACACAGACTGGCCATGCCTTGGGAACGCAAGTGAAAATGTGAAGGATCAAAAGGAAAATGAATGGCTATCAAGCTTTGGCAAGGGAGGTGTGTGTATAATATGCTGCAAACAATTACATAACAGGTGCAAATTTTCCAAGTCTCGTGTTTAAATTCCAAGTTAATAACTCTTGATGTGCACAGTAATTTTTCAAGGGAGAAATCACTCTCCAGGTGCGATGTCAGAATTATTCCAGGATCAATTAAACTCCAAGAAAAGGCCAAAGTAAAGCCGTGGCTGGTGTAGCTCAGTGGATTTAGCATGGGCCTGCGAACCAGAGTATCGCAGTTCGATTCCCAGTCAGGGCACATGCGTGGGTTGCATGCCAGTCCCAGCAGAGGACACACAAGAGGCAACCATACACTGATATTTCTCTCCCTCTCTCCTTCCCTCCCCCTCTAAAGATAAATAAAATAAAAATAAAATCTTTTTTAAAAAGGCCAAAGTATGCATGCTTGTATTACAAAAATCAATCATTCCTACTATAAAGCATACACTCAAAAATTACAACAGAATCAGCCCTGGCTGGTGTAGCTCAGTGAATTGAGCACAGGCTGCTAAGTAAAGGGTTGCCGGTTAGATTCCCAGTTAGGGCACATGCTTGGGTTGCATGCCAGGTCCCCAGTGGGGGCCATGTGAGAAGCAACCACACAGTGATGTTCCTCTCCCTCTCTTTCTCCCTCCCTTACCCTTTCTCTAAAAATAAATAAATTAAATCTGTTATATATATATATATATATATATATATATATGTATGTATATGTATATATATGTATATGTATATAAAATTACAACAGAATCATAGCCTGATTGTTTTAGACTGGACAGAAGTCAATGTCCCACTGCAGA
Organism: Sturnira hondurensis; assembly: GCF_014824575.4. NCBI lineage: Eukaryota > Metazoa > Chordata > Mammalia > Chiroptera > Phyllostomidae > Sturnira > Sturnira hondurensis. The sequence continues at coordinate 382,827 of NW_028098037.1, forward strand.
TACACTGGTATTTAAAGTCTTTTCAAGTAATGAAAAACACTACAGTAAAGTTAAGGTAATGGACCATGTGTGGCCACAAAATTTTTATATTTAACCCACAAAACAATGCTGTGAGGAAGCACAACTGATTCTCCCCAATCCACAGCTGAGTTACCTGGAATCAGAAGGCTGGGTGAGCTGCCCAAACCCACACGGCTACCACTCTAACTCCAGAGTCTGCACTTACAACTAGACTGTATTATCTATAACAAAAACTAACAAATATTTATTTATTGAGCAAAGTGGTAGCTAAGCAATTTATAGACACATGATTTTATCCTCAAACACTAAGATACAAATATTTTAGACCCCAAGTTAAGATACTTATGGTAGTACTGGCTGAATCCTTGAGAAACTAAGATCTGATGCTCTCTTAGAAAGGTTTTAGCTTCAAATAAAATTGAATATTAAAAAATATAGTTTTAGATCAACTTCATTTATTTACATATAACAAAATGGTCCTATTTTAAGCTCTTGGTTAACAAGTTTTGACATGCACCCATATATAGTGGCATCCATGGATTTCACTGTTTCATTTTCATCTTCATTTGCTTAAATATTTTTCTAATATTCCTTTGACTTCTACATTATTTAGAAATGTGTTGTTTAATTTCCAACTATTTGTGGAATTTTCCAGATATGTTCATGATACTTATTTCTAATTACATTCCTTTTGTTGGCAGAAACAAGTTTATATTATTTCAAGTCTCTTAAATTTGTCTTATAGAACAGTATATCATCTTTCTTGGTGACTGTACTATCTGTACCTGAAAGAATGTATATTCTATGGCACATGCAAAAAATGAAACTAGACCACCATCTTACACCATACACCAGAATAAACTCAAAATGAATAAAAGACTGAAACATCAGCTGTGACAACATAAAAATCCTAGAGAAAAACACAGGCAGTAAAATTTCAGATATCTCACATAGCAATATTTTTGCCAATATATCTCCTAGGACAAGGAAAATAAAGGAAAGAAAACAAATGGGACTACATCAAATTAAAACGCTTCTGCATGACTAAAGAAACCACCGGCAAGGTGCTGTACTATTCCCTACCCAGACAAATCCTGTAGTAATCCCTACTCTTAAGGGGTGGAGGAGGAGAATAAATAAATCATGGCCTCTGTATAAGAAAATGGGCTGTATTTCATAATCTTCTAAAACTGTATGCTGACAAAAACTAAATTAGCAGGACATCCACTCTCCCTGCCCCAGTGCCAACAATTACCCTGAGAGGGGACGCTGTGCTGTATTTTAGAAGTCTCTCAAGCTAGAAAAACACACTAGGTAATTTTTTGACAAGTTCCTTAAATTTCTCATAAAAAATGAAAGTAAAGATAACATTCTCTATTGTTGCACGGTATCAGACATTTAATAAAAAATTCATCATGGTTACTGTACCAATGTTCCACTGCTAGGGCCTGCATAGCCCTTCACTCCTGCTGCATACACTTCCAGTGCTGGCCACACATTCATTGCTGCTTCCACTGATTTTAATTCTCTGGGTAAAGAAACCTGCTGCAGACCTCCAGCCAAGATGGAGGCATAGGTAGACACACTGTGCCTCCTTGCACAACCAAAATAAGGACAACAACAATTTAGAAACAAAGTAACAATCAGAACTGAGAGGAAATTGCACTGCACAAAAGTCAGATAGCCAAGGAGTTGAAATAGACACATTCATCCAGACCGGTAGGTGGGGCAAAGTCAGGCGGCCGAGTGGAGAGGGGTCACAGCACAAGAAGGAGTGACACCAGGTTCCAAGGCACCCCGGGTATGCAAGATAGCAGCAGGCGGACACTGGGTGCACAGGTGGCAGCTGGCAGACCCCAGGTGCGGGGTAGCAAAGGGCAGACCCAGTGAGCCGGCAATTGTGAAGCGAGGCACTGTGAGCAAGGCAGCTGGCTGACCAAGTGGTGGACCTATATTCCCATGCAGATAAACCAGGCGAAACTGGGGAGCGAGACAGACCTCACAACCCAGGGTCTCAGTGACGGGAAATAAAGCCTCAAAACACTGATTGAAAACACCTGTGGGGGTTGAGGTGCAGGGAGCGACTCCCAGCCTCACAGAAGAGTTCCTGGGAGAGACCCACAGGGTCCTAGAATGTACACAAACCCACCCACACAGGAATCAGCACCAGAAGGGCCCAGTTTACTTGGAGGAAGTGGCAGAAGGGACTGAGGTCTGACAGAGAGCAGAGCAAGTGCTGTTGTTCCCTCTCAGACCCAGCCCCCACATAGAGCCTCACAACCCAGCAACTGGGTTGCCTCGCCCTGATGACCACCTAAGGCTCTGACCCTCATATACATATGACAAGATGTGACCAGACCAAAAAATTATGGCTCAAGCAGAAGAACAGTTCAAAGTCCAAGAGCCAATACTTCTAAGGGACCAAGAGATAGCCAACCTATCAGATACACAGTTCAAAACACTGGTGATCAGGATGCTCACAGAACTGGTTGATTGTGGTTGCAAATTAGATGAAAAAAATGAAGGCTACGCTAAGTAAAATGAAGGAATATGCACAGGGAACTGATAGTGATGGGAAGGAAACTGGGTCTCAAATCAATGGAGTGGACCAGAAGGAAGAAAAAAACTACCAAACAGAAAAGAATAAAGAAGCAAGAATTCAAAAAAATGAGGAGAGACTTAGGAACCTCCAGGATATCTTTAAACGTTCCAATATCCAAATTATAGGGGTACCAGAAGGAGAAGAGGAAGAGCAACAAGTGGAAAACATATTTGAACAAATAATAAAGGAGAACTTCCCCAATCTGGCAAAGGAAATAGACTTCCAGAAAACCCAGGAAGCTCAGAGAGTCCCAAAGAAGTTGGACCCAAGAAGGAACACACCAAGGCACATCATAATTAAATTAGCCAAGATGAAAATGAAGGAGAGAATCCTAGAAGCAGCAAGAGATAAGGGGACAGTCACCTACAAAGGAGTTCCCATCAGACTGTCAGCTGATTTCTCAAAAGAGACCTTACAGGCAAGAAGGGGCTGGAAAGAAGTATTCCAAGTCATGAAATGCAAGGACCTACATCCAAGATTGCTCTATCCAGCAAAGCTTTCATTTATAATGGAAGGGCAGATGAAGTGCTTCTCAGATAAGATCAAGTTGAAGGAGTTGATCATCACCAAGCCCTAATGCTAAAGGGACTTATCTAAGAAAAAGAAGATAAAAAACATGAAAAGTAAAAAGATAGCAATCTCACAGCTGTTAACAAGCACACCTAAAAGAAAAACAAACTAAACAAACAACTAGAACAGGAACAGAACCACAGAAATGGAGATCACATGGTTAGAAACAGGGGAGTGGGAGGAGGAGAGAGGGGGAAAAGGTACAGAGAAGAAATAGCATAGATGGTAGGTAGAAAATAGACAGGGAGAGGGCAAGAATAGTATCGGAAATGTAGAAGCTAAAGAACTTAAGACACATGGACATGAACTAAAGGCGGGGAATGTGGGTGAGTGAGGGTGTGCAGGGTGGAGGGGAATGAAGGGGGGTAATAGGACAACTGTAATAGAATAATCAATAAAATATATTTTTATAAAATTAGAAAAAAAAGAAGCCTGCTTTAATTATTTGACAGATAAGACACAGGCAAGAGATACAGGGATTTTAAATTGTTTGAAGTTTCACAGCTAGTTAGTAGAGGAGCTCAGACTTAACACCAGCATTCCTGGTACCTCATTTCTCAAGATTAAGATCATTTTTGGGTTTCACAAAATGCCTTATTGTTACATTACTTAATAGTATTTCTTAGCTATTTGTACCCACCATTTCCTAACCCATATCCCCCCAAACCAGTAAAAATTTTGTTAAAGAATTCCTAAACAAAATCATAAAAAAAAAAAAGAAACCACCAGCAAAATGAACAGAGAACCCACTGTATGGGAGAACATATTTAACAAAGATACATCAGACAAGGGTTTAATCTCCAAAATACAAGATTAAACACCAGGAAGACAAACAATCCAATTAAAAAATGGGCAAAGGACCAGAATAGACACATCAAGGAGGACAGACAGAGGGCCCAGAGGCATATGAAAGGATGCTCAGCATCACTAGCCATCAGAGAGATGCAAATTAAAACCACAATGAGATTCCACTTCACACCAGTCAAAATGGCCATCATAAATCAACAAACAACAAACGCTGGAGAGGTTGTGGAGAAAAGGGAATCCTAGTGCATTGTTGGTGGGAATTCAGACTGGTGCAGCCACTGTGGAAAACAGCACGGAGTTTCCTCACAAAATTAAAAATGGATCTGCCTTTTGACCCAGTGATTCCACTGCTGGGATTATAACCAAAGAACCCCAAACACCAATTCAAAAGAATGCACGGAACCCCATGTTCATAGCAGCATTATTCACAATAGCCAAGACTTGGAAACAGCCTAAATGCCCATCAATAGATGAAAGGATAAAAAGAGCTGTGGTAGATTTACACAATAGAATACTATGCAGCAGTTAAAAAAAAAAGGAGTTCTTACCTTTTGCAACAGCATGAATGGAACTGAAGAGTATCATGCTAAGTGAAATAAGCCAGGCGATGAAAGACAAATACCATATGATCTCATAACTGGAATCTAAGGAACAAAATAAACTAACAAGCAAAACAGAATCAGAGGCACAGAAACAAGGAACAGAATGACAGCTGTAAAAGGGGAGGGTGTCGGTTGGGACTGGCTGAAAGAAGGTAAAAGGACTAGAAACAGAATATATGCATCCTGTGGACATAGACAATGATGAAGGGAGGGGGGCCTAGGGAGAGGGAGGCAAAAGGGGGAGAAATTGGGACAACTGTAACAGCATAAACAATAAAAATTTTTAATAAAAAATAAAAGAATATATATTCTATTATTTTTGGATGGAGAGCCCGTAATGGTAAATGACCATGTTATTCGAATTCAACAGCTGTCTTAGCTTGAGCTGCCATAACACAACACCATGGATTGGTGACTTAAACAACATGGATATGTTTTTCACAGTTGTGGAATGGAGGCTCAAGTCCACAACAATCAAGGACCTGGCATGGTCAGTCTCCAGGGACAGCTCTTTTCCTGGCTTACAGATGGCAGACTTATGTTCTCACATGGCAGCCAGAGAGAGGGAAGGTGGAGTTCAGAACCAGCTGTCTGGTATCTGTTCCTATACAGGCACTAAACACATCATAAGGGCTTTTCCTCATGATCTTTCTAATCCTAATTACCTCCCCAAAATTCTATCTCACTAGCAAAAACAAGGCTTGTGAGCCAAATCCAGCCCTCCATCTTGTCTTATCTGACCCAACACCTGATTTCTACCTGGCGGTGGCGCCAAACTCTCACTTAACTGTTAAGGGGTAGTTACATTCATACAGTCCTAAAATTACATTTGGCCCTTTGAAGGCAACCACGAGGCTGATGTGGCCCCCGGTGAAAATAAGTTTGACACGCCTGTGGGACTATCTCCAAATAGCATAACACTGGAAGTTAGGACTTCAACAGATGACTCTGAGGGGAACACAACTCAGTCTACAGCACTAACAATAGCCTTAATGCTTTTCTGTCTACTTCTTCTAAAGCCTATTAGCAAGTGCATGTATATTTAGAATAGTTAGGTCTTCTTGATGATTGTACTCTTTCACCACTGGTAACTATATCCCTGGCCACATTTCTTGCTCTGAAGTCTGATTTATCTGATATAAGTACAGCCAATTCAGCTTTATTATGATTAGTATTTGCAAGGAATGTCATTTTCCATCCTTTGCTTTTAACGAATCTGGTTTTATATTTAGAGTGAATTTCTTTACATTGCATATGGTTGTACTTCCTGCTCTGTTATCCAGTCTGGCATTGTTCACCTTTTAACTAGAAGGTTTAGAACATTTCATTTAATGCAATTATTAGTATCACTGGATTTAAATCTATCATCACATCATTTGCTTTCTATTTATCCTTGTGTTCTTTATTGCTCTTTTCTACCTTCTATGTTATAATATTTTATGATTCCATTACCTCTACCCTTATATTCTTAACTATTACTTTTTGCTGTGTATCAATATACATGTTTTACTTACCACAACTTCCCTGACATCATATTGTGTCAGTACCTATATAATGCAAGAACCTTACCTCAGTTTTCTAGATGTTTCTGGTGGTGAGGTAAATCTGGTTCCAGTTACTCTATCACAGTCAGAAGCATGAGCCCCCCAAATTCTTATTTACCTCATTTGATTTGTATCTATTACCTGGGGAATCAGATGTAAGGGGACCTACTTTATATCTCACTACAAAGAAAAGGCTATGCTGCTATTTCATAAAATTACAAGTGTTACATCCAGTCTTACTATGCAGTGAGTTTTGTTTTAAAGAGTTACAAAGTCTACCAGTTCCTATTCTTAATTTTAATCAGCCTGCCTAAGACAAGCTGCTGACCCAGAATCATCCTTCATCTACCCCCTAAAATCATCTCCCTGGACCTTCAAGTTCCTCACTTTATATCCAGTTAATGCTCCCCAATCCTTGCTTTGGGAACCTACTCAAATTCTCTAGTCTGGCTTCTGAGTTTTAAAGTGCAATGTACTAATGATGTTTCTTTATTATCCATTTAGATTTACTTCCACTAAATAAAAAATAGTCTTAACTTATTTAATATAAACCTACGTAAAATATTTAAAGTTTTAAATATTTTAGTTCCCCTTTATTTTAGTTCTACATCTATTCTATAAAGTAATTTCATTATAAAGAAATGGCATTTTAGGAGAGACCCAAGAAGGCAAAGATGTTAAGTGGAAGCTACATTAATCTCCTCCCAGGACCAATCTGGAATTACAACCAAATTGTTGAGAAATCATCCTGAGTAACCAACTGAACACTAGCTGGAGAGAAGCCTTATAACCATGGACAGACAGAAGAAACTACTTCACCACAATGTGACTGGTAGGGAGTGCAGAGAAGACACAAAAGGGCTGGCTGAACTGACACAGGCAGTAGCTGAAGTTCTGAAGAAATATTTCAGTGGCTGGGAGTTTCACCCTGAGACTTGAGCTATCTAAACCCAATGCTGGGCTCCCCAGCTTACACTACCAGAGCCAGAAAGGAACCCAGATAATACACACCTGTGAAAAGCTATCTTTCTTAGGCAGAGCAATACCCATCAGTCTAAGAGGAAGCAATAGCCCTGCCTGCAGGGATTACTCTGGCTCACCCAGTGGTGCTTAAGCCAGGATGCTGATTACAGATTGAAGCTATATCACTCATCAGTTTAACAACCAAGGCAGAAAATACAAAGATGCAGTCAAATTGGGAAGACAAAGCAAAAAACCCCAAATGAAAGAACAAGAAATTTCTCCAGAAGATGACAGAAATATTTTTCGAGAAAAATCTAGAAGATTTTTCTCCTAGATAAAATAGAGGTAAACAATTTATCAAATAGAAAGTTTAGAGTAATGATTATAAGGATACTCAACAGCATGAAAATGACACAGAAACCATAAAAAAGGACCAGTTAGAAATAAAGAATGCAACATCTGAAATAAATAATACGCTGGATGAAATAAAGAGTAGGTTAGATGAAGCAGAGGATCCAATCAGCAATTTAAAAGACAAGGTTGAAAAAAACACCCAAAAAGAGGAGCAAAAGAAAAAAAGAACTTTAAAAAATGGGGAAGCTTAAGAAACATTTTGGAACATGAAGGGTAACAACATCCACCTCATGAGAATACCAGAAGGAAAGAAAGTGAGCAAGGGATCAAGAATATATTTAAAGAAATGATGATGAAAACTTCCCTAATTGGATGAAGAAAAAAGACACACAAGTCCAGGAAGCTCAGAGAGCCCCAAACAAGTTTGACCCAAAGAAGCCTACACTGAGACACATCATAATTAAAATGACAAGGTTTGAAGACAAGGAAAAAATCCTAAAAGCTGCAAGAGAAAAGCAGGCAGTTACCTACAAGGGAACACCCACTGAGACTGTCATCTGATTTCTCGACAGAAACATTTCAGGCCAGAAGGGAGTGGTGTGAAATATTTCAAGGTGATGATGAGCAAGGACCTAAAACCAAGGCTACTTTACCCCAAAAAGGCTATCATTTAAAATCGAAAGAGAAATAAGAAACTTCCCAAAGAGTAAAAAGCTAAAAAAAAGTTTGTTAACACCAAATTAGTCTTGTAACAATGTTAAAGGGCTGGAAGGAGGAGGAGGAAGAAGAAAAAGAAAAAAAACAGAGGAAAATAGTCTAAAGATAAAATTACACTAAATATACATCCTTCAATAATCACCTCAAATGTAAATGGCTTACATGTTCCAAACAAAAGACATAAGGTAGCTGAACGGATAAGGAAAAAAAGACCCATATATATGCTGTCCCGGAAGAGACTCAACTCAGATCAAAAGATACACACAGACCAAAAGTAAAGAGATGGGAAAAGATATTTCATGCCAATGGAAAAGAAAAAAACAAAGCTGGGGTAACAGTACTTATATCCAACAAAACAGACTTTGAAACCAAGGCTAAAGTAAAAGACAAAAAAACAAAACTACGTAATGACAAAGGGAACATCAAACAAAGTATTAAAACCCTAGTAAACATTTACACACACAACATATGTAAAGCAAATCTGGATAGACATAAAAGGAGAGATCAACAGAAATACAGTCACAGTCCAGGATTTTAACACCCCACTGACTACAATGGATAGATGTTCCAGAGAGAAAGTCAACAAGAAGACACACTAGACCAAATGGATTTCATTGATATCTTCAGAGCATTTCATTTCAAAGCAGCAGAATATACATACTTTTCAAGTGCACATGTAATGTTTTCTAGGGTAGACCACATGTTAGGACACAAAACAAGTCTCAATAAATTTAAGAAGAGTGAAATCATATCAGGCATCTTCTATGACACAATGCTATGAAACTGGATCAACCACAAGAAAAACACTGAGAAACAAGCAAAGACATGGAAGCTAAAGAACATGTTATTAAACAACGAGTGGGTTAACAATGGGAACAAGGAGGACATCTAAAGGTGCCTCGAAACTAATGAGAACGAGGACACAACAAGCCAAAATCTGTGGGACACAGTGAAAGCCATCATAAGACAGGATTCAGATCATTTAAGGCGTATGTCAGAATATAAGAAAAAGCTCAAGTGAACAATCTAATTTTACACTTAAAGGAACCTGAAAAAGATCAAACAAAGCCCTCAGTGAATAGAAAAAAGGAAATAAAGACCAGAGCAGAAATAAACAAAATAGAGTCTAAACACACAATACAAAAGATCAATGAATCCAAGAGCTGGTTCTTTGAAAAGATATACAAGATTAACAAACCTTTAAACAGACTCATACAGAAAAAAAGAGAAAGGACTCAAATAAATACAATCAGAAACAAAAAGGAGAAATAACAACTGACACCCAAGAAATGCAAAGGACTGTAAGAAAATATTATGAACAGCTACATGCCAACAAACTGGACAACCTGGATAAAATGGATAAATTCCTAGAAACATACAATCTTCAAAAACTAAATCAGAAAGAATGACACAATCTAAAGAGACAGATTGCACCTAATACAATTGAAGCAGTAATCAAAAATTCCCAACAAACAAAAGCCATGGACCAGATGGTTTCACAGAGGAACTTTACCAAACACTCCAAAAAGAACTAACTCTCCTTCTCAAACTGTCTCATAAAATTCAAGAGGAGGGAAGGCTCCCAAACTCATTTTATGAGGCCAGCATTATCCTAATTCTAAACCCAAATAAAGATACTATAAAGAAAGAAAAGTACAGGCCAATATCCCTGATGAGCTTAGATGCTGATATCCTCAACAAATATTAGTAAACCGAATACAGCACTGCATCAAAAAAATCATATACGATGATCAAGTGGAATTTATTTCTGGAATGCAAATCAATCAATGTGATTCACCACCTTAAAAAAATGAAGAATATGCCCTGGCTGGTGTAGCTCAGTAGATTGTGCTCGGGCCTGTAAACCAGACGATCAAGGTTTGATACCCAGTCAGGGCACACGCCTGGGTTGTAGGCCAGTACCCAGCGGGGGACACATGAGAGGCAACCATACATTGATATTTCTCTCCCTCTCTTCTTCCCTTCCCCTCTAAAGATAAATAAATAAAATCTTTTTAAAAAATGAAGAATAAAAACCTCATGGCCATATCAATAGCTGCAGGAAAAGCTATGAATAAAATCCAGCAGCTATTTATGACTAAAAAAAAAAACCACCTCTCAGCAAAGTTGGAACAGAGGGAACTTATCTAAACATAATACAGGCCATATATGACAAACCCACTGCCAGCATCATACTTATTGGGCAATAACTACAAGCATTCCCCTTAAGATCAGGAACAAGACAGGGATGTCTGCTTTCATCTCTGTTATTCAGCATAGTAGAGGAAGTCCTAACCACAGCAATCCAACAAGAAGGAAAGGCCACCACATTGGAAAGTGGGAGGTAGTCTATGGCCGTACCACCTTGAACACACCCAATCCTGTCCGGAAAATGAGAGGTAAACCGTCATTTGCAGATGACATGATACTGTGCAGAGAGAAGCCCAAAGATTCCACTGAGAAACTACTAGACCTGATAAATGAATTCAGCAAAGTAGCAGGATACAAAATTTATATTCAGAAATCAGCTGCATTTTTACATGCCAGTAATGAACTAACAAAGAGAAATTAAGAAAACAATCCCATTCACAATTGCTACAAATAAAATAAAGTACCTAGGACTAAACATAACCAAGGATGTAAAAGACTTGTTTCCAAAAAGTTATGAGACAATGAAGAAAGAAACTTAAGAAGATACAAATAAATCAAGTGTAATTTATTGGCACATGGCACATGCCACGTTCATGGATAGGAAGAATTAACATATTTAAAATGTCCATACTACCCAAAACAAACTATAGATTCAATATGATACCTATCAAGATTCCAATGACGTATTTCACAGAAGTAGAAAAAATATTTCAAAAATTTATATGAAACCACAAAAGGCCCCACATAGCAAAAGCAAACCTGAGAAAGAAAAACAAAGTTGGAGGAATCACACTACCTCTTATGAAACTATACTATAAGATCACAGTAATAAAAACAGCATGGTACTGGCATAAAAACAGATACATAGATCCACGGAAGAGAAGAGACAGCCCAGAAATAAACCTACACCTTTATAATCAATTAATATTCAAGAGAGGAAGCAAATACATATGATGGGCTAAAGACAGTCTATTCAATATATGGTGTTTGGAAAACTGGACAGATATGTGTAGAAAAATGAAACTAGAACATCTTCTTACACCACATACAAGGATAAATTAAAAATAGAGCAAAGACTTGAATGTTAGACCTGAAGTCACAAAAATTATAGAGGAAAACATAGGCAGCAAAATCTCAGACATTGCTCATAGCAATATTTTATCAGATATATCTCCCCAGGCAAGGGGAACAAAGGGAAAAAATGAACAAACAGAACTATATCAAACTAAAAAGTTTTGGCATGGCAAAGGAAATCATCTACAAAATAAAAAGACAATCCACAGAAAGAAGATATTCACCAATATATCTGGTAAGACGTTAATATCCAAAATTTATAAAGTACTTATAAAACTCAACACAAAAAAACCAAATCACCTAATTAATAAATGGGCAAAGGACCTGAATAGGCACTTCTCAAAAAAAGACGTGCATATGTGAAATCTAATGAACAAATGAACTAACCAGCAAAACAGAGACAGACTCATACATGGAGAACAGATTATATCTAGTAGAGGTAGGTGGAGCTTAGGGAGTGGAAGGATTGAGCAAAAAGGAAAAAGGACTCATGGACATGGACAACAGTGTGGTGATTGCTGCGGGGAGAAGGTAGAAGGTGACTATAAGTAATGGAAAAAATACCGTTAAGAGTAAATCCAAAGAGGACTATGGCCAATGGATACTTGAAAAGATGCTTAATGTCACTAATCAGAGAGATGCAAATTAAAACCACCATGAAATGTCATCTCACACCTGTCAGAATGGCCATCATCAACAAATCATCAAACAACAAGTGGTGGTGAGGATGTGGAGAAGGGAGACCCTTTTGCACTGTCAGTGGGAATGCAGGTGGATGCACCCACTGTGGAGAGCAGTATGGAGATACCTCAAAAAATTAAAAAGGGATCTGCCTTTGGGCCCAGAGATCCCACTTCTGGGAATATATGTGAAGGATCCCCAAACACTAATTCAAAAGAACATAAGCACCCCTTTGTTCAGTGAAATGTTATTTATAATCACCACAATATGGAAGCAGCCCAAGTGTCCATCAGTAGATGAGTGGATAAAACAACTATGGGACATTTTCACAATGGAAATCTACTAGGCCATAAAAAAAAAGAAAATTTTACCCTTTGTGATTGCATGGATGAACCTGGAGAGCATTATGCTAAAGGAAGTAAGCCGGTCAGAGAAAAACAAGTACCATATGATTTCTCTCATATGTAGAATCTAATGAACAAACTGAACTAAGTAGGAAAACAAAGACTCACAGATGAAGAGCAGGGTGGTGAAGGGATTGAGCAAAAAGGAAGAAGGACTCAGCGACATGCACAACAGTGTTGCAATCGCTGGTGGTAAGGGTGTATAAGCAGACCAAATGATAATGGAAAATAACAAAATAAAAATTAGGTCAAATAAATAAACATTAAATTATGAAAAGAAAAGAATAAAAAAAGAAAGCATTTATAAAATATGATTTTGAAAGTTATTACATTCCAGTATAAAGCATATGATAAACACAGATATGCTCCCCAAACGAAGAGATGCAGCACACAAAAGGCAAAATCATACGTAACTATCAGAACAAATTCCTGTTTTCACCACTTCACATTTATTTCATTTATCCAAGAGGCTTTAAAGTTGTGTACCCAGCTGACTTTTTCCTATTTTGTTGAGCCATATGAAGCTGACATATTTAGAAGTTAAAAATTCAAATACTGGTAATTTCATATGATTTAAACTCTCTTTTATCATTTAACCACCAGCCTTGGAATACTAGATAAAGTGAAAACACCCAGAACGCATGTTGCTGCATCAGTATGTAAGCTCCATCTGGTGGCAGAAAGCAAAACTGTAGGTTTATACCTGTTTATGCCACTACTACTACAAATACATTCAAAGTTTCTCAGCTGTTCTTTCTTTCTAACATGCCTTTTAAAGGGGCACTACACACTAGTGAAGGACACTTAGACTGATGGTTTGAATAAGATTAAAGTAAACAGCACACCTAACAATCATAAGCAGTCATCAGCCTATAGAACATAAACTTTGAAATAATAGTAAACAAGCTACTTCATAAACTAAAGTCTTACATATTTCCATTTTACTAATAAGTAACAATGACATAAAATCTGTTCAGACACTACAAAACACTTGTTTTACCCTATCAGATTTCCACTCTGTGAAGTTCTTTCGAAGTCCCACAGGCTAATTTCCCAGGGCAATGGGGGCGGGGGGGGGGGCATAAAGCTTCAAGTAGGTACCAGGTTCTGCCCATAGGAACAAGTAACTTTTGTGCAAAATAGTACAAACCCTTTCCGTGTTTACTTTGCTATGACTCATACCACACATGTTAAGAGAAAGCAACTTTATTAACCTAAGTACAGGTTATTGGCACAGGAATTGGATACACTAGACAAGGTAACCAAATACTGCCTTGACAGGAAATACACCAACTACTGAGGACAGGGGTACTTGTCATGGTGCAAGCCATGAAATTATTACAAAATGAATGATAACAACCCAACAGAGCCAAACCCTTCTGGGAAGGAAGTATAAATCCTAGATGAACAAGTAACAGATAGGTCACTCAAACTTAGGTTGTAGCCTAAACAATTCCATTTTCTACAAGACAGATTACACATGCCTATTCTGGAAACTAGATCAGGGGTGTCCAACCTGCGGCCCACAGGCCACCTGAGGCTCAAGATGGTCATGAATGTGGCCTAACACAAAATCATGAATTTACTTAAAACATTATGAGATTCATGTGTGTGTGATTAAGTGTCAATGTATTTAATGTGTGGCCCAAGACAATTCTTCTAGTGTGGCCCACAGACGCCAAAAGGATGGACACCCCTGCTCTAGACCCTGAAGTTCCTCTTCCCATGAGTACTTTCAACCAACACTCAAAGCCAAAGATTATCTTCGCATACCCTTCAATGAGGCGTTAGAGTGATGAAATCAATTGTCCTAAGTTTCTCATAGGTAATACGAACTCAACACAGTTAAAACTGGATTTCTCATTTTTTCAAAGATCTGCTCCAACTCCTCCCATTGTCCGTATTACTAGTGATCCAGAGATGTAAAATTATCCTTAATGCTCCCCATCCAACCAATCTCGAGGTGATATCAAGTCTACCTTCTAAACACCTAGACGCTGTCCCTCCTCTCCACCTTCACTGCCCCAAGGCTCTCATCATATTAAGCCTGAATTACAACAACACCCTTGTAATTCATCTTTCTCCTTTGAATTTAAAGCCTATCCAAACAATTTTCCGTGCACTATCAAAGCAACAAAGCAATATTCAAAAATATATATCCAGTTACTTTATCCCTCAGCGTAAAATCGCTCACTGGCTCTCAATTCCCTTCAAGATAAACTAAACCTCTTGGCATGTCACCTGAGGACATTCAGATCAGCACCCCACCAAATTTCAGCCTTGCCATCCCAGACATACCAATCTACGTGTATTAATGAATACACTTCTCAGGATTCCTTACTGTTGTTCTCTAAATCCAGGTTTCTTATCCTAACCTTCTTCACCTGGCTGACGCCTGGTTAACCCTGAGGATTCAGCTGAAGTGTCGATTCCTTTCGGGAGGCTTCTTTGATTCCCCAGTCTGTGAAAGGCGCTTGTTCTCAGTGTTGTCATCGCATAATATGGTCACACCTGTCACTTTGTTATTGTTTCTTTTCACTGTCTTCCTCATCTAGTAGACTCAGAATCCACTAGACAGGTCTTTCATCAAGGTATCTACTTTAACACAGCCTGTGGCAAAGAGCAGGCAGGCATTCAAACAGATGTTCAAGGAACAAATGAGACCTCACCAAAGTCCTTTCATTTGGTATTATCTCTGTTTGAAAATGAAGAAAGTAAGCGAGGTTCAGTGCCTTCCCCAAAATCACACAGCTGAAAGCATCAGAACTGGAAATTGAACAGACTGTTCTGACTGTCATGGAAATCATTTCTCTTTGAGGAACCATTCTATAAAATAACTGTGCTCTTCGCAGTCGTCTGGATGGGACTAAACCCTGCTTATCTGGGCTGGGCACAAACCCATACTTAGCCAACTGAAGCTCCCCCCACGGCAAATCCCGTCTGTAGCGAACGTTTTAGGGTGCTTCTGTTTTCCCTAACAACAATCCAAAACCCAAACCCTGCTCTCCTGCAGACTACAAGTTGAAGGACTTGGTAGTACATGAGGTATAGCAAACGGAAGTGAGTTTCTTTGAAAACAAAAAGCTGAAGAAAAATGAGATAATAGCTAGAAAGAAAAATGGGACGTGAAGGAAAACAACACTGAAGTCCTACATGCACCCACGCCTGAAGATCTCCCCGGACTTTCTAGTCCGTGGGGCAAAAGTCCCTATTTCACATTGTGACCCCTTCACAATCTGCATCAGCAAAGCAAGGGCTCACTGCTCATTAGCCAACCAGTACGGCTTTTTTCCCATCTGTGAATATATAAAACTGATACACTGTAGGAGGCCTGATATTAACTATTCTATTCCTTGAGATAGTGCACATAATTTTTTGTAGCAAAGCTGAGAGAAAAAATGCATAAAGTTTTTCCAATCTTTACATTGTGTACTTTGTCATATAAATTTGTGTATGCTTTTAACTTTATATCTGTTAGTGAACAGGGTACAAATGAGGGGGAAAAGATGTAACTGGATATATTATTTTCAAACATCTTGGGTATAATAAAGGGAAACCATTACTTCAAAATTCAGGTCATAATAATGATCCCTTTTTTCTCCAGCCATCAGAAATAGGGTGAAGGATGGAAAGACCCTTTTATGAGTTCCTCCTTAAGCTTTGAATGAGTTCAAGTGAAAGAACCTCATCAGGAAAGAATAGACTAAAAAATGAAAACAAAAAATAAAACAGCAAGGGTAATATCTGATTATTACTTAATATTATCTTAAGTAGAAAATGAAAAGACCTTCTCAAAAATCTCTGTAAATGATATCTGCTCCTTAAACTTCATTTTTCATTCCCTGCCTTATTAAGAAACCACTGATTCATTTGGAATCTGACAGGGAAAAGAGAGGCTCCTTGAATCTTTGGCTTCAAATTCCCTGTAACAAATTCAGGTGTCGTTATCTGTGAACGAGGGCCAGATGTGGTATCCTCATTTTAACAGAGTAACAGTGAGCTTTTCCCTTTAGTGAGCAGAGAGCTTTTGGGAAACATGGCATGGCAGCTTCTCTATTTTCTTTTTACCCTTTTTGTGACCTACAGAAAATTCTCAAAACTCTCCAAAAATCTGAAGGGAAAGTCCACTTTACCCATTAAATGGGAATGACCTAAGGCACAACCCTTTGGAGAAGCCAAACAAAATTCTGGCACTCTTCATAACAACCATGGCATCAGATCATGAAACTAGGAACTGCCAGCAAAGGAAAAATGTCAACATTCTTAACAGAAGATTTAAAGCAGCAGACCACATGCCCCCTGTCACAGCCTCACATTCCAACCCCTCTGCCCCTGGGTTCACTCAGTTCCAGCCCGGTGGAGACACCCACATTCTGGGCACTCTCCTGCAACGGGGCCTTTGCACCTGCCGGTTCTGCTGCCTGACATGCTTCCCCCTCTCGTGTCATTCACGCTGCTTATTCACTCTCCTCCTCTAAGTCTTTATTAACACTGTCGCCTTCTCAGTGAGTAACCAACAGCGGCTTACTGACTGAATGCCTCCCCCACTAAACATGAGCTCCATAAGGGCAACAATTAATGTCTGATTTTTCACTGCTTTAGCACTGAATTCTATTTGAAAGCAATAAATTATAATGTTACATATCAATTAAACCACAAAAAATAAAAATAGGTAATTAATTCACTAATTAAAAACCAGTAAAATCTCAGTACATGATTATAGATATCAAAATCAATAAACATTTAAACAGAACATCCTCACGAGTCAATTCATTAAAGGACATTAAAAGTTAACTATCTTGCATATATAAAACAGACGAGACTCCTAACTCAGGTGACCAAGTGTATCTACTGTGCTCAAGTGGGCAAACAGTTTTATTTATATTGGATAAGCTCAGAAGAACAAGAAAAGTAACGGGTATGCTATACAGAGAAAATGAATGGGAAACAACTACAAGACAAATGTTATGTCCCTCTTGCCTCCTATGTGGTGTAGATGCCAAGTTGAGAGCTCACACGCCGCAGGAGGCTCCGCAGTGGGAAGAGGACACTGAGAAGACCGAGTAGCATCCCAGGGAGCTGAGGAGAGCTAAGGGTTTAAGCCAAGGCAGCCAGGAAAGCGGGTAGATACTGTCAAAGATCACTTAGGAGGAAACAATGGACCACGATCACCAAGTACAGGTCTCAGCAGGGCAGGCGGGAGAGGCGACAGCTAGCTGGTGGACAAGGGACACCGCCACAAAGACCAGAGTATAATACAGTACACCTACACAGAGGCGAGGAATCCTGCCTTCCTACCTGGACAGTAAATTTACTACACTAAATTCCCCAAACACGCCTGGAAGGAAAGGGAGAGGGGGGATGAGTCTAAGAGATTGTGCTTTTTTTTTTCTCAGAGAACCTTAACAATAATATTTAAAGGAAATTACTTAATTTGAATAGGACAAAGTTTTAAACGGTAATTTTTTTCATTACCAAGCAAGACACCAAATAGCATCAGATTATGTATAGACTAAATAAATATCGTCCTCATATCTGAGTTATGTCAATAAAGATATGATATTAAAAGCATCAGCATCCCACCCCTAGAAGAAACGATAATTATGTGACATGACAGAAGTACTATCTAACACTACAATGGCAATCATATTGCAATATAATGTAACAAATCAACCTCAAACACCTTAGAACTTACACGACGTTACCCATCAATTATATCTCAATAATTTTTTAAAGCATGTGCAAATAACTGATCATGTGAGAATTTCTTAGACATGAAAGCAGTGGATGAAATTAAAAAATAACAGATTAAACCATGTATCATTTAAAACTAGAGTACATTAAAAAAACACAAAACTAGCCAATGTTTTTAAGCAGGAAATTCAAATAAAGATTTAATATAATACCTTCAACACATAAACATCTGAAGACTGGTCAAGCAATGCAATTAAAAATAGCAAACTAAAATAGAGAAATCAAAAAGGGTAAGCAACTAATAAATATTTGAAAAACTGTTCAGCCTCTCAAGTAATCAATAAAACCCAAATCTAAAAACATTCCACTTTTAACTATCAAGCAAGGTAATGTGTTCAAACCCAGTCTGTGTTGTCAGAATGCAATGAAATATACTGTGAGAAATCAGTACAAACTTTAATGTAATTGGGCAAAAATTATTTTTTAATCCAATATCCCCCTTGGAGTAATGTATCTTAAAGAAATAATCAGTAATGTAAACAAAAATTTGTATATAAAGACTGTTTACTGCAGCTTTATTTAAAATTGTCAAAAAAAAAAAAAAGAAAACCTGGGTGACCAAAAAAAGGTATATTTTGTTTGTATACTTGTAAAGTATTACTTGTTTTCACATGTTTATATACTTATAAAGTATACCTGGGCCATATGAAGTATTAATACCCATCAAAAATTTTTTTAAAGATTACTTAAAGATGTGAAAAGTGATCACTATATTAAATGAAAAGAAGGCAATATTAAATATGCAAGATGAACAAGTTATGATATAGTCATACATAGGAACATTATTTGGCAATTCAAAAGCTCAAAACCTAGATATGAGCAACATGGATGAATCTCTAAAGACAAAAGAAAACAAACAAACCAAAAAGACCATTATATGAGGAAAAAAAAAAGCCAGACTCAGAAGAGTAAATATTGTATGAGTCTATTTATAAGAAGTTCATGAAGGGCAAAACTAATCTATGGTGACAAAAGAGTATTTTTAGAGTACAAGACGCACTCCTCCCCCCCCCAAAATCTGGGAGGAATAATGATTGTTAATGCTGCTGTTGAGTTCTGTTTACGTTTACATTGGTAAAATATTATGTTATTTATGTTATTAAATATTTTACATTTTTTGCTTCAGATTTTTTTTTTCCTACTTTCCTCCTCTAAAACTTAGGTGCATCTTATGGTCCGAAAAATACGGTACTTCTGGGAGGACGGAGGAGGAAACCACCAGGGGTGATAGAAACATTCTTGACTGGAAGTTGACACATGAGGATATACATATGTAAAAAGTCATCAAATAAACTATAAATATATGTATAATCAAATAAAGTCATCAAGATGTACATTTAAGATTTGTGCACTTTATCATTCACATATGATACACCTCCATGAAGTACTATAGAAATTGCATATAATGGATAACTTCAATGTGGTTAAATATATATATATGCAATGTATAAAAATAATATAAGGTACACCAAAATGTTAAAGGTGGTAATTCTGGGACTGTAAGTTATTTATAATTTCTTTTTAATTTTCTGCATTTTCCTCATCCTCTATAATGAGTTACTTTTATAAATGACCAGAAAAAAATAATAAACTCTAAAAAAACATTCTGCCACACTTTTATAAAAGAAAATTGTTATACTAGTAATATCGCAAAATTACGTAAGAAAGACTTTATGTGCAGAAAGACTTAGTAAAACCTTTCAACAAAGTTTTTTATAAATTACAAAAACTTTTATAGGAGAAAATTTAAAAGGCTTTTACTCCTGTTCCACAGTACTGAAAAGTACTTCTCACTGAAACGTTCTATAGCTGTGTTTTCTCTCAAAAAAAAGTATCTTTAAAAAATTATAAACACTAAGCCCTGGCTGGTGTAGCTCAGTGGATTGAGCGCGGGCCTGCGAACCAGAGTATCGCAATTCAATTCCGAGTCAGGGTACATGCCTGGGTTGCAGGCCAGTTCCCAGCAGGGGACGCATGAGAGGCAACCATACGTTGATATTTCTCTCCCTCTCTCTTTCCCTTCCCCTCTAAAGATAAATAAATAAAATCTTTAAAAAACATTATAAATACTCATGTTTGCAATGTATTCAGACAAATTAAGAAAAACACTAATCAAGCTAAGCACCTTCTTGGTGAATAAATGAGCACGTCAACTTGGCAGTCAGTACTAGACTGTGGAATGACCTTAAAATGTGGTCCTGCCTGCAACAAATACAGGGGTCTCATGACTCAATAAAGTTCTTGAAAACCAACAAATTTTTAAGTTATTATTTTAAATATTCTTTGTGAATCTGATTTATCTAAATTACATGCAAAATGCCCAAAGTCAATATTCTTTACAATGAAAATACTCTTTGAGTTCCAGAAATATTTACAATATGCAAAAAATAATAAGAACAAAACCAAAAACAACATACAAACCTCTGATTGTACATGCCCCGGAAGTTGTAATTAGCTCTATAATTTGGGAAAGGCTTTGGATCTAGTGGCCTGTAGATGGCAGGCTCTCCCCTCTTCATGGCAAGCCCATTCAGTTCCACAGTGGGAGTTATACTACCTGTTTAAGAAACATCAAAGGTACACTGTGAAATGTTTCCAGAATAAATCATGCAAGCTACATCTTATAGTACATATGTATATAATTACCATGGAAGAAGGTATAATTTTCTAAAGGAATGCATAAAAAAACTACACAAACAGAAAAATCATTTCTAATGAAATCTATTAGGAAATTTTGCAACATTTTCTGCACATTAATGACCAAGCATTCAACTTTAGAGTGATAATATTTCAAAACAAAGGAAACACAAGTTTTACAGGTTGCTTAATCTGAAATTATAAAAAAAGTATTGAACTTCATTACTTACTTACTTTACAGGAAGCTTACAATTATCTAATCATTAAAAACATCATCTATGAATATTTTTATTTATATTTTGGTAATCAAGCAACTAAAATTAGCAAGAAATACAGGGTCATCAGTAATTCTTGAATTTATCTAATGAAAATAAATTTCAAATATTTTCTATGACCAACAACAGGACAAAGTAATAAAAGTAATGCTTTCTGTAGATAATCTTTACAGATACACCCTGAAGTATTTATGGATAAAGTAATATGTATGAGATTAGTTTCAAAATAACTCAGAGGAGAAACATATGAGAAACAAGGCTGGCTATCACGTGTGGGTAACTGCTTCAGCTAGCAATGGCTACAGAGATATTTGCTCTCTTATTCGCTCTTCTTTGAATAATTCCATAATAAATAAACACAATATAAAATTTTTATGTTAAGTTATTAAGTAACCCAAAGAGGTTGTTTAATAAAATATATATACATACATTCTATATTAAAAATCGCAAAAATAAATCTAAAGCTTTCACAGAAAGTAAAATTTATTTTCAATGTAAATTCTATACCACTTAATTCGAATTCCACTGAATTCGCACCATGTATGTTGCACCATACATTTAATACTCTATCACATACAAAACTAGGTCCACTTCCTGCCACAGCAAATTAGGGGCTGACACAGCACCAGCAAAGGGATGAGCGCCTAACACAAATGCAGGACTTGCAGCAGGCCATGGACGATCCTCCAAGATTCAAGAACCTGCTCACTGGGCCTCATTTCTAAAGCATTTGTGTGAAACCACTGAAGAGTTTAAAGAAACAGGAACTAAAGCAACAATCAGAAGAGGAGAAAATATAGACAGTGAAAGACAATAGAACAGGCTGGAAAGAAAGAAATATGAATAAGAAAAACAGCAAAGTCAGAATAATAAATCAAATCAGTCCAAATTCCTAATTTAATCCTTACATCCAGAGAAGAGAATGTCAAGCATGAGGGAATTCTCTTTTCTTTCTGTCATTCAGTATTTGACCAAGAGATAAATAATATGCATAAACCTTAAGCATACCTCCCCATGAATTACTAAACATGTAAATACTCATGTGACTTCCACTAAGATCAAGATATGAGTATTTCCATCACCCAGAAAGTTCCTCACACCATTTTCCAGTCACAACCTACTCCCCACGTTACCCATTCTGACTTCTGTTATCACAGATTAGTTTTGTCTATTCTTCAAATCTGAGTATGTATCATTTTGTCTTGCTACATTTACTCAACATAATTATTTTATTGACTATATCAGTATTTCAAACTTTTTGCATCACTCAACAATCTGATGAATGGATATTCCAGTGAATTCTGCTGCTGATGGGACATTTGGGTTGTTTCCAGTTTGGGGCTACTAAGTAAAAAGCCACCTTAAACTTTGAAATAAGTGTTTAGTAGACACTCATTTCTCTCGGGGGTATATATCTAGCAGTAGAATTGCTAAGTCCTAGAATAGGTTTATATTTAACTTTATTATAAATTGCCTAAGAGTTTTCTAAAGCTTTTTTATTAACACCAAAAAGCAGTCTATGCCCTTAAAAGCACAATTTCCTTACTTCATGAAGATTTCAGTTTAATAGTTACCATGTAAATCAACTGTAAGATTTATGTCATTTTGAATTTTACTGTACTTTGCAATAAACATACAGACACAAATGACACAAAGTTCAGATCGGATCTTGGTGAAGGGGAGCAGAAGATAAACAGAAAGGCACAAACCATAGCGAGAAGTTCCAACCCTTCCAGAGCAAAGGGTCTCTAACCGTTTGTGAAGAACCAGACTGACATCTGCACATGTACGCAGTCCATTACTGTTTCCATAAGCAGTAATGTTTTCCCAGAAAACACTCAACGATAACTTCCAGCTCTGAGATACATCCACGTAATGCTCAACACCAATATGTTCAGCATGTGTGAACGGGACCCAGGTTACCTAAAGATAATGATTACATAGGAATCCTCACATAGTACATACACAGCTATAACAATACTGCAAACACAGGACAGGTTTTCAGTGGTTTTTAGACAAATTAAAGAAAATTTCTACATTTGCCTGTGACAAATATAAAGAGGCTAATTAATTATATACACAAAATGTCTATAACTACAATTGTGGAGTCTTAGTTATGTGACAGGTGAAATAAAATTGCCATGACTCATTTTCAAGGAGCAACATATTATTGACACTTGAGGACACAGCTTTGTAAGAAGTCAGAGACACATGAAAAGATGCTCAATATCACTAGCTATCGGAGAGATGCAAATTAAATCCACAATGAGATACCACTCTACACCAGTCAGAATGGCCATTATAAACAAAGCAACTAACAACAAGTGCTGGAGAGGTTGTGGAGAAAAGGGGACCCTAGTTCACTGTTGCTGGGATTGCAGACTGGTACAACCACTGTGGAAAATAGTATGGAATTTTCTAAGAAAACTAAAAATTGATCTGCTTTTTGACCCAGCAATTCCACTGCTAGGATTATATTCTAAGAACCCTGAAACACCAATCCAAAAGAAGTACCCCAGTGTTCATAGCAGCACAATTTACAATAGCAAGAGTTGGAAGCAACCTAGGTCCCCATCAGCAAATGAATGGATCAAAAAACTATGGTACAGCCCTGGCTGATGTAGTTCAGTGGATCGAGTGCCAGCCTGCGAAACACTCAATCGCGGTTCGATTCCCAGTCAGGGCACATGCCTGGGTTGCAGGCCAGTTCCCGGCAGGGGACTCATGAGAGGCAACCATACATTGATAGTTCTCTCCTTCTCTCCTCTTCCTTTCTAAAGATAAATAAATAAAAATCTTTTTAAAAAAACTATGGTACATTTATACAATGGAATTCTATGCAGCAGAAAGAAAGAAGGAGCTCCTACCCTTTGCAATAGCATGGATGGAACTGGAAAGCATGGTGAAAGACAAATACCATGTGATCTCACCTTTAAAAGGAAGCTAAACAACAAAACAAACAAGTAAGCAAAATATAACCAAAGACACTGAAATAGAGAACAGGCTGACAGAGTCGAGAGGGGAGAGGGGAGGGAATTTCAGGGGAAAAGGGGAAGGATTTACAGGAACTAGTTTAAAGGACACATGGACAACAACCAAGAGGGGTGGAAATGGGAGGGAGGTGGGGAGGGCTAGGGGGTGGGCTGGGATGGGAGTAAAAGACAGAAAACTGTACTTGAACAACAATTAAATAAATGTTTAAAAGACAATAATTTAAAATAAAAATATAAATTTTGGAAAAGAAAAAAATAAATAAAATATACAGTGAATTAAAATGTCTTCTTTTTTCTCCAAAAAAAAAGACGAAGTTAGAATAGTCCCTAGAAAATAGTAGTCACTCAAATACTTGTTGAAAGAATGAATTGATTTCCATCAATTTGGGGGAGGCTCTTGGAGAACGGGCTGGTGCTGAGACCAGGGCAAAGACAATATAAGACAAGCTAGGAACAGCCCTTGTGCCAGGAAGAAGTTCTCAAAGAATGATGAGGAAATAAAGGAAGACTACAGAAATTATTTGAAGGAGTCATATCACTGGTCATATCTGGGACAAGTTGAGAGTGAAAATAAATGATGATAGATTATAAGCCTCTAAGTAAAATAGGAACACAAGTGTTTATAGTAATAAATAAATGAGCAGATGAAAAACTGAGGGAAGAGAAAGTTTGTGGGTAAATGGCAACTAATAAATCTGAAAAGAATACTGGAATTTAAATATCACCCTTCTGGAAAGAAACAATACATTTCTGTTGTTTTAAATCACAAGAGATTTCCAGTCAAGATGGCAGCACAGGTAAACACAGTTCGCCTCCTCACACAATCACATCAAAATTACAACTAAACTATAGAAAAACCAATATTCAGAACAGTCAGAAATCAGGCTGAATGGAAGTTGTACAACTACAGAATTAAAGAAGCAACCACATCGTGACTGGTAGGAGAGGCAGAGATGCAGAATAAGCTGAAGGCCACACCTATGTATGGTGGATAAAAAACAGGAGGGATGTCTCAGGAGCAAAGGGTCTGAGCCCCACACAAGGCCCCCCACCCCAATGTTCAAGACCCAGGAAGATAAGTCTCTACAAATCCTGGATGTAAAAACCAAGGGCATTTGAGGCTATGAAAAACAGAAACTGCTGGAATCCCAGGCAGTTTCTCTTAAAGGGTCCGCACACAGACCTATGCAAACTCAACCCTCTGAGCTCCAGCACAGGGGAAGCAGACTAAAATGCACCAGAGACATACAGGGAGGAACTGAAGTGTCTGGCACTAGGGCAAGAGCTGGGGAGCAGCTTTTCCCAGACCGGAGTGCTGGCAGAGGCCATTGATCCTTTTCTAAGCCCTCCCCTCACACAGCCACAGAGCCAGCAGACGGGTGCTATAGCTGAGACTCCACCAATCTGAATGACACTTTTTGCCCAACCCTAGCGATTCCCTGAGGTCCTGCCACACACAACATTCAAGCCCAGCCAAGCTGTTTCAAGTGGTTTTTCTGTATGAATGACTTGTCTTGACTCATATTTCAGATTTGCCTAAATTATCTCAAACAAGCCATACCTGGCTCCAGTGAACTCATTAAATAGCCCCGGGCCTGGTACTAGCAGCAGCGAGCCTTAGTTCACAGCTTGGCCTCATCTGGGCACCTCCAAACCAACACAAGGAGCAGCCATCGACAGATCACTTTGTAGCTTACACAGTGTGACCCCAAACAGAACACAGGCATTTGATGACCTTGGATGTGCCAAGAGCAATCAAGGCTCAACTACAACAGAAACATGTACACAGCCCACACAGTGGATGCACCTCAATTACCCAGCTTCGGGAATAGGGGAAGATGTACCACTACATTAGGCCACTCTACCAAGCCCAGGAGACAAAGCAGCTCTACCTAATACACAGAAACTAACACAGGGAAGCTGCCAAATAAAGAGACAAAAAAACATGGCCAAAATGAAAAAAACAAAACTCTGGAAAAGGAACTAAATATAAGGAGATAGCAATCTACTAGATGCAGAATTCAAAACACTGGCTATAAGGATGCTCAGTGAACTTAGTGAGAACTTCAAGAGTATAAAAAAGGGAATGGAAACCATAAAGAAGAACCAGTCAGAACTGAAGAATACAGTAACTGAAATAAAGAACAACTTACAGGAAATCAACAGTTAATTGAAGCTGAGAATGAAATCAGAGATTTGGGATACAAGGAAGCAAAAAAAACACCCAATCACAATAGCAAAAAGAGAACTTCATGCCAAGATGGAGGTGTAAGTAAATACACTTGCCTCTTCACATAACCAAAAGAAGGACAACAAATTTAAAAACAAAAAATAACCAGAACTGACAGAAAATCAAACTGTATGGAAATCTAACAACCAAGGAATTAAGGGAGAAACAGTCATTCAGACCACTAGGAGAGATGGAGACAGGCAGCTGGGTTAGAGGGGACTGGTGGCAAGGCAGCAGCTGGAGGACCAGGGAGGGCAAGGTGGCAGCTGGTGGAGCGATAGGTCCCACATTTGCATGTGAATAAAGCAGGTGGAACAACTGGGGAGCAAGACAGACCATGCAACCCAGGGTTCCAGTGTGGGGATATAAAACCTCAAAATATCTGGCTGTGGGGATTTCAGCAGTGAGAGAAACTCCCAGCTTCATGGGAGAGTTCATCTAAGAGACCCACAGGGTCTAGAATGTACTCAAACCTACCTACCTAGGAATCAGAATCAGAAGGGCCCAATTTGCTTATGGGAACTAGGGGAAGTGTCTGAAGGCCAGCTGAGAGCCAAGCAGACAGCACTGTTCCCTCTCAGACCCCTCCCCCAAATACAGCACCACAATGCAGCAACGTGGGTTGCCCCACTGGGACAAATGCCTAAGGCTCCATCCCTTACAATGTAACAGGTGTGTGGAGACAAAAAATGTGGCTCAAATAAAAGAACAGATCAAAGATGCAAAAATACAACTAAGTGATGAAGAAACAACCAACCCATCAGATGCAGAGTTCAAAACACTGGTAATCAGGATGCTCACAGAAATGGTTGAGTATTGTCCTAAAGTAGAGGAAAAAATGAAAGCTATGAAAAATGAAATAAAGCAAAATATACAGGAAAACAACAGTGAAGGGAAGGAAACTAGGACTCAAATCAATGATTTTAAGCAAAAGGAAGAAATAAACATTCAGCTGGAACAGAATAAAAAAACAAGAATTCAAAAAAATGAGGATAGTCCTAGGAACCTCCAGGACATCTTTAAATGTTCCAATATCTGAGTCACAGGGGTGCCAGAAGGAGAAGAGGAAGACCAAGAAACTGAAAAGTTATTTAAAAAAATAATGAAGGAGAACTTCCTCAATCTGGCAAAGGAAATAGACTTCCAGGAAGTCCAGGAAGCTCAGAGAGTGCCAAAAAAGCAGGACCCAAAGAAGCACACACCAAGGCACATCATAATTACATTACAAAATGACAGATAAGGAGAGAATCTTAAAAGCAGCAACAGGGAAGGAGGCAGTTAACCTATGAAGGCTATTAGCTGATTTGTCAAAAGAAACCTTACAAGCAAGAAGGGGCTGAAGAGAAGTATTTGAAGTCATGAAAGGCAAGGACCTACATCCAAGATTACTCTATCCAACAAAGCTATCATTTAAAATTGCAGGACAGATAAAGTGCTTCCTAGGTAACACAAAGTTAAAGGAATTCATTACCACCAAGCCCTTATTATATGAAATGTTAAAGGGACTTATGATAAAAAATATGGACAGTAAAATGACAACAAAGTCACAACTATCAACAACTGAACCTAAAAAACAAACAAACGAACAAACTCAGCAAACAGCTAGCACGGGAATAGAATCACAGAAATGGAGGTCACATGGAGGGTTATCAGTGGAGAGGGGGAAGAAAGGGGAAAAGGTACATGGAATAAGAAGCATAAATGGTCGGTACAAAACAGACAAGGGGAGGTTAAGAACAGCATAGCAAGTGGAGAAGCCATACATACATATATGTATGACCCATGGACATGAACTAAGGTGGGGGAGTGCAGGTGGGGCAGGTGCAGGGCTGAGGGGAAAAATGCCACAACTGCAATAGCATAATCAATAAAATAGCATAATCAATAATATCAGCAAAATCAATATATTAAGGAAATAGACATACAAGTCAAGAAACACAGAGAGTCCCAAACAAAATGAATCCGAAGAAACCCAACCCAAGATACATCATTATTAAAATGCCAAAAGTTAAAGACAAAAAGAGAATCTTAAAAGCAGCAAGATAAAAGCACTTAGTTACCTACGAGGGAGCCCCCATAAGACTGTCAGCTGATTTCTCAAAAGAAACTTTGCAGGCTAGAAGGAATTGGCAATAAATATTCCAAGTCATGAAAAACAATTGCCTACAACCAAAATTACTCTACCCAGCAAAGCTAGCATTTAGAATCGAAGACAGATAAAAAGATTCCCAGACAAAAAAAGGTAAAGGAATTCATCACCACCAAACCGAACCAGTATAATATGAAATGTTAAACGATCTTCTTTAAGAAGAAGATCAGAAATATGAACAACAAAAACATATCATCAACAATTGAATCTAAAAAACAAAGTAAACAAACAAGCAAAACAGAAACAGGATCATAGATACAGAGAACATTTTGATGATTGCCAGATGGAACACGGGTCATGCAGTGGACAAAAAAGGTGAAAGGATTAAGAAGTACAAATAGGTAGTTACAAATTAGCTATGGGGATGTAAAGTACAGCATAGGAAATAGAGTGGCCAAAGAACACATATGCATGATCCACGCACATGGACAACATCGTGGGGATTGCCTGAGGAATTGTAGCGGGGGTAAAGGGGGGAAAAGAGGAATTGGGACAAAAGTAATACCATAAATTGAAAAATAAAATAAGTCACAAAACAAAAGTCCTCTTCAGCACTCTTCAGAGAAATAATTGACTCAGACAAGAATTACCAATGGGGTAAGAATCCTAGTGGGTGAAAGTAATCTTGATGAGGAACATAACAGCCTCAAGGTATCATCTCAGAAAATACATATTCCTTACTATTTAATAATAAAGCAAACTTAATAGTGAACTTCACAACAGCAAAGGCTGGCAGACATACTCTTTGCCAAGTAGCAAAAGTCATCACTAATAAGACAAATCAGTATCAAGTGTCTCCTGACATTAAATACTCAGGCAAGCCCAGGTCACTTCTCTGATATTCATGCTAAAAATGCATTAAGTCGTGAGGAAACACCAGACAAACCCAACTGTTGGGCATTCTGTATACAAACAGTGTGGCCTGTATTCTTCAAAACTGCCATGATCATAAAAGACAAAGACTGAGCAACTATTTCAGACTGAAGAGCAGATGAAAAGAAATGTTAAGTATATGATCCAGAGTATAGCCTGGATCTACAGAGGACATCACTAGACAATCAATGAAATCTGAATGGAGTCTTGGACTACATGGTAGTACTGTTACCTTCCTGAAAGGGGAGTGTCCAAAGTGTACTCAGGAAATGTCCTTTACCCTGAACTACTACAGGGTAAAGGACATATGTCCACAATTTATTCTTAAATGGCTCAGAAATGATAAAATTGGGGAATCTGGGTGAAAGGTACATGGGAGCTCTATATATTCTTTCTACAAATTCTATTTAAATCTGCATTTACCTCCTACACACAAAAATAGTTTAAAAAATAAAAGGAGAGTGACAGTAAAACAGTTCTGTGAGATATTCATACCAAACAGAATAGCCATGTTGTAAGTGAATTTAGCTTCTCTCTGGGATATAATTACTATTTAAAACCCTCTGCTCTCTGTGAAGTCCGAACTCCCCTCTTCTGCAGTGGTGGATCAGACTGTCTTTTCAATAAATTGGAATGAATTTACTGAATGTCTCTATATTAAAAGGAAAAATCTTGAACCTCACATCATACATAAATCTTAATTCCTGATAGACTTAGATCTAAATTTAAAAGATAAAATAATAGAGATTCTAAAAGTATTATGAGGTCATCTTCGTAGCTTGATGGAAGACAAAGATGTCTTAGTATACACAAAAGCACTACCATAAGGAAAAAGACAAATCCGACTTCATTAAAAATAAAGAATTTCTGTTCACCAAAATGCACCATTAGGAATACAGAAAGATACTTGCAATACACGTAGCTGACAAATGACACGAATCCAGAATATGTAAAAATGCTACAAGTAAAAAAAAATAGAAAAACTTAAAAAACAGACAATGAAGTTTTTAGTGGGAAAAATATTTCAACCAGCACTCTACAACAGAGGAGAGCCAACAGGCACATGAAAATGCTACATTCGATATTAAGAAATGCAAATTAAAACAATGAACACAACTACGTCTTCCTCCCATGAGAACTGCTAAAAATTTTGAAGACACTATATGTTGGCAACGAAGAAAAAATGATGTTTGACATGATGTATGTATTATTATGTACGTGACTTTTTAAAATAGGAACTTGGAAAGGGGCAAACGTTCATTTGCTAATTCGTTCAGGAGACACCGATTCACTAAATCAGGGAGGGGCCCCGGCTGGAGGTCAACATCTACTCACAGTCTTGATCCCACTCCTGATCAGCAAGGAAGTTTTGACTGGCTCTGTTTCTAACCTTGGCTGTTTCACCCCCAGTCAGGCTACCTGGTGACCACCACTATATGGATCTCAATCGGTACTGGGCTCAAGCAATGCTCCTGCCTCAGCCTCCTGAGGTGCTGGGACAACCAGCACACATCACCTGTAGGTATTATGTATATTTTTAGTCATCCTGGCCCTTTTATTGTTTATTAAAAAATAAAAAATACTTAAATGTAATGGTGAACATATACGGCAAAACAGTGATAAAATTTAATGTTGAATTAAGCAATGAGCTGAATGTTTGGGTCTCCATAATGGATAACCTGAAACTGCTAAAAATGGATACATTCAATTAACCACAACTGGCTTATAGGTGAAAGAATGTTCAAAGTTGTTCCTGTCAAACTTCCAGGAAAGTTCTCTCCTCAAAAACATATTTTAACTGCTACTGCAATTTACTATTCAATCTAGCTAAAACTGTGTTGGTCTCTTTATTGCGTCTAATTGATGCCTAAATAGCTTTTTTATTTTCACCCAACAGATGGAGAAAAAGAAACTTGTAATGCAAGGACAGCGTCTAAGACACTTTTCTTCTGTGACATTCACTGACTTCTGGCCTTAATTTGTCTTCTGATTTAAGCATGAACACATGTATAACCTATGACCCAATAATTCCAATTCTAGGTATATCCCCAAAAGAAATGCATACAGAAAACAATGATCACAACAGTATTATTTCTAATTAGTGGCCCCAAACTGGAAAGAGCTCAACTGTCCACCAACAGTATAATGACTAAGTTATGTTCATGCAACAGAATATTACAGAGCAATGAAATAGTAACCATACTGTTAAACAACACAGATGAATTTCACAAATATAACACTGAGAAAACCAAGCTACTTAATGTATGGTTCCAACAAACAGGCACAACAAACTAAGATATCAGAAAGCAGAAGGGCATTCCCTTTGGAGTTGTGTGTAATCATAACAGCATGATAGAGGCTGCTGAGGTTCTGGTAAAGCCTGTGGAACTGGTAATCAAACAGCAAAAATCCATCAAGGCTCTACAACTGGAATGTGTGCACTTGCCAGTACATACTGTATTTTAAAAGTGCACCCCCCAAATCTACTCATTTTCTCAGCTCACTGCAACTTTCAACAGCTGAAACTCCTCTCCACTGGCCCTCCAGACTCAGTCCTATTTCCTTCCTCTGGCTCCTTGCTGGTGTGCCTCCTGCAATAACCCTCCGAGGTGGACCTGACCCAGACCTCAGCACACACTGCTCTTCCTTCACTCACACCATCCCCTCTGCAGAGCGCTGCACTTGCATGGTTTCAACCACTGGATCAGAAGCACCTGCCCTGCTCCATTCCAGCTGCCACTCCCAACATCCCTGCAGAGCAAAGGCAGGGTACTCAGTGCACAGGAGTTTCTTTCCTTCTTTCTTCATCCATAAACCATGGCAGTGGTTTCCTAACTGATCATGTTTCCATTCACATGTCAAACTGAACTTCCTAAAGTGCTTTTTTAAACATATCACCCACCAGCTCATAGATATTAATCCACCAAACTACAGTAAGTCCTCACTTAACACTGTCAATAGGTTCTGTGTCTTTAATCTAAACATTGTACAAGAAAACCAATTTACCCATAGACTAAGTGATATAAACAAGACTTAAGTTCCTTATAGCACCTAATGAAACAATGTTATTCGAACACCTGCTGTATAGATAAAACTTAATCCCCTAGGACTGGCATTCGAGTCCATCAGAATCACTTCCTAAATACATCTTCAGTCTTATCTCTTAAAAATCACTTACCTGCTCTAACTAAAAACCATCTACAAAACTTTTTAAACCAAACCCACTATCTGGATTCCAACTTCAATTCTTTTCCTCAGAGCACTCCCTCTCCTCACAGTAGAGTATTCTTTCCTCTCCTCCACACCAGTCAAGGCTCATTATCTCACCTCTACTACCTCAGTCCATGTTCATTGTTACTTACAATACTAATGGCTATTATTATTCACGTGGTACTTAATCTTTACCACTGAGTTATGTGTTTTACGTATATAACTAAAATCTTTTATTTTATACTTCTTAGATATATAAAAGTTCTTAATAAACAGAGGTAGTAGTGGGGTACTAATAATCAACCAGTAATCTGAAGAGATTTTTGAAAATTAAGTAAGTAGGTAGCCTCTTACCAACTTTGAACTGAATAGAACAAGGTTTTTTTCTTTATGATAATAACGTTTTGGCTTATTTAATCTTACTTTAAAACACTGGAATCAGTTGAACAGAAGTAATAGGAAAGTCACAGAGTTCTGGAAAGAGCAGTTCTCACAAGAGGAGGCTGTGATCACCTAGCAGGTGCCTCATGAGAAAGAAGTGTTCAACTTGATTACATGCATAGTATGTGAACTATAATTAGGTTAGAGTCACTGTTAGCAGGTAAAATGTCTTTTTGTACTCCATCACAAAAATCTCTAAAGCAATATTTGTCAGAAAGTAACTGCTTGAATTAATAAGTACATAGATACTTATTGTACTTACTGAACAAGTACATAGATAAAGGGCTGGTACTAAGCTTTTGAAACTTTATTAATGTGATACTGTCGATTCACACACTATGTCCAACACACGTTTGCTTCTCTCCAATAAACCACTGGATATATAGTGTGGTTGGTATTATAAACAATCAGAACAACTTTTAAAAATTATTATTAGGAGCTTAAAATTAGAACATTCATTTACTTAGCATTATATTAGTCACAGGGTGGGTTTTTTTTTAATTTGTGGGCTTCTTATTAAATTTCATTAGTATTGTTAATTAGTATTGTTAATGAATATCAGTCATTTCTACACCAATGAAAAGAATAAGAAGATGCTTAGGCTACTTTTATAATTTTTATTAAACTAAAGAAAGAATAAAGACTTTATTCAATTTTATATTATATATTTAAAAAAAGAAATTGATCATTTCTACCTTTACTTTAGAAAAAACTCAACCTTATTTTCTGTTCCTTGTATCCAAATTTCCCTTCACCAAGATTTAAAAAGCTAGTAATGCACCATTAAAGTACCCACTGAAGCAAATTTTTAAAATAATTACAATTACCATCTTCATTTCCTCACCTTAGTTATGATGCACCTGTCTTTTTCATATGTACTATTAATACAGCTATTGACTACATAACCGGCCTGCTAGAATGAACAATACAGAGACCAGCCCACACAGAAGATACAACACAACACAACAGAAGCGAACAAGTTTGGCCATACCTGGGTTATTATTAACATTACTTTTGGGTGGTTTCTGAACTGGTTTGGGAAGCGTAGATTCAGCCAAAGCTTTATTAGCAACAGCTTGTTGGGCCTTCTTGATGCTGCTGCCTTCCGATTCCCATGTCTGCTCACCAAGACTCAGTTGCACTGAGAACATCTTAGAAAAACATAAAGAGAAAGAAAAAAATTAAAATTCTTCAGGAAATCAAATGTGCTGTCTGAAAGACAAATTAATACAAATTGATACACCATAGAATCAACATTTTAGAGCTAGAGATGACCTTACAGATCATTTGCAACAAAATCTTATTCTACCTCACAGAAGAATTTTAAAAGATTGCGCCAAAGTCTGTTCTGTCCTATCCAAATGCTTAAAAACATGTATGTACATTTTGGGTAGAGTAAGTCAAGAAGAAATCACTTCCCTAAATAGAATTAAATTGTTAACACCACTCAAATAGTCCTCAAAAAAGTGGAACCAGTACGAAGAATTAAGAGAAACTGTAAGAGAATCCAAAAGGCCCTGTCTCTGTAGCACTTTATAAAATCAAATTCCTTGAAATTCATACTTAGAATGATCAAGCCAATGAGTCAGAAAATCCTATCAAATATTATGTCACCAAGACACTCTGAATGCTCCACAACATGTTTAACCAGTCACCAAAATCTGTCCATTTCATCCTCATAAGTATTTCTCAAACCTCTCTCTTCTGTCTGCCAGTGACACTGCATTGGAGTCAATCTTTCATCACCTTTAGCTCAGACATAATAATCTCCCAACTGATTGCTGCTTAACTATCTTCCTAAAACTCAATCCAATTGCATCACCCAAACCAAGAGCAAGTTATAGACCTTCAACTGTTCCCGTCTAGCTTGGCATAAAGGTTCCACCTGTCAGTCTTCACTTCACACCCACCTCCCCACTGGCACAGCCTAACCTTCCATTCAGATATTTCCTTATGAGCCCCAGACCTACTGTTCACCTTGAAAATTTAGAATCGAGTTACAGGATACACATAAAACCCACTATTTTACTCCACATATAGCTTAGTACTGTCTAAGAACGCAAAGTATTAAATACCGCCCAAAATACATATTAATTATAAAGAAATAAATGGTTCTTTGCAGGAAGGAGATCAGGGAAAAAAATACCTTAACCAAGTTAAAGCATCAATAATCACACAAACTAATATCATGAACCTCCTGATATGTCCCAGTGAGAAGCTGTAAAATTCCTGACCAAAAGAATTTAATCTGTATTTAAACACAGGGAAACAATCACACAGAACTAGATGATGGTATGTTCTATAAAACAAGTAGGCTAAACACTTCAATAATGACTATGTCATGAGAAGAAAAAACAAAAGAATAATAGCTATTATGGATGAAAAGATGTTAAAGAAACATGAAGCCATACGATAAAATCCAATGTATGAACCCTAATTGGATGTGTACTGGGGAGAGAAAATAGTAGAAAAGGCATTTACAGAACAGCTTAGGAGTTTGACTGAGGACCACATACAGGGTCTGGCAAAAGTAGGTTTGCAGTTGTAAGGACATGAAACAGTTTATTCTTGTATTATTATTTATTAATTATTGTATTATTTCCTATATGAACAACTGTAAACCTACTTTTGCCCCACTATGTATTAAATTAACAAGTTCAAAGTCAAATTTCTTGAGTGATGATACAGTACTGTGGTTATAGAGAAGAATGTTTTGGGTTTTACAAGATAAATAAGAAAGAATAAATAAGAAATGCCATGAAAAAGTTTATTTTCAAGTTGTTCAAGAAAAAAATCATATGACTATGTACAAGAAGCAAGAAATAAAGTAAATGTACTAAAAAGTTAAGGATTAGTAATCTGCAAGATAGGAGTACCCACTGTACTACTCTTTCCATTTTTCGTGTAGGTTTTCTGTTACTCAAAATACAGAGTTGGAAAATATTTACAATCACTTGAAATTCAAAGTATGTGCATATCTGTGAAAAGTGATTAATTTTTCTTTTATTCTGATTCAGTTTAAAATATATACCTAAAACATATCTTAAAGACAATTGCCTAATTTTAAAACATTTTATCAATGATAAGCTCGTTTTTTAAAACTATAGTATTTAACAAAGAACTCTGCCACAAAGGTCAACTTCTCCATTCTCCTCCTAATCTCTAATCAGTTCACAACCCACAATGTTGCATCCATTATTCTTCCATTAGTCAGGTTCAAAACCTCAGTAACTTCTTTGTTTACCGTTACCTTCCCAAGACTTATTTAACAACATTTCAAAACTTCCTTGCAGTCTCCACTGTCACCACCAAGTCTCAGGCCCCTGCAAATCTGGACTCAGAGTACTTCATTTACTCCCTGCCTCCTATCTTCCATATGTCACCATTTTCCAAGTCTCACAGGCTCCACACCTTTGAGGAGATACCTTGTCTCCTCTGTTTCTCTGTCCATTTAGTTCTACATCCAATAATCAAACTACTGACTCAACTTCAAAAATGTTTTTTCAGATCTTGACTCCTTTCTTTATACTCCTTGCCAATGTCTTAGTGAAGAATATCAATATCTTTTTCCCTAAACAACTGAAAGACCATCCTAACACCATTCTCTTAACATAGTACTTTCCCATTCAAACTCTCCTTCTTACCACCATCAACATGAACATTCTATAAACTACAAATGTTTCCTAGTCAATCATCTGCTTTTCTGAAACCTCTATTAAGAATCCCACTGCCCCGTATTTCTAAAACTAATACAATATTACGCATCAATTATATCTCAATGAAACTGAAAGGGGGAAAAGAATCTAATTACAATAAAAAATTAATAATTTCAGTAGGAATCCTGAAACACACTGCATTTAAGTCATAGCACCACCATTTACTAGATGCAACATTAGGGAAGTAATTTATTCTTTCTCTGCTTTCTTACTTTAGTGATATGGGGCTAATAAAAATACAAAGGATGATTGTGAAAATTAAAACTAATGTAAATGATGTAAATAACTCCATTTAAAAGGTACAGATCACAGATGGCAAACACAAGGCCCGTGGGCACAATCCGGCCCTCCACCTTGTTTTATCCCACCCAGCACCTTGTTTCTACCAAGTGGCAGCACCAAGGTCCTTACCCCTACTTAAGGAGTAGTTACATTCATATAGTCCTAAAATTATATCCAGCCCTTTGAAGGTAACTGTGAGACTGATGTGGACCCTGGTGAAAATGACTTTGACACCCCTGCTAGTCAAACTGGATTAAAAAAAGCAAAATTCAACTCTGCTACCTATAAGTAATGGACTTCAAATATGAAGACACATATATATTAAAAGGAATGGGATTGAAAAAAGATACCCTAACATAAATTCATGAAAAATCAGAACAGCTACATTAATATCAAAGTAAATTTCAGAGCAATGACTGTTACCAATGATAACAAAGGTAATTTCATAAGAATAAAGGAGCCTACTAATCAAGATGTAATATTAAATATTTAGGCAACTAATAACACAGCTTCAAAATCTGTGAAGCAAAGCTCTTTCCTTTTGCATCATCATAGAAGCACAAGGGGCCAAAATGAAGTTCAATAACTTTGTGACTTCTGACCAGAGCAAGGACTGTGAAAGGCTTTTCGGTGTACCTTCCCACATTTCCAAAGAGCTGAAGCAGAAATGGTCAATCCATGCCCATCTGAATGGATGATGAAATTCAGGCTGTGCAAGGACACTACAAAGGGCAGCAAACTGACAAAGTAGCCCAGGTCTGCAGGAAGAAATACGTCATTTACACTTGAAGGAGTGCATTTGTTTCTGCGGGCATTCACTGTAGCAGGGTGTTTATCACTAGACTAAATAAAGCTGGACAAGGACCACAAAATGATCTCGCCAAGTAGAAAACGAAAAGGGCAAACACAAGGAAGAAACAATTGAGAACATGCAGAAATAAAATAATCTTATATATGGCGTTCATTATAAACTGGTAAAATGAAAAAAAATATCTATGAAGAAAAAACTAATAGAACTTTGAAGAGAAAACCCACAAGTAGAGTCAGAGATTCAAGGCCCACTCTCGATAACTGACCTAACAACTACCAAGCAGACAGAATGTAGTACACTTGAATGTGTAGAATGTAGTACACTTGAATGATACCTAGTGAACATAACCCAAACGAGTTTCAAAACACTACACAAAAAGAACAGAATATACATAAGTTCTTAATTTCCCATAAAACATTTACCAATTCCTTGCCTATACAAGAAAAGAAGCAAGATAACAAGACATCAAGATAGCAAAATAGTTCATTTCAGCTTTGATCTTAAGAAACTGGGAAAAAAGAGCAAATTAAATCTGAAGTAAACCAAAAATAAATTATTAAAGATAAAAGCAAAGCTTAAAGCAAAAAACAGGAAAACAATAGAGAAAAAAATTAATAAAACCAAAAGCTGCTTGTTATTTTTATTGCAAAGATCAATGATATTGGCAAACCTCTAGCCAGAATAATCATGAAAAGAAAAAGAAGACACAAATTACCAATATCAGGAGTAAGAGACATGACATCGCAACAGATTCTTATAGTATTGAAAAGATAACAAGGTAATATTTCCTAACAACTTTATGACAATAAGTTCAACAACCTAAGTTCCTTGAAAGACAAATCACTAAAGCTCATTCAAGAAGAAATATTGTAGATAACCCCAATAGTACTATAACAGTCAAAGAAAATAAATATGTTGTTAAAATTCCCTCCAGAAAGAAAACTCCAGGCCCAGAGGGTTTCAATGATAAATTCCACCTAATATCTAAGAAAGAAATAATACCACTTTAGACAAACTCCTCTAAAAATTAAACAAGGAACACTCCCCAACTTATTCTATGAAGCCAACATTACCTTGATACCAAAAACTAGAGTATGATACTACTAAAAAAAACAAAACAGATATCTCTCATACAGATAAACATAGAAATCTTTAACAAAATATTAACAAATGGAATCCCTCAACATAGAAATGAGATAACATTTTAACCAAGTGCTTTATTCTATGAACATGAGGGTTGTTTCTACATTTGAGAATTGATGTTATTCGCAATGTCAAAAGATTAAAAACAGAAATCCATATGACCATCTCAATCAATGTAGAGC
The DNA here is from genome assembly GCF_014824575.4 of Sturnira hondurensis. Lineage (NCBI taxonomy): Eukaryota > Metazoa > Chordata > Mammalia > Chiroptera > Phyllostomidae > Sturnira > Sturnira hondurensis. The sequence continues at coordinate 422,013 of NW_028098037.1, forward strand.
CATATGACAAAAGTCAACACCTATTCAGGTTAAAAAGTCTCAGAAAATAATAAATATAAAATAATTTCCTCTATCTGTTAACAGGCATCTAAAAAACCCTACAACTAACATCAAAATTAATGGGAGGAAATTTAAATGATTGCCCATAAGATCAGGAACAAGCCAGAGATATCGGCTCTCATAACTTTAACACTGCACTTTGTACATTCTAGCCAATGTAATTAGGGAAGAATATTTTTAAATAAAAAACAATGAGATTGAAAAGATTTAAAATTGCCTTTAGTCACAACTGGCATGTGGAAAAACCAACAGAATATTTTTTTAAAAGCTACTAGAACTCATATGTCAGTTTAACATGATTACAAGATACTACATCAATATATTAAAACCAGTATATTGCCCTAGTTGGTGTGGCTCAGTGGATTGAGTGCTGACCTGCAAATCAAAGGGTCGCCAGTTCAATTCCTAGTCAGAGCACATGGCTGGGTTGTGGGCCAGGTCCCCAGCAGGGGGCAATTGAGAGGCAACCACACATTGATGTTTCTCTTCCTGTTTATCCTTATCCTCCCTTCCCCTCTCTCTAAAAATAAATAAATAAATCTTTTTTTTAAGTCTGTATTTTTGGACATCTGACCAAGATGGAGGTGTAGGTGGAAACACTGTGCCTCCTCACACAACCAAATTTAAGGACAACCAAGATTTAGAAACAAAAACACAACCAAAACAGACAGAAAATTGAACTGTGCAGAAGTCGGATAACAAACCCTTCATCTAGACTGGCAAGGGTTGGAGTCATTGGCCCACGGAGAGGGGTCTAGGCTGGAAAAAGTGGTGGCTGGCGACCTGGGAGTGCAGGCGGCGAAGGGCTAGCACACCCCAGGCACAGGAGGAAATGAGCAGAGCACACAAGGGAGCTGGCTGACTGTGGACACACATTTGTGCACAGATAAACCAAACCAAAAAAACGGGCAGTGAGACAGACCACGCAACCCAGGGCTCCAGCAACAGGAAATAAAGCCCAAAAGCACCGGCTGAAAAACTTTCAGGGGTTGAGGTGCCGAGAGGGACTCCCAGCCTCACAGGAGAGTTCCTTGCAGAGACCCACAGGGTCTTAGAACATACACAAGCCCACCCACTTGGGAACCAGAACCAGAAGGGCCCAGTTTGCTTGTGGGAAGTGGCAGAGGGGACTAAAATCCGAGAGAGAGCAGAACAAGCGCCAATGCTCCCTCTCTGACCCCACCCCCACATACAGTGTCACAACCCAGCCACTGGGTTGCCCCACCCTGGTGACCACCTAAGGTTCCGACCCTCACAGACATATGACAAGGCTCGACCAGACCAAAAAATTATGGCTCAAGCAGAAGAACAGCTCAAAGTCCAAGAGCCAATACTTCTAAGGGACCAAGAGATAGCCAACCTATCAGATACACAGTTCAAAACACTGGTAATCAGGATGCTCACAGAACTGGTTAACTTTAGTCTCAAATTAGATGAACAAGTGAAGGCTGCACTAAATGAAATGAAGGAAAATGCACAGGGAACTGATAGTGATGGAAAGAAAACTGGGACTCAAATCAATGGAGTGGACCAGGAGGCAGAAAAAAACAACCAAACAGAAAAGAATGAAGAAGCAAGAATTCAAAAAAATGAGGAGAGGCTTAGGAAACTCCAGGACAACTTTAAACGTTCCAATATCCAAATTATAGGGGTACCAGAAGGAGAAGAGGACGAGCAACAAGTGGAAAACATATTTGAACAAATAATAAAGGAGAACTTCCCCAGTCTGGCAAAGGAAATAGACTTCCAGAAAACCCAGGAAGCTCAGAGAGTCCCAAAGAAGGTGGATCCAAGGAGGAACACACCAAGGCACATCATAATTACATTAGCCAAGATGAAAATGAAGGAGAGAATTCTAGAAGCAGCAAAAGAAAAGGAGAGATTTACCTACAAAGGAGTTCCCATCACACTGTCAGCGGATTTCTCAAAAGAGACCTTACAGGCAAGAAGGGGCTGGAAAGAAGTATTCCAAGTCATGAAATGCAAGGACCTACATCCAAGATTGCTCTATCCAGCAAAGCTTTAATTTAGAGTGGAAGGGCAGATGAAGTGCTTCTCAGATAAGATCAAATTCAAGGAGTTCATCATCACCAAGCCCTTATTATATGAAATGCTAAAGGGACATTATCTAGGAAAAGGGAGATAAAAAATATAAACAGTAAAAAGACAGCAAACTCACAGTTATTAATAACCACACCTAAAACAAAAGCAAAGTAAGTGGACAATTAGATCAGGAGGGGAGCCAAAGAAATGGAGATCACATGGAGGGTTAGCAACAGGGGAGTGGGAGGAGGAGAATGGGGGAGAAGGTACAGAGAATAAGTAGCAGTGATGGTAGATAGAAAATAGACAGGGGGAGGGCAAGAGTAGCATGGGAAATGTAGAAGCTAAAGAACTTATGACACATGGACATGAACTAAAGAGGGGGAATGTGGGTGGGAGGAGGTGTACAGAGTGGAGGGGAATGAAGGGTGGGAATGGGACAACAGTAATGAAATAATCAATAAAATATATTTTTTAAAGTCTGTATTTTTACAGACCAGAATGATTAATAGAAACAAACAGAAACTAAAATATAAAAACACTACCACTTAAAATAGCACCAAAAATATGAAACATTTAGGATAAACTAAAAGAAATTAAATACCTGTTCAATGAAAACTTCAAAATACTATTGATAGAAATTAAAGAGTAAATAAATGAGTACACTTTGCTGGAGGGTTGGAAGAGTCCATTTTCTAACATGTTAATTTTCACCAAATTGAGCTATAAATTCACATCAATTCTATTCAAACTAGCAGTAGGGTATTGTACAGAATGGACAAGCTCACTTGAAAATTCATATGAATATGCAAAAGATGGAAAACAACCAAAGCAATTCTGAAAATGGACAAAATTAGAGAGCTACTACTATGAGATATCAGGAGTTATAAAGCTACAATAATCAAAACAGCATAGCATTTGCATAAAGACAGAAAAATAGATCAACAGAACAGAGTCCATAAATAAACAAACACATATTCAGACAGCTGATTTTTGACAAAAGGGCAAAGGAAATGCAGTGGAAAAAGAATCATCTCTTCAACAACTGGAGGTATGTAGAGTTCCGGTCAAGATGGAGGCGTAGATAGAAACCCTTAAATTCCTTGCACAACCAAAAGGAGGATAACAACCAATCTAAAATCAATAAACAATCAGAAGTGCCAGAAAATGAAACTGCATGGAACTCTGACAAGCAAGGAATTAAATAAACAGTCAACTAGACCAACCAGACTGGTAAGGTGGGCAGAAAGAGAGAACCTGCAGTGAGGTGGCGGACCACGTTGAGGTGGCGGACCACGTTGAGGTGGCAAGCTTCACAAGGCGAGCCTGGCTGAACGGGAAACTGAGACTCAGAGCTGACTGAGATTCAGAGCTGCCTGTGGACTACAGCCAGGGTTGCCGCAGTGGGAGAAACTCCCAGTCTCACACAGGGGTTTGTTGGAAAGTGGGCTAGAGACTAGCAGGCAAGCCACACTGTTCCCTCTCTGACCCCTACCCCAAAGACAACACTGCAATGCAGCAAAAAGGGTTGCCCTGCCTCGTGAACCCCCTTACAACTTAACAGGTGCACCAAGACAAAGAAATACGGCCCAAATGAAAGAACAGAGCAAAACTCCAGAAAGAGAGCTAAGCAATGAGAAGATAGCCAACCTATCTGATGGAGAGTTCAAAGCCCTTATAATCAAAATGCTCACAGAACTGAGTGAGCTTGGTCACAAAATGAAAGAGCAAATGAAAAATACCCAAAGTGAAATAAAGCAAAATATTCAGGGAACCAAAAGTGACAGGAAGGAAACCAGGACTCCAATCAATCTGGAACAAAAGGAAGAAATAATTATCCAACTGGAACAGAATCAAGAAACAAGAATTCAAAAAAATGAAGAGAAGCTTAGGAACCTCTGGACAACCCGAAACATTCCAATATCTGAATTAGAGGGGTGCCAGAAGGAGAACAACAACAGCAAGTAATTGAAAACTTATTTGAACAAAATGTGAACAAAAACTTTCCCATTCTGGCGAAGGAAATAGACTTCCAGGAAGTCCACAAAGCCCAGAGAATCCCAAAGAAGTTGGACCCAAAGAAGAACACCAAGGCTCTATATCATCATAAAGGTACCCAAGATTAAAGATAAAGAGAGAATCTTAAAAGCACCAGGAAGAAAGGAGACAGTTACCTACAAAGGAGTATCCATAAGGCTATCAGCTAATTTCTCAAAAGAAACCTTGTGGGCAAGAAGAAGCTGGAAAAAAGTATTTGAAGTCATGAAAGGCAAGGACTTACATCCAAGATTACTCTATCCAGCAAAACTATCATTTACAATGGAAGGGCAGACAGAGCACTTCTCAGATAAGGCCAAGTTAAAGGAGCTCATCATCACCAAACCCTTATTATATGAAATGTTAAACAGACTTATCTTAAGAAATTGATTATCAAAAACTATGAACAGTAAAATGATGACAAACTCACAACTATCAACAAATGAACCTGAAAAAAGAAAAAAGAAAAACAATAAAAACAAAAACTAAGCAAACAATAGAACAGGAACAGAATCAGAGAAATGGACATCACATGGAGAGTTTTCAGTGGGGAGGCAGAGGGGAGGAATGGGGGGAAACAGTACAGGGAATAAGAAGCATAATTGGTAGGCATAAAATAGATGGGGAGAGGTCAAAAATGACATAAGAAACAGAATTCAAAGAACTTATATGTATGACCCATGGACATGAACTAAAAGGGAGGAATACAAGTGGGAGAGGGTATGCAGGATGGAGGGAGGATAAAGAGAAAAAAAATGAGAAAACTGTAATAGTATAATCCACAAAATATACTTTTTAAAAAAACAACTGTAGATTTCATAGATACGACACCAAAAATACAATCTACATGAGAACAAATAGATGTTGAAATTCACCAAAAACTATCAACTGTTCTTCATAGACACAGTTTAAAAAGGAAAAAGATAAGTTCTGAATGGTGTAGCTCAATGGGTTGGACATAGTTCCACACTGGTTAGATTACCAGATACAGCACATGTCTGGGTTGCCTGCCAGCTAGGTCCTGGGTTGAAGGCATGCAAGAGGCAACAGATTGATGTTTCTCTCCCTCTTTCCCTCCCTCCCTCCCTCTCTCTATAAAAATAAATAAATAAAGTCTTTAGAGAAAAGAGAAGGCTCAGACTAAGAGCAAATATTGGCCAAGCATATCTAACAAAGGACTGTATCCAGAATATACTAAGAGTGACACCAGAGAAGATAGCAGAGGAGAAAGCTTCAGTGCAGGAACAGTACCTGTCCTACACACTACTCAAAGCAATGATAAAATGACCTAGGTACCTCCATCATCAATGTAATTGCTAAGAATTTACAAATCATTATGCCGTTATACCATATGAGAACAGGTACTATATTTCTCAAATTAAAGATGAGAAAACAGAGACTCTAAATTAGCTACTCAAGGCCACACAAGCTGGATAATGTAGGGCAAGGATCAAGCCTGGCAAATCCAGCAAGGATTTAAAAAAAAAAAAAAGACTGCTTGGCTTTAAGGGCCTGGGTGATAATGCCTCCCTCGGGGATTATCTATGCCAAAGGAAACCTTCTCAAAGTGCCAGTATAGCACAGCATTCTTAACACTTAGTCATGTGCACCGACAACTTATCAAAACAGGGAAATAAAGACAATAGCATTTTATGTTATTGTGAGGTCTCTTACTTATACCCTACATAATAACAGCCTTCTTTTGAGATTTCAGAAAATCAAAACAACAATCCATAGAAAAAATAAGAGAGCTGTGTTGAAGTACCTAAGAGAAACAGCAATGTCACAATAACATACATTGACATAAGGTATAATAGATTAGAGTTCCATTAAAATGTGAACAGATAAACAAAAGGGGACAAGACAAATTACATAATTATTTTTATTTAATAGTGACATATTGAAAGCTGCCATTAAGCTGTTCAGATTCTGGAAGACTCAATGGAGGAAAGCACATAAACTAAGCTAGGTCTCTACTTCCCACATAAGAGCGTGGACTACAGTGAGTCTCTGTGGGCTGCTTTCACCACTACAAACCCGGCTCATCCAACGGGGAAATTGATTACATAGAAGGAAGGGAAGGGAGGGGATGAGAAGCTGGAGGAATGGCCTGGAGTAAGTGAGAGAGGGCAGGATCTAGTACAGAAATGATGGGATTGGCTACTTACAGGTAGTTCATAGTAATTAGAAGGGAAGGCCAAATGTGGGGTTAGGTTGGGATGCTGCCAAGAGGGGCACGAGAGCTGAAGGCACTTACAAGGCATATGGAATTCAAGCAGGGCAAGGAACCAGGTGAGGACTGAGGGAAGTCAGGATGGTAAAAAGGTGGTAGAATTGATGGATTGTGGCATGGGGGGACTAGGGAAGCCAAACTACTAAAGGGGATGGACTTGAAAGTTAGGAGGTGTCAGAGAGAGATGAATGCTTGACATTAAAAAATCATGGAGGTCTTGCCCTGGCTGATGTGACTCAGTTGGTTAGAGCACTGTCCCATAACTGAAAGGTTGAGGGTTTGACTCCCAGTCAGGGCACATACCCAGGTTGTATATTCGACCCCCAGCAGGGGCACCTACAAGAAGGCAAGCAATCAATGTCTGTCTGTCTGTCTGTCTGTCTCTCTGGCAATAAAAAAATGTCCTCAGGTGAGATTTTTTTTAAAGATCATGGAGGTCTTCCAGTTACTGGTAATGACAAGGTCAAGAATGTGACACAGGAATGAGTAGAAGACAAAAATATCAGGAAATGTGCAAAAAAAGGAGTAAGCATATTGGAACAATCATCTCCACAGACAGTGAAATCATCAAAAATTAAAACAGGATGACTGTTAGAGTGAAAGTGAGCCAGGAGAAATGTGATGGAATCACCCAAAAGTTAATGGCTACATTGAGGGACGGGCTTAGAGGGGAGGCAGTGAGGTCAATCTATTATGAAATTCAAAGTGGAGATGGGAGGGGGTCCCCAGGAAGAATGCCTGGATTTAGCAATGAGGAGCAACCAGGACATATACTACAGAAACCACAAAATACAGAAAATAAATCTTCATTACCGCAGTAAAAATCTCAGTCTATGTTGGTTAACAGTAATGACCAACATATACCACTGCACAGGAATGGCACAGCCGAGAACGCTGGAGAGTCCTGCTGGAGGCCCAGGGGAGGATCAGAGAAGTTTCACAGAGGTTTGAAAAATGTGACATGTAAGCTGGGTGTTTAAAAATGAGGAAGAGCAAAAGGACCTTCCTGGCAGAGAGACACTACTACACAGGCAAAGTCAAAGACATGTGAAAAAAACATGAAGCATTCTAAGAAATGCAAACAGTTCCACATGACGAAGGACAGAAAGAGAATGAGTGCAAAATGGGTATGAATTAATCAGTGTGAAAGAGGAAATATGACTACACAGGTAGACCAAGGCCATAACCTTTTTCTCTGCATAAAATACATTGTATACAAATTAAATTGTTGCCCAAAAATCCTTCATAAAAGCCTCTAATAGAAAACAAAATTGATGGATTTTAATTTCATTTTATTTTGCTTCTTTAAAGGAGATGCTAGAAAACAATTAAATAACCCAATGGCTAGTTGCTTTACAAAGATTAACCAACTTTTACAGAATCTATTGCTTCACATTATATACAAAAATTGACAATCATTATCAAAACCTCCAATATGCAAGATTTAAGAAATGTATGCACAACTGAGATTTTTTAAGCAGATGAATTGAGCTCAAATATAAATGCATTAGTTACAGATTTCTTTGTAACATATATATTAAACATATAAGGCTATACATAAATATAAGCTGCCTCTCCATTTCAAAGAACAATGTTGCAAGTGAATGCATGGATAATAATAATACTGGTTATAGAACTTTTACAAATAGTAAATCTTAGAATTAATGGAAAAGATGTCTCACTAGGTAACCATTGCTATACTTGCATTTCTACTGTAGCCGTTATGATTTAATGGAAAGAGCATTATACTTGGGAGTCAAAGAACAATCTAAATGTTGGCACGGGCATCTATGAACTATTAGGCAAGTCACTTAACTTTTCTGTTCTGTGCCTGAGTTTCTTAATTTACAAAAAGAAAAATCCGTATCTCATGTGACTTTGTGAAGTACTGTTATCTGAGTTTTGTAAACCATACATAATAAGTGACAAAATTGTCTAGTTACAAATTGCAAAATATTTTTCATATAGAAGTAAGAGTCTTCAGGCCATTGGTTGCCCCCTCCCCCAAAATGAAGCACAGTGAAAATCTAAGATGATAAATCTGATAGACTTTCATAAGCATGTCTCACCACCTCTCTTCATAACCTTACCTTCGAATGAGCAGGCCCTCTTTCTTTCAGAAGTTTATACTGGGGTTGGACTCTATTGAAACGGGCTAACTCATTTACCAGACACATTGGAGTTTTCTCTTTGAGGTTTGCCATTTTATCTTGGAGAGAAGCTGCAAATAAAAAGGCTGTAAAGTTTTTGTCATTCTTGACTTTACAAAATGGAAGAAAAGCTAAATTTGATTCTTTTAGCTTGAAGTCAGATTGTAAATTTGGATTAAGTAATTTTCATAAATTTTATATTAGAAAAAATCAAGCCATTGAATATCTTCCATCACATGCAAAAGAAATATGTACCACATTTTAAATAATAAATCAAGGTAACTTCCCTAAGTATCTAAGTTGTTCTTTATACATGTATGATAACAGCATGCTTAAAGATTTTAAAATAATGTAAGATTATAATTTCTATCTTGTAACTTTCCTTCTCTCTTAAAAAATTTTAGCATAAACACACAATTCTCCTAATTTTTCTTACTATAAAACTCATTTTCTCTACCTTTTCTATCCTTTGATATTTTTTTTTCCTTCTCATTTGAGGCAGCATATTAATTAAAAAGCTCTAGACTTTGGAATCAGGTCATAAATTTAAGTACTAGTTCTTTCAAGTACTATTTTATAATACCTTCTTTTCCTGTTTTTAAACAAAATTGTTAAAGTACAAGTAGAAAGAATAATTTAACAAATGCCCATGTCCTTAGTATCCAGAACTGAAATTAACATTTTCCATATTTCCTTTGTCTTGTAAAAAAAAGTATTACCTTCCAGTTAAGTTTCCTTTACCTATTCTAAAAACCACTTTTATATGAATTTAGAATATATCACTCAGTGGATTGAGCGTGGGCCTGCGAACCACACGATCACGGTTTGATTCCCAGTCAGGGCACATGCCTGGGTTGCAGGCCAGTTCCCAGCAGGGGACTCACGAGAGGCAACCATACATTGATATTTCTCTCCTTTTCTCCTTCCCTTCCCTCTAAAGATAAATAAATAAAATCTTTTAAAAAAAAGAATATATCACTCTGGGAGATTTCAAATACATTTATGTGCATGCATGAAAAAATACAGTCTTGATATACATGATTTTACAGTCACATAAATAGTAATATATCATTTTCACTACTTTCTGCTCTCCTAATGTTTTTGAGATTGTAACTTAAATAAAGTCAGGACATTGCTTTTAACTGCTGTATAATTTTCATCACAGTATCATATCCATTTTTCAATCTACTCTCCTATTGATAAACATTTAGTTTGTTACTAATTCTTCACTCTCACAGGTAAAAACATGCTGCCAAATGGCACCAAGAATGATTGTACCCAATCACCTTCCCCAGCAGCATGAAAATTACCATTTACCTTGACCCTGAAAACACACAGTGTGGTTGAGTATTTTCATTTTTGATAATCTGATATTTGGCAAATTGTATCCCACTATTGTTTTTTGTTTTCCCCACTATTTTAATTTGCATCCACAGTTTACAAGTGAGGCTAATCACCCTCTCATGTTATTGATCACTTGAGTTTCCTCTTCTGGGAATTGCTTGTCCATCTTGCTATTGAATACTCTGTAGATTATATTTCCCGATCTTCTTTGAACTGTGCTTTTCATGCCCTAAAAGTAAATCCTTCTCTGAACCTGCAAGGTCTTAATGATTTTTACTTAAATTTACTAAGCCTTCTATTCTTTAGCTGTAAAATAAAGGTAATAAATCTATCCCACTTTGCTCACAGGATGTTATGAGGTTAAGATTTTTAAATGAGTGGTATTCTAAATTCTATCACAATTACTACAACTTCAGAAATTTTCCTAATACTATATTAAATTATTTTATCCTATGTTTTCCTTTGTCACATTTAGTGACACATTTAATTGTTTTTTAGTTTTTCATCCATGTCTCATGAGTCAGTGTGAGAACATGCAAGTAGATTACTTCCTACTCAATTAAACTGAGTTGCACTGTATGGAGAATACATTAAATGAATGGAAATAGCTGGTTTTAGGAACGTTGTCTTCAAATATTATATAGCTAGGTTTAATGCAGAATATAGTATTCTTTTAACTTTTTAATACTCTTTATAGGACCAATATTTTTACACAATAACGATCACAATCATTATGATTAAGAAATTACTTTATAAAAACACTACATAAATACCTAGTAGGGCATAAGTCAAAGGAAAGAGAATCTAAGCAACCAATTGGAGGACCAATAAAGATGACAACTAATTCTACAATAAACCCTTCAATGCGGCTTGCAAGACAAAAAAGAAAAAAAAACCACAAAACCCCCACTAATCATTATTGTTTGGACAATATTAAAAAAACAAGAGGAAGTCAAGATAATTTTAAGAAAACTTGCACTTTACTTTTTTGGCGTGTATAATTCAAATGAACATTTTATAAATTGTACCAGAGTCAGTCATTCTATCAAGTACAAGGTGACCTGGGGATACAATCAACTTTGGTCCTTGCATAGCATGGCATTTAATACTTGGGTACAACAGATAACACAGCTAACTGAATATCAAAAAAAAAAAAGCAAAACAAAAACATGAAACTTTGTTAAAAATGAGAAAATATTAAGGTCTAGTAAAAATCAGTCAATTTTGCACAACAATGAAATAGCATTTATGCTGTTAACAATTTTTATAACTCAGCAATGCTGCATATTCATCTCTAATGATGGCAAAACTCCTAGGAACACTGCAAGCATAATATAACAATTTACAGTACAAAACATGTTAATAGCATAGACTTTAAATATGTTAAAGGAAAGTGCTAACTAATATCATGGTATTAAACTTCTATTAATTTTAACTCTGCTTCATAAAAACAACATGGATTCAATAAAACATTTTAATGTGTGACTGAAGTTTTGGGGTGAAAGGTATGCAAAACACATGCAAAATCTCACTTTGATAAAGCTTTATTAGTTAAAATTCAATTGTTTCAAGTTAGTAAATTTAAAAGTAGTCTTAGTTAAAAACATTTGTTTTAGGAAATGATTAAAATTTTAAATAGCTGCTCCTCTATTTAATCAGAAATCTTATTAGTATTAATTACTTGACAGAGTTCAGTGATAGAGCGATAACTCAAAAATAAAGCCAAAATTTTGATGAAACATTTACAAAATTACTTGGAAATGCTTTAACAAACTTGTCCATAAAAACTGAGAGTTGCCCTGACTGGTTTGGCTCAGTGGATTGAGCACTGGCCTGTGAACCAAAAGCTTGCCAGCTGGATTCCTATTTGGGGCACATGCCTGGATTATGGGCTAGGTTCCCCAGCTGGGGGCATGAGAGAGGGGAGAGGTAACTGATCAATGTTTCTCTCATATATCAGTATTTCTCTCCTTTCCTTTCTTCTCTTCCCCTCTCTCTGAAAATAAAAATAAAATCTTTTAAAAATATTTTATCCCTGGCTAAAGTGGCTCAGTGGATCGAGTGCCAGCTGGGAACCAAAGAGTTGCTGGTTTGATTCTCCAGTCAGGGCACATGCCTGGGATGGGGGCAAGGTCCCCGGTAGGAGGGGCACAAGAAGCAACTACACATTGATGTTTCTCTCCCTCTCCTTTTCCCTCCTTCCCTACCTCTAAAAATAACTAAATCTTTTTTTAAAATGTTTTTTAAAAAGTAAGATATATAAACTTAAGTTATGACACTGTTTAGAAAAGTCAACAGTTGAAAAAACGAGAAATATACATACAGTTGCTAAGAATGTCCTCGGTGAGCTATTTTGAGATAGGCTTCAAGTCAATTTGGTGGCTGGAACAGCAGACTACTACTCCGAAGTAAATAAAATCAATGAAATGGAGTTCACAATATAAGATTCTGCTTTTGAGAGAGCAAATGCCACACAATGGTCCGCAGCCTGTTTGGACACCTCTGCCACTTACTGAGATCCGTGGGATCTTGAAAAAGTACTTAAACATTTCTTTCTTGGACAGTAAAATAGAAATAATAGTTATTTTTATATTATTGGTTGGTGGTATAGGGTAAATGAGATGATATAAGACACTGTTAACAATGATAGGAATGCATTATTATTTTGATTACAAATAATTTGTTAAAATACCATCATCAAATAGGAAGACAGTGCTTATGGTTTTATAAACTTTTTTCATGGCTTTCTAAGCTAAAATACTCTTTTTTTAAAGATTTTATTTATTTGTCTTTTAGAGAGGAAGGGAAGGAGAGAAGGAGAGAAATATCAATGTATGGTTGCCTCCTGTGAGTCCCCTGCTAGGAACTGGCCCGCAACCCAGGCATGTGGCCTGACGGGGAATCGAACCGCGATCGTGTGGTTCGCAGGCCTGTGCTCAATCCACTGAGCTACACCAGCCAGGCCCTAAGCTAAAATATTCTGAGTTAAAATATTCTGTTAAGATAAGCTGATTTGATTCATACAAATATATTTGATATTCTGTATGAAACAGGTATTTGTTATTATTTTCCCAGACTTATTATAAGTTGGTTTTTCCACTAAAATATTCCCAAATGTGCTATAAGTTATATTAAGATTTCTCATATTTTATCTTTATTGATATGAAGGTTTTTTTACATGTTACTCTCCATAACTTTGATAAGTAACATTGGTAAAAAAGCTATTTATAGTAACAATAATATCTGCACACACTCAAAATTTTTACAGATTTTGTTGATCAAAAAATATATCTATTTTTTGAGATAGACTCTATCCACATATCTTTATAAAATGTCCTGTACTCTCCGGGACTCGAATCTCCAAACTATACCAAAATAATATAGCTCACAGTTTTCAATAAACAAGAACAACCCATTCCAAAGAACTCACAGTCTAGTACAAGACAAAACACAAACAATCAACCAATATATAAACTACAATATGGTCAGTGCCATAATAATGCTATTATAGGAATGCAGTAGGTGAAGGGAGGGTAAAAAAAGTAGGTTTCAAGAGATGTTCATTAGATAGTTAAGGAAATAAGGAATTCACCAAGTTAGCAAGAAAGGAAAAAAGAGTCCAGGTTTATCCAGAGCATACAAGCAGGAGAAAGCAAATAAAACACACACATTCTGGCAAATGCAAGGAGGTCATTAGCAGACTACAGAATGCATAAGAGAAAGTAGCAAAAAATTTTTTTGATCAAAACATCAAAAGTTTCCTAAGCCAGAACTGAGAGTAGCAATGTTTTTTGAAGTAGTTAAGTTGCAGCCAGAGCTGTTGCCAGCCAAGTCACTGTCTACCTCACCTGCCAACAGAAGAATCTGCTTCCATCCCAGATCCCAGGAATGACTTGGACAGTTTCTACATCTCTTTGCCAGCTTCTCTTTCCCTATCCCCCGCTATTGGAAGGGACTCAACCTAATTCCCCGGTAAAATAAAAAGAAAGAAAACAGTCGAGAGAGCTTTACCTCCCAGGGGCTCTTGTCTTCTTGAAGGAATGTGACTACCTGTCCATACATATAGCTGAAACAAATACTATAACTTCAAATCAGACTATAACCTAAGGTTGTCCATGAAAAAATCACTAACCAAGGATCAAAACTGCTCTATTATAAATGCCTATCAATCAGGAAAAAATTTAAGTTCCTATCTCATATAAATACAAATTCCAAAAGTATTAAAATGCAAAGTATAAAAAATATGACAAAAGCACAAGAAAACCTAGGTAAATATTCATCATAACCCTGTAACATAGAAGGTTCTTCTATAGATTGAGAAACCTAAACGACATAATGGGATAAAGTGACAGATTAAGTAACACTGAAACGTAAAACTTCTATACAGCAAAACTCATCAAAAACGACACTGAAAGAACTCTACAAACTGGAGGAGAAAGACTTACAAAATGTGAAGAGAAACTGCTAACATTCACAAAATACAAAGATGATATAAATCCAAGTTTTTAAATCCAACAGAAAACAGAGCGAACACATGCACAATCAACTCAATATAATTTATTAAACAAACACATCTATCCAAAAAACTGTTTAAATGAATGCAATTTTTAACTCCAGTGAAATATAATTTACCCCCTTAGACTGACAAAGATAAAAAATGATCATGTAAGTATTGGCAAGGGTGTGGGAAAATGGGCACAAATTCTATTGATGAACACAGAAGAATGCAAAATTTTGGTGGGCAATCTGGTAATACTAATTAAAGTTTCAATCACATCTATCTTCAAAACAGCAGTTCCACAACTAAAAGTCACACTACATACAGGAAGACTCGCATCAGATCTACGGATGACAATGTGCAATAGAAAGACTACAAGAGCAAAGAATTATAAACAAGCTGAATATTTATTCACCAGTAATTGTTTGGTTAAACAAACCACAATGCACTGTGCAGCTCTGAAAACAGAGTGAGGTGCACTGCTTCTGTACTGACAAAGGACATTACAAATGTTGAATGAAAAACAGTTACAACTGCTTATTCTCTGATCTTATTTTTATTTTCTTTAAACCAAACGTGCATGAATTAGAGACGTGGGACTGGTGAGTGGGGTCATCACTTTCTACTTCGAAGTACTGCAATGCTTTACTTTGTTACAATAAATATGTATAACTTTTATAATTTAAAAATTATTTTACAAAATCATACCAAAAGTAGGAAATGTTTTACAGTGTAAAAGCCTTAGATTCTAACTGCTATTGAACTTTCTAAAGTCATTCTGGTGCCATCCATTTTCTCAGATAGAGGATGCTCGAAGACCTCACTCAAAGCAGGTCACGAGTCACTTACAAAAAGCCACAGGGCTGTGAAATACAGCATAGGGAATACAGTCAATAATATTGTAATGACTCTGTATGGTGTCAGATTGGCTCTAGACTTATGGGGGGACCACTTTGTAAGTTACGTAATTGTCTAATCACTATGTTGTACACATGAAACTATTATGTTGTATGTTAATTAATGAAAAAAAAAGCAGGCCATAAGACTGCAAAAACAGTGTGCAAAAACTAACCTTACCAACATATGGTATGGTTAGTCTTCTTAAGTTTAGCCATTCTATCAAGTGCTACTCATTGTGGCTTTAATTTGCACTTCCCTAATGACTAATGACATTAACCACATATTTTCATTTGTATGTTATCTATATACATCATATAGTGAAGTGACTATCTGAATATTTTTCCAGTTTTTCTAGAGTCATTTTTTATTATATGATTTGGAGTTTTTATTGCATTTTAAGCATATTCTATTGATTATGCTATTACAGTTGTCCCAATTTTTTCTCCCTTTCATCCCCCTGCATCCTGCATCCCCTTACCCTCCAGCATTTCCTCCACCTTAGTTCATGTCCATGGGTTGTACATATAAGTTCTTTGGCTTCTACACTTCCTATACTATTCTTAACCTCCCACTGTCTATTTTCTACCTATCATTTATGTTACTTATTCCCTGTAGCTTTTCCCCCATCTCTCCTCCTCCCACTGCCCCACTGAGAACCCTCCATGTGATCTCCATTTCTGTGATTCTGTTCCTGTTCCAGTTGTTTGCCTATTTTGTTTTTATTTTTATTTTTTTTTAGGTTTGGTTACTGATAGCTGTGTATTTGCTGTCATTTTACCATTCATATTTTTATCTTCTTCTTAGGTAAGTCCCTTTAACATTTCATATAGTAAGGGCTGGGTGATGAGGAACTCCTATAACTTGACCTTATCTGGGGAACACTTTATCTGCCCTTCTATTTTAAATGATAGCTTTGCTGGATAGAGCAATCTTGGATATAGGTCCTTGCCTTTCAAGACTTTGAATACTTCCTTTCAGCCCCTTCTTGCCTGTAAGGTTTCTTTTGAGAAATCAGCTGATTGTCTTGTGGGAACTCCCTTGTAGGTAACTTTCAGCTTTTCTGTTGCTGCTTTTAAGATTCTCTCCTTATCTTTACTCTTGGGTGACTTAATGATGATGTGCCTTGGTGTGTGCTTCCTTGGGTCCATCTTTTTTGTAACTCTCTGGGCTTCCTGGAATTCCTGGAAGTCTATTTCCTTCACCAGATTGGGGAAGTTTTCTTTCATTATTTTTTCAAATAAGTTTTCAATTTCTTGGTCTTCTTCTTCTCCTTCTGGTACCACTATGATTCAGATGTTAGAATGTTTAAAGTTGTCCTGTAGATTCCTAAGCCTCTCCTCATTTTTTTGAATTCTTGTTTCTTCATTTTGTTCTGGTTGACTGTGTATTTCTTCCTCCTGGTCCAAACCATTGATCTAAGTCCCCGTTTCCTTCCTGTCACTGTTGGATCCCTGTATATTTTCCTTTATTTCACTTTTCATAGCCTTCACTCCTTCCTCTATTTTGCAACCATACTCAACCAATTCTGTGACAGCCTGCTCCGCCAGCATCCACCTTGCCCACCCTGGTCCTTCAGCCACAGCTTTGCATCAAGTCTTCTCAGTCTGGCTTCCCATTTCTGCCCCTCCTGCCAATCTGGATGAATGCTTCTTCTTTAACTCCTTGATTGTTAGACTTTCATAGTTTAACTTTCTGACAGTTCTGATTGTTTTTGTTTTTAAATTTGTTGTTGTCCTTCTTTTGGTTCCGTGAGATGGCACAGTGTGTCTACCTATGCCTTCATCTTGGCTGGAGGATCTCTTTCCCAGTAGCACCTACAGCTCAAATTGACGCTGCCACAGCTCACCCACCAGCTGGACTCACATGCACCTATCTCACTTTGTATAGCCTTCATTTCATGACTGAACTCAATCAGTTCTGTGAGCATCCTGATTACCAGTGTTTTGAACTCTGCATCTGAGAGGTCGTCTATCTCCTCATTGCTCAGTTCTTTTTCTAGAGTCTGATCTGTTCTCTCATTTGAGCCACATTTCTTTGTCTCAACACACCTATTATGTTGTAAGCAGGGAGCCTTCGGTATTCACCAGGTTGGGGAAACCCAGTTTGCTGTGTTGTAGAGCAGTATGTGGAAAAGGGGTCAGGAAGGGAACAATGCCACTTGCCAGCTTGCTCGACTCTCGCCCAACTTTCAGTCACTTCCTTTGCTTCCCAGAAGCTGATTGTGCCCTCTCAGGTGCTGATTCCAGGTGGCTGGGCTTGTGTATGTTCTAGGATGCCATGGGCCTCTCCTACAGGCTCTTTTGTGAGGCTGGGAGTTTCTCCAGCTGATGCAATCCCCCCAAACCCTGCAAAAGTCAGGATTTCTGAGCCTTTATTTCCCCACAGTGGAACCCTGGGTTCTGGGGTCTGTCTCATTCCCTAGTTGTTCCTTCCAGCTTATTGGTGTGCAAATGGAGAACCCGCAGTCAGCCAGCCCATACCCTCAACCATGTGGGCCACCCCGTTGCCTTGCATCCTCTCTACCCCAGCTGCCTGTATCCACCTGTCCTACCAGTCTGGATAAATGTTTCTTTAACTCCTTCGTTGTTAAGAGTTCCACGCAGTTTGATTTTCTGGCAGTTCTGGTGTTTTGTTTTTAAATTGGTTGTTATCCTTCTTTTCGTTGACCAAGGAGGCGAAGTGTTTCTAGCTACACTTCCATCTTGGAGGAAACACTATTTGAAGTTCTTTATACATTCTAAATACAACCAGTATTAATCAGGTACATGTTTGACAAAGACCTTCAGGATGTGGCATCTCTTTTCACTTTCTTACCAGCACCTTTTGAAGAACAGACTTTAGTTTTAATATCATCTAATTTATCAATTTATTCACATAAAGGTTGTGTTTTGCTTTTTTTCCTAAGAAATCATCAACTAGTTAAAACCTCAAAGATTTTATCCTAAGGTTCGTTCTAAAAGCTTTACAATTTTAGGTAGTACACTTATGTCTCTAAGCCATTTTTTTTTAACAAATGGGAGACTCTACTTTATCTTTTTATTTTCCTAATTAATCTCGATTGCATTTTTTTCCAGCACCATTTAGTTCCCTTATATCTTCCTACCCCCAGCAATCACCACACTTTTGTCCATATCCATGAGCCGTTTTTCTTTTTTGCTCAAACTCTCTACCCCAAAACCCCTCCACCCCACTAGGTGTCATGTGTTCTCCATCTATGAGTCTATCTCTGTTTGGCTTGTTAGTTCAGTTTGTTAAACAGATCCCACTTATGAGTGAAATCATATGGTTTTTCTCTTTCTCTGACTGGCTTATTTGACTTAGCATAATGTTCTCTGGTTCCACCTATTCTGTTGCAAAGGGTAAAATTTTCTTTTTTATAGCCAAGTAGAATTCCATTGTGTAAATATCCCATAGTTGTTTTTCCACTCATCCACTAATGCACATTTTGCTTACATATCCTGGCAATGGTAAATGACACTGAACTGAATGTGGGGGGTATCATGTTCTTTGGAATTAGCATTTTGGGTTCCTTCAGATATATTCCCAGAAGTGGGACCACTGGGTCAAAAGGCAAATCCATTTTTAATTTTTTGATATAGCCCCATACTGCTTTCCACAGTGGCTGTACCAGTCTGCATTCAAACCAAGAGCGCAAACGTGTTCCCCTTTCTCCACACCCTTGCCATCCAGCAACTGTACATTCATTGATTTATTGATGTCAGCCATTCTGACAGGTGTGAGGTGATATCTCATTGTAGTTTTAATTGGTATTTCTCTGATCATTATTGATTCTGAACATCTTTTAGTATGTCTATTGTCCATCTGTATGTCCTCTTTGGAAAAGTATCTCTGCAGGTCCTTTGCCCACCTTTTAATTGGGTTGCTTGTTTTCTTTTTGGTGTTGAATTCTGTAAGTACTTTATAAATTTTGAATATTAACCCCTTATTTGATGTATCTGCTGGGAACTGCTGCCTGGTTTCAGAAGCCATAATCCCTCATGGCTAAGGCTGAGTAAAAAGACCTTGGGACCACAAGCCACTAAGGAGACAAAGCTTATCTCTATGGCAGGAGCACCGCCTCTGCCCACTTTCACCCTGCCTGGCCCACAATGTATGACCAGTTAGCCAATGATGGGTAAGATTCCTCAAAGGAGGGGCAAGCTAAGACAGGCATGGTCATGAGGGGGCCCTCAGGGAAGGACTTGGGGGGCTATGGAAAAAGGGGATGATGGACCCTCACCCCTCAGCTTTGACATAGCCTAAGTGCTCATTCAGCCTGCAAGAAGTCTCCTAATCTCTTGGCTGCCTTACTTCCCCTGCCTGATTTAAGCCTCAAACAATGAGGGAGGTGGGTGTGGCCCTGTGCTGGAAAGGGTGGGTTCCCCAGGGCTAGCAGGCCTAAGAGAGAATGCATAAAATCCTGTGAATCCTGCTTTGCTAATACCCTCAATTTAAATGATAAGGGTCTAAGCATGAAATGAGTGTCTTTCCCCAAAGTCTTATGGGGCTTTAGTTATATGACCCTGACTCAAATAAGCCCTGAGAGTTCTTTAAATGTTATCTATTGTTAGAGCATTACTTCCTGACAATGAATGATGAGCTTTACGTCTGTGCCCTGTATTCCTATGCAAATGAACCCAATAAAAACCCAATGAGGAAAAGGCTTCTGGCCCTCTCCTTTCAGAGATTGGCCACCTTTCCTCCCCAAGCAGATCATGTCTTGGTAGACTTATTCTCATCAGTGGTGGCTGGGGAGGCCCTACGGGCAGAGCTCCTCCCACATGTATCAACAAATATAGTCTGGACTTCCGCCAAGATGGAGGCATAGGTGGAAACACTGTGCCTTTTCCCACAACCAAGTCTGAATACAACAAAGGTTTGGAGAACAAAGATGCAGCCAAAGAACAGATAATTGAACTATACGGAAGTCCGACAACAACAAACCGTTCAACTGGACCAGTAAGAGGGGCAGAGCCAGCAGCGGAGCGGTGACAGGCAAGAAAGATCCCCGGACCCCAGGTGCCCGGGCAGCTCCGTGTCAGGCTGACACAGTGAGGGCTCGGGGCGGCGGGCTGGCTGTGGTCACACATCTGCACGCAGATAAACCAGCAAAGGAGTGAGCAGTGAGACAGACTATACAGGCCCCAGCGGGCAAACCCAGCGGCGGGCTGACAGGGGTCGCACATTCGTGTGCAGTGGGACAAACCGCGTGGCCCGAGGTAGTGGTGGAAGGCAGCAGAGGGGGCCTGACATTATTCTCCTTTGGCCCCACCCCCACATACAGCATCACAACCCAGTGCCTGAGTTGCCCCGCCCTGGTGAACACCTAGGGCTCTGCTCCTCATACGTAACAGGCACGAACAGACCAAAATATGGCTCAAGAAGAACTCAAAGCCCCAGAGCCGATAACTCTAAGTGACCAAGAAATAGCCAACCTATCAGATGCACAACTCAAGGCACTGGTGATCAGGATGCTCACAGAACTGGTTGATTTTAGCCACAAATTAGAGGAAAATATGAAGGCTAAACTAATTGAAATGGAGGTAAATGCACAGGAAACCAATAGTGATGGAAAGGAAACTGGGACTCAAATCAATGGAATGGATCAGAAGGAAGAAAGGAACAACCAAACAGAAAAGAAGGAAGAAACAAGATTTCAAAAAGACAAGGAGAGGCTTAGGAACCTCCAGGACATCTTTAAACGTTGCAACATCCGAATTATAGGGGTACCAGAAGGGGAAGAGGAACAGCCACGAGTGGAAAACTTATTTGAACAAATAATAAAGGAGAATTTCCCCAGTCTGGCAAAGGAAATAGACTTCCAGGAAATCCAGGAAGCTCAGAGAGTGCCAAAGAAGTTGGACCCAAGAAGGAACACACCAAGGCACATCATAATTACATTAGCCAAGATGAAAATGAAGGAGAGAATCCTAGAAGCAGCAAAAGAAAAGGAGAGATTTACCTACAAAGGAGTTCCCATCAGACTGTCAGCGGATTTCTCAAAAGAGACCTTCCAGGCAAGAAGGGGCTGGAAGGAAGTATTCCAAGTCATGAAATCCAAAGACCTACATCCAAGACTGCTCTATCCAGCAAAGATTTCATTTAGAATGGAAGGGCAGATAAAGTGCTTCTCAGATAAGATCAAATTCAAGGAGTTCATCATCACCAAGCCCTTATTATATGAAATGTTAAAGGGACTTATATAAGAAAAAGAAGATGAAAAACATGAACAGTGAAAGGAGAGCAAACTCACAGTTACTAACAACCACACCTAAAACAAAAGCAAACCTAGAGGACAGCTAGATCAGGAGCAGAACCGTAGAAATGAGGAACACATGGAGGGTTAGCAACAGGCGAGTGGGAGGAGGAGAATGGGGGAGAAGATACAGAAAATAAGTAGCATAGACGGTAAGTAGAAAATAGATAGGGAGAGGGCAAGAATAGTAGGGGAAATATAGAATCTAAAGAACTTGAGACACGTGGTCATAAACTAAGGGGGGAGAGCATGGTGGGGGAGGGGTGTACAGGGTGGAGGGGAAAGAAGGGGGGAATAGAACAACTGTAACGGTATAATCAATAAAATATATTTTAAAAAAAGAAAATATGTATATTCTGCTGCTTTGGGGTGAAATGCCCTGAACATGTCAATTAAATCCAGTTAAACTAGTGTGTCGCATAAGGCTACTTGCTCCTTGTGGGTGTTCTGCCTGGAAGATCTATCCATTGATGTCAAAGGATTGTTAAAATCCCCAAATATAACTCTATTTCTCCTTCTATGTCCATCAAGATTTGCTTTACATATTTAGGTGTTCCTATGTTGGGTTCTTTGGGTTTACTAGGGTTAAATCCTCATTTTGGACTATACCTTTTATCACTATGTAGTGTCCTTTGTTGTCTCTTACTATAACCTTGGTTTTAAAGTCTATTTTGTCCATTATAATTACTTCTGCCCCAACTTTTTTTCCTTCCCGTTTGCATGAAATATCTTTTTCCAACCCTTACTTTTAGTCTGAGTATTTCTTGCGATATGAGATGGTCTCTTAGAGGCAGCATATATATGGGTCTTGTTCTCTTATCCATTCAGCTATCATATATCTTTTGGTTGGAACATTTAAGCCATTAACATTTAAGATATTTAGTGCCATTAACATATTTAAGCCATTAACATATTTAGTGCCATTTTATTGTCAGAGTATTTTTCTCTTTTTCTTCTTAAAACAAGCCCATTTACATTTTTCAGTACTGGTTTGGTGTTAACAAACTCCTTTAGCTTTTTCTTGTCTGGGAAGTTCCTTATTTCTCCTACAATTTTAAATGATAGCTTTGCTGGGTAACACAAACTTGATTGTAGGTCCATTCTTTTCATCACATTGAATATTTCACACCACTCCCTTCTGGCCTGAAATGTTTCTGTTGATATAATAGATAAAAGACAGTCTAACTGGTGCTCCTTGGTAGGTAACTACCTTTTCTCTTGTTACTTTTAGGATTCTCTCCTTGTCTTTAACCCTTGTCATTTTAATTATGATGTGCCCAAGCATAGGCGTCTTTGGGTCCAACTTGTTTGGGACTCTCTGAACTTCCTGGACTAGTGTGTCTTTCTCCTTCACCCAATTAGGAAAGTTTTTAGTTATTATTTCTTCACATAGGTTCTTGATCCTTTGCTTGCTCTCTACTCCTTCTGATATTCTCATGATGTGGATGTTGTTATGCTTCATGTTGTCCAAAATATTTCTTAAGCTCTCTCATTTTCATTCCTTTTTCCTTTACTGCTTGGTCTGGGTGTTTTTTTCTACCTTGTCTTCCAAAACACTGATTCTATCCTCTTATTCATCTAACCTACTGTTTATTCCTTCCAGTGTATTATTTATTTCAGATATTGCATTTTATTTCTGACTGGTCATTTATAAAATGGTTTCCATAGCTTTTTTCATGCTGTTGCGTATCCTTATAATCATTACTTTAAACTGTCTATCTGAAAAATTGCTTGACTCGATTTCTCTAGCTCTTTTGGAAAATTTACTTGCTCTTTCATTTTCAGTCTGTTCCTTTGTTTTACGATTGTGGCCACTTTGTATTTTCTAGTTGTTAAACTAATCAACTGTTAAAAAAGATCACTTGTTAACCTAATCAAACTGCAATCAGCAGCCTGGCTTAAGAACCACTGGGTGGGGTAGAGTAATTCCTGTAGGCAGGACTACTGCTTCCTCTCAGGTTGATGCCACTTGGAAAGTAGTGCTCTGCCTAAGAGTTAGGTCTCCTACAACATGGAGAATGACCCAGCACAGGGATCATGGCAGCCTTTCCTTCCGTTTTCTACTTAGAGTCACCAACCCCACTCTCCTCTGCTGTCTCGAGTCTACTCTGCCCTCTCTTTGCTGGAGCACAGGGTAAGTGGCTGCAAAGAAAATTTTGTGTTTTGGCCTTTAAGAGGTTCTCTGTGACTCCAGCCACCTTTCCCTGGCAGACAGAACCCCTGCTGCTTTTCACAGCTGGATGTTATCTGAGTTCCTTTCTGCCTCTGAGGCTGTAGGCTGGGGAGCCCAGTTGTAGTTTAGACCCCACAATTCTCAGGGGGAATGCCTCAGCCACTGAAATGTCCCTCTAGCACTGCAGCTGCTTCCCGGGGAGAGCTCAGCCAGCCCTCTCATGTCTCCTCTGCACTCCCTACCAGCCACATTGTGGTGGAGTGGTTTCTTCTATCTGTCCACAGTTATAAGACTTCTCTCCAGACAGTGTTCAGTTGGTTATTCTGAATTATTTCTCTACAATTTAGTTGGAATTCCAGTTTGGTCCTAGGAGGAGGTTAGTGTAGCCTCCACTTATTCCTCCACCATCTTGGATCCATCTGAGCCATTTTGAGTTAATTTTTGTATAATAGTGCATGATATGGATTCAATTTTATTTTTTGTGTATTCAGAGCCAATGTTTAAGCACAATTTGTTGAAAAATCCATATTTTTTCTACTGTTTTCCTTTTTTGCCTTGGTCAAAAATCAGTTATCCATATATAAGTGGGTTTACTTCTGGACTACATACCTACTGTTTCATTAACCTATTCGTCTTTTTTATGACAATCAGTTTTCACTGTAATTTTATAATAACTCTTGAAATTAGGTAATGTTGCTCACCCCCTCTCACATCACTGTTCTTTTTCATTGTTTTGTGGCTATTCTAAATTCTTGCATTTAAATATAAATTTTATTTTGGGCAAAAAAATGCCTCCAAGGATTAGAATAACATTTTTGTACATTAATTTGGTAAAAATCAACATTTTAACAAAACTGAGTCTCCCAATCGATGTACTGGATACACAGTCTATTCTCATTATTGAAATAACAATATCTCGAGCTTACTAATAATAGTCATGTTCTATAACATCACTGCAAATAGTGTACTAGCAAACAATGAACTATTGCTTCTATAGAAAATACAGGTTCAGGTTCCTGCAAACTTCTGATCATAACATTTTGACAGTTAATCCAACACATAATCTTGCTTACTGTGTGTTTCTAGTTAAGGACACCTTACTAAATATATGTTATTGGTTTATTAACATTGAACTCACAGCCAACCAGCACTACACAGCACTTTAAACAGCTGAATCACTGATAAAAAGCACAAAAACACAAAATATGCAGCACTAAATAAGACCAAGAAATAGACACACTTACAGCATGAGAGCAGAGTACATGTTCACCTTCAGTTCATATTGTACTCATTGGGTGATTTAAACTTTTTACCACTCTGGTTGTGTCAGTGAATGACCGCAAAAAAAAAAAAAAAAAAAAAAAAACTCCTGCAATTATTGATTTGGGGCTTACAAATAAATTTTAGCAAATGACCAATTCACAAATACAAAATCCGTGAATTTGTGAATCCGTGAACTCAACCATATGTCTCAATTTATTTAGGCACACTTACTTTCTCAGCAATACTTTATAGTTCTCAATTTTCTTTAACATATTTTGTTAAATTTGTTTCATTTATCCACAAGTTATTNGAATGACCGCAAAAAAAAAAAAAAAAAAAAAAAAAAAAAAAAAAAAAACCTCCTGCAATTATTGATTTGGGGCTTACAAATAAATTTTAGCAAATGACCAATTCACAAATACAAAATCCGTGAATTTGTGAATCCGTGAACTCAACCATATGTCTCAATTTATTTAGGCACACTTACTTTCTCAGCAATACTTTATAGTTCTCAATTTTCTTTAACATATTTTGTTAAATTTGTTTCATTTATCCACAAGTTATTTTTGTACATTGATCTTCATGCACTACCCTCATTCATTAGTTCTTGTAAGATTCCATCATATCTTCTAAATGAATGATACGGTTATCTGTGAATAAAGACAGCTTTCTTCTTTGAATTACAATCTCAATGTCATGTATTTCCAATGAAGTAACTAAGTTATCCTGGATATTTTAGATCATTTATATTTCATGTAATTATCAAAACTATTAGGCTTAAGTGTACTTGATTTTTTTGTGGAATATATGGCATAATTTTATTTAATCTATAAAAATGTATAAGAACTTTTTCATCAAGGAAAAAAATATAGCCAGTGCCTAGATAAGCCAAGCACTTAGAAACCTGAGACATTACCTAACAATGTCCACCCCTCTGGCTACTCAAATACCACAGAGACCCTCCCACTCATAATTAAACTCCACTAAAAAAAATAACATCATGCTTAATCCTAACAGGACTGACAGCCCTCCTGAAATGAGGGTACACCTTCTCTCCAAAAATGAGATCCACAAAGTCCCATCAGTCAGTAACATCACTCTGGATGTTGGATTCTCTTCTAATTCCACCTCTAGTCCTAGAGATCACAGGCGTAACTCAACATATAGTAATATAGATTAAAATATCAATGTAACCCTCAGCAGCATTCCTTATATGCTTACACACACAAATAACAAGCAGGAAAGAAAATACTCATAGCTGCTAAGCCTTCATTTCTGTAATCGATCCCAAAGCCACTGTTGATATTTATAGTTTCTCTTTTTTAGACTAGCTATACTCTGTTCTTTTCACCCTCAGTCAGGACTTCATGGTTGAAGTATTTTACTGGTGAAATGACTTAGAAATGGGCTGCTATACTCTTCCATTAATCTTTTACTATTGGAAGTAGAAGTACAACACCCAGGGCACCCAGAGAATCCTCTAGTTCCCACAGACAGTCTTCCACACCACCACTGCAGCAGCAACCCAATTTACCCTTGGTGCTCAGGACCAGTCACGCCACCAGCAAGGCACCTACTTCTCTGCCTGTAGTCACAATGGTATACAGAGCTCAGAAAGGCTGCATGGCAGTGTCAGCTTCTAAGTTGACCAATGTATTCCCTAATAGAAGCATTCCTTCCTTGAGAACTTAATCGCTAGCTATCAAAGTCCAAAGTTTCAGGGATGGAAAGCAACATTTTTGTGAATGGGTTACTCTATATAATAGTGAAAGTTGTCCCTCCCATTTCCATATCAGGATTGCTGGATCCATGTTCTTTTTCTGTTACTATTGTTGACACCGTTACAGATGTCCCCCATTTTACCCCTTTTCCTCGCTCCACCAACACCCACCCCCAGCATACACCACATTGTTGTCTGTGTCGGTGGGCTCTGAATATTCTTTAGCTAATTCTTCTAATTTAGAAATTCTTTAGCTAATTTCTTCCAGTCCCTTTCAACACCCTCCATTCTGAGCTCTATCAGTCTGTTCCATATGTCTGTGCCTCTAGTTTTGTTTTGTCTGTCAGTTTATTTTGTTCATTAGATTCCACAACATGAATGAGATCATATGGTATTTCTCTTCCTCTAACTGGTTCATTCGCTTAGCCTAATATTCTCCATATCCATTCATGCTGTCACAAAAGGAAAGAGTTCCTTCTTTTTTATATAGAATTCCACTGTGTAGCCCCATTGGTACTTCTGGCCAAGATGAAGGTTTAGGTAGAACACTTCGCCTATTCACACAACACTAAGAAGGATACCAAACAATCTAAAAACAAAAACAACCAGAAAAATCAAACTGTATGAAAGTCCGACAACCAAGAATTTAAAAAGGAAACATTCATCCAGACAAGTGGGAGGGGTAGAGAGGGAGCAGTGTAGCATGGTGAGAATGCAGCAGGAGCAGCCAAAGAACAGGTGATCCCATATTCACATGCAGTAAATAAAAACCAGGAGGGACAACTGGGGAGTGAGCAATCCCAGTCCCAGGACAGACCATGCAGCCCAGGGTTCCAGGGCTGGGAAATAAAGCCTCATAACCTCTCACTGCAAAAACCAGTGGGGTTTGGGGCAATGGAAGAAACTGCCAGTTTCTCAGGAGAGTCCATTTAAAGGGCCACCAGGGTTCTGGAAAGTACACAAACCCACCCACTTTCAGAATGAGCACCAGCACAGCTGCTAAAGGGTACAAGTCACTTAAGGAAAGTGGAGGAAACGACTGAAAATGGGTTGTGAGCCAAGCAAGCAGCATTGTTCCCTCTCTGACACCTGCCTCGCATACAGCGCCATAAAGTGGTGAAGTAGGTTGCACCACCATGGCGAATACCAAAGGCTCTGCCTCTTTCAATAAAACATGTGCCAGCATAGGGAGTCAAAGCAGCTCTATCTCATATACAGAAACACAAGGAGGCTGCCAAATGGAGGAGACAAAGAAATATGGCCCAAATTAAAGACCAGAGAAAACTCCAGAAAAAGAAGAGCCAACTGATCAGAAAGTTTTCAAAAAACTGGTGATCAGGATGCTGAGAAATGAGAGTACAGCCACAAATTAAGGAATAAGTGAAGGCTATACAAAGTGAAAATAAAAAATATATATACAGTGAACCAACAGTGAAAGGAAGGCAGCTGGGATTCAAGTCAATGATTTGGAACAAAAGGAAGAAATAACCATTCACCTGGAACAGAAAGAAGAAACAAGAATTTTTTTTAAGAAGAGGAGAGGCTTAGAAATCTCTGGGACAACTTTAAATGTTCCAATATCCAAATCACAGGGGTGCCAGAAGAAGAAGAGGAAGAAAAAGAAATTGAAAACTATTTGAAAAAATAATGAAGAACTTCCCCAATTTTGCAAAGGAAACAGACATACAAGTCCAGGAAGCTCAGAGTCCCAAAGAAGCTAGCTCCAAGAAAGAACACACCAAGACACATCATAATTAAAAAGCCAAAGGTTAAAGATAAAGAGAAATCTTAAAAGCAGAAAGATAAAAGCCAAGAGTTACCTACAAAGGAGTTCCCATAAGACTATCATTTCTCAAAAGAAACTTTGCAGGCAAGAGGGGGCTGGAAAGATGTATTCAAAGAGACAAAGGGCAAGGACCTACATTCAAGATTACTCTATCCAGCAAAGTTATCATTTAAAATGGAAGAGCAGATAAAGTGTTTCTCAAACAAGTAGAGCTAAAGGAGCTCATCATCACAAGCCCTTATTATATGAAATGTAAAAGGGATTTATGTAAGAAAAAGAATATCAAAACTATGAACAGTAAAATGACAATAAACTTATAACTATTAACAACTGAACCTAAAAAACAAACAAACAAAAACAAACTAAAAAAACAACTAGAACAGGAATAGATTAAAAATGGACATCACAGGGAGGGTTATCAGCGGGGTTGGGGAGAGAGGAGATGGGAGAAATGGTACAGGGAATAAGAAGCATAATTGGTATGTACAATATAGACAGGAGGAGGTTAAGAATAGTATAGGAGTAAATAAATAAAATAAAATCTTTTAAAAAAGGAATAATATGGGAAATAGAGAAGCCAAAGAACTTACATGATCCATGGACATGAACTAAGGGGTGGGGGGTTGCTGGAGGGAATGGAGGTACCTGGTGGAGAGGGGCAAAGGAGGGAAAAATGGGATAACTGTAATAGCATAATCAATAAAATACACTTAATAAAAAAATAATTTCATTATGTAAGTGAACCATCACAACCATCATCAAGATGAAAGGCAATATGGGAGAACATATTTGCCAATAATACATCTAATATGGGGTTAGTTTCCAAAATATATAAAGAACTTTTTTTTATTGTTGCTCAAGTACAATTGTCTCCATTTTCACTCCACCCTGCCCCCCCCCCGACCCACCCACCCCTGCCTTCCACCCTTGAACCCACCTTCTTTGGCTTTGTCCATGTATCCTTCATACATGTTCCTTGATGCCCGCCCCCCATTATCCCCTATTACCCCTCTCTTCCCTTCTCTCTGTTTACTGTCAGTAAAGAACTCATACAACTTAGCCCTGGCTGGTGTAGCTCAGTGGATTGAGCACAGGCCTGTGAAGCAAAGGGTCGCCGGTTAGATTCCCAGTCAGGGCACATGCGTGGGTTGCAGGCCAGGTCCCCAGTGAGGGACACATGGGAGGCAACCACACATTGATGTTTCCCTCCCACTCTTTCTTCTTCCCTTCCCCTCTCTCTAAAAATAAATGAATAAATATTAAGAACTTCTTACAACTTAAAACCAGAAGACAAACAATCCAATTAAAAACAAGGTAAAGGACCTGAATAGACATTTCTCCAGAGTACATACAGGTGACCAAAAAACATAAAAAATGCTCAACATCACTAATCATCAGAGAGAGGCAAATTAAAACGAGCTAGCAGCTCACACGAGCCAGAATAGCTATCATCAATAAATCAACAAACAAGCAAGTGCTGGCAAGGATGTGGAGAAAAGGGAACCTAGTACATTGTTGGTGGGAATGTAGAGTGATGTAGCTCCTGTGGAAAACAGTATGGAGTTGCCTCAAAAATATTAAAAATAGAACTGCCTTTTTTTTTAACTGACACTAATACAGAGACCTCCCCACTGCCACTTTGGATCTATGTTTTCTGCATG
Source organism: Sturnira hondurensis (assembly GCF_014824575.4). Taxonomy (NCBI): domain Eukaryota; kingdom Metazoa; phylum Chordata; class Mammalia; order Chiroptera; family Phyllostomidae; genus Sturnira; species Sturnira hondurensis. The sequence continues at coordinate 452,137 of NW_028098037.1, forward strand.
GGGGAGAAAGAGTACAGTGGGTGGTACCAAGTACATATTGCATCCTGTAGACAGCATTCCATCATTACAGTGTCTCCCAGCTGGCCCAGTATGGGAGTCTTCATTAGGCCACTTCAATGTTCTATTAAGTCCAGCTGCTTCTAGATAGTAGACTACATGGTAAGACCAGAAAATTATGTAGGTATAATCACAGAGCTTCATTTTTTATTTTTGTAATATTAACTCTTTGGTCAGAAGGAATGTTGTGTGCAATACCAAAACTGGAATTGCATGTGGTGGTCAAGGAAGGCAAATCCATATATAAAATATACATATTGCTGCTCCCTCCATGTAACCTACCTGCCACTAGGTAGCTAGTTCCAATTGGGAATGGGGCCATATCAGGAATTGTGTACAGCTGGCCCCTCAGCAGTGGTTTTAGCTAAATCAGTGTTGATGAGAGGAAGTCCACATTGTTGTGTCCACTTATAACCTCTAGGTCAATTACCATGGCCATTTTGTTCGTAAGACTGTTGAGCAAGGAAGGGTTAAGATTGCTGGGGAAAGGAAATGACTGACATATACAGAACAAGTCATCTGGTCCATCTATTTATTGAAAGTCTCCTCTGAAATGGGTTTCTTTAGTGGGAATATTTGCACAGAGTACAAATACCCCTTATTCTGTTAAGGGCCCACCACGTACCTTCTCCCATAGGCTTCCTTATTACCAATTCTCCAATCCTGATTATCCAATCAAACCATCTTTTCCATGAAAATGTGTAGCTCTAAATTTCTGAATTTCTGTCTCCACCTAGATAGACAACTATATGTATAGTTGTCCCTCAAAATTTGTGGGGTATTGGTTCCAGACCTCCACAGATACCAAAATCCATGGATGCTGAAGTCCTTATATAAAATGGCATATATTAAATAGTACTTCCACATAACCTACGTACGTTCTCTTGTATGCTTTAAATCATTCCTAGGTTACTAAAAACACAATATAAATACTATGTAAACAGTTGTTCTACTGTATTGTTTAGGAAATAATGACAAGAAAAAAAGTCTGTTATGTGTTCAGTACAGATACAAGCATTGTAGCCCTAACTACACAGTATACGTCAACAACAATGTAATTCTTTTCCAAATATTTTGCATCCCCAGTTGGTTGAATCCACAGACACGAAACCTGCAAATATGGAGGGCCAAATGTACTGCTTGAAGTTAGATTCACTGAAATGATTTCCCTTCTCTAATACCTTTCAGAGCCTTCCTGTAGCACTGCAAACATCCACTTCCAGTTGGTACCAGGCCTGAGAGCTCTTTCTTCTTCCATCAATTGATCATAGGGAATTTGCCATGAGGCCTTGGGTACTGACTGAGGAAGAGGTGGCAATGTGGCAGGACTAGGCAACATACTCTGAGCAGTTTCACTCTCATTTGATAATAGAACACTGAGGTATATGCCTAGCTTTGTAGCTTGATGGATCAGAGAATACCCAGTTCATGATGGGCAGCTCAGGTTGCACATTCATTTAGTGTCTCATGGTCAGGTGTTCGCTCTCTGCCAGGGCCCAGTACCAAGCTAGATACTGGGCAAAGTTCATCATCCCCATTTCTGGCAATTACTGAGAGTGCTGGTCCAGGGTACAGAGTAGGACTCCACACACCAATGAGTTCCAAGGAGGCATAGTACCTGCTCTACTGTACCACAGGACACCTCAGACAGCCCAGAAACTTAAAGGGACACCTCTAAATCTCAGCATGTTACATATTTGCCCCTCCAAAGATGGGGAACCAGTCCACAGTGTCTCTAGAGACCCCCTTTGGAGTGCATACTGGCCAACTGGGAGAAATTTGGCCCTGAGTCCCTCAAGAAAAAGGATAATCTTCTTTTTCAACATGGCCTGGCCTCATTATAAATAAGGCAATGATGACATCTGGCCAGTTAATGGCACCATTATTTTTTTTATTTAATCTTTACTGTATTTTTTTCTATTACCATTTAGACTGCACATAATCTCCTTCCCCCAGCAATCACCATACTGTTCTCCATGTTCGTAAGTCCTTTTTCCTTTTTGATCAATGCCTCCACCCCTCCAAACCACCTGCTACTAGCTGTCATCCAGCTCTCTAAAAGTCTTTTCCCTATTTTCCTTGTCTGCTCAGTTAGTTCGTCAGATGCCACACGAGTGAAATCATATGGTATTTGTCTTTCTCTGACTAGCTTATTGCATTTGCATAACATTCTCCAGATCCATCCATACTGTTGCAAAGAGTGAAATTTTCTTTTTTTAGGGCTACTATTTCATTGCATAAATATCCCACTGATGGTTTATGCACTCATCTACTGATGGACATTTGGGCTGCTTCCATATCTTAATAATTGTAAAGAATGCTGCAAGGATGTGGGAATGCTTATCTTCTTTCAAATTAATGTTTTAGGTTCCTTAGGATATATTCCCAAAAGTGGGAACACTGGGTCAAAAGATAGGTCGGTCCATTTTTTAATTTTTGAGGTAGCTTCATACTGCTTTCCACAATGGCTGCACCAGTCTGCATTCAAACCAACGGTGCAAAAGTGTTCCTCTTTCTCCACATCCTCACCAGTACTTGTCATTTGCTGATTTATTGATGATAGCCATTCCAACAGGAATGAGATGGTATTCCACTGTGGTTTTAATTTGCATTTCTCTGATAGCTATTGATGCTGAGCATCTTTTCATATGTCTATTGGCCATCTGTATGTCCTCTTTACATAAGTGTTTATTCAGCTCTTTCACCCATTTTTCAATAGAGTTGTTTTTATTCATGTTGAGTTTTATAAGTTTTATAAGTTTCATAAATTCTGGATAGTAACCCTTATCAGATGTATCAGTGAATATATTCTCACATTCTGTGAGTTGTCTTTTTATTTTGTTGACAATATCCTTTGCTGTGCAAACTTTCTAGTTTGATGTAGTCCCATTTATTTTATCTTTTGTTTACAAGCCTGGAGAGATATATCCTATAAAATATTGCTACAAGCAATGTCTCAGATATTGCTGCCTTTGTTTTCGTCTATAATTTTTATGGTTTCTAGTCTAACATTTAAGGTTTTCATGTATTTTGAATTTATTTTTGTGTGTGGTGTAAGAAGGTGGTCTGGTATTATTTTTCTGCACATATCAATCCGATTTTCCCAACACTACTTATTGAATAAACTATCTTTAGCCCATGTAAGTACTTGCTTCCTGTGTTTAATATTGACTATAAAGGTGTAGGTTTATTTCTTGGACCTCTATTCTGTTCCATTGATCTATGTGTGTTTTTATGCCAGTACCAGGCTGTTTTGTTTACTATGGCCTTATTGTGCAGTTTCATATTAGGAAGCATAATTCCTCTAACTCTGTTCTTCTTTCTCAGGACCTCTGCTGGTATGCAGTCCTTTTTTAGTTCCATATGAATTCTTAAAATATTTGCTCTAGTACTGTGAAACATGTCATTGGAATCTTGATAGGAATTACATTGAATCTATAGATTGTTTGGGGTAATGTGGACATTTTAATGATGTTAATTCCTCCTATTGTATTTGTACAATACCAATAAACACGGTATTTGTATCTTCTCTTTCTTTCTTCAGTGTCTTATATTTCTCCAAGTACAGGTCTTTAACATCCTTATTTAGGTTTTATCCTATGTACTTTATTTTATTTTTTGCACTTCTCAATGAGATTGCTTTAAGTTTCAACTTTTTAAATAAGATTTTATTCATTTCCTTTGAGACAGAAGGGAAGGAAGGGAAAAAGAGAAGGAAAGAAACATCAATGTGCAAGAGATACATGAACTGGCTGCATCTCACACACCCTCAACTGGGGATGTAGCCCACAATCCAGGCATGTGTCCTGACCAGGAATGAAACCAGTGACCTTTTGGTTCACAGGCCAGCACTTAATCCACTGAGCCACACCAGCCAGGACTAAATTCCCTCTCTGTTAGTTCACTGCTGGCATATAAAACTGCAACTGATTTCTGGATATTAATTTTGTATACTGCTACTTTGCTGAATTCACTTATCAGTTCTAGTAGTTATTTGGTAGAATCTTTGGGGTTCTCTATGTACAGTATCACGTCATCTGCAAATGACAACAGTTTTACTTCTTCCTTGCCAGTGTGGGTGCCTTTTATTTAATCTTCTTATCTGATTGCTATGGCTAGGGCTTCCAGTACTATGTTGAATAAGAAAGGTGAAAGACGATGTCCTGTCTTGTTCCCAATCTTAAGAAGAATGCTGTAGTTTTCACCACTGAGTATGATGCTAGCAGTGGGTTTGTCATCCATGGCCTTTATTATGTTTAGCTATGTTCCCTCTATTCCCACTTTGAGGATTGTTTTGATCATAAATGGGTGCTGGATTTTATCAAAAGCTTTTTCTGCTTCTATTGATATGATCATGTGTTTTTTATCCTTAATTCTGTTTAATGTGGTATATCACATTTACTAATTTGCAAATGTTATACCATCCTTACATTCCAGAACAAATTCCAGTTGATCACAATGTATGATTTTTTTTTCTGCATGGCTGTGTTTGGTTTGCTAATAATTTGTAGAGGATTTTAGCGTCTATGTTCATCAGGGAACTAGACCTATAATTTTATGTCTCTGTAGTATCTTTATCTGGTTTTGGAATTAAGATAATGCTGGCCTTGTAAAATGAGTTTAGGAGCCTTCCCTCCTCTTTAATTTTATAAAACAGTTTGAGAAGGAGAGATGTTAGTTCTTCATAGAATGCTTAGTAAAATTCACGTGTGAAACCATCTGGTCCAGAGCCTTTGTCTGTTACGGAGTTTTGAACTGCTTCAATTTTATCAGGTATAATCCATCTATTCCAATTCTGTAATTCTTCCTGGTTTCATTTTGGAAGACTGTACGTTTCTAGGAATTTATACATTTCCTCCAGGTAATCCAGTTTGTTGGCATATAATTCTTAATATTTTCTTACAATCCTTTGTATTTCTTTGGTGTCAGTTGTTATTTCTCCTCTTTCATTTCAGATTTTATTTGAATACTCTCTCCTTTTTTATTAATGAGTTTGGTAAAGGTTTGTCAATCTGGTTTTTCTTTTCAAAAAAACAGCTCTTGGATTCATTGATCTTTTATCTCATTTTTTTAGACTCTACTTCACTTATTTCTGCACTGACCTTTATTATTTCCTTCTCTCTACTCACATTGGGCTTTGTTTGTTGTTCTTTTTCAAGTTACTTTAAGTACAAAAGATTGTTTGAGGTTTTTCTTGTTTTCTGATATAGGCTTTTAATGCTGTGATTTCCCTTCTCTGAATGGCTTTCCCAGTGTCCCACAGATTTTTGATGGTTGTAACCTCATTTTCATTTGTTTCAAGGTATCTTTTAATTTCCTCCTTGATCTCACTGTTGACCCTTTTGTTGTTTAACAACATATTATTTAGCTTCCACGTCTTTGCTTGTTTTTTGTGCTTTTCATGTGACTGATTTCTAGTTTCATAGCATAGTGTTCAGAGGCATGATATGATTTCAATCTTCTTAAATTTACTGAAACTTGTTTTGTGTACTAACATGTGGTCTACCCCAGAAAACATTACATGTGCACTTGAAAAGTCTATATATTCTGGTGCTTTGTGGTGAAATGCTCTAAAGATATCAATGAAATCCATTTCACCTAGTGTGTCATTTAAAGCAGCTGTCTCCTTATTGATTTTCTTTCTGGAATATCTATCCATTGAGTCAATGGAGTGTAAAATCCCCAACTATGACTGTATCCATCTCTCCCTTTATGTCCATCTTTCCCTTTATGTCCGTCAAGGTTTGTTTTACTTATTTAGGTGCTCCCATATTGGGTGCACAAATATTTACTACAATTATATCCTCTTTTTGGATTGTTCCCTTTATTATTATGTAGTGTCCTTTGTCTCTTATGATAGCCTTGGTTTTAAAGTCTATTGTGTCTGATGTAAATACTGCTACCACAGATTTTATTTCCACTCATTTGCCTGAAATACCTTTTTCCATCCCTTTTAGTTTAGTTTGTGTGCATCTTTCGATCTGAGATGATTTTCTTGGGAGCAGCATACACATGAATCTTGTTCTATTCACCTTCCCTATATCTTTTTGTTGGAGCATTTAAGACATTTACATTTAAGGGGATTATTGATACATACCTATTTCATGCCAATTTTTGTTATGCTATTTTCCTCTCCCCTCACCTTGCTATTTTTCTTCTCCTTCTTAAAGCAACCCCATTAACATTTTTCAGTACTGGTTTGGTGTTTTCAAACTCCTGCAGCTTTTTCTTTTCAGGAAAGCTCCTTATGTCTCCTTTATTGTAAATGATAGTCCAATAATCGAGTTCCAGCCAAGATAAAAGCATACGTAGAAATGCTTCACTTCTTCACACAACCAAAAGAAGGATAACAACCAATTAGAAAACAAAAGAAAACCTAGAACTGCCAGAAAATCAAACTGCATGGAAGTGTGACAACCAAGTTGTCAAACAATCATCCAGACTTGTAAGAGGAGCAGAGATGGGAAGCGAGGGCAGAGAGTATGCACAACAAGGCAGTGAACCAAGCAAGACAGACCAGGGCTGGCTGACCAGGCGGTCCCACATTCACACATGGATATGCCAGGAGGAATGACTGGGAAAGCAAGACAGACTGCAAAACCCAGGATTTCAGCACAGTAAACTAAAGACTCAAAACCTCTGGCTGCGAAAACCTGTGGGGGTTATTTATCATGGTGAAATTCCCAGTCTCACAGGGAAATCCACTGGAGAGGCCCAAAGTCTCCTACAAAGTCTAGAAAATCCACCTACCTAGAAATCAGCACCTGAAAGGGCACAATCTGCTTGTGGGAAACAAGGGAAATAACAAAAAAATGGCACAAGAGCAGAGAAAGCGGTGTTACTCCCTGATATCTCCCCCACAGACAGCACCACAACCCAGCCACTTGAATTGCCCTGCCCTGATGAATACCTACGACTCTGCCCCTTACAACGTAACAGGTGAATGGAGACAAAGAAATATGGCACAAATGAAAGAAGAGATCAAAACTCTAGAAAAAGAACTAAGGAGAATGTAGACAATGTATCAGATGCAGTTCAAAACATTGGTAATTAGGATGTTCACAGAAATGACTGAGTTTAGTTGCAAAATGAAGGATGAGATGAAAGCTATACAAGTGAAATAAAGGGCAATACACAGGGCACCAACAGTGAAGGGAAGGAAAGTGGGACTCAAATCAACAATTTGGAACAAAAGGAAGAATTAAAAACATTCAACCAAAATAGAATGAACAAGAACTGAAAAATAAATGAGTAGATGGCGTGGAACCTCTGGGACAACTTTAAACGCTCCAACATCCAAATCATAGGAGTGCCACAAGAAGTGGAAGAGCAAGAAATTGAAAACTTATTTGAACAAATAATGAAGGAAAATATCCCCAAGCCGATGAAGAAAACAGACTTCCAGGAAGTCCAGGAGTTTCCAGGTCTACCAAAAATTGGATCCAAGAAGCAGCACACCAAGATGAATCATAATTAGGTTAGCCAAAATTAAAGACAAGGAGAGAATCTTAAAAGCAACAAGAGGAAAAGAGTTACCTACAAAGGAGTCCCCATAAGACTATCAGCTGATTTTTTAAAAGAAACCTTGCAGGAAAGAAGGGGCTGGAAAGAAGTATTCAAACTCATAAAAGGAAAGGACCTAGATACAAAATTACTCTACCCAGCAAAGCTATCATTTACAATGGAAGGATGGAAGGGCAGGTAAAGTGCTTCCCAGATAAGACAAAGTTAAAGGAGCTCATCATCATCAAGTCCTTATTATATGAAACATTAAAGGGCCTTATCTAAAATATAGACCAAAAACTATGAACAGTAAAATGACAACAAACACACAACTATCAACATCTGAAGCTAAAAAACAAAAACTAAAACTAAGCAAATAACTAGAATAGGAACATAATCACAGAAATGGGGATCACATGGAGGGTTGGTTATCAGTATGGATACAGAAGGGGGAAAGGTATATGGGGTAAGAAGCATAATTAGTAGGTACAAAATCAACAGGGGGAGGTTAAGAATAGTATAAGAAATAGAGAAATCAAAGAGCTTATATGCACAATCCATGGACCTGAACTAAGGCATGGGAGGGATGTTGGACAGGCGGGTATGCTGGAGGGTGGGGGGATATAGGGCAGAGGGTGACAAAGGGAATAAATCAGGACAACTGTAATAGTATAGTCAATAAAATATACTTTAAAAAAGACAAAAATAAATAATTAAATGATAGCCTTGCTGATAAAGTAGCCTTGGTTGTAGGTCCTTGCTTTTCATAATTAGAGTATTTCATGCCATTCCCTTCTAGGCTGAAATGTTTCTGTTGAGAAATCAAATGACAGTCTAATGGGTGCTCCCTTGTAGGTAACTACCTGCTTTTCTCTTGTTGTTTTTAGGATTCTCTCCTTGTCCTTAAGCCTTATCATTTAATTATGGTGTGTCACAGTGTAGGCCTCTTGGGTCCAAATCGTTTGTGACTTTTTGGGGTTCCTGGACTTGGGTGTCTTTTTCATTCACCAAACTAGAGAAGTTTTCGGTCATTATTTCTTCAAATGGATCTCACTCCTTTGCTCACTCTCTTCTCCTTCTGATATGACCACGATGCAAATGCTGTTACACTTGATAATGTCCAAAATCTTCCCTAAGCTTCCTCATTTTTCTAAATTCTTTTTTTCTTTTTTCTGTTATTCCTGGGTGTTACTTTCTACCTTGTCTTCCAAAACACTGATTCTATCTTCTAATTCATCTAACTTAGTGTTTATTCCTTCCAGTACATTATTTATTTCAGGTATTGCATTCTTCATCTCTGGTCATTTATAAAATGGTCTCTATGGCTTTTTTTCTTTTGTTGAGTATCTTTAAAATCATTACTCTAAAGTATCTGATAGATTGCTTACTTCCATTTCATCTAGTTCTTCTGGAGAATTCTCTTATTCTTTCCTGTGATGTCTGTTTTCACATTTTGTCTGTTTCTTTGTATTTTGTCTTTTTAAACTGATTCTGATACAGCCTCAAGCAGTAATCAGTAGCCCAGCTTAAGTTCCACACGGTGCAGCAGAATATTCCCTGCTGGTGGGGCTATTGCTTCCCCTCAGGCTGATGTGACTTAGAGAGGACTTCTCTGCCTGAGAAAGATGGCTTCTGCAGTATGGGGAATGACTTAGCACAGGGATCCTGGTGGCTGTTTGTTGGGGACCACTCTGTGTAGTTTCAGAGATTGTAGCCCCGTGAGAGGAGGCTCTGAAAAGGGCTAGTAAGTCTCCCTGGAAAACCAAGTTAATGTAGGTGGGAGGCATGACCCAGCTCTAACACCGAGGGTTCCCATGGGAATCAGTCCTCCAATGTACATTTTTGTCCTTTGAAGCTTGCTCTGTATAGCAATAGCCCTGTCAGTATAAACTAGATGTTTAAGTTCAAGGCATAAGGAGTGAAACTCCCTACTTCATGATACATGCCTTTACAACCATTTCGTGTCTGCATATCTTGTGAACCCTGACCTAAAAAGATTTCTGTGTTTCTTCAATTGTTATCTCTACAGAGTGTCAAGTTTTTTATGACTATAGCTTTTTGCACATTGATTGATAAGCTACCCATGTATGCTGTATCTCCCTGTACTTCCCAACCTTAATAAAAGCTGTGTTGGAAAAGGGCTCAGGGCATTCTCCACTAGAGGGAATCACCACCCCCTTTCCAGCTGGGACAAGAGTGTAGCTGGGATGACTCTTTATTCTCATCCACAGCATCCGGGAGAGCTTCACTGGCTAAAGTTCCCCACAACTGTTCCTTCAGTTCCCTCACCAGAGCCACCAACCCCAGACTCTCCACAACGGTCTCTAGTCCACTCTGCCCTCTCTCTGCCGAAGCTCAGAGCAGGTTGGCTGCAAATGAAAGTTTGTGCATTGACCCTTTTATAAGGCTGTGTCTCCAGCCATTTCTATCTGGCAGATAGAAACCCTGCTGTTTTTCACAGCTGGGTGTTATCTGGGTTCTCTTCTGGCTTGACCCCACTGTTCTCAGGGGGAATCCCCAAGCCACTGAGCTATCACTCCAGAACTTCAGCTACCACCTGTAGGAGCCCAGCCAGCCTTCTGGAGCCTCCTCCACATCCCCCACCAGTCGTGGTAAAGTGGTTTCTCCTGGATGTCCTTGTTTGAAAGGCATCTCTCCAGTTAGTAACCAACTGGTTACTGAGGATGATTCCTCTTCAATTTAGTTGTGATTCCAGATTGGTCCTGGTAGGAGGTTAGTGTAGCTTCCACATACTCCCCCACCATCTTGGATCACTCCAGCACTGTTAATTTTAATAGCACCTTACAGCTAGACCTATTTCCTGGTCCCAAGGAAACAGACAAGAGGTTCCACATATTCCAGCTTTACGGCCCTCAGAGAAGACCCTCAGCTGTGAACTAGGAAAATGTACCATTTTGATATTTTTTGTCCCATCTGCTTTTTCCTTATTTCATCTTTACCTAACTCCCTTTGAACTGATCTTTTTAAAAAAAATTTATTTATTGACTTTTGAGACAGAGAGAGGAAAGGAGAGACGGAGGGAGAGGGATGTGTAGCAAGGGAGGTAACCTGGGAGGGAGAGAAAGAGGGACAGAGAAACATCAATTTTTTATTCCTCTTATTTATGTATTCACTGGTTGACTCTTGTACGTTCCCTAGCTGGGGATCAAATCCACAACCTTTCATATAAGGGACAATGTACCAACCAAGCTACTCAACCAGGGCCATAATGATTATCTTTTCACTATTCAATTTTCTTTCTTTTATGAGCTTATACTTTATTTTTCTTTCTTGTGTTTTATAGCATTTGCTCTAAAATATACATAGCCTATCTTCAAATAATATCATAACACTGCATGTACTGTGTAAGCACCTTACAATGCTATACGTCCCTTTCCCACACCCCACTTCTTTATGCTAATGAGATGTCAATTTATTTCTATGCATGTTATAAGCCTCCAATTTTATCGTTCCTTTAAAGTGAATTATCTTTTGAAAACTTTAAAAATTAAGACAGTGTCTTTTATATTTACCACATACAACTCCTGTCCAGAAAAAATCAACCATTGTTAATATAATGAGAATGGATTGCGTGACATCAACGTAACCTGGCAGCCAAGAAGAGTGGACTGGAATGCATTTTCGGGAATATTGACAACTTTACTGTATTAGTCAGTGGGGGTGGTAGATGCCATTGAGTGAGCATGTGTACTGTGGGACCACTGCATTCAAAATGAGTGAGTAAAGCAATGAATCTGCATTAAATTTTGCATTAAGCTTGAACATTCCTCCGTGGAAACTACTCAGATGATTCAGAAGGCCGCACTATGGGCAACCGGTGACTGGCAGCTTCATCCAACAATGTGTCCACTCATGCACTGTATCTCATGCAGAGTTTTTTGGTGAAACATCAAATCACCCAGGTCACTCAGCCCCTTACAACCCAGATGTGGCACCCTGTGACTTCTGGCTTTCCACAAAATGGAAATCACCTTCAAAAGGGAAGATATTTCAGACAGTTGAGAAGATTCAGGAAAAAAACAATGGGACAGCTGATGGTGATTGGGAGAACTGTGTGAGGTCCCATGATCCCTACTTTGAAGGGAACTGAGGCATCCTTGTCTTACATACAATGATTCTTGTACTTGCTATCTTCTTCAATAAATGTCTCTACTTTTCATATTACATAGCTGGATACCTTCTGGATAGACCTTATATTTTACAATTTCTTGCACTCTCCATTCCTCTCCAAAGATCAAAATTCCCATCTGCAAGTATTTTTTTCCCTTTAAAACATGTAGTGCAAGTCTGCTGAAAATGATTTTGCTCAGATTTTGCTTTTTTCAAAAGTCACTGACTTTGCAAGTCATATTATCTCAAAAGGGATTAATACCCATAATATATAATGAATCTTTACATCTCAATAACAAAAACATACCAATCAAAAAATGTGCAATGAAGCCCTGGCTGGTGTAGCTCAGTGGATTGAGCGAGGGCCTCCGAACCAGACGGTCGTGGTTCGATTCCCAGTCAGGGCACATTCCTGGGTTGCAGGCCAGATCCCAGCAGGGGATAGTTCCCAGCAGGGGATGCACTAGAAGCAATCATACATTGATGTTTCTCTTCCTCTCTCCTTCCCTTCCCCTCTAAAAGATAAATAAATGAAATATATTTTTTTTAAATGTGCAATGAACTTGAATAGACACTTCGTCAAAGATCATATACAGCCCCGGTCGATGTGGCTCAGCTGGTTGGAATGTTGGCCTGTAAACTAAAATTTCACAGGTTCGAATCCCAGTAAGGGCACATGCCTGGGTTGTGGGCCAGTCCCTGTTTGGGGGCATGAGAAAGGCAACCAATCAATGTTTCTCTTAAACGTCAATGTTTCTCTCCCTCTTTTTCTCCCTCCTTGTTCCTCTGTCTAAAAAATAAAATCCTTAAAAAGAAAAAAGAAATTCTGACATATGCTGCAGCATGGATGAACCTTGAAGACATTATGCTAAGTAAAATAAGCTAATCACTATAGCACACATACTTTATGATTCCATTTAGAAAAATCTTTATTGTTGTTTTCTCACAGTACCTTTGTTTAGAATAAGTTATTCTCTCCCTTTTTTTTTTTGAAGAATTCAAGGATTGGTGTCAATTCTTTTTTTAAAAATATATTTTATTGATTATACCATTACAGTTGTTCTATTCCCCCCCTTCATTCCCCTCCACCCACACACTCCCTCCCCCACCATTCTCCCCCCCTTAGTTTATAACCACGTCTCAAGTTCTTTAGATTCTATATTTCCGCCACTATTCTTGCCCTCCCCCCTATCTATTTTCTACCTACTCTCTATGCTATTTTCTGTGCCTTCTCCCCACTTCTCCTCCTCCCACTCCCCTGTTGCTAACCCTCCATGTGTTCTTCATTTCTATGGTTCCACTCCTGATTTAGCTGTCCTCTAGATTTGCTTTTGTTTTAGGTGTGGTTGTTAATAACTGTGAGTTTGCTGTCCTTTCACTGTTCCTATTTTTTATCTTCTTTTTCTTATATAAGTCCCTTTAACATTTCATATAATAAGGGCTTGGTGATGATGAACTCCTTGAACTTGACCTTATCTGAGAAGCACTTTATCTGTCCTTCCATTCTAAATGAAAGTTTTGCTGGATAAAGCAATCTTGGCTGTAGGTCTTTGGATTTCATGACTTGGAATACTTCTTTCCAGCCCCTTCTTGCCTGTAAGGTCTCTTTTGAGAAATCCGCTGACAGTCTGATGGGTACTCCTTTGTAGGTGACTGTCCCCTTATCCCTTGCTGCTTCTAGGATTCTCTCCTTCATTTTAGTCTTGGCTAATGTAATTATGATGTGCCTTGGTGTGTTCCTTCTTGGGTCCAACTTCTTTGGGACTCTCTGAGCTTCCTGGATTTCCTGGAAGTCTATTTCCTTTGCCAGACTGGGGAAGTTCTCCTTTATTATTTGTTCAAATAAGTTTTCCACTCGTGGCTGTTTCTTTCCCCCTTCTGGTACCCCTATAATCCGGATGTTGGAACGTTTAAAGATGTCCTGGAGGTTCCTAAGCCTCTCCTCATTTTTTTGAATTCTCATTTCTTCATTCCTTTCTGGTTGGATGTTTTGTTCTTCCTTCTGGTCCATTCCATTGATTTGAGTCCCAGTTTCCTTTCCATCGCTATTGGTTTCCTGGACATCTCCCTTCATTTCAATTAGTTTAGCCTTCATATGTTCCTCTAATTTGTGACTATAATCAACCAGTTCTGTGAGCATCCTGATAAACAGTGTCCTGAACTGTGCTTCTGAGAGGCTGGCAATTTCTCGGTCACTTAAGAGTTATCGGCTCTGGGACTTTGAGTTCTTCTTGTGCCATCTTTTGGGCTGTTTGTGCCTGTTACGTAGCAGGATCAGAGCCCTAGGTCTTCAGAGCAGGGCAACTCAGGCACTGGGTTGTGACGCTGTATGTGGGGGCGGGGTCAACGAGGAGCAATGGCATCCATCTGCTGTCTCCTGCTGAGGCCCCCACAGGTGTGGCAGCTGCCACTGTGACCGGGCTCACGTGTTTCGTGAGCACTGCACGTGTGTGTGCCACCGCTGTCAGCCATTGCCCCCTGCAGCCTGCGTGGTCCTTCTCACTGTGTGTGAATGTGTGACCGTGGTCAGTCTTGCCCCATACCCTGACTGGGTCCGGGCTACCTGCGCACCTGGGTCTGGGGATCTTTTCTGCCCGACCCAGCTCCGCTGCTGGCTCCGCCCCTCTTACCGTCCCCGTTGGTTAGTGGTTGTCAGACTTCCATATAATTCAATTTTCTGTTCTTTGGCTGTGTCTTTGTTCTCCAAACCTTTGTTGTATTCAAACTTGGTTGTGGGAGAAGGCACAGTGTTTCCACCTATGCCTTCATCTTGGCAGAAGTCCTGGTGTCAATTCTTTAAATGTTTGGTAGATCCCTGACTGTTACAGCTCAGTTGATTGGGCACTGTCCCACAAACTGAAAAGTAGCCAATTTGATTCCTGGTCAGGACACATGTTTGGATTGCAGGTTCGGTCCCCATGGGTGCATACAGAAAGCAACTAATTGATGCTTCTCTCTCTCTCTTTCCCCTTCCCTTCCCCTCTCTCTAAAATTGAAAATAACTTTTAAAAATAAATAAATAAATGTTTGGTAGTTTTCACTAATGAAGCCATCTGGTCCTGGACTTTTCTTTGTTTGGGAGTGAGTTTTTTCTAATATTGATTCAATCATTTATATTTTCTATTTCTTCTTGAGTCAGTGATAATCTCTATTTCTAATAATTTGCCCATAAATTTCATACTGTTAAGTTATGAATTGTGTTGTATTCCTCTAAATAGTGTCAGGCTTTGTTCTTGCACACAATTTCATTACTTGGGATCACCTGGAGCCTTCTGAGGACTCTTCCCAATGCACTATATACAATATTACAAGGTCTTTACAAGGTCTGGATAGTGGAGACACAAAATATTCCCAGCATTCTGTGAGGCCCTGAAATTGTTTTCTAACTCTTTTCCAGTAGTTCTTTCTCTGTTTTTTTTTTTTTTTAAGATTTTATTTATTTACCTTTAGAGGGGAAGGGAAGGAGAGAGGGAGAGAAACACCAGTGTGTGGTTGCTCCTCATGAGTGCCCTGCTGGGAACTGGCCTGCAACCCAGGCATGTGCCCTGACTGGGAATCGAACCGCGACCGTCTGGTTCGGAGGCCCGCGCTCAATCCACTGAGCTACACCAGCCAGGGCTCTTTCCCTGGTTTTGAGTAGGTCCTGTCATCATCTACAAATCAAAACTCAGTCAAAGACTGAGGAAGAACCTTCTGCAGATCTCCAGAATGCACACACACTTGAGTGTACTCTTCTACTTTAATATATACTCAGTATACCTGTCTCCTATGGCTCCCTTCTCTCTGGTACTCTGGCCTGCAATTTTAACCACCTTGGTCTTCCCAAACCTTTTTTAAAAGATTTTATTTATTTATTTTTAGACAGGGGGAAGGGAGGAGAAAAAGAGGGAGAGAAACATCAGTGTGTGGGTTGCCTCTCACATGCCCCCTACTGGGGACCTGGCTCACAACCCAGGCACATTCCCTGACTGGGAATCAAACCAGTGACCCTTTGATTCGAAGGCCAGTGCTCACCCCACTGAGCCACATCAGCCAGGGTGGTCTTTCCAAACTTTTTTCTGTGTTCCTATCGCAACACCACTGGGCTTTGCTCTGGTACCTTCTCCCTGCACTGCAGCCTGTAAAACACCTCTAGGCTCTCCTGTAAATTGGTGCAAGAGCTCATCCCATTTGTTTCCACTCTCAGGGATCAGTCTGGTGCCACCTGTCATCTAATGTCTAAAAACCACTGTGTATATGTTTATATATTCTCAAGTTGTTATAAAGGAAGGGCATATGTTATTGCTGTGTAACAAGCTAGCCCTAAGAATTTCTGAGGTTTGGCAATCAGAAGCAGCTTTGGCAAGGAGCAGCTTAGCTGGGTGGTCTGGCTCAGGATTTCTCATGAGGTTGCAGTCAAGATGTTGGTGAGCCAGTAGACTAGGGTTGGAGGCCTGACAAGGGCAGGGAGATTTGCTTCAAAGGCTCAGTTACACACTATAGGCTGGAGGCCTCAGTTCCTTGTGAGCTGTTGGCAGAAGGCCTCAATCCCTCACCATGCAGGGATCTCCACAGGGCTATTCATAACATGGCAGCTAATTCTCAGAGTAGTAGACTATTTTTTCAATCCTCTAACTGTAGACTGCATCCTATCACTTCAAGACAGATACACAGATTGTAGATCTTACCCCACAACCCAACTCAGAGAAAAAATAACTAAGAGTAAGTGGTAGCAGGTTTTAAGAGAAAACAATAGAGTTCCTGGTGCCTATGGCAAGAAAGAGAAGGAGAACATGTATAGCTGACCTGGTCTTGAGAAATGTTCAAGTGCTCCATTCCTCCAAACAGACCAATCTAAACATCTGCCTCTCTCATCAATCTCAAGAGCAAATGGCAACAGTGACAGTGACAGCAGCAGCGACATACATACAAATACTAACTGCAGTAGTAATAGTCCAAGAACTAACACTAAACATTTGCCTTTGTTACCTCCATTATTCCTCACTTCCATAATTATCCCTTACTTCCATAATTCCTCCATTATTTATTTATTTATTTTTAAGATTTTATTTATTTTTAAAAAGAGGGGAAGGGGAAGAAAAAGAGAGGGAGAGAAACAGCAACATGTGGTTGCCTCTCACGTGCCCCGCTACTGGCGTTCTGGCCTGCAACCCAGGCACGTGCCCTGACTGGGATTCAAAGTGGCAACACTTTGGATTTGCAGGCCCATGTTCAATCCACTGGGCTACACCAGCCAGGGCTATTTATTTATTTTTAGAGAGAGAGGAAGGTAGAGGGAAAAGGAAAGAAACATTGATACATGTTGGGAACTGCTCTGCCTAGTTTCAGGAGTTGTAACTGCCCTCCATGACTAAGGTTGAGTGAGCAACCTCCAGAATGTGAGCCACTGAGGAGACAAAGCTTGTCTCTGGAAGCAGTGCTGCTTCTGCTTCTCCCCAGCCCCAACGCTTGGTCCGTTAGTCTATGATGGGTAAGACCCCTCAGGGGCGGGGGGGACAACCTAAGCCAGACATCATCACTTGGAAGGCCCTCAAGGAAGGACTCTGGGGTGGCTGCAACAAAGAGGGAGTGATGGACCCTCATGCCCACCCCCCACCCCACCCCACCCCGGCTATTCTGATATAGCCTGAGTCCCCATTTCTGTCTGGGAGAAGCACTTCCTGGCTCTAATCCACTCAAGCCTAAAACCTATCATGGGGGAGGTGGTGCAGACCCTTGCCAGCTAGAGCGGGATCCAGGGTGATCAGGCATAAGAAAGAATTCCTAAAAGTCCTGTGAAGCCTGCTTTGGTAAAAATGCTTTCATTCATATGATAAGGGTCCAAGCAGGAAACAAGTATGTCTCCCAAAGTTTCTGCAACCCCCTTACCTGACAGACACTGACTTAGACCAAACCCTCAGATTTTTTTGAAATGTTATCTACTGTTTATAGATAATGAAGGGTAGATATCGCCTGTATTACTGTGAATTACAACCCAATAAAAGCCATTGAGGAAAGGGCTCCTGGTATTTCTCCTCTGAGATTGACCACTTCTCCTCCCCAAGTAGATCCTGTCTTGGTAGTTTTATTTTCATCCGTGGCAGATGGGGGGGACTTTGCAGGCAAAGTTGCCCCCACAGATGCGTGAGAGAAACACTGATTAGCTGCCTCTCACACACCCCTAACAAAGGACTTGGCCCACAATCCAACCATGTGCCCTGACTGGGAATCAAACCAGCAACCCTTCAGTTTGCAGGAAGGACACCCAACACATAGAGCCACAACCGTCGGGGCTAGTAGTTTTCTCATTTGTTTCTTTGTTTTTTAAACCACACTTTTACTCCTCTGCTCTGGGCCCTCCCAATACTACAGCTGCCTAATATAGACTCCCCAACCCCTCAAGACACAGTGCCCGGTCAAGTGGGCCTAACCAACTAATCCCCAAAAATCGGCCCCACGTCAGCCACTCGTTTTAACATATTTCACAGCTCATATGTCTTTGTAATTTTTATTTGCTACAGCTTCATGTTAAGATGGGTTTCCTTTCCCTCTGGGCTCATAATTACTCATCAAGGAGAAAGGTCAAAACTATAGCAAACTCCTACATAGGTGTCTATTAGTTGTTTATTAAATAATGAATAAAATATATAAAGCAATGATTATAAATATTAGCACAGAAATTTCTCAAGGGAGGTATAATCAAAAGAATTTTATTTACAAATAAAAAGAAAAAGATACCAGTGGACACATATAAGTAATTCACAAAAGATGAAACCAAAAGAAACAATAAAAACAAATCATACGAATGCAAATTAAAGTAACACTTTTTTGTCAGATTGGCTAACATTAAAATCTTTTCAAGGATGTAAGGAAACAGGTATTCTAATAAACTTCTAATAGATATAATTTTGTATTTTTGGTATTTATGCATTGAATATCTTTAAAATCTACTAGTATTTTCATTTCTAGTAATTAATTACAAAAAAATAATGGACAGAGGAACACAGATGTGTGTAAAAAATGTCTCACCATGGCACTAACTGTAATATAAAATCTGTCCAACAATAAGGATTTAACTAAATACATTTTAGTACTACCAAACTGTGATTATTAAGTCAATTCAGAATATTAGGTGTTGTATAATCTCAGATTTTAAAATAACATATGTTCACACAAAAACATACCTGCATAAAAATATCTAGACGTTTACACCCCAAAATATTAGCAGTGATTATCTCTGCAAAAGAATAGTGGAATTATTTGTGATTTTTTATTCTTGCTTACTTGTACCACCTAACTTTTCTATATGAGTTACATACAGATAATAAGACACATTCCTAAAACAGAAAAGTAAAACTGAGAACACAATTTGAAGGCAGAAGTGTCATTATTCTAACAGAACATGAACATTCCTAAGTTACCTAATAATAATGATGTCAGGTAGGATTAACATAAGAAAATCAAATAACTTAGTATTCAACAGCCTAGGTTTTAATTAGTTCTAGGAACATACTTGGAAGAATTTGTTAGTATTATTCAAGCATATTAAGACAACAAAGTGACCTCCCAAATAAAAATTTACTACTAATCCTAAAGACAGTGTTGAAAATCACACAAGGAAAAACTTCAACTGCTTCAAATGGAGGTCTGATTCAATAGCCTTTTGTCAATTTATCTCAGGAATCCTCACTCTAAAGGGAAAGCACTCACCGTGAAAATGAGTGAACATAAAAATCACTCAGAAGTTGAAGAATTCAATGTGATTTTAGGCTTGGCTGAAGAGAAAGTCTTCTCTATAACTTCTATAATCCAAATTAGGTTAACTTTTCCCCTAAAACTTGAACATTTTGGAGGGATAAATCTTGGTCAATAACAAGAGAGGGTCCTGAACTGGACCTATGAATACATATATATTACAAGGAAGGTATGTGTATCTGCAGACACTATAGACAATTTCTAACCAAAGCCCAGGAACCTGTTTGTAGCCATACAGAATGGTGCTTAATAATTATTCCAACACCTGACTCAACAAGATGCGCAGCACCCAGTAAATCCTGAGTAGGACTCATCTGTGAACTGTATTTTCAGTGATGTTAACTGGCATAAAATGATCTTTTCCATCTGTCTGCAGCAGGACATAAAGCAAACTATTCCAATTGGACCCATACAGTTAATGTCAGGTATCATAAGGTCGATTAGAGGCAATTTCAGATGGTCAGCACAGTTTTCAAGCCATGTCTCATAAAGCTCTGTGAAAGCATCCCATGGGAATTCACAGCCATTGTGAAGGTACAGGAAGCACTAAGCACAGTATAGCTTTAAGAAGCCCTTAAACTGCTATTAGTGATGTGTTTTATGAAAACAGTATTTGTTGCCAAAAAATTTTTCTAGTGCAAGGAGAGAATTAAAGAACAACTTTGCCTAAGGGAGAGATTTTACATTAATGGCATTTATGTAAAGCAAGCATCATATAATACCAAAATTGACCAAACAATTATGTGGTTATTGTTGAAAAGAATTCAGATCTCCTTGCTTCCTTGACAACCCCAACACCCTTCATCCACTCATTCAGCAAACACATTAAAACCATACACAACAGGAACTATTCTAGGACTTGGGGATATAAGAGTAAAGCAAGGTCACTGCCTTCACGGAACATTCATCTAACAATATACATATAAATAAATATATGATGAACTGACATGAAGTGAATAATTACATATTTAAATATTATGAAAATGTAAGGATACTAAATAAAATGAAAGTCAGGATGCTATGAGAGCAAATGCTAGGCCTGTAAAGTGAGCTGAGCACAGGAAAGCAAAGAGAGGTCCAGGCCGAGGTAACCTACACAAAGTCCCTGTGGCTAGACTGATCTTGCCCAATCTAGGAACTGAAACAGTCTGGTGTAACTGAAACACTTTGATTGTTTCCTGTGCACATGTTAAATCTGAGATATAAAGGCATCCAAGTTAAGAAATCAAGCTGGTAACTGCCACATGACTCTCAAGCTCAGAAAAAGAGGTCTAGGCCAGGTGTAAACTTTTAAGTCATTAGAGATGGTGTGTGATGCACAAGAACGGGAGATTTCTTAGGCAAGGTAAGCAGGACAGAGGGCCAGGGTGGGGGGAAGAAATGTGTATAATTTCCTCAATCACACAAAAAAAGTGCTTCCTGCAATGAGATTTTGCAATAAAATTGAACTTTTTGATTTGCAAATACGAAATAAAACAAAGTATCTTCTAATATTATAGTTATGATACAATGCCCAATTTGTTCAGTAAGGATAAGATTAGGTGTATAAAGTTCTTGGAGAAATGCCAAGACTGAAAAAAAAATATTTCTTTCAGTGAGTCTAAGGCATTCTGTGCTATAATTTATTTAGTAGAGCACATCCTTCTAGCTGTTTCCAATGCCCTAGAAAAGGAACCTTTTTAACACACTGATACAACTACTTCACAAGATTTGTCACTAGAATGCTTTCAGTCTGCAGAACTGCCACCACTGGAGACAGATCACGATGTCAGCATTCTGAACATGCCAACAAGTCCTGGAGGGATAGAACATCAAAAAGAACCAGAAAACCTGTTCTGCACGCTCAATGCTCTTGAAAGTTATCACTATTCAGGATCATCACTATTCATCCAAAACAAGCTACCCTGCACAGTCTCCTATAAAGAATAGATACCATGTAATTGCTCTATAAAGCAGTGGTCAGGTTATGGTTACAGAAAAGCTGAGTAAAAATGTTCCGCAATTTATGGCCCAAGCACCATATTAGTATGACAGGCCTCAACGCAAACTTACCTGATTGATTTGAAGCATGTTAAAACAATATTGACCAAATGTCTGTATCCCTCACGGCTCCAAAAACTGGAAAATGAAAACAAAGAAAAAAAGTTCAACTTAGTCAGTGATTTCAGTGATTGGCACTTGAAACACAAGTCCTTGATCAAAATCAAGTATCAAATGGATTAGGCCTATCTCAGCAATCTCTATGATTTTCTACTATGCTGTCCAATCCAGTAGTCACCAGCCACATATGGCTGCTCAGCACTTGAAATGTGGCTAATGCAACCAAGAAAGTAAGTTTTTAATTTTCTTTAATATTACTTGAAATCTAAATAATCACATGCAGCTAGTGGCTACCACACTGGAATGTGCAGGTCTGGACTGAACAAAGACAAAGAACCCCTGGTTCTAGAGTTCTAAGACAATTCCAGCAAAAGTGAAACTTAAAATGATTTAAAACTTTATATTTAATATATGCCCCCCATACCTACTATATACTGAGATTAATATTTAATATATATCCCCTTGCTCCAATTAGGTTTTGAAAGGTTTTGAAAGGCTTCGTTCCCATCTCATATAAGATAAATTAAACCCAATTATACAACACACATGCATTCTCTTAGGTGGTGTAAGAAAGAGCACATAGGTTACCTACCTGCACTTTTTGTTTGTGGTTTCTGTTTATTATCACCATTATAAAAATAGCATACACATTAAAATTTCACATAAAATTTTCCAAAGGAAAATCACCATCTTAAGACATCCCAGTGTTACATTTGAATTCGCATCTTTCCAGGTCCAACCTCACCAGTTGTATTTCTTTTCATGTGGCAAATACACTTGATTTAAAAATACATAGTAAAGAAGGGCAGGAACACCCAAATTTACAAACAAATAAATCATGAGATCTTGTAATGGGAAAAGTCTGCATAAAAATAAAGTATGTATACAGCCCCCCCAAAATTATCTGAAAAGCAGTAACTCAGTCTTGATATACAGCAAGAGTTATCTAATAAGTTGTGTATAAATTTATATGCTATACATTTATTTTAATATTCAACTCTCCCTGAGAGGCAAAACTTCTTGATACATATATACATACAGATACACCATACGCATAAACATACATACATACACACATATATGCTTATTATGAATGTGTGGGTGTGTATTTGGCTACCATTTTTTCAAAATGACAAACTGGAGTCAATTCTAAATGACTCTGAAAGTTTTTAATATATTTCTTACAAGTGACCTGAACATTCATAATCAGATTTTATATTTTCAAGAGAATTGTATATTATAGACACAGCACAAGGCCTGAGTATCAGCCAATTTGAGATTTAGTGTAAGCTTCAAGAAGCTTACCTTCTGAGACTCGGTAAATGACTTTGTGTATCTTTGGGGTTTTTTTCTTTCCTTTATTTTGAAATCTTTACAAAGTAAACTGAAGTCCTTATAGTTGGCAGCCTCTAACAAACTATTATGATATTTTATTGATTTTATTTGAAAGATAAAAATCATTAAAAGGTGTAGCAATAGCCCTAGCTGGTGTAGCTCAGTGGACTGAGTGCAGGCCTGCAAAACACTCAATCGCGGTTCGATTCCCAGTCAGGGCACATGCCTGGGTTGCAGGCCAGTTCCCAGCAGGGGACACATAAGAGGCAACCATATATTGACATTTCTCTCCTTCCCTTCCCCTCTAGAGATAAATAAAATCTTTTTTAAAAAACATGTAGCATTAATCAAATGACATTAAAATACACTAGCTGTAACTAAGAATATAGACCCATGCAATTTCCACTTTTTAACTGTAAATAATTCATTTGGAAGTTACAATGTAAACAAACTACCAAACATGACTGTGTCCCTTAATTTCTAGAATTTAACATTTAACATTTCTAGAATTTTAGTAAGCACTAATCAAATTTGAGAAATCTGTTTTTCTTTTTAATATATTTTATTGATTATACCATTACAGTTGTTCTAATTCCCCACCTTCATTCCCCTCCACCCTGCACACCCCTCCCCCACTATCCCCCCCACTTCTGTAGATTCTTTATTTCCCCTACTATTCTTGCCCTCCCCTATTTTCTACCTACCATCTACACTACTTATTCTCTGTACCTTCTCCCCCCTCCTCCTCCTCCCACTCCCGTTTCTAACCCTCCATGTGATCTCCATTTCTATGGTTCTGCTCCCAATCTAGCTGTCCTCTTAGTTTGCTTTTGTTTTAGATGTGGTTGTTAATAACTGTGAGTTTGCTGTCCTTTCACTGTTCCTATTTTTTATCTTCTTTTTCTTATATAAGTCCCTTTAACATTTCATATAATAAGGGCTTGGTGATGATGAACTCCTTGAACTGGACCTTATCTGAGAAGCACTTTATCTGTCCTTCCATTCTAAATGAAAGTTTTGCTGGATAGAGCAATCTTGGCTGTAGGTCTTTGGATTTCATGACTTGGAATACTTCTTTCCAGCCCCTTCTTGCCTGTAAGGTCTCTTTTGAGAAATCCACTGACAGTCTGATGGGCATTCCTTTGTAGGTGACTGTTCCCTTATCTCTTGCTGCTTCTAGGATTCTCTCCTTCATTTTAGTCTTGGCTAATATAATTATGATGTGCCTTGGTGTGTTCCTTCTTGGGTCCAACTTCTTTGGGACTCTCTGAGCTGCCTGGATTTCCTGGAAGTCTATTTCCTTTGCCAGACTGGGGAAGTTCTCCTTTATTATTTGTTCAAATAAGTTTTCCACTCATGGCTGTTTCTTTTCCCCTTCTGGTACCCCTATAATTCAGATGTTGGAGCATTTAAAGATATCCTGGTGGTTCCTAAGCCTCTCCTCATCTTTTTGAATTCTTGTTTCTTCATACTTTTCTGTTTGGTCATTTCTTTCTTCCTTCTGGTCCACTCCCTTGATTTGAATCCGTTTCCTTTCCATCACTATTGGTTTCCTGTGCATTTCCCTTCATTTCAATTACTTTAGCCTTCCTTAGTTCCTCTAATTTGTGACTAAAATCGACCAGTTCTGTGAGCATCCTGATCACCAGTATTTTGAACTGTGCATCTGATAGGTTGGCTATTTCTTGGTCACTTACAGTTATCGGCTCTGGGGCTTTGAGTTCGTCATGAGCCATATTTTGTACTGCTCTTGCCTGTTACATATGAGGAGTGAAGCCCTAGGTGTTCACCAGGGGGGTGCAACTCTGGCACTGGGTTGTGATGCTGTATGTGGGAGTGGGGTCAGAGAGGGGCAATGACGGTCCCCTCTGCTGCTTCCCGCTACTGGGACCTGCATGATCTGTCTCACTGCTTGCTCCTTCGCTGGTTTATCTGCGCGCGAATGTGTGCCCTCACTGGGTCCTCCTGTTGCTACCCCACACCTGGGATCTGCCTATGGCTGCCTGCCTGCCTGGGTTGGGAGGTCTTTCCTGCCCGACCCTGCTCTGCTGCTGGCTCCGCCCCTCTTACCGGTCTGGTTGAAGGGTTCGTTATTGTTGGACTTCCTTATAGTTCAATTTTCTGTGTTTTGGCTACATTTTTGTTACTAAAACTTTGTTGACTTTAAACTTGGTTGTGAGAGGAGGCACAGTGTTTCCACCTATACCTCCATCTTGGCGGAAGTCCCCTCACTTTGTTTTAATGTAAACCCGTAAATTCACAAACGCTTATCTCTAGACCAGTGTGTATTTCTGTCAGAGTCTGGTCACACTGGTGGCTGATTCTGAGAAGTTGACACAGTAAGATAAAGGGATACATTTTTTAAAGTTCTAATCTTCTGACATAAAAGGTAGTTTTATGAAGAAACAAAAATGAAAGCACCTATTTGCTTAAAATTGACTATACAATTTTAAATATTCTAGAATCCCTTCTTCACAATTATAAAATAAAGAAAATAACATCTACCACAGCACTGTGTGACATAACTGGATAACACTCTGAACCTATACGGTTTTTTTACAAACAAATTATCTTAGATTTACATCAACATAAAATCTGTAATTCATAAGTATGCCGTGAGCAATTCAGAATGTCTAGACTAGCATGTCTTTAACACTTCATTTCTTCTTTTAAGACATGTCTGGTGTACTGACCTATATTTAAAACAATTTGATAAAATATCAAGGCATATCAATAAAATGCAGTGCAATTTTACACTGCCTATGGCTTCATAAAATTCACTTCTCCCTCCTTTGTCAAGAGTTTCCATTTCCAGCTCATTCCAATTACAGGTAAGTATCCTTAGAGAACTCTAACATGCCCCCAAAATGCCCTAAAGTAGTACCCAGTCAAGCTCATTACAACAGTTTCAGATTCCAGCTACTAAACAGAATCAGGCGGGCAGTTTATGGAGAGGGCACTGCTATGGAGAAGACGAGCTGCCCATGAAGACTTAGGAGGTCCAGCATGTATCTGAAATATACTGCTGATATAGCTCACTGCTTTCAGAATGAATTGTATTTGGCCCATCTGATAAACTAAAAGGTGGGTACAAATCTGCAAAATATTCAACAATTAAAGAATACTTTATAAAATGGCAATATTAATCTAATATAAATTTTTATATCAGCACCCATCACAATTCTCACTTAAATGTCTTTGTTTCACAATAAAGAAACCAAAACCATGTACTATCACCACTCTTGGACACCAAACCCCTGCAAAACTAAATGCCAACTCAAAGCTCCTTACTCAAAAAATATTCATGGGGTCCTTAAAAAATGTTTTAAGAATGTTTTTAATTTCCATTTCTTTTTAACAGTAGGCATCCTCCAGAAAACTGCTTTTATATTAAAAAAATTAAATGAGTTTTACTATGTCCTAAGAGCCTATGAAAGATTCTATGTATACAGATGTCTCAGTCTATGAACTTTTCTAGTAAAAATGAAACCACATACCACCAGTCAAGAAAAAAAGAAAACTAACATTTATCAGACACCAATTTTACATTCCAAGTGCCATATTTTGCCATTTTTACATGAACTCAACCCTCATCACCTTTGATACAGGTGTTATCCCTATTTTTCCAGAAGCTGGGTCTCTTTCCCATAATCCAGCACTAGGAATAAAATCCAATATGGTCTGGTTGAAATCATCTTCTCTTCATTATATACTTATTTATAAATAAAGACTAAAATTCTTAAAATTTGTCCTGTCACAATGGGCATGACCTGTAGGACAACTCTTGGAGATTTATTCAAAATGAAATATTTATAAATATATAAATTATAATTATTTTGGATTCTAGACACTCATTTAATATTTTCTTTAGTATTAAGAGGAGACAAATATGTATATATATGATTTGATCATACTGTGCATATCTCTATTCAGTCTACTATTAACCAATTCATAATATTTAGATTTTTCCCTCTTTATGATCTGTACATATAAATAATCAGATGCCCAGCATAAAAGAAATCAGAGTAATAGGAGTAAACAGAAGATTAGCTACCAAAAAAAAAAAATGCTGGCCATAATTGTCTTCCAGAACCTAATCCTAAAACAGGAAAACCACTCAACCTCACTTTCTGTGTTGTTTATATACTAAAAAGTTTGATGGCCATATTAGATATTTTTCATGTCCTTATCTTTGCTGAAAACCAGATTAAACCACTATTTCCTAGAATTTCATTCCAGGCAAGCTAAATAACCTAAAATGTACAAGTTATATGTTTTCCATGCTGTGTATTGAGGAGTAAAGAGCTATGATGCATAGCATTTACTGTCATGGTCCAGGAAAAAAAAATACTGTGTCATAGAGATCAAGTGATAAATGGGTAAAATAACAAGTGAATCTGAATAAAGGTTACATGAATGTTCTTTGTATTATTATTATTATTATTATTATTATTGCTATTTTTCTGTAAGCTTGAAATTACTTCCAAATAAAGTTAAAACTTAAAAATTACATGGCACTCTATCTAAAGTTAACGATATGTACTTGGATCATAAAGTGACATTTTTACAAATACAAAACAAATTTTTAGGGAAAAAATTAATGATTTTTGAGGGAATATGCACCATATCCTACCAACTAGGGATCACTTAAGAATAAATTTCAAATGACACTGCAAAGTAATGAAAAGGTAGCAATGGGGACTTGAGTTGAAACTATAGCAGGGAAAGGAAAAAGCATACACACCCTGCAATTTACCCTAAGTGCTTCAAAAATTTAATTCAGGCCTATTGCAAAATGCAGCAAATCTGTAATTCAAGTTATATGTGATACCTCTAGTTTACAATAAAATGTAAACAAACTGAAAAATGACAAAGTTGCCCTATCACAAAACGATCACAATACAGAATGTCTTGGTTTAGATAGTTTTATTAAATATGATTTTTCCTCACTGCAACTCAATTAACAGTATATTTGAACCATCTTAAGAGCAAGGACAGGGGAGAAATATCCCCAGGAGAAATACTGCAATCCTTTCTCCCACTCGGTTACTATTATCCTGCCTGTCCATCACAATTTTGATTTCAAGTGTTGACCATGGTTTCTGAAGACACAAGGATGGATCAGAAGATATATTTTGCTTGGCAAAAGTGCACCAAAATTGTGAAAACAAACGTTAAACATAAAGGTTTTCAGCTAACAGTGAAATATCTTTAAAGGATCATTTCTCTCCTTTCTACAGGAACCACCACCCACTTTAAAATCCTTTAGTACATTCTCCTAATTGAACGGTCCTTCTCTATCCAAGCAGTCCTTAACCTTTGCAGGGATGACCCTTTCCAAAGAAAATTCACAAACGCAAAACTGTGCACATATTTGCAGGGACTTCAAGAACCTCCAAGGCCATTATCCCCGCCCCCCTCCCTAAGACTAGCAGCTCCCCAGAATCGCCTCTGCAGAACCCCCACGGCCTCAACCCCAGCTCTCCCAGGACTGGAGTCGCTGCCCTCACACCGAGGATTCTGTAACTGATCTTTGTCTCTTCGCCCAACTCCCTTCACCCCGGCAAGGTCACTAACTGCCAACTAGCCCTCCTTTAAGCTGAGCCATCACGGTGGTTCGTAAGAGCCAAAGCAGAACTTGCCTGTCATAGGATCTATTTTGTCCCTTCGGCCCCACCTACCTTCCCCATTTCGATGTGTTACGTCTTTACCACTTACCCATTATACAGAAATAGCCACCCCACCCCCAGTAACGCCCAGGCCCACTCCCCCCAGACCCTCCCCTCTTATCTCCTCTCCTCTATCCTCCCTGCCGTCTCTCCCCCCCACCCCCACCTTCCAGCTCCCTCTGCGGGGGTTCTCAATACCCTGCCCCCCCCACCCCCGCCCCACTGTGCGGGCCTCCCAGCCGCCTCCCGGCTCCTCCCCTCGCGACACCTGTGTCGTCCCACCCGCTCCACACGCCCCCACCTCAGTTCATTCGCCCCCTCCCCATCCCCCGGCTCCCACCAGCCTCCTCCCCTCCCCCTCCTGCCAGAAGCTAGCTTGAGGAAGGGGGAGGTGCGGGGAAGGGGAGGCCTCGAAGGGGCCGGCTCCTAGGGGTTCGCCTCACACAGTGGACCTGCAGGGCTCCCCAGCGCCCTCTGTCTCTCCTCTGCCGGCGGGGCGGAAGTCAGGGCCTCCGGGCGCCCCCCAGCCGGGTACTTACCTTCAGGCCAGGGACCCTTTGCAGACCGCTCCAACATTGGCAAACACCCCACAGAGCTGACCCTGCTCGGCCGCCGCTGCTGCCGCCGCCGCCAGCTTCCACCCCTCGGGCTCCCCGCCCCCAGCCTACGCCCGCCTTCCCAGCGCTCCCACCGCGCCCTCCCGGGCCTGCGCCGCGCGCACCCCTGTCCTCGGCGCGCTCCCGTCCTCCCTCCTTCCTCCCTCCTTCCTCCCGTCCTCCCAGCCTGCTGGTGGCCTAGCGCGGCCATTGTTCACGGCGCAGCTCCCGCCCCCTGGTGGTCATCAATGCCCCGCAGCGGCAGCCGCCTCAGAAGCTGCGGTGCAGGCTCCAGCAGGCCCGGCCACCGCAGGAGAGCCGTTCCCAGAGGCCTGGGGAGCGAGGTTGGGTGAGTGCACGGAGAGCCCAGCCGGTTCTCAGCTATCTGGTCTCCCGCCCGGCATCCTCGGCTGCAAAGGGTGGGCCTGGGGCAGCCGCTACCACACCTGTATTCGAAAGCCGCCTCACCCCTCGCCCAGTGGACCCTCTGCTCTCTCTAGACCGCGATCTGTCCGGATTCTCCACACGTACATTTCTGAGTCTCTCTGGCTGCCCTCCTCTGCTCTTCTGGGGACGTGCGAACATCCCTTTTCTGCTCCCACCGCTGCTGTAGGATGCACGGTTTATCGGATTCTGCACCTTCCAGACTGGGGGAAGGAGGAGTGGGGGATGGGGGGAGTGCTACTGTCTCGCTCGGAAAACACCAGTGGTGGGTAATCACCTGCTCTCCAATTATCTGCAGCCAAACATCCTTCTCTACTACAAAAAAAAAAAATCATGCTTGGTCGCACGAGAAAGAAGCCCTTGGAACAAAAAATGAGGAACATTTTTTTACAACAGTGCCCTAGATCCTTAATGGTTGAGGCAAGAGTGCCAGAAAACTCGAATTACTTCCTGATCCGTCCTGATTTTGATGTGGATTACTGGTACCCAGATAACTTTAACCCAGTTCAGCCCAAAGAAATTCCACACTTCATTTAGTAAACGCCACCAAAAGTAATATGACGATAAAGACTAGAAATAGAAGTATTCATGTTTTCGCAAAGGTGTTCATTTGTATTATTTATTCCTTCCCAATAGTTCTGAGAAGTGTCTAACAGGCCTGTGATTTCAGCCATCACTCAAAACCAATGGCTGTCTTTTCTACAACTGTGAGACAGTATAGTGTGTGGTTAAAAGCAGGGGCACCAGAAGTAGATAACCAAGCAGCCATTTGCATGTTACTTAACCAATGAGTCAAGTTATCCTTTTGTTCAACAGGCGATTTAATGTGATAATATGCATTTACATGTGATACTGTATATAAAGCTGACTCTGCAGGACCAGGCATGTGGTAGGTCTCATATGGTGAGATGTGACCTACACCTCCCTACCTGTCCTCCTAGAAGTTTCCTCTGCACCTCTGTCAAGTCCCTCAAACTTAACATGTGCAGTTCTCTCCAAATCTGTGCTAGTCCTTGATCAATGACTTCTAGCTAATCAAGCCTGACATCTAGTCAACATTCAAATACTTGCTACGTGTTTGAAATGAATATGTATGTGCCCTTTACACCAGCAGTACTGAGGGACGAGCTTCCCACCTCTGTGCCTTTCCATAGGCTATTATTGCCTTGCCCAGCAATCCATCTTCCCCTCCCCAGTGAAAAAATCAAAAATCATTTTTCAGATCGTTCCAATATCACTGCTTTGACAGGCATTCTCTAACTCCTCTGTGTAGGCCAGTGTTCTCTTGACTCTTCCCTGATATTGCAGGTATGTTAGACTGTTTTTGAACAACTGTTTGTTCTCCACCTCCAGACAGCACTCAAAGGGCAGGATCTGTGTCCCAATTATCTCAGCATCCAACAGCAAGTTAGTGGAGGTAAGTGCTTTTGGAGTCAATGGATGAGTTTGTTTCTAGAAATGACCCTGAAGTGGTCAGAAATTTTATTCCCTTTGGTTCAGGTCATTAAACTTAGTTGAAAACTATCTCCACTTTAACTTTCTTTCTTTAATTTATTGATTATCGAGAGGGGAAGGCAGGGGAGATTTGTTGTTCCACTTACACGTTCATTGGTTGATTCTTGCATGTGCCCTGACCAGGGATGGAACTTGCAACCCCGCACATAGGGAAACCACTCAAACCAACTGAGCTACCCGGCCAAGGCTGTAACATTTTTTTATAACTGATTTTAAGTCTTTGGTTATCCACTTGTTAACAAGGAAACCACAGTCATGTTACATTTAAACCCCAAACAGAATAAATTTTTAGAAGCTATAATTATCAGGGAGAACATTGGTTTTAAGCTTGAATCGGCACCTTCAATTGCTCAAGGTATATATAGCATCAATACCTAAAATCACCTGAGTGACATGGTATTCAAACATAAATCTGTGATCCTAAGATTTTACCTTAAAGTGAAAAATTTGCACAGGAGTTGAAAATAATGGATAATTTAAGGGGAGTGGTCTTGTTGGCAACGGATTAAAACAGAACAACAAATTTATCAGTGCATCTTTAACAGGTACCATCACAGTGAAATATTCAACCATCAGAAAAAAATAGTGCTTTCAAACTCATTGTGGTCAGATTTAAGCATTTTGAATTGGACAGATCCCATAATCACAAACCACAATTTCTCTTCCATCTATGTCCTCCTTTTTCTTATACCCTTTTCTTGACATCTGTTTTCCTATAAAATTCATTTAGCTGCCAGCACCCACCATATAAGATACTCTCACCCTGGCTGGTGTGGCTCAGTGGATTGAACACTGGCCTGAGAACCACAGGGCTGCAGGCTTGATTCCCAGTCAGGGCATATGCATGGGTTGCAGGCCAGGTCCCCAGTAGGGGGTGAGCAAAAGGCAACCACACATCAATGTTTCTCTCCCTCTCTTTCTCCCTGTCTTCCTTTCTCTAAAAATAAATAAAATCTTTTTTAAAAAAGATACTCTCCTTTATATGCTTATAGCTAAACATATTTTTATCACTAAACAATGTTTCTTCTAGCACACTTTCAACTCTTGAAGATAAAAACAGTGACTTCCTCATGTTTGCTTCTCCAACATCTACCACAGTGCCTATGGTGATTGATAAATACTTGCTGAATAAATGGATTAGTGAATTTGAAAAACATTTGTTGAGTACTGTTAAGAAGGAAAATTTTCCTCTATCCTTCTCTTTGCTGATCTAATATTTAAATTGACATGAAACACATTAACAGAAGAAAAATCAATTTAATTACTTACATAAGGAAGCCCCATAAAAAATATGAGACCCAAGGGCAAGGCAAGTAATGGAGGCTCATATGCCATCCTGAGTTAAGGAATGGGATAAGGGCCTGGGGCTTCAAAGGGAAGGAGAGTAATTCACAGGACAGGAAGAAGAGCAGATGTTTGGTAATTAGAAGTTTGCCCTGCCATACAGGTAAGTCATTCAGATAAGTCATCTCTGGTAACAGCCCTCGGTGGAGGTACCTTTGCCCAAAAAGTCCCCCAGTCCACCATAGATGAAAGTGAAACTACCAAGACAAGATCTGCTTGGGGAGGAAAGGTGGCCCATCCCTCAAAGGGGAAGGGCCAAGAGCCCCTTCCTCCAGGGGCTTTTATTGGGTTCATTTGCACAGGAATACAGGTAAGGATCAAACAATAGATAGCATTCAAAGAACTAAGAGGGCTTATTCTCAGTCAAGGTCAGATAGCTAATGAGCCATAAAACTTTGGGGAACAAACTTCTTGCTTGGATCTTTATCATTTAAATGAGAGCATTCTAAACAAAGCAGGTTTCACAGGATTTTACATATTCTTTCTTATGCCTGATTGACCCCCATACCCACACAGGGCTTCACTGCCTGCCCCATCATAGGTTTTTAGGCTTAAGTGGATTAGAGCCAGGCAGCACTTCTCCCAGACGGACTCCAGCTATGTCACAATAGCCAAGGGATGAGGGTCCATCACTCTCTCTTTGTTGCACCCCCCCCCAGACCTTCCATGATGGCCTCCCAAGTGATCATGTCTGGCCTAGACATGATCAGGGGAAGAAGCAGAAGCAGCGCTTGCTGCCAGAGACAAGCTTTGTCTCCTGTGGCTTACATTCCAGAAGTTGCTCACTTAGCCATGGAAGGCAGTTACAATTCCTGAAACAGTAACAGGGCGCAGCGAAGGGGGCGCCCCCCAAAAGGGGATTTAGAATGGGGTCCAGAACTCCAGGAGTCTAGGAAATATTAGAAAGATATATAAGATGTCCTCACCCCTTACCCACCCCCCACAGGTGTAGGTTGGGGGAAGGGACAAATGGAGCAGGGCCATTGAAAGCTGTTTTGCATAGCAACAGTTTCACAGCTAACCTCTGGTATGGTCATTTAACATATCTATAACCTTTAACTGGTTTCATAGATATGTTAAATAGCTGTGGCCATGTTCTGAGCCAGGGGGATGGAAGTAACTTCCACCCAGGATGTAACTAAGAGGCAACATCCCCTGGTTACAGCGCCTGCAAGAGAGCTTAGAGATCATGCCATGCCATGCCATGGGGCCACACCCGCCCAGACTCACTATGGCAGCCCAGTGAGCTGGGAGGATATGGGAGTCATGGCAGGTGTAACCGATTGTAGGAGGAGTCGGAAATGGGGCTGCAAAGGAGGACTGGTGTGGTGATTTGAACGCAGACACGGCAGCCATTGAGGAGTACTACGTGGCTTTGCCAGAGTGGGGACCCTCTTAACCATTGGAGAGAGAGCCACGTGGTTTTAGTAGAGTGAGGACTCTCTCTTGGCCAGGTGAAGGAGAACCACATTTTGCCAGAATGGGGACCTCTGCAGCCAGGTAAAGAAGAAACCCACGGGCTTTTGCTAGAGTTCAGATCTCTGCAGCTTTGGTAGAAGAGACCCACCATTTGGCCAGGTGGCCCAGGAAGCAAGAGAGACTTTGCCTGGAAAAATGGGTACAAAGAACTCTGCCAGTAGGCCATGAGAAGGTGCCACATAACTTTGAATTAATTAGAGATCCTGCCTTGGACAGCGACACAGCTGATGGTGCCAGAGGCCTGAAACATGGACATGTGCATCTTTTCCTGAGTTACAGTACCCTGAATTAGGGCGGAGGGAAGAAAGCGCTGAGGTCGGCTATGGTTATCCTAAAGGATTTTGATATGTTAATAGGGACATTGGGTCACTACTTTAAGTCTGTATAGCTTTAAATAAGGCTTTCCTTTCCTTTACACAAGTCTCTGGCAGAGATGTCTCCTCTGGCAGCAGATAGACGAGCCCAGTAGGTATTAGTATACCATCCTTGGGAGGGGCCCCTATTGTTCTGTAGCAGCTTTTGGCATTCCTCGGTGGGCCAAATATTGCCCCCCCCCCCGACCTCTGTTCTGTAACAAAACCAGGCAGAGTGGTTCCCAACAGCCCTCTATCTAAATTCTTATAGGTAATTAAGGCAGATATAAGAGTCTGTCTTGAATCTGCTGAGTCTTGATTGTCTTCAGTTCAAAATAATCCACATGTCAAAGTGACATATTTTGGGGTCATGTATTCTGCTCCCCTTCAGTACCTACTATATGTCACTGCTATCTGTAGCCCAGGAGCATACAGCAATGAAAAAATCTGCAGTCTTTATTTTCATGGAATTTAAAGAGGATTAAATGAATGAATGAAATGAAATACTTCCAAATCCTCTACCTGTATTAGGAATACCATTCTGGATATTCCTATGTATTTATGTGTTCACTAATAAATTGACTGCTTGGAACTAAATCATTTTTCCATAATAATGATATTTTTCCAAAATATTAGTCATTTACACACTACTAAAATACAGCAGAAGTAAATTACATTACAAATATCATCATTGAGAGTGAGGAAGTAAAATTTTATCTCATAACCTGTACAAAGGTTCTTTTAATTTCTATGAAACATAGTGTTCAACAAACATTTTAGAATAAAATAATAGGAAACCAATTATGTATATATTGACTTTCCCTTCATATCTATCATCATCTCTCTAAATATCTCAATTTGCAGGGGGAAGAGGGTATCTATCTTTTATGCCATGCCAGAAATTTGATTCATCTATATCCAAATGTCTTTATTCTAATTTGTTAAATTTGTAATGTGATGCGGACACCGGCCCACAGTGTCCGTGTCATTCTGGTTGAAATGAGACATTCACACAGACTACTGAGTCCAGTGGAGGAAAAGGGACAGCATGGCTTTTACCTCAAGGGGAGCAAAAGCTTCAGCCTCTGCCATGACAGGCCTTTATTGGGTTTCTCCCCACATTACAGGATGGTCCTCATTTACTATGCACAGGTTGCTTTAGGTGGTTACCTTTTACAGAAAACAAAGTAGCCAATGCTGCTTGCTAATCACATCACAGAAGAGAGATATTTGCAAATGAAAAGGGCAAAAGTGTTTGAACCAGTTATATTGGTCCTAGGAAGGTATTAGCATGGATTTTAGGAAGTTATTTTGCAGTAAATGTTTGCCACAAATTCCGGTGAGGGAGTTTTTTAGCAAAAAGCAACATTCAAATTGGCCTAGGCACATTGTAGGCCTGATTCCCCATGGGAGAACCTATCTGTGGGTGTGGGTGCTGTGCATCTCCAAGTGGGAGCTGGACCCAGGCCACTCAGAATGGTCTCCTAGAGTAATGGCATTGGTTAAGTCTCAATTCCAATCTTACTTAATTAAAACATAATGAGATAGTTTTGTGACTTGCTTTTTAACCTCAGTCTGTGTTTTATCATCTTTAAACTGGGTTCCTTTACTATACGTGTACTTTAGGGGTTCAGAATGAGTCACCCCAAGATATGCCTCTGTGGCATACAGATTATTTTAGCTAAAGGCAACAGAGACTCTGTGGGCTCAAGAGAAATTCGCCCATTGAAAGGGTCAAGCCAGCTTTTCCAACCTGCCAGACTGCTCATGACCCAGTTATCCCTGATTCACTTGATAGCTCATGGCTTAACTGAAACTCTCTCCCATCTTTCGCAATAGACATCTGGTGCCAGCCACAATGGCCGGTGGTCAGACTGACCTTCCTGCACCTGGTAACAGCGCAGCCCGTTACCTAACCCATAGTCCCAACTCACATCCTGAAACACTGAGGCAAGAATCCAGAAGAACAAGAAACGAACCCTTCCCTTATTCCCCCATGCCCCCATGCCTTTTCTTTTAAAAATTTCATTCTTCCCTCCCTCTGCTCCTGCAATCTGTCCAGACTCAGCCTGCCTATAAGTGCAGCTTCAAATAAATGTACTTAGATCAGCCTGTTCCTCCTATCTCTATCTCTCACACATTTCTAACATCAATAATAAGACTTATCACCTGAAATAACTTTTTATGAGCTATCTATATGGCAGGGAAAACTAATAATTTCTGAACATGTGTTCTTGCCCTCCCCTGCAATGACCTTTTGAAGCCCTGAGGCACCTTACCTGGTCATTAGCTAAGAATGCCTCACAGACTCTCCTTTCTGTCTCTGAAACTCTCATGTAGGTGGGGTCTCTTACCTGTGTATGTGGGGTTCCCATGCATTCACAGGTATTAAATTTGGTTTGTTTTTTCTTGTTAATGTATCTTATGTAGACTCAATCACTAGACCAACAGAAAGAACCTTGAGGGTAGAGAAAAGTTTCTTCCTCTTCCCCAGTACTTAGTTATACTGCATTTATCTCTTGGATAAAGTGCTACAGGGCACAGACAAAAGGGGGGCCCCCCAAAAAGGGATTTGGAATGGGGTCCAGAACTCAGGATGTCCAGGGAATATTAGAAAGACTTATAAGATGTCCTCACCCCTTACCCCACCCCCACAGGTGTCGGTTGGGAAAGGGACAAATGGAGCAGGGCCATTGAGAGCTGTTTTGCATAGCAACAGTTTCACAGCTAACCTCTGGTATGGTCATTTAACATATCTATAACTTTTAACTGGTTTCATAGATACATTAAATAGCTGTGGCCATGCTTTGAGCCAGGGAGAAGGGAGTGGCTTCCACCCAGGATGTAATTGGGAGGCAACATCCCCTGGTTACAGTGCCTGCGTGAGACCTTGGAGATGATTGGCTCCATGCCATGGGCCACACCCGCCCAGACTCACTATGGCAGCCCAATGAAGCCGCGAGGATATGGGAGTCCTGGCAGGTGTAACCAATTGTAGGAGGAGTTGGAAATGGGGCTGCAAAGGAGGACTGGCATGGGGATTTAAACACAGATGCAGCAGCCATTGGAGAGAGAACTACCACTGGGCTTTGGCAGAGTGGTGACCCTACCCTCTCTGCAGCTCTGGTGGAGAGAAGAACCATGTGGTTTTGGCCAGAGTGCAGACCCCTGTAGAAGGGGCCCACGCAGCTTTGGGAGTGCTCCCTTTGGCTGAGTAGCCTGGGAAGCAGGAAAGACTTTGCCTGGAAAAAGGGTGAAAGAACACTTTGCCAGTGGACCGTGAGAAGACACCAGGTGGCTTTGCATTAATTGGACATCCTGGGTAGATGGCAACCCACAGGACAGTGCCAGCAGCCTGAAACATGGACATGTGCTTCTTTTCCTGAGTTACGGTACCCTGAATTAGGGCAGAGGGAGAAGGGAGTGCTGTGGGCATCTATGGCTATCCTAAAGGACTTTAATATTTTAATGGAGATATTGGATCACTACTTTAAGTTTGTATAGCTTTAAATAAACCTTTCCTTTCCTTTTTGCAAATCTCTGGCATTGAGAGATGTCTTTCCTCTGGCAGTGGACAGACAAGCCCAGTAGATATTAGTATACCGTCCTTGGGAGGGGCCCCTGTTGTTCTGTAACAGTTTTTGGCATCCCTCGGTGGGCCAAATAGTGCCCCCCACCCTTGGACCTCTGTTCTGTAACAAAAGCACTCACAGAAAGTATTCTTCTGTGTAGTGGGTTTTCTTCTAGCCTGGGTTCTTCTTCTGTCTTTTGAATGCAATAGTCCATTTATTACTATTATTATCACTATTATAATGGTTGAGATAATTTTAAGATAATTTATTTTTATTGTTGTCATGCCTAATCTGGGATGTTCTCTCCAGATTAGAGAGATCTTTGACTAGCTTAGGTTTGATTAGTAGAGACTCTGAGGAAAATAAAGTTATGTTTCATGTATTTCATTAGTTTTTAGGGATGGAAGATTGTGGTGATGTTATATAATAAGAAATATTTAGCCCTGGGTGGTGTGATTCAGTGGATTAAGTGCTGCCTTGTGAACCAAAGGGTGGCCATGTCACAGGTGGTCACATGTAACCAGGTTCTTGGTGATCACCGACAAAGAATTGAACTGAACACCCTGACTTTATAGCAGAAAGAGAGAGAGCAGATTTATTAAGCAATCATACACTCCATAGTAGATGGGAGCAGGCCAACTCTGAGCAGAGACATTGACCTCCCGGGCTGGAGGGATTCTATTCTTACAGGTCAGATATTTCCTGGCTAGTTTTAGTGGGCTTGTATTGATCATGTACAAGTAGTTGTATTACTTTAAAGCTACTGTGCATGTAGCCTCCCATGATTTTCCTTGATTGGGGGGTCACACAATTCTAATTTATTATAGTGCTATTATAATGAAGCAGGGGTCATGTAGTATCTTCTGCACAGGTGCATTCATGATTCACCATGGTTCAATGCCTTTCCAGAAAGCAGGGACAACCAATCTTAGAACAGGGTCTCTGCCCCATATCCATGTCTTTTATTTTAGCCCCGGGACACCCCAGAGTTTTCTGCTTATCTTCTGTCTCAGCCAGCTGAATTCCCAGTCAGGACACATGCCTGGGTTGCAGGCCAGGTCCTGAGTAGGGGGCATGCAAGGGGCAATCACACATTGATGTTTCTCTCCCTCTCATTCTCCCTCCCTTCCACTCTCTCTAAAAATAAATAAATAAAACCTTAAAAAAAAAGAAAGAAATATTTATTTTATTTTGGTCCTGGCTGACGTGGTTCAGTTGGTTGAAGTGTCATCTTATAACCTGCAACTGAATGGTTACATGTTCGATTTCCGGTCAGGCACATCCCTACATTGCCCGTCCCATCCCTGGTCTGGATGAGTATGTGAGGCAACAGTCAACATTTCTCTCTCAAATCAATGTTTCTCTCTCTCCCTTCCTCTCTCTGTAAAAGCAATGGAAATTGTCCTTGGGTGAGGGGGAAAAAACCCTTAAACGTAAATAAATATTTATTTTGGTATTTGGCCAGGGTTCCTGTTGTAGATCTCCTAAACACCTTATAACTTCCTAGGTAATAAGATAGGATCGTTATTTTTATAATACATGGGTTTTGTTCCAAACTTCTGAAATAGTTGCAGAGTAGTAAAGGTGAAAGTGTTTTGTTATTCATAACAAATTTCTTTCAACTACACCTGAGTTTATGCTAGTAAAGTGACTTTTGGAAAGCCCCTAAGGATAGGAGTTCTTGTTGCCATGGAAACCAACAACAATTAGAAGGTTGGAACTTTCAGCCTCTCCCTTAACCTCCAGGGAAAACAGGGTCTGGACAATGCCAATGGCCAATGATTTAATCATGTCTACAAAATGAAACATCCACAAAAACAAAAATAAACTAAGCAAATAACTAAAACAGGAAAAGATTCACAGAAATAGAGATCACATGGAGGCTTATCAGTAAAGAGGTGGAGGGATAATGGGGGAAAAGGTACAAGGAATAAGAAACATAAATGGTAGGTACAAAATAGAGAGAGGTTAAGAATAGTATAGAAAATGGAGGACTTCCACCAAGATGGAGGCATAGGTGGAAACACTGTGCCTTCTCCCACAACCAAGTTTCAATACAACAAAAGTTTTGGAGAACCAAGACACACCCAGAGACCAGAAAACGGAATTATACGGAAGTCCGACAGCTACGAACTGTTCAACAAGGACGGTAAGAGAGTTGGAGCCAGCAGCGGAGCTGGGTGGGGCAGAACAGACCTAGGAGCACAGGCAGCCCAGAACTAGTCGGGGTGCGGGGCAGACTGACCAAGGTCCCACATTCGCGCAGTGAGATGGACCACTCAGGCCCCAGGGGGTGAACCCAGTGGTGGAGGGCTGACAGCGGTGGCACACTTGCGCGCAGTGGAGCGAGGCGCGTGAGCCTGGTGACAGTGGTGGCTGCGGTGCCAGTGGGGGTTGCGGCAGCAGGTGGTGGAGGGGAGCCATTGTCCCTCGTTGACCCCGCCCCCACATACAACATCACAACCCAGTGACTGAGTTGCCCTGCTCTGGTGAAAACCTAGGGCTCTGATCCTGCTACTTAACAGGCAGGAACAGCCCAAAAGATGGTGCAAGAAGAACTCAAAGTCCCAGAGCCAGTAACTCTAAGCGACCAACAGATTGCCAGCCTCTCAGAAGCCCAGTTTAAGACACTATTTATCAGGATGCTCACAGAATTGGTAGAGTACAGTCACAAATTAGAGGAACATATGAAGGCTAAACTAATTGAAATGAAGGGAGATGTCCAGGAAACCAATAGCGATGGAAAGGAAACTGGGACTCAAATCAATGGAATGGACCAAAAGGAAGAAAGGAACAACCAAACAGAAAAGAAGGAAGAAACAAGATTTCAAAAAGATGAGGAGAGGCTTAGG
This sequence comes from Sturnira hondurensis, assembly GCF_014824575.4. Lineage (NCBI taxonomy): Eukaryota > Metazoa > Chordata > Mammalia > Chiroptera > Phyllostomidae > Sturnira > Sturnira hondurensis. The sequence continues at coordinate 492,821 of NW_028098037.1, forward strand.
AACCTCCAGGACATCTTTAAACATTCCAACATCTGAATTATAGGGGTACCAGAAGTGGGAAAGAAACAGCCATGAGTGGAAAACTTATTTGAACAAATAATAAAGGAGAACTTCCCCAGTCTGGCAAAGGAAATAGACTTCCAGGAAATCCAGGAAGCTCAGAGAGTCCCAAAGAAGTTGGACCCAAGAAGGAACACACCAAGGCACATCATAATTACATTAGCCAAGATTAAAATGAAGGAGAGAATCCTAGAAGCAGCAAGAGATAAGGGGACAGTCACCTACAAAGGAGTTCCCATCAGACTGTCAGCGGATTTCTCAAAAGAGACCTAGGCAAGAAGGGGCTGGAAAGAAGTATTCCAAGTCATGAAATCCAAAGACCTACATCCAAGATTGCTTTATCCAGCAAAACTTTCATTTAGAATGGAAGGGCAGATAAAGTGCTTCTCAGATAAGGTCCAGTTCAAGGAGTTCATCATCACCAAGCCCTTATTATGTGAAATGCTAAATGGACTTATCTAAGAAAAAGAAGATGAATAATATTAACAGTGAAAGGACAGCAAACACACAGTTATTAACAACCACACCTAAAACAAAAGCAAACCAAGAGGACAGCTAGACCAGGAGTGGAACCATAGAAATGAAGAACACATGGAGGGTTAGCAACAGGGGGGTGGGAGGAGGAGAAGGGGGGAGAAGGCACAGAAGATAGCATAGATGGTAGGTAGAAAATAGATAGGGGGGGCGAGAATAGTGGGGGAAATATAGAATCTAAAGAAACTGAGACACGTGGTTATAAACTAAGGGGGGGGAGAATAGTGGGGGAGGGAGTGTGCGGGTGGAGGGGAATGAAGGGGGGGAATAGAACAATTATAATGGTATAATCAATAAAATATATTTTAAAAAAGAATAGTATAGGAAATGGAGAAGCCAAATAAGTTATATGTATGACCCATGGACATGAACTAAGGTGGGGGAATGATGGTGGGAAGGGGGATATAGGGTGGAGGGGAAGAAAGGGAAGAAAAAATGAGACAGCTGTAATCAAACACAATCAATAAAACATATTTTTTTAAAAACCCAACAGAAGGAGAAGCTTCCAGGTTTAAAGTACACTGAAGTGCTATCAGGGTGGAATTCCTGGAAGTTCATATCCCCCATACCTTGTCCTATGCATCTCTTCATTATGGCCACACCTGAGTTGTACCTTTTTATAATAACTCATACTTTACTAAGTAATCTGTTTTCCTGAGTTTTGTGAGCCACTCTAGCAAGTCATCAAAGCTGATGAAAGGGTGGTGGTAACCCTAGATCTATACCCAGTTGGTCAGAAGCACAGGTGACAACCTGGACTTGCAATTTACATCTAAATTGAGGGAAGTGGGGTGGTGTTATTGGACTGAGCTGGTACTTAATCTGTGTGGTCTGCACTCCCCCCAAGCTGTTAGTGTCAGAATTCCTTGGTGAGGAGCATCCATACTTCTGGTGTCAGGGGTCTTAATAAAGAAATACTGTGTTTTTTTCCCATGTAGTTGGTGTCTAGAAAATCAGAGAATTGGTTGGTAGTGTGGAAAAACATTCAAGAGCAACTATATAATTTGGTTTTATGCCATCATCTTTATCCTAAATTTATAATATTTTTCTTTGAACCATATATATGACAAACCCTAGAAATGTGCCTTGCTTATAATGATTTAAATTTTCTTGCAATGAAAACAACTTTGTAGCATTTCTAAACATGGTTGGAGGGAAGCAGGTGTTCCTTCTTAAGTAAGTTCAATGACTCCTTCAAACACCTTTTAATTGTGACTATTTTGGAAGGCATCACCTTAGGAATCACCTTTCAATCTTTTCCTGTTGTCCTCTCCTTTTCATTAGTCACCCAACATTCTTTCTCCTTTCCCATTTATAAAGGAAGAAAAAACTGAATCTTGCAGCCACTGACACCTTCTCATTCTTTCCCCTCTTTTGTAATTGTCAAGGACATTCTGAATTAGTAAGATATTGCAGTGTAATAAACTATCCCAAATTTAGTGATTTAGACCAGTAGCAATTCATTTAGTTTAGGCAGTTTTGGCAAGGCTCAACAGTTTGTCCCTGCTTTGTGCAATATCAGCAAGGCCAGCTCACAGGCTGGTGGCCAAACAAAGTAAGGGGCACTCACGTGTGGCCAACACTGGCTGTCCATGGGGACTATGGTGGGTGGGTGGGGGGCTCACAGCCACAACACCTACACCTACCTGTGACCTCCCTGTAANAATAAACTATCCCAAATTTAGTGATTTAAACCAGTAGCAATTTATTTAGTTTAGGCAGTTTTGGCAAGGCTCAACAGTTTGTCCCTGCTTTGTGCAATATCAGCAAGGCCAGCTCACAGGCTGGTGGCCAAACAAAGTAAGGGGCACTCACGTGTGGCCAACACTGGCTGTCCATGGGGACTATGGTGGGTGGGTGGGGGGCTCACAGCCACAACACCTACACCTACCTGTGACCTCCCTGTAACTGCTTGGCTTTCTCACAGCATAGAGGCTGGGTTCCAAGAAACAGGAAGTCAGACACCACTTTTCAAGGTCTGGGCCCAGAAGCTGGCACAGAGATGCTGTGAATTCTGCCATTTTGATCAAATAGTCACAGGGTTCAGATTCTAGGGGTAGAGAGACCTGACCCCAATTTTCCATGGGAGGCATGTCAAAGAATTTTAGGGTCATATTTAAAATACCACACATTTTCTGAAGCATCAACTTGTATTACTGTGTTGCTCATGGATTTTAAAAAGATGACACTAAAAATTTCCTTTCATGGATGCCTGGGTCTGCATAAATCATGGCAGTTGACTTGACCCATCCAACACCTTCCTTGCCCACTGAAGACAGCTGCACACCTGAATCATGGATATCACAGAAACCAGGCTTAAGAGGAACAAGGCTATGTTTTCCTCATCTAGTGTCCTCCCAGGTCAAGGTGGAGGCTTTGGACAAGTGAATGCAGGGAGCCATTGCAGCAACAGAAGAGATGAGAGGGATAAATTGGAAGCTGGAAGACACTCCCAGGCACTGTAATGAATGGGAATATTAATCACACTGTGTTTCCGTGACATACTGCAGTTGGAAGGAGGCAACCAGGCCAGTGAGGAAATGAGAAGTGACCCAGGGAGGAGACAGCAGAAGGTGACCAGACAAGGTCAGGTTGACTGGCAGTGTCAAAAGTGCTGATCACTAGCCCTGACTGGGTGGCTTAATTAGTTGGAGCATCTTCCCATACACTAAAAGGTTACGGGTTCAATCCCCATTTTGGGCATGTGTGGGAGGCAGCCTATCTCTGTCTCTCATCAATAAACATATCCTCAGATGAGGATTTTTTTAAAGGTGCCAGTCACCCAGAGCAGGGGTTCTTCCTTTATGTTCCAGCTCCACCGGAGTATCCACTGCAGGCTTCACACTGAGATGGGGTCCTGAACATGCTACCCCAAAATATGTCACCTTGGCAAATCACTTATTATAAGCTGAAGGAACTTGAGAAATGGCAGACACAGGCAAGACTTTCTACCCAAACTTTGAAAGAAGTTGTAAAACCTTCCAGTGAAAGGTGCCCTCTGTAAAATGGAGGGGGAACATGGAAGAAGCATTCCTTTTTTTAAAATCTTTTTTTCTTTATTATTGTTCGATTACAGTTGTCCCCATTTTTCCCCATTAGTCTCCCTTGTCCTACCCACCCTCCACCTCCCACATTCAATCTTGCTCACCCAAAGTTATCTTTGTCCACTGGTCCTTTATATATGTCCCTTGATTTGACCCTGCCCCTTCTTTCCCCCATTATTCCCCTCCCACCTCTCTGCTCTGTCAGTTTGTTCTTTACTTCAATGTCTTCCATTATATTTTTCTTGCTTGTTTGTTTTGTTGATTAAGTTCCATTTATAGGTGAGCTCATGTGGGGGCAACTTTGCCAGCAAGTCTCCCCATCCACCACAGATGAAAGTGAAACTACCAAGACACAATCTGCTTGGGGAGGAGAGGTGGTCAATCTCTCAGAGGAGAAGGACCAAGAACCTCTTCTTCAATGGTTTTTATCAGGTTGTAATACACAGGAATACAGGTAAAGCTCATTGATCAATGTCAGGTGGCAAAGATCAAACAACAGATAACATTTCAAAGAAATCTGAGGGCTTAGTCTGCGTCAGTGTCCGTCAGGTAAGGGGGTTGCAATAACTTTGGGAGATATACTCACTTCCTGCTGAGACCCTTATCATATGAATGAAAGCACTCTTAGCAAAGCAGGCTTCACAGGACTTTTGGAACTCTTTCTTATGCCTGATCACCCCAGATCCCACTCTAGATGGTAAGGGGCTACACCACCTTCCCCATCATAGGTTTTTAGGATTAAGTGAATTAGAGCCGGGAAGCTCTTCTCCCAGACAGAAATGGGGATTCAGGCTATGTCAGAATAGCTTGGGGGTGAGGGTCCCTCCCTCACTCTTTGTTGCAGCCCCCCGAGTCCTTCCTTGAGGGCCTCCCAAGTGATCGTGTCTGGCTTAGGTTTCCCCTCCTGTGAGAGGTCTTACCTGTCTCTGACTAACCGACCAAGTGTTGGGGGCAGGGGATGAAGCAGAAGCAGCACTTCTGCCAGAGATAAGCTTTGTCTCCTTAGTGGCTCACAGTCCAGAAGTTGCTCACTCAGCCTTAGCCATGGGGGGCAGTTACAACTCCTGAAACCAGGCAGAGTGGTTCCCAACAAGCTCATATGGTATTTGTCTTTCACCTCCTGGATTATTTCACTTAGCATAATGCTCATTAGTTTCATCCATGCTATTGTGAAAGGTAGGAGCTCCTTCTTTCTGATGCATAGTATTTCATTGTGTAAATGTACCACAGCTTTTTCATCCACTCTTTTGCTGATGGGCACTTAGGTTGCTTCCAGCACTTGGCTATTATAAATAATGCTGCTATAAACAGAGAGTTGCACAGGTTTTTTTGAATTGGTGTTTTAGGGTTCTCAGGGTATAATCCCTCCAGTGGCAATGCCAAGTCAAAAGGCAGTTTCATTTTTAGTTTTTGTGAGGAAATTCCATACTATTCTCCACAGTGCCTGCAGCAGTCTGCATTTTCACCAACAGTGTACTAGGGTTCCCTATTCTCCACATCTTCTCCAACATTTATTGTTTGTTGATTTGTTTATGATGGCCATTCTGACTGGTGTGAAGGAATACCTCATTGTGGTTTTAATTTGCATCTCTCTGATAGCCAGCGATACTGAGCATCTTTTCATGTGTCTCTGGATCCTCTGTATGTCCTCCTTGGAGAAGTGTTTGCTCAGGTCTTTTGCCCATTTTTAAATTGAATTGTCTTTCTGGAGTGGAGTCATGTGAGTTGTTTACACATTTTGGAGATCAAACCCTTGTCCAAGGTATCACTGGCAAATACACTTTCCCATTTAGTTGTTTTCCTTTTCATTTTGCTAATGTTTTCTTTAGACATGCAAAAGCTTTTTATTTAGATGTAATCCCATTTTTTAAAAATATTTTATTTACTTATTTTTAGAGAGAGGGGACAGGAAGAAGAAAGAGTGGAAGAGAAACATCAATTTGTGGTTGCCTGTCATGTGTCCCTGACTGGAGACCTGGCCTGCAACCCAGGCATGTGTCCTGACTAGAAATCGAACCAGAGACCCTTTGCTTCACAGGTCCACGCTCAATCCACTGAGCTACACCAGTCAGGGCTGATGTAGTCCCATTTTTTTATTCCTTTATACCCCTTGTTCTTGGGCAGATACTGGTGAAAATATTGCTGTGTGGAATGTCTGAGATTTCCCTGCCTATGTTCTTCTCTAGGGCTTTGATGGTGCCACGACTTATATTTAAGTCTTTCATCCATCTTGAATTTATTTTTATGTACAGTGTAAGTTGGTGACTGAGTTTCTTTTTTCCATGTAACTGTCCACATCTCCCAACACCATTTGTTGAAGAGACTATTTTTACTCCATTTTATGCTATTGCGCCTTCCTTTTCTTTAGAGAGAGAGGGTGGGTGGAAGGGAGTGAGAAAGAGAGAGAGAAAGAAAGAGAGGGCTAGAACTATTGATGTTGACTGGCCACCTCCTGTACATGTCCTCACTGGGGACCAAACCCACAACCCAGGTATGTGCTCCGATGAGGAAAGTAAACCAAGAACTTATACCTTATGGGACCACACCCAACCAACTGAGCCACACAAGTCAGGGCATTATTCTTATCTCCAAAGGTGAAAGGACACAGAGGTGAATCTGCTGGGAAAACTTTGTTGAGTTTCCCCCAGTTTACTACACACTTATCTCATAACCTTTGTCCCTTCCTGACTTTCTATTCTTCACCAAACAGTAGCATAACATCACACAGGTTTAATCATTCCTTCATGTCTTCATTTCCTTAGGAAGGCTCCATGTTACATAAAACTTTGTACACATAAATCTGTATGCTTTTCATGTGTGAATCCTCTTGTTACAGAGTCCCACTTGAAAACTTGGAAGCCTAGAAGAAAAAGATTTTCTTCCTCCCCTCCACCTGTCAGTGACAGTGCAGCCTGCAGGCATATTAAGACATCATTTGGTGCCTGTCTATATCCTGCCACTGTGTGGGGCCAGTGATTCATCTGCCCAAGTTGCTGGTATTTTTGTTCCCCATCCTGACAACTGTCTCCAACACATACTACAAACACACACATGTAACTCAAACACACATACATTTCTTAAGACCCAACATACAATTTTCCCATCTAGGACCTGCTGGCCCCTCTGCATAGGGCTGCAGCCACCTGGACTCTCATTGTTCAGGAAACTGTCCCCTAAGGGTCCTCCCAGATGTCCACGGAGAATAAACCACTGTTGCCAAAGCTAGGCTGTTGACTCTCTGTCTTCCTTCACTCCCTGACTCCATCTTCCATCACCAGCCCTTACTGAGTTTGAACTAAGTTTACCACACCTCCTCGGAGCTCTGCCAACCATTTAGAAACCTACATTCCTAGCTCCTGATTTGTTAGAAATGGCACTAAGGGGTGTTCCCTTGACCTTTGCAAGAGTCACAGGGCAGGATGTCCACTAAGCTAAACAGTGCCGAAAGGAAAGAGAACACAGCATAAATCTGATTAAATGTTTTAGTCTTCATAATCCTTTCAGTGCTTCCATTCCACTTTCAACCAAATTGCAGCCCAGGAGGCAGAGCTGTACCAATCCGGTGACAGCACCTGAGAGGTTCTGCACAAAGGACTCCCAGAAACTTCTCTTCTCCATCCCCTTACTATTGCCCCTGTGTAACTACAGGTCACATTTGTCCTCCTGATATTTGCTTTCTAGCTTTAAAAATGTGTCCACTGTAAAATTTCTCCAAATTGTGGTAAATAAAGCTGACTTGTGAGGTACCGTTTAATGTTGGGGGACCAGCATGGGGATCCTGTTGGCCTGTTCAGCCTTTGATAGTGCAGTATTAAGACTACTATTTTTTAAAAGTCCAACACTTCTAGTCTGGCAGTCTCTTTTATGCATGTAAATGAACAGGAGCATTGTTAACATGATTTATTTTGCTTTTTGACTGAGTACTTCTGAAAGAGTGCCTTTAAAAAAACAAAACAGAGGAGAACAGTAGTGAGAGAGAAGTCTTATAACACTGGACAGACAGAAGAATCAACTTCAGCACAACCTGAGTGGTAGGGAGTGCAGTGGAGACTCAAGAAGTCTGGCTGGGTGCCCACATGCAACAGCACTGGAGGGATAATTAAGTGGCCGGTTGGATCCCCCTAGGAAGAATGGGGTATAAACCCTAAGCTAGGATTCCCAGCGTAGAGCACCAGAGCCCAAAAAGTACACCAATAACAACCAGCAGCAAGAAGTGGCCAGGTTGCTACCTGCCAGAGACAGATGGCTGGAAAGGCAAAAAGCCATTTAAAGGGCCAAAACACAACTTTTCAGTTGAAGCCACTTAACCTGGGCTCTGGCAAAACCGGGGGCAAAGTGAACTAGAGATGCCTGGGGAGAGACTGGGGACTGAAGCTTTGGGAAAAGAGCTGAGGGATCTCCATGCTGAGACATCTCCATATGGCAGCAGCTATGCTGCTTAGGCAAACCACTCCTCTGAGTGGCAGCATCCTGAGGGGAAGCAAGAGCCCCCCCCCCAGGAGGGATTCCACTCCCCCTTTAGTGCTTATGTATGACTGATGAGTGCAGAGCGACTAGATTAACAACTGGAGGAGACAGCCATAGACAGTAGATCTGTGGAAGTCTCAGATTGGATCAACATCTGACTTCACCAGAGTCAGTGGTAAATACTAGCTACCAAGATGAAATTCACTGTGGTCTTCTCCATGATTTGTGATATTTTCTTTGCTGCATAGCTTTTTAATACTTATTTCTTATCCATCAAATTTGTGCATATTAAGTCACTAGATTTTATACTATAGTTTCTTTCAATTCACATATTTTACCCCTCACTTCTCTTACCCCATTTTTACCCTCTTCTTTCCTCTCATTATTTTCATTTAAAATTTTGTTTTCTCTCTTACTATAACTTGTTTCCATTCCACACTCTTACTACTTCTTCTCTGTCAAGACTCACACAACCAATTTTCTTGTCAATGATCATCTTACATCCTTTGTCCCACTCTTAAAATGTCCGTGTTCTCTCTAGACCTTTAGCAATCTTTGCTAGTTGGTTGTGGGTAGGGTAGTTGTTGCTGCATTTTTTCAATTTTATCTGTAGATCTTCATTAATCTTGTATTTCAAATCTCAAATTTTGCCAGTCACCTCTCCTCCTGATTTGTCTCGAATTTTTAATTTTGCCCTGTCTTAGCCCTTTCTTTCTTCCTGACCTTTTATTTTTCTTTATTCTTTTTTCTTTATTCTTTTTTCTTTTTCCTTTTTCTTTTAGTCTCAAATTTCAATTTCTTCCTGTCTTAGCCTGGTTTTTGTTCCTCACTCTTAGTATTCCCTCTCTATCATTTCAAAATCACTTCCAATTCCTCTAGACATTCTTAAGCTTTATTTTCTCTTTTCTCTCTTATTCCCATTTGACCTATATTAAATTTACCTCATTTGTTGTTGATAGTGTTTTGGTGGATCAGTTTCTTCAATTTGGCTCCTATATTTTTATTATTTATTTACATTTTCCCTTTCTTTTTCTCTCTCTATTTATTTTATTTTAATTTGTTTAAACCTAATACTATACACTTTCCTTCCTATACTTCATTCCACTTTCTTCATTCCCCTTTTTATTCATGATGTAAATTTTACTTTCTCTCTTTACATTGCTCCGACTCACAACTCTCATTAGTGCTCCTCCCTTTACCCTCTCAAAGTCAGTTTTCTTTCAGTAGGTTATCTCTTATTCACTCTCCTTTGTTATAATAGTCTTAATCTCTTTATACCCTTATTAATACTGGTTCATTTGATGTTGAAACTGGGATTGCAGTGGTGAGATATTTTTGTGGGTGTGAGTTTATTTCCTGAGCTTTATGGTTTTGTTCTGGTAGCAACTGCACACCACCACACAAGACATGGTGGATGGAATGACCCTCAGTCAACCAGGTGGAGGGAAAGAACCACAAAAGAATGACCCAACAACATTTAAAACTCAATTATAGCCAAAAAGCCAACATAAAGGGCATCCAAAGAGCATCAAGACAGGATATCAAAGAGACTGCACCACTGAATCTCCAGGTCTCCTATCATAGAAGTTCACAACACAACCTCAGTGATTCAAAACAGATTAACTTAAGAAGCAGAAGCAAACAAAAAGAGTCTCACAACTAATGGGAAAATAAAGAAACAACCCCTAATTGGAAGGAAAGGAGGAATCCTCAGGAAATGTGCTAAAAGAAATAGAGGCAAGTCAACTATCAGATATTGAGTTCAAAACAATGGTTGTATGGAAGCTTAATAAATTCAGTGAGAATTAAGAAAAACTACAGGGAAACTATGAGGAACTTACTGTAAGCTATAACATCATGAAAAGAGGCACAGAAGCCCTGACTGGTGCAGCTCAGTAGATTGAGCATGGACTTGTGAACCAAAAAGTTGCTGGTTTGACCCCCCATCAGGGCACATGCCTGGGTTGCAAGCCAGGTGCCCAGTAGGGTGCATTTGAGAGGTAACCACACATTGATGTTTCTCTCCCTCTCTTTCTCTAAAACTAAAGAAATACCATTATTCTTTTTCTAAAATACTCCCTTAACCTTTCTCTAAAAGTAAATAAATAACATTTTTTTAAAGGCAGGCTGGATTAAGCAGAGGATTGAATCACCAACCTGGAGGAAAAGGTAGGAAAAAAATTCCCAGAGAGCAAGAAAAGGAAAAAAAGACTCAAAAAGAACAGAGGAGGTGTAAGAGAACTGCAGGACAACATGAAACATAATAATACCCATGTAATAAAGATGCCAAAAGAAGAGGAGGAGCAAGGGATAAAAAATCTATATGAAGTAGTTATGATGGTGTCTATGGCTATGCCACCCTGAATGTGCCCAATCTCTTCTGAAAAAGTAATGATGAAAAACTGCTCTAATTTGATGAAAGAAAAAGTCAACAAGCCCAGGAAGCACTGAGGGTCACAATCAAGAGGAACCCAAAGAGGCTCAATCAAAGATTCATCAAAAATTAAAATGGCAAAATTCAAAAACAGAATCTTAAAGGCAGCAGGGAGAAACAGGAAGTAACCTACAAGGGAGCCCTGATAAGGCTAGCAACTGATGTTTCAATGGAAACATTACAAGCCAGAAAGGAATGGCAAGAAATATTCCAAGTAATGAAGAACAAAGGACTTCAACCAAAGTACTCTACCCAACAAGGTTCTTAATTACAATGGACGCCCACAGCTTCTTTTGTCCTGTATTCCAAGACAAAAGAAGGCTAAAAGAATACACCTCCACCAAACCATCATTGCAAGATAAGCTAAAGGGACTGATTTAAGAAGAAGAAAACATGTGAGAGAGAAACACAAGTACGAAGCAGGTAAAATGGCAATGATTACGTACCTATTGATAATAAACTTAAATGTAAATGGAATAAATACTCCAATCAAAAGACACAGGGTAGCTGAATGGATAAGAAAACATAATCTGTGTATATGCTGCCTACAAAAGACCCACCTCAGAACAAAAGACCTACACAGACTGACAGTGAAGAGTTGAAAAAATGTATTGCAAGCAAATGGATAAGAAAAAAAACCAAGCTAGCAATCCTTGCATCAGACAAAGCAAAGGCCATAGACACAGAGACAAAAGGACACTTCATAATACTTAAGGGAAGGACCCATCAAGAAGACATAAACATTGTAAATATATATGCACCCAACATAGGAGCACCCACATGTATAAGAAAAATCTTGGATTACTTCAAGAAAGATATAGACAGCAGCACAATTATAGTAGGGGACTTCAACACCCCACTGTGAGCAATGAATAGAGTTTCTAAATAAAATACCAACAAAAATATTGTGGAACTGAATAATGTGTTAGATCAAATGGATTTAACTGGTATATATAGAATCTTTTTTCGCAAAGAAGCAAAATCCACATTCTTTTCAAATGCACATGGAACATTTATAAAGACAGACCATATGACATGACACAAAAGAAGCCTCAACAAATTCAACAAAATTGAAATCCTATCAAGCATTTTCTCTGACAATAGGGGCTTGAAACTAGAAACCAGCCTCAAGGAAAAAACTCAAGAACATTAAAACTCATGGAGACTGAATAGCATGCTAGTCCACAATGAATGGGTTAACAATGAGATCAAGAAAGAAATAGAAAAGTTTCTGGAAACAAATTAAAATGAACACAAAGTAGTCCAAAACTTATGGGATATAGTAAAGGCAGTCTTGAGAGGGAAGTTCATAGTGATACAGGCCTACCTAAAAAAGACAGAAATATTTCAAATAAACGACATAAAACTACATCTACAAGAACTGGAAGAACAACAAACAAAGCCCAGAGCAAGTATAAGGAAGAAAATAATCAAGTTCAGAACAAAATTAAATGATATAAGACTAAAAGAACAATTCACAAAATCAATAAATTCAGGAGCTGGTTCTTTGAAAACAAACACAATTGACAATTCTTTAAACAGACTCATCAAGAAAAAAAGAGAGGACCCAAATAAATAATATCAGAAATAAAAGAGGAGAAATGACAACTGATGCCACAGAAATACAAGGGATTGTAAGAGATAATTATGAACATATGCCAGCAAATTTGGAAACTTGGGTGAAATGGACAAATTTCTAGAAAAACATAATCTTCCAGAACTGAATCAAGAAGCAGAAAGCCTGAACAGACCAATAACAGCAGATGAAATTGAAGCAATAATAAAAAAACTCCCATCACACAAAAGCCTTGACCAGATGGCTTCACAGAAGAATTTTACAAAACATTTAAGGAAGAGCTAACCCCTGTACTTCTCAGACTATTCCAAAAAAATCTAAAAAGAAAGAAGGCCCCTAAACTCTTTTTATGAAGCCAGCATCATCCTAATCCCAAAATCAGAAGAAGACACAACAAAGAAAAAAAAAAACACAGGCCAATATTGCTGATAAAAACAGACACTAAAATCCATAACAAAATATTGGCAAACTGCATCCGGCAATTTATTAAAAATATCATATACCATGATCAAGTGGGATTCATCCCAGGGATGCAAAGATGGTACAATATTCACAAATCAATAAACTTGATACATCATATAAACAAAAGGAAAAATAAAATTCACATGATCATATCAATAGATGAGAAAAAGCAATCAGGTAAAGCACCCATTTATGATAAAAATGCTCAGCAAAGCGGGAATAGGGGGAGCATACCTCAACATAATAAAGGCCACATGTAAAAAACCTACAACCAACATCATACTCAATGTGCAAAAACTAAAACCTTTCCAACTAATATCAGGAACAAGACAAAGACGTCTACTTTCACCACTTCTATTCAGCATGGTATTGGAAGTCCTAGTCACAGTGATCAGGCAAGAAAGAGAAATAAAAGGCATCCAATTTGGAAAGGAGGAAATACAACCGTCATTGTTTGCAGATGACACAATAGTGTACATAGAAAACCCTGTAGACTCCACCCCAAAACTGCTCAATCTAATAAATGAATTTGGCAAAGCAGCAGGATACAAACTCAATATTCAGAAATTGAAAGTATTTTTGTACATCAACAACAAAATATCAGAAACAGAAATCAGGAAAAAAATCCTATTTGCTATAGCAACAAGAAAAACAAAATACCTAGGAATAAACCAAACCAAGGAGGTAAAAGACCTGTACTCAGAAAACTATATAACATGGAAAAAAGAAATTAAGGAAGACACAAACAAATGGAAGCAGGTATCATGCTCATGGTTTGGGAGAATTAACATTGTCAAAGCGTCCATACTACCCAAAGCAATTTATAGACTCAGTGTAATCCCTATTAAAGTACCAATGACATATTTCAAAGCTTTGGAACAAACATTTCAGAAATGTATATGGAACCATAAACAACCCTGAAGAGCTGCACCAATTTTGAGAAAGAAGATCAAAGTAGGTGGAATCACCATATCTGATACCAAACTGTATTACAAGGCCACTGTAATCAAAACAGCCTGGTACTGGCATAAGAACAGACACATAGACCAAAGGAACAGAATAGAGAGCCCAGAAGTAAACCCAATTCTCTATGGTCAATTAATATTCAACAAAGAATGAAGAAGCATAAAATGGAGTAAAAACAGCCTCTTCAACAAATGGTGTTGGGACATCTGGACAGCCACATACAAAAACTGAAACTTAGTCACCAACTTACGCCATACACAAAAAATAAATTCCAGGTGGACAAAAGACTTAAATATAAGCTGTGACACCATAAAAGTCTTACAGGAGAACATAAACAGGAAAATCTCAGATATTCCACACAGCAATATTTTCATCAGTATGTCCCCTAGAGCAAGGGACATAAGGGAAAGAATAAACAAATGGGGCCTCATCAAAATAAAAAGCTTCCACAGGGCTAAAGAAAACATTAGCAAAATGAAAAGGGAAACAACTAAATGGGAAAATATATTTGCCAATGATACCTTGGACAAGGATTTGATCTCCAAAATACGTAAAGAATTCACATGACTCCACTCCAGAAAGACAAACAATCCAATTTAAAAAATGGGCAAAGGATCTGAACAGACACTTCTCCAAGGAGGGCATACAGAGAGCCCATAGACATATGAAAGGATGCTCAGCATCACTAGATGCATCAGAGAGATGCAAATTAAAACCACAATGAGGTATCCCTTCACACCAGTCAGAATGGTCATCATAAACAAATCAACAAATAATAAATGTTGACAAGGTGGTGGAGAAAAGGGAACTTTAGTACATTGTTGGCGGGAATGCAGACTGCTGCAGACACTGTGGAGAATAGTATGGAATTTCCTCACAAAAACTGAAAATGGAACTGCCTTGTGATCCAGTGATTCCACCACTGGGATTATACCCTAAGAACCCTGAAACAATAATTCAAAAGAACCTATGCACCCCAATGTTCATAGCAGCATAATTTATAATAGCCAAGTGCTAGAAGCGACCTAAGTGCCCATCAGTAAAAGAGTGGACAAACAAACTGTGGTACATTTACACAATGGAATTCTATGCAGCAGAAAGAAAGAAGGAGCTCCTACCTTTCACAACAGCATGGATGAAACTAATGAGCATTATGCTAAGTGAAATAATCCAGGAGGTGAAAGACAAATACCATATGAGCTCTCCTATATGTGGAACCTAATCAACCAAACAAACAAGCAAGCAAAATACAACCAAAGACATTGAAGTGAAGAACAAACTGACAGTGACCAGATGGGACTGCGGAGGGCTAAAATGGAAGGGTCTAGTTAAGGAACATGTATTAAGGACCTATGGACAAAGGCAAAGGGGGGAAGAATTGAGCTTGGGAGGTGGTGCTGGTTGGGGTGGGGGAAAGTGATGGCAGAAAAATGGAGACAACTGTACTTGAACAACAAATTTTTTAAAAACCTATGAAGAAGAAAGACCTTTGTTTTAACCCCATCAATGTCAGTTATATTTAACCTATTTTTATTTTTTTAAATATATTTTATTGATTATACCATTACAGTTGTTCTATTCCCCCCTTCATTCCCCTCCACTCGCACACTCCCTCCCTCACCATTCTCCTCCCCTTAGTTTATAACCACGTGTCTCAAGTTCTTTAGATTCTATATTTTCCCCATTATTCTCACCCTCCCCCTATCTATTTTCTACCTACCATCTATGCTATTTTCTGTGCCTTCTCCCCCCTTCTCCTCCTCCCACCCCCCTGTTTCTAACCCTCCATGTGTTCTTCATTTCTATGGTTCCACTCCTGGTCTAGCTGTCCTCTTGGTTTGCTTTTGTTTTAGGTGTGGTTGTTAATAACTGTGTGTTTGCTGTCCTTTCACTGTTAATATTTTTCATCTTCTTTTTCTTAGATAAGTCCATTTAGCAGTTCATATAATAAGGGCTTGGTGATGATGAACTCCTTGAACTTGACCTTATCTGAGAAGTACTTTATCTGTCCTTCCATTCTAAATGAAAGTTTGCTGGATAAAGCAATCTTGGCTGTAAGTCTTTGGATTTCATGACTTGGAATACTTCTTTCCAGCCCCTTCTTGCCTGGAAGGTCTCTTTTGAGAAATCCGCTGACAGTCTGATGGGTACTCCTTTGTAGGTGACTGTCCCCTTATCCCTTGCTGCTTCTAGGATTCTCTCCTTCATTTTGGTCTTGGCTAATGTAATGATGATGTGCCTTGGTGTGTTCCTTCTTGGGTCCAACTTCTTTGGCACTCTCTGAGCTTCCTGGATTTCCTGGAAGTCTATTTCCTTTGCCAGACTGGGGAAGTTCTCCTTTATTATTTGTTCAAATATGTTTTCCACTCATGGCTGTTTCTTTCCCCCTTCTGGTACCCCTATAATCCGGATGTTGGAACGTTTAAAGATGTCCTGGAGGTTCCTAAGCCTCTCCTCATTTTTTTGAATTCTTGTTTCTTTATTCTTTTCTGGTTGGATGTTTCGTTCTTCCTTCTGGTTTACTCCCTTGATTTGAGTCCCTGTTTCCTTTCCATCACTATTGGTTTCCTGTGCATTTCCCCTCATTTCAATTAGTTTAGCCTTCATATGTTCCTCCAATTTGTGACTGTAATCTACCAGTTCTGTGAGCATCCTGATAAATAGTGTTTTGAACTGTGCATCTGATAGGCTGGCTATTTCTTGGTCGCTTAGAGTTATTGGCTCTGGGACTTTGAGTTCTTCTTGCGCCATCTTTTGGGCTGTTCCTGCCTGTTCCGTAGCAGGATCGGAGCTGTAAAGTGTTCACTAGAGCAGGGCAACTCAGTCGCTGGGTTGTGACGTTGTATGTGGGGGCAGGGTCAAAGAGGGACAATGGCTTCCCGTCTGCTGCCTGCTGCTGCATCCCCCACCGGCACCGCAGCCACCACCGTCACCAGGCCCACGTGTTTTGTTCCACTGCACGCGAGTGTGCCACCGCTGTCAGCCCTCCACCACTGGGTTCGCCTCCTGGGGCCTGGGTGGTCCTTTTCACTGTGTGCAAATGTGTGACCGTGGTCAGTCTGCCCCACACCCCGACTGGTTCTGGGCTGCCTGCTCGCCTAGGTCGGGGGATCTGTCCTGCCCGACCCAGCTCCGCTGCTGGCTCTGCCTCTCTTACCGTCCCGTTGAACGGTTTGTAGTTGTTGGACTTCCGTATAATTCCATTTTCTGGTCTTTGGGTGTGTCCTAGTTCTCCAAACCTTTCTTGTATTGAAACTTGGTTGTGGGAGAAGGCACAGTGTTTCCACCTATGCCTCCATCTTGGCGGAAGTCATATTTAACCTATTTTTAAATACTCTAAAGTTTTCTACACAAGTGGGATGAGTCCCATGACTCTCCTCTCTGTTTCACCTCTTTGTTTCACCTCTATCAATGTTTTCTTTATTCACCTTACATCTTAATAGCCATATAAAAACTTTATCCTCTTAAGACTAATCCTCAGATTCTTCCCTTTGTTTCTTCAGTTCTCTTGTTAATTAACCTAATGTTTTTATAAGCATTTGTAAGACCCAAGAGGGGAAGCTAAGACCACATTTTTTTATAAGGCTTGCAGCCTATTGCTCAGCTATACAACACTAAGGTGCCCACGCATAAAAGCGCCCTTAAACACAGGGGGTGTCAAACTCATTTTTACTGCAGGCCACATCAGATTTGCTGTTGCCTTCAAAGGGCTGAATGTAATTTTAGGACTGTATAAATGTAACTACTCCTTAACTAGGGGCAAGGAGCTCATGCTGCTGCCAGGTGGACACAAGGTGCTGAGCCAGATAAAACAAGGTGGAGAGCCAGATTTGGTCTGTGGGCCTTGCCTTCGCCAGCCATGCCATAGCACTTATTCTGACTCAGGTGATGAGCATATTGAGTAGGTGAATGTCTTGATTATCACAAAGCCAGTCCCGCATGCTTATGTGTGAAGCATACCAGTTGGTCCATCTGGGGTATTCCACTTGCATTCATAGAGGGAGTTGGGTGGTCCCTTACCAGGGTAAAAAGGTCTGACAGTGGCTTTCATCCCATCCACAGGGCAGGCTGTTCCCTCGGGAGGATCCTACTTTGTGTCTGGACCATGGATGGCCACCTGCCATTGTTTAATAGTAAACCATGCATCCTTTATAAACCCAAACATGCTCTCCCACCTGTAGCATTCAAAATCAAAAGCATACCCCTCAGTTACTCTCATAACCCATTCTAGTGAAGGTTCTTCAAGAAGCTGATGAAATCCATGATATCACCTTGTTACACTGTACTCCCTGCTTTCAGTAATTTCTTGGTTTTGCCTTCCTCCATGTGGACTACCTCACTGGTGACCAGAGGTCTCAGATGTATGCTCTGTTTTCCCCACATAACTATCCCCTTTATAGGAAAATTTTAATTTAATTTAATTTTAATGGCCTAAATTAAAAACTATGGACATCTGATCTTGGTCTAGAATCAAGCTCCAGCCCAGTGCTCTCTTTAATTTCATTTTAGTTAGTTCAGATCAAAATAACCAAGAGTTTGTATATCTCATTTTTGCCTTCTGGTTTGCATTGCCTTATGCATCCAGTGGACCAGCCCCCCTGCCCCTGCCCAGGAGGGGATCCACCTCTAAATTCTATTGGTAACTTCTACCTTTAGTAACTGAGTGCAGTACAAAGGCTGCTCCATCTGTGGGTCATCATGTGGTCACCCAGGGACCAAAGCCTCCTCAGCACCAACCCTTTCGTTCTCTCTTTCCAAAACCACATGTTGCCCTGATTCAGGGCTGTTCTAGCACATCCCACTTTTCTTGACACCCACTAAAGGTAAATGTTGTCTCTACTCACAACACTTCTGATTCCAAATTTATGAGGTGTTTTCCCCCCACACTAATCAATTCTCTATCTCCCCAGACACTGACTGGGTGTCCTACAATTCAATTCAGTTTTGACACTAGCTACCAGGATTTAGCACAGACCCCACTAGACAGCCCCCAATGCAGACACCCACCACAGTCCCAGGCCTCTGGTACATCCGAAGGGTTTCCATGACCCCCTGATAAATTGTTAGAACGGGTCACCAAACTTAGAGAAACACCTATTGTTTACCAGTTTATTATAAAGGATATCGAGAAGAATAGCCAGATGCAGAGCTGCATAGGGCCGGATCTGGAAGGGATCTGAGCACAGCAGTTTCTGCTCCCACAGGGTTAGAGTATTTATCCTCCCAGCATGTGAATGAGCTCTTGTTCACAAACAGAACCCTGTTATTTAAGGTTTTTATGAAGCCTTCTTTATGTAAGTATGATTAACCAAGTCATTGGTCATTAGTGATTGTCAACCTCTGGCCACTCTCCTTCCCCAGAGGTGGGGGTAAGAGGGGTGAGGAGGTGGAGGTGTGAAGCTGAAAGTTCCAACCCTCAGGCCATTCTTAGTTTTTCTGATGACTAGCCCCCAACCTGAAGCTATCTAGGGTCCCCAGCTACCAGTCATCTCCTTAGATCAAAAAAAGATACTCATCACTCTGGAGATTCTAAGGATCTTAGAAGCTCTTGTGTAAATATAATAAAGATGCTCCTATCTCCTCCATAACTCAGGAAATTACAAGAATTTTAGGAGCTCTGTGTCAGGAACTTGGGGAAGAGACCAAATATATATTTCTTAATTATGTCAAAAATATTTTTTTTAATTTTATAAAATTGATTTGAGAGAGAGAGGGAGAGGAAGGGGGAGAGAGAGATTGATTTGTTATTCCATTTATTTATTCAGTTAATAGTTGATTCTTCTATGTGCCCTGACCAGGGGTCAAACCTGCAACTTTGGGATATCAGGACAACACTCTAACCAACTGAGCTGTGCAGCCAGGCCTGATTTGATGTATTTATTTACTCATTTAATTTGCATTTTAGAAAAGTTTTAAATGTACCCCTCCAGGTGGACACAGCTCCATGGTATCTGTGCCCCAGATAAAGCAGTGAGCAGAAGATGCTCTGGATTTCTAGTCCTACTGGCTTCTAAGCTGTGAACCCCAAACAGTGAGCAGCTTCTCCAAACTGTGGCTTAGTCGATTCCGTGAAGCTGGCACCCAGTGGACTTATTCCCTCCTGTCAGACACGGTCTGACCTCTCCTGTGTTGGAGCCACTTTTCCACTGCCATCCAGCAAGTGAGTGTCTTTCTCCTCGTAGAACAAAAGGAATTAAAATACTCATCATGGGGACTCCAGTCAAGATGATGGCATAACAGACATGGCTCACCTCATTGCACAGCCATATCAAAGTTACAACTGAAATTTAGAGCCATGACTCAGGAATGTCATAAATCAAGTTGAATGGAAGTCTAACAACTACAGAACTAAAGAAACCACATCCACCAAGAATGGTAGGAGGCGAGCAGATGCGGAATGGGCTGGTCTCTCACCTATGTTTAGTGGATAAATATTCAACAGGGAGGGCCAAAATGGAGGCATAGGTAGACACACTGTGCCTCCTACACAACCAAAAGAAGAACAACAAATTTAAAAACAAAAAAAAACAACCAAAACCTGGAAGAAAATCGAACTGCATGGAAGTCCGACAAATAAAATGTTAAAGAAGAAATATTTATCCAAACTGGTAGGAGAGGTAGAGACTGGCAGCTGGGTGGAGAGGACTTGTGGCAAAGTGGGGGCTTGCAGACTGGACAGTCCCACATTCATGTGTAGATAAACTGAAAGGAAAATTGGGGAGCAAGATAGGCTGTGCAACCCAGGGTGCCAATATGAGAAAATAAAGCCTCACCTCAAAGCCTCTGACTGAAAACAAGTGTGGAGATTGAGGAGGAAGTGGAAGAAACTCCTAGCCTCACCAGGAGAGTTTGTTGGAGAGACCCACAAGATCTTAGAATGTACACAAACCCACCCACTCAGGAATCAGCACCAGAAGGGCTCAGTTTGATTGTGGGTACCAGGGGAAGTAGCTGAAAACTAGCAAAGAGAGGAGCAAGTGGCACTCTTCACTCTTGGACCCCTCCCCAACATACAGCATCACCAGACAGCAAAGTGGGTCCCCCCTGCACTGTGCACACCTAAGGCTCTGGCCCTTACTACATAACAGGTATGCCGAGACAAAAAAAATGGCCCAAATGAAAGAACAGATCAAAGCTCCAGAAAAAAAAATACAACTAAGCAATGAAGAGATAGCCAATCTATCAGATGCACAGTTCAAAACACTGTTAATCAGGATGCTCACAGCATTGGTTGACTATGGTCACAAATTAGAGGAAAAAATAAAGGGTATAAAAAGTGAAACAAAGGAAAATGTACAGGGAACCAACAGTGAAGGAAAGGAAAGTGGGACTCAGATCAACGATTTGGAGCAGAAGGAAGAAATAGACATTCAACCAGAACAGAATGAAGAAACAAGAATTCAAAAAAATGATGAGAGGTTTAGGAACCTCTGGGACATCTTTAAACACTCCAACATCCGAATTATAGGGGTGCCAGAAGGAAAGGAGGAAATCAAGAAGTTGAAAACTTATTAGAACAAATAATGAAGGAAAATTTCCCCAATCTGGCAAAGGAGATCATCTTCCAGGAAGTCCAGGAAGCTCAGAGAGTCCCAAAGAAATTGGATCTGAGGAAGCACACACCAAGGCACATTATAATTACATTACCCAAGATTAAAGATAAGTATAGAATCTTAAAAGCAGCAAGAGAAAAGGAGACAGTTACCTACAAAGGAGTTCCCATAAGGTTATCAGCTGATTTCTTAAAAGAAACCTTGCAGGCAAGAAGGGGCTGGAAAGAAGTATTCCAAGTCATGAAATCCAAAGACCTACATCCAAGATTGCTCTATCCAGCAAAGCTATCATTTAGAATGGAAGGGCAGATAAAGTGCTTCCCAGATAAGGTAAAGGTAAAGGAGTTCATCATCACCCAGCCCTTATTATATGAAATGTTAAAGGAACTTATCTAATAAAAAGAAGATAAAAAATATGAACAGTAAAATGACAACAAACTCACAGCTATTAACAACCGAAACCTAAAAAATAAAATAAAATAAAAAAACAAAAATGAACCAAGCAAACAACTAGAACGGGAATGGAATGACAGAAGTGGAGATCACATGGAGGGTTAGCAGCAGGGGAGTGGGACGAGGAAAGAGGGGGAAAAGGTACAGAGAATACGTAGCTTAAATGGTAGGTAGAAAGTAGACAGGGGGAGGTTAAGAATAGTATAGAAAATGTAGAAGCCAAAGAACTGATATGTACAACTCATGGACATGAACTAAAAGGGGAGGATATGTGTGAGAGGGGGTGTGAAGAGGAGAATAAAGAGAGGGAAAGAGATAATTGTAATATCATAATCAATAAAATATATTTTTTAAAATTCAAAAGGGATATCTCGGGGGCGAAGAGTCCCAGGCCCACACCTGTGGTCTTCAAGCCCAGGTTCCAGTGCCAGGAAGATAAGTCCCCACCACTTGTGGTGGCAAAAAACAGCAGGGATTGAGTTGGTGGAAGAAACTGCAGCCGCTCCAAGCAGTTCCTCTTAAATGACTCACACAAATTCACCTACTCAGACTCACTCTCTCTGAGCTCCCCCACTGGGGTGGCAGCTTGAATGACCCTAGTGGCACACTGGGAGAGGCTGAAGTGTCTGGCATCTGGGAAAGCAGAGGCCATTGTCTGAGCCCTCCCCCGCACACAGCCAAGGAGCCCACAGGCTGTTGCCATATCTGAGACTCCATCAACCTGGCTAAAACTGTTTGACCCACCTTGGAGAGCCCCAGACACTACACCTCTCCCAATTTATGGGCCCACTCAAGCTGCTTTTCAATATGAATGGCTGGTCTAGGCTCATACTTCACAACTTCCTAAATCCTATCAAACACCTTCTGGCCTCCATGAGCTTCAGGCAGGGCACTAGTAGCAGCCAGATTAGATTCACAGCTTGGCTTCACCTGGGAATCTCCAAGCCCAGTACAAGTAGCAGCCTTCTCAGATTGCTTTATGGCTCAGGCAGGGCAGCCCTATGCATACACATGGGTGGGGACTGACCACCTGGAAACTCCAGGGCCAGTGCACCCAGTGGACAGCTATAGACCGCTTCAGAGTACCACCACCCTGCCCTTGTACAACTGGTCCTCCATGGAGGGCAGAGGTTGGTGGTAAGTAA
Organism: Sturnira hondurensis; assembly: GCF_014824575.4. Classification (NCBI taxonomy): domain Eukaryota; kingdom Metazoa; phylum Chordata; class Mammalia; order Chiroptera; family Phyllostomidae; genus Sturnira; species Sturnira hondurensis. Next base: position 515,515 of record NW_028098037.1, read on the forward strand.
TCACAGTCATTCCTTGCAACTGACTGGCCTGGGTAAATCCCTTCCTTTGATCTGCCAACAGCAACCAAGCCTCAACTACAAAAGGAGGGTGAACTCAGTACACATGAATAATGCACCTTCAATACCCAGCTGTGCCACTGGACCCTAGAGGATACCTATTACATTAGGGCACACTACCAAGACAGGGATTCAAAGCAGCTTTACCTAATACATAGAGAGAAACACAGGGAGGCTGCCAAAATTTTGCCAAAAGAAGAGGGAGACCAAGAAATTGAAAAGTTATTTGAAAAAATAATAAAGGAAAACTTCCCCAATCTGGAAAAGGAAATAGACTTTCAGGAAATCCAGGAAGCTCAGAGAGTCTCAAAGAAATTGGACCCAAGGAGGAATACACTAAGAGACAAAATAATTAAATTACCCAACATTAAAGATAAAGCAGCAAGAGAAAAGGAGAGAGTTACCTACAAAGGAGTTCCCAATAACATTGTCAGCTAATTTCTCAAAAGAAACCTTATGGGCAAGAAGAGGCTGGAAAGAAGTATTCGCAAAGACCTACCTCCAAGATTACTCTATCCAGCAAAGCTATCATTTAGAATGGAACAAATCAGGTAAAGTTAAAGGAGTTCATCACCCAGCCCTTATATGGAATGTTAAAAGACCTTATCTAAGAAAAAGAAGATTATCAAAACTATGAATAGAAAGATGACAACAAACTCACAACTATTAACAATTGAACCTGAAAAACAAAAATGAACCAAGCAAACAACTAGAACGGGAATGGAATCACAGAAATGGAAATCACATGGAGGGTTATCAGTGGTGAGGGGAATGAAAAAAGGGAGAAAAAGTACAAGGAGTGAGAAGCATAATTGGTAGGTACAAAACAGACGGGGGGGGGGGTTAAGAATAGTATAAGAAATGGAGAAGCCAAATAATTTATATGTATGACCCATGGACAAGAACTAAGGAGGGGAATTCTGCTGGGAGGGGACTGTAGGGTGGAGGAGGATGAAGGATAGAAAAAATTGGGACAATTGTAATAGCATAAACAATAAAATATACTTAAGAAAAGAAGAACTCAAGAAGAAAAATGTATCCAAAAAATGAGGGTAGTATAAGCAGCCTCTGGAACAACTTCAAGAGGTCCAACATTCATATTATAGGGGTTTCAGAAAAAGAGGAGAAAAAGCAAGAAATTGGAAATCTATTTGAAAAGATAATAAAGAGAACTTCCTTACTTTGGCAAAGGAAATAAACGTGCAAGTCCAAGAAGCACAGAGAGTTCCAGTCAAATTGGACCCAAAGAGGCCCACAAAGACACATCATAATTAAAATGCCAAGGGTTAAAGATAAAGAGAGAATTTTAAAAGCAGCAAGAGAGACTGAGAGTTACCTACAAAGAAGTTGCCATAAGACTTTCAGCTGATTTCTCAAAAGAAACTTTGTAGGCTAGAAGGGGCTGGAAAATATTCAAAGTAATGAAAAGCAAGGACCTACAACCAAGAATACTCTATTCAGCAAAGCTGTCATTTAGAATGGAAGGGCAGGTAAAGTGCTTCTCAGACAAGGTAAAGCTAAAGGAGTTCATCATCACCAAGCCATTAATACATGAAAGGAACTTATTTAAGAAAGAGAAAATCCAAACTATCTTAAAGGGACTTATTTGTTAAATAAGCACATGCTAAAGGGACTTATTTAAGAAACAGAAAATCCAAACTATGAACATTAAATGACAACAAACCCACAACTATCAATAACTGAATCTAAAAAACAAAAACAAACTAAACAAACAAGCTGAACAGGAACAGAGTCATAGGTATGGGGATCATTTGGAGGATTATCAGCAGGGAGGGGGAAGGGAGAGTAAGGGGAAATGGTGCAGGGAATAAGAAGCATAAAATAGACTGGGAGAGGTTAAGAATAGTACAGGAAAGGGAGAAGGCACAGAACTTACATGCATGACCCATGGACATGAGCTAAGGGACAAGTGGGATTGCTGTAGGGAAGGGGTTATCAGGTGGAGAGGGGCAAAGAAAAACTTTGGACAAGTATAACAGCATAATCAATGAAATATCCTTAAAAACAATAAAACACTCATTCCTAGGTCCTGACAGGTCACAATTTCCTCATCACTTCCTTTGGCAGCACATTCAATGACTACTGTAGAGTGACACTTAATTCAGACTACAAAGCCAGAACCAATCTAAAACAGGATTACCAGGACTTCCGGCCAAGATGGAGGCGCAGGTGGAAACACTGTGCCCCTTCCCACAACTAAATTTAAAGACAGCTAAGTTTTAGAAACAAAAATGCAGCCAAAACAGGGAAAATTGAACTGTATGGAAGTCCAACAACAACGAACCACTCAGCCAGACCAGTAAAAGGGGTGGAGTCAGCAGTGGAGCGGGATGGGGCTGGAAAGACCCTTCAGTCCAACCAACCCAAGAGCGGAGGTGGAGGCGGTTGGTGGATCCAGGCGTGGCGTGGCGATGGGCAGACCAAGTGAGGGTGCAGGGCAGCTGGCTGACTGGTCACACATTCACGCACAGATAAACCAAGCAAAGGAGTGAACAGTGAGACAGACCGCTCAGGCTAGGGCCCCAGCAACGGGAATTAGAGCCTGAAAGCACCAACTGGAAAGACTTTCTCGGGATTGAGGGGCCAGGAGAGGCTCCCAAAGCACCAACTGGAAAGACTTTCTCGGGATTGAGGGGCCAGGAGAGGCTCCCAGGCTCACAGAGAGTTTGTTGGAGAGACCCACAGGGTCCTGGAGAGTAAACGGTTCCCACACACCTGGAAACCAGCACCAGAGGGGCCCAGTTTGCTTGTGGGAAGCCTCAGAGGGGACAGAAATCTGAGAGAGAGCAGACCGGAGCAAAGCGCCATTTTTTTCCCTCTCTGACCCCGCCCCCACATACAGTGTCACAACCCAGTGACTGGGTCGCCTGGCCCTGGTGAACACCTAAGGCTCTGCCCTTCAAACATAACAGATACAAACAGACCAAACATTATGACTCAAGAACAGCTCAAAGCCCCAGAGCCTATAATTCTAAGTGGCCAAGAAATAGCTAGCCTTTCAGATGCACAGTTCAAAATACTGGTGATCAGGATGCTCAGAGAATTGGTTGATTTTAGCCATAAATTAGAGGAACATATGAAGGCTAAACTGATTGAAATGAAGGGAAATGCACAGGAAACCAATAGTAATGGAAAAGAAACTGGGACTCAAATCAAGGGACTGGATCAGAAGGAAGAAAGAAACAAGAATTCAAAAAAATGAGGAGAGGCTTAGGAACCTCCAGGACATCTTTAAACATTCCAACACCTGAATTATAGGGGTACCAGAAGGGGAAGAGGAACAGCAATAAGTGGAAAACTTATTTGAACAAATAATAAAGAACTTCCCCAGTCTGGCAAAGGAAATAGACTTCCAGGAAATCCAGGAAGCTCAGAGAGTCTCAAAGAAGTTGGACCCAAGGAGGAACACACCAAGGCACATCATAATCACATTAGCCAAGATGAAAATGAAGGAGAGAATCCTAGAAGCAGCAAGAGATAAGGGGACAGTCACCTACAAAGGAATGCCCATCAGACTATCAGGGGATTTCTCAAAAGAGACCTTACAGGCAAGAAGGGGCTGGAAAGAAGTATTCCAAGTCATGAAATCCAAAGACCTACAGCCAAGATTGCTCTGTTCAGCAAGGCTTTCATTTAGAATGGAAGGACAGATAAAGTGCTTCTCAGATAAGGTCAAGTTCAAGGAGTTCATCATCACCAGGCCCTTATTATATGAAATGTTGAAGGGACTTATCTAAGAAAAAGAAGATAAAAAATAGGAACAGTGAAAGGACAGCAAACTCACAGTTATTAACAACTGCACTTAAAACAAAAGCAAACTAAGAGGACAGCTAGATTGGGATCGGAACCATAGAAATGGAGATCACATGGAGGGTTAGCAACAGGGGAGTGGGAGGAGGAGAAGTGGGGAGAAGGTACAGAGAATAAGTAGCATAGACGGCAGGTAGAAAATAGGCAGGAGGGAGGGCAGGAATAATAATATGGGAAATGTAGAATCTAAAGAACTTGTGACACATGGACATGAAGGAAAGAGGGGCAATGGTGGGGGAGGGGTGTGCAGGGTAGAGGGGAGTGAAGGGGGGAATGGGACAACTGTAATGGCATAATCAATAAAATATACTAAAAAAACAAACAGGATTACCAATATCAAGTTGGAAAATTTTACCTATCGATTCTCAAATTTCAGACCAGAAATAGTACTGATTCAGGATATTAAGTACTGTAATTCCAGGGAATTATTTCAACAGACATTAATAGATGTTATGTGAGGGATGGATTATTTCATTAAACACGGTCATGAAATTGTGAGTTCAACAAAGTTAAAGTTTCTTTACTGCATAATTTCTCAGAGCTTTTCTTCTGCCAATATAGATGGAGTTTCCATGAAGGGATAGGGTATGCTCTGTTTCCCCAACTCATTTGACTATAGGAACACATCCATGGAGAACATTTTGGGCAACATCAAGGCACAGAGGGACTCTGCCTGTAGATGGTGCTAAAGGCTCCACTTCCCAGTGAGGACTTGGAAAATAAGAATGGCCATTAATTACATAGTTCTTTTCCCTCTGTATCACTACTCATTACCTGATCATTTCTTAAAATGAACTCCATTTTTTAGAGGAGTTATAGGTTCACAGCAAAACGAAATGAAAGATTTCTCAGTATAACCTCTGCCCCCACACATGCACAGCCTTTCCCACTATCAACATTGCTCACCAAAGTGTTACATTTGTGACAATGGATGAACATACACTGACAACTGACACGTCATAATTTATATTATAACTCACTGTTTGTGTTGTATTTTCTATGGGTTTATCCAAATGTACAGTGGCATGTATTTGTCACCAACTGATCACATTTTTATAGGTCTTTATTTCATTGTCTAATAGCTCTATTTTCTTAATGTTAAGATCTAAAATGCCATCTCGAAAGGACCGTTGATGACCCAATGACTAAAAAGATATATTTCAATGCTTCAAAGGCATTATTTGCAGGATTAGCAAATAAAGTATTTTTTGTAAATAAAGCATATTTTGTAAAAAAGTATATTTTTAATATAGCCACATTCTTTCATTGCATATTGTCTGGAGCTGCTTTTATGCATCTGCAGAGTTGAGTGGTTGTGTTACTGATGAGTTTGGGTATTTGTCTCCTGATATAAAAGGGTTTAGACCAAGGACATTGATAAAAGTGAAGGCAGATTTATTGAGGCTCTGTAGAGGGTGAGAACACTGTGACAGGGTGTCAGGTTCTGTGCACTAGCTAAGTGTGGGGTGTAGAGGTTTCTATGGCTTGGAACATGGATTTGCTGGGGTTCACCAATGAAAGCATAGGCTAGCAGGTTTTTTTTTTAACACAGATGTCTGGTTATACAAACCCTAATATCAGGCTGTAAGTCAGCAAAATGAAGTATTCTGGGATTGTGTAGGACTTATGGAATGCAGGAAGGAACTTTCCCAATGAATTGAATTTTTCTATGCGGCTTGGCTTTAGATCTGAAAAACAAACTTGAAAGGAGTCAGGGTAGTTCCTGGACCATTGTTTTAGAGCTGCCTATTGATAACTGCCATAGTTGTGGCAGGGCTTAAGTCCATGGAGCAATTTGTTCTGGTAGGGCTTGACTTGATGAAACAATTTTGGTGAACATTTTATTCTATCTGTTTCAATTGCAGTAGAGATTGTAGTGCCACCCAAATTGGCACCCCTACCCCAAATCTGGCTTTTTATAGAAATAGTTTTCTGTGCATTATCACAAAAAGAAATAAAACGTAAGTTCAGTACTTAATATACTGTATACATATATCTTTTTCTTTTATTTTTTTAAAATTCAATTATTTATTTATTTATTAATTATTTTTTTAATGATTTTTTATTTAATTCTTGTTCAAGTACAGCTTTCTGTCTTATATTCCATATGTCTTTTTCAAAGTCAAATTTTTCCCTAGCCAGGTAGCTTAGATGGTTAGAACATCATCCGTGTACACCAGTGTTGCGGGTTTGATGCCCAGTCAGGGCACATACAAGAATCAACCAATGAATGCATAAATAATGGGACAAGAATTACTCTAATATAAAAAATTAAGCCCTGGCTGGTGTAGCTCGGTGGATTGAGCATGGGCCTGCGAACCAGAGGATCGCGGTTCGATTCCCAGTCAGGGCACATGCCTGGGTTGCAGGCCAGTTCCCCGCAGGGGCCAGTTCCCAGCAGGGGATGCACGAGAGGCAACCATACATTGATACTTCTCTCCTTCTCTCCTTCCCTTCCCCTCTAAAGATAAATAAATAAAAATCTAAAAAAAAAATTAAGTAATATTACAGTGAATTTTGCTAATTTAAATTTGAAACAATGCAATTAATTATATTGCGTGCCCTTTAACCATCTCTGTGTACAGGCATACCTTGTTTTACTATGCTGTGCTTTAGTTTGCTTCACAGATGCTTCATTTTTAAAAGCTTTAAATTTTTTTTTTAATTAAATTGTTCAGATACTGCATTTTTTAAAATTGAAAGTTTGTGGCAACCCTGCAATAAGCAAGTATATTGGTGTCATTTTTCCAACGCAATTTGCTAATTTTGAATCTCTGTGTTATATTTTGGAAATTCCTGGCAATTTATTGAACTTTTTCAATATTATTATTATACTTGCCTGACACTCAGGCAAACAACTATGGTATATCTATACAATGGAATTCTACGCAGCAGAGAGAAAGATGGAGGGCCTACCCTTTGTGACAGCATAGATGGAACTGGAGAGCATTATGCTAAGTGAAATAATCCAGGCAGTGAAAGAAAAATATCATATGAACTCACCTTTAACAGGAACCTAATCAACAAAACAAACAAGCAAGCAAAGTATAGCCAAAGACATTGAAACTGAGAATAGGCTGACAGTGATCAGAAGGGAAAGGGGAGGCGATAAGGGGGGAAAAGGGTGAAGAGTTTACAGGAACAAGTATAAAGGACACATCGACAGTATGAGGGTGAAAATGGGGGAGGGAGGTGGGGAGGCCTGGGGTGGTGGGAAAAGACAGAAAACTGTACTTGAACAACAATAAAAAAAACCTGAAGACTTCTCTGGAGGATCTAGTAACCTGGGGGTCTGCAAGAGAAACAATTATTGATCCTGTTGGAGGCACCCAGGAACAGCAACAATCAGGCTCACTGCGGACACTACAGTGAATCCCACACATCAGAAGTCCTGCTCTGCACAGGTACTGAATCAGCTTTTAGTGCCTCCCAGACAGGAGAAAGCATCTAACATGGAAGAAAGAGATGAAACATGTTGTATGTCAACCATACTTTTAAAATAAATTAAAAAAATAAAAATGAACAGAGAAAGAAATAGCAATACAAAGAGAGACAGTGACAAGACCAAGCATAGTTGGAGGGGAGGTAGAGCCCCAGCTACATTTGAGCTCTGCCTCGAACTATTCTGAAGCCAGTACTAACCCTGACTCTCGGTTTCATAAAACAACAAATCCCTCAAAACTAGCTTCAGCTAGTTTAATCACAAACAATAACCATAGTATAGGGGCCAGGTTCAGGGTGCAATGTGGAGACACGGGAAGGATGTTTACAAACATAGAAAATACTATAATCTGATACTTCTTTTTGATGATTGAGGAAATTTGACACTGGCCTTAAAACAGTTCTCTCAACTAAAATTCCTCTAAACAGGAATTGTATTTCCTCTTATTTTTTAGTTAGTAGTTTACATTATTTCCCTTTTCTGCAAGAGAATTACATTTTGTACATTTTGCTCCATTCCCTGGCCACACTTCCCGTACAGGTATTTACACCCCTGATACTGAGTTAAAGCTAAAAATTGCTTCGTTTTCCATTCTCCTTGGATTGATGTATGAAAGAGAAATCACAATACTTGTGACCTAAGAAACTCAGAATTGCCCTAGCTGGTATAGCTCAGTGGATTGAGTGGGGGCCTGCGAACCAAAAGATCATGTTTCAATTCCCAGTCAGGGAACATGCCTGGGTTGCAGGCCAGTTCCCATCAGGGGATGCACAAGAGGCAACCCTACATTGATATTTCTCTCCCTCTCTCCTTCCCTTCCCCTCTAAAGATAAATAAAAAAATATTTTTAAAAAGAATATTTAAAAAAAAGAAACTCACAAGTGAGTTAAAACAGTCATCCTTGAACCTGGCTTTGTGTCAGAATCATCTGGGGAAGCATTAGTCCCCTAACATATGGTTACAGCCACATTCCCAATCACACTGGAAGGACATTGAGTTAACATTCAGCAATGCTATATTGAAAAATCGTATTTTTTCTCGATGAGACAAAGATATAAAACATTCTAGCTCTGGCTGGTGTTGCTCAGTGGATTGAGTGCCCACCTGAGAACCAAAGGGTTGATGGTTCAACATCCATTCAGTCAGGGCTCATGCTTAGGTTGCAGGCCAGGTCCCTAGTAAGGAACACAGGAGAGGCAACCACACATTGACAATGGTCTGTCTTTCTCTCTCCCTTCCCCTCTCTAAAAATAAATAAATCTTAAAAAAAATTCTCTCTTTAGTTTTTGTCACTGGTGGGCAGATATAAGCTCATGAGTCTTTTTTTCAGCTTTGTGAATAGAAGGAACAATTTGGCTAGGTCAAAGTTTGCACTAAAGATGTAATTTCAAGAATATCATAACGAGCTCTAACCAGTGTGGCTCTGTTGATTGGGCATTGTCTCACAAAGCTAGAGGTCACTGGTTTGATTTCCAGTCAGGGCATGTGCCTAGGTTGCTGGTTTGGTCCCACCTGGGGCAGGTATGAGAGGCAACCAGTGGATGTTTCTGCCTCACATGGGTGTTTTTCTCCCTTTATTTCTCCCTTCCCCTAAATAAATAAATACATCTTTTAAAAAAAGAATATCAAAATGAGAGTGATGGGAAATTCTGTTTGAAAAGTTCAGAACTTTTAATCATTTACCATTTGTTGAACTCTTGATTTACAGCAGAAGACATACAACCAACTGGCATAAAGAAAAAAATTATTTTTTACTTCAAAATCAAAGATACATAAATATCCATGACTTAAGTGATAGAAAGATAAATATGTGGGTATTTCTCTTTCTTTCTGTTAAATTGTATGCACCACCTGGGGGAAAGATGGTGATGGAGTAGGGTGGAACGGATTCCATTTCCCGAACACATGGGAGAAAATCCTGGCAGATCTACTGAGGAACAGCGCAATCAACCAACAGTTCCCCAGCATTTATGAAAATAAGAGACCAGAGATTGTGACAGACGCTGAAGGACCAGACAGCTGCAGGTCAGTGGGGTCTTGGGGACCTGAGTAAAGACAAGAGTGGTGGCAGCAGGGGCCTAGCAGCCTCAGTGCAACCGCCACGGTTGGGGTCCAGAGGCATTGGTCTGTGACCAGAGCCGGAGGCATCTGCCATGGGAGCCCGGGCACCCAATGGCCTCGGTAGGTGACCAGCACTGGTCATCAGTTCCCTCCCTCCCCATCTAAGCAAGGCTGGGCAACACCGGGCAGAGACCTGCCTGCTTGAGTTTACAGAGAGGGTAAAAAGGACAAATGGCCAGCCCAGGGAGAATTGAGAGGCACCTTGTCGTCATCGATCTGGCTGGGGACTGGGCTGGGCTGAGAGGCAGGCTTTCTGGAGAAGTTTTTTTTGGAAAACTTGGTATTTCTACCACAGAAGTTCACACCATAAACCCAGGGATCCAGAACAGATGAATGTAAGAAGCTGAGGAAAACAAGAAGAGTCTCAAAAACAATGGAAAGACAAAGAAACAACCCCCAATGAAAGAAAAGATGGAAGCCTCAGAAAGAACATTAGATGAAATAGAGGGAAATCAACTATCAGATATTGAATTCAAAGCACTGGTTATCAGGAAATTCAAAGAGCTCACAATGAGCTACCAGAAACTACAGGGGAGCTACAATAAACCCACCACAAACTATATCAACATGAAAAAGGAAATAGAAACCATCAGCAAAGGCCAAGAGGAAATGAAGAATACAATTTTGGAACTGAAGAACACAGTAGAAGGAATCAAAACCAGGACCAATGAAGCAGAAGATTGGTTCGGCAAGTTGGAGGACCAAGTAGAAAAAATCTCCCAGACAGAACAAGAAAAGGAAAAGAGGCTCAGAAAGACTGAAGAGGGATTAAGAGAAATGCAAGACAATATGAAATGTAATAATATCCCAATAATAGGGATACTGGAAGGGAAAAAGAAAAACAAGAAATAGAAAACCTATTTGAAAAGATAATGAGGAAAAACATCCCTAATTTGATGAGAGAAAAAATTCACACAAATCCAGGAATCACAGAAAGTGTTTATGTGATGTATTACATTTAGTTATTTCTGAATATTGAACCATCCTTGCATCCCTGGGATGAATCCTACTTGGTCATGGTATATGATCTTTTAAATGTATTGTTGGATGCAATTTGCCAATATTTTATTGAGAATTTTAGCATCTATGTTCATCAGCGATGAAGTTTTCTTTGGCCTGAAGTTTTCTTTCTTTGTTGTGTCTCTATCTGGCTTTGGAATTAGGATGATGTTGGCTTCATAAAAAGAGTTTGGGAGTTTTCCCTCATTTTGGATTTTTTGGAATAGTCTGTGAAGAATAGGGGTTAGCTCTTCCTTAAAAGCTTTGTAGGATTCTCCTGTGAAATTATCTGGTCCAGGGCTTTTGTGTGACAGGAGTTATTTGATTACTGCTTCAATTTCATCTGCTGTTATTGATCTGTTTCGGCTTTCTGTTTCTTTTTCGTTGAGTTTTTTAAGATTATATTTTTCCAGAAATTTGTCCATTTCACCAAGGTTTTCAAATTTCTTGTCATATAGTTCATAGTAATTTCTTACAATCTCTTCTGTATCTGTAGTGTCCCTTGGAATCTCTCCTCTTTCATTTCTGATTGTGTTTATTTGGGTCCTCTCTCTTCTTTTCTTAATGAGCCTACTTAATGGCTTGTCAGTTTTATTTATCTTTTCAAAAAACCAGCTCCTGGATTCATTAATCCTTAGAATTGTGTTTTCAGTCTCTATGTCCTTTAATTCTGCTCTGATCTTGGTTATTTCCTTCCTTCTACTTGCTCTGGGCTGTCTTTGTTGTTGTTCCTCAAGTTCTTGTAGGCATAGGGTTAGATTGTTTGTTTCAAATGTCTCTATCTTCTTTAGGTAGGCCTGTATTGCTACGAACTTCCCTCTCAGGACTGCCTTCGCTGTATCCCATAAGTTTGGAGTTGTTGTGAGTTCATTTTCACTTGTTTCCAGAAACTTTTTGATTTCTTCCCTAATTCCATTCTTGTTGTTAAGAGCATGCCATTCGTTGTTTAAGAGCAACGAGCCATTCGTTGTTTAAGAGCATGCCATTCAGTCTCCATGCTTTTGGGTGTTTGGGGGGTTTTCCTTTGGGGTTGGTTTCCAATTTCAGTCCCTTGTGGTCAGAGAAAATGCTTGGTATGATTTCAGTTTTCCTGAACTTGCTGAGGCTCGTTTTGTGTCCTATCATGTGGTCTATCTTTGAAAATGTTCCATGTGCATTTGAAAAGAATTTGTATTTAGGTTCTTTGGGATGAAGGGCTCTATATATATCAGTCAAGTCCATTTCATCTAGGGTGTTGTTTAGCGCAGCTATATCTTTGTTGATATTTTGTTTGGAAGTACTGTCCATCTTTGACAGTGGGGTGTTAAAGTCCTCTACTATAATTGTTTTTCTGTCAATATCTTTCTTGAGGTCCTCTATGGTTTTCTTTATATATTTGGGTGCTCCTATGTTGGCTGCATATATATTTATGATGTTAATGTCTTGTTGGTGGATTCTTCCTTTGAGTATTATGAAGTGACCTTCTGGGTCTCTCTTTATCGCTCTTTTTTTTTTTTTGTCTGATATGAGTATTGCTACCCCAGCTTTTTTATTCTTGTCCATTTGCTTGGAAAATTTGTTTGCAGCCTTTCACTTTTAGTCTGTGATGGTATTTTGATCCGAGGTGGGTCTCTTGTAGGCAGCATATGTGTGGGTCATGCTTCCTTATCCATTCAGCTATTCTATGTCTTTTGATTGGAGCATTTAACCATTTACATTGCAGGTTATTATAGATAGGTACTTACCCCTTGCCATTTTTTTCTTTTTTTAAAAATATATTTTGATTATACCATTACAGTTGTTCTATTCCCCCCCTTCATTCCCCTCCACCCGCACACTCCCTCCCCCACTATTCTCCCCCCTTAGTTTATAACCACGTGTCTCAATTTCTTTAAATTCTATATTTCCCCCACTATTATCGCCCTCGCCCCTATCTATTTTCTACCTACCATCTATGCTATTTTCTGTGCCTTCTCCCCTCTTTTCCTCCTCCCACCCCCCTGTTTCTAACCCTCCATGTGTTCTTCATTTCTATGGTTCCACTCCTGATCTAGCTGTCCTCTTGGTTTGCTTTTGTTTTAGGTGTGGTTGTTAATAACTGTGTGTTTGCTGTCCTTTCACTGTTAATATTTTTCATCTTCTTTTTCTTATATAAGTCCCTTTAGCATTTCATATAATAAGGGCCTGGTGATGATGAACTCCTTGAACTTGACCTTATCTGAGAAGCACTTTATCTGACCTTCCATTCTAAATGAAAGTTTGCTGGATAAAGCAATCTTGGCTGTAGGTCTTTGGATTTCATGACTTGGAATACTTCTTTCCAGCCCCTTCTTGCCTGCAAGGTCTCTTTTGAGAAATCCGCTGACAGTCTGATGGATACTCCTTTGTAAGTGACTGTCCCCTTATCTCTTGCTGCTTCTAGGATTCTCTCCTTCATTTTGGTCTTGGCTAATGTAATTATGATGTGCCTTGGTGTGTTCCTTCTTGGGTCCAACTTCTTTGGCACTCTCTGAGCTTCCTGGATTTCCTGGAAGTCTATTTCCTTTGCCAGACTGGGGAAGTTTTCCTTTATTATTTGTTCAAATACATTTTCTACTCGTGGCTGTTTCTTTCTCCCTTCTGGTACCCCTATAACCCAGATGTTGGAACGTTTAAAGATGTCCTGGAGGTTCCTAAGCCTCTCCTCATTTTTTTGAATTCTCATTTCTTCATTCCTTTCTGGTGGGATGTTTCGTTCTTCCTTCTGGTCCACTCCCTTGATTTGAGTCCCAGTTTCCTTTCCATCGCTATTGGTTTCCTGGACATCTCCCTTCATTTCAATTAGTTTAGCCTTCATATGTTCCTCCATTTTGTGACTGTAATCTACCAATTCTGTGAGCATCCTGATAAACAGTGTCCTGAACTGTGCTTCTGAGAGGCTGGCAATCTGTTGGTCGCTTAGAGTTATTGGCTCTGGGACTTTGAGTTCTCCTTGCACCATCCTTTGGGCTGTTCCTGCCTGTTCCGTAGCAGGATCGGAGCTGTAAAGTGTTCACTAGAGCAGGGCAACTCAGTCGCTGGGTTGTGACGTTGTATGTGGGGGCAGGGTCAAAGAGGGACAATGGCTTCCCTCTGCCACCTGCTGCCGCGAACCACACTGGCACCTCAGCCACCAGCGTCACCAGGCCCATGTGTTTCGTTCCACTTCAAGTGAGTGTGCCACTGCTGTCTGCCCTCCACCACTTGGTTCGCCCCCTGGGGCCTGTGTGGTCCGTCTCACCGTGCGCGAATGTGTGACCTTGGTCAGTCTGCCCCGTACCCCGACTGGTTCCGTCCAGGCTGCCTGCGCGCCTAGGTCGGGGGCTCTGTCCTGCCTGACCCAGCTCTGCTGCTGGCTCCACTTCTCTTACCGTTCCCGTTGAATGGTTCGTAGCTGTTGGACTTCTGTATAATTCCGTTTTCTGGTCTTTGGGTCTGTCCTAGTTCTCCAAAACTTTTGTTGTATTCATTCTTGGTTGTGGGAGAAGGCACAGTGTTTCCACCTATGCCTCCATCCTGGCGGAAGTCCCTCCTTGCCTTTTTGTACCTGTGTTCCTCTCCCTCTCTCTCTTTTCCTTCCTTTCCTTTAAGCAATCCTTTTAGTAATTTTTGTAAAGCTGGTTTGGTGGAGGCGTATTCTTTTATACTTCTTTTGTCTTGGAAGCTCTTTATTTGGCCTTCTATCTTGATTGAGAGCCTTGCTGGGTAAAGTAGCCTTGGTTGTAGGCCTCTGGATCTCAGTACTTGGAATATTTCTTTCCATTCTTTTCTTGCTTGGAATGTTTCCATTGAGAAGTCAGTAGCCAACCTTATTGGGGCTCCCTTGTATGTTACTTCTTTTTTCTCCCTTGCTGCCTTTAAGATTCTCTCTTTGTCTTGGAGTTTTACCATTTTAATGATGATGTGTCTTGAAGTAGGCCTCTTTGAGTTACACCTGACTGCGATTCCCTGTGATTCCTGGATTCATGTGACTTGTTCTCTTGTCAAACTAGGAAAATTTTCTGTTATTTCTCTTTCAAATAGGTTTTCTATCCCTTGTTCTTCCTCTTCTCCTTGTGGTATTCCTATTAGTCAGATATTATTATGTATAATATTGTCTTGCATTTCTCTTAATCCTTCTTCAGTCTTTCTGAGCCTCTTTTCCTTTTCTTGTTCTGTCTGGGAGATTCTTTCTACTCTGTCCTCCAACTCACTGATGCGATCTTCTGCTTCATCAATCCTGATTTTCATACCTCCTACTGTGTTCTTCAGTTCCAAAATTGTTTTCTTCATTTCCTCTTGGCCTTTGCATTTCTATTTCCTTTTTCATGTTGATACTGTTTGCAGTGAGTTTATTGTAGCTCCCCTGTAGTTTCTGGTAGCTCATTGTGAGCTCTTTGAATTTCCTGATAACCAGTGCTTTGAATTCAATATCTGATAGTTGATTTCCCTCTATTTCATCTAATGTTCTTTCTGAGACTTCCACCTTTTCTTTCAATTGGAGATTGTTTCTTTGTCTTTCCATTGTTTGTGATACTCTTCTTGTTAGCCTGAACTTCTTACATTCATCTGTTCTGGATACCTGGGTTTATGGTGTGAACTTCTGTGGTAGAATACCTGTGAAATTAAGTCATGCAGTGTCCTTCAGGTATCTTGAAGTTCTCTGCTTCCACCTACTCCTTTTGTTTGTGCGTGTGTTACCAGTTTGAGGAGGAGGCAAAATGGTTTATGACAGCAGAAGAAATAGAAAATCTTTAGACTATAGTGTTAGTGTTATAGTGTTAACCATAGTGTTAACACTATAGTGTTAACCATAATCTTTGACCCAGCTTGCCACTTTTAAGAAAAGATAGACAGAAGATAAGTCTTTTTTTTGGGAAGGGAAGGCTTATGAGTTGGACCTAGAAAGCAGTGAGGTTGGGGGCGGTCAGATTTTGAGGTAAGGTGAGAGGAAATAATAGTAACTTGGTGTAGCGTGTGAGCAAGTAGAGTTAATCACTATAGTAATAGAACTCAGGAACCTGTAAGGTGGTCTAAGGTCTGAGAGATGTGTTGTGAAGTATTTACAGTTGTATAGAACAGCTATTATTTACAATAATATCAGAGCAACATTCACATGACAGACTATGTGATCTCTCTGAATGGGGGTTACAGAGCTTGAGTAGTATGCCAAAGGAAAACAAGTGGAGTGAAGTATAGAAAATTACTAAGACACTGTGGAGGAAAGAACAGGGGAAACCTGTCAAATAGTACAATATAACCAGCTAGGACTAAGAAACCTATAAAGATAGAGGAGGAATACAAAGATACTATTAAAATAAAAAAAGAAGTGGGAATAATGAAAATAATAATAATACACCTATGCAGCAACTTGAGGTTTCTCTGCTATAGCAAAGTGAAATTTGTTTCTGTCTCTATTGTTGAGATGCCCCCTCTTTAGGTCCCACTATGGTCTTTCATGGTTCCCAGTTATTTGTGTCTCTTGTGGGTAAAATAAAACTAAGCAACAAACAAACAAACAATCCAACACGGAAAAAAAAAGTCAGGAGAAAGGAGGAATAAGCAAAAAGTTTGGGAAGAAAGGAAAAAGGACTAAAACTGGAAAAAAAGACACGAGAGGAACAAAGTATTGATAGAGCAATAATACAATTTAAAAAATATAAGATTACTTAGAAAAGAAGTTGCTAGAAAAAAATCTTCCCTTTTTGGTTTCAAACTGTCCAAACCGGTTTTTCTTTTTCTTTAATTCTTGTTCAAGTACAGTTTTCTGTCTTGTATTCCCAGCCCTGCCCACCCCCAGTGCTCCCCATCTCCCTCCCATTTCTGCCCCCCACTTTAGTTATTGTCCACGTGTCCTTTATACTTGCTCATGTGAGTCCTTCTCCTTTCCCCCTGTGATTCTCTCCCCTCTCCCCTAGCAGGACCTCTCTGTGGGCTGGGATGCAGGCATGCACACCCATGCACACGTGCCAGCCAGGCTACTGGATTGGGTCCGGGCGCCCGCACACCTAGCAGGCTGACTGGGTCCCATGGGATCTGGCACTGTCCTTCCCATTCCTCTGGCAGGACCCAAGTGCTCCTATCCTTCCCCTGGATGGCTGCTGGGCTGGGTGGGCTGTGAGGCAACTTGCTGTCGCAGGGCACCTCAGTTCACTTTCCCATAAAGACTTCTCCACAAAGCCTGCCTCTCAGCCCAGCCCAATCCCCAAAAGACCAGCACCGACAGTGTCCTTCTCATTTCCCCTGGACTGGTGGGCTGGTGACCAGAGTTCGAAGTTTAACAGGGCCCTCCGTCCCTGCCACCCTTTACGTAATCTTAAGCCCACAGGCCTCTGCCCAGTATTGCCCAGCCTTGCCTAGATGGGGAGGGAGGGAGTCAGTTCTCTCCCAGGGACCCTGTAGCAGGCCCACAGCTCCCACGGTCTGTTGTAGACCCACCGGGTGCCGGGCTTCTGAAGTTCCCTCTGTAGCAGGCACCCTGGCACTGGACCCAGACTGAAGCCTCTGTTTCCCCGGCAGCACCGAGGCCGTTAGGCACTGGCCGAGGTTGCTGGCTGCCACTTATTGTCTGTACTCACATCCTGGCCAAAGGCTCCAGTCGCGGCCACCATGGGAGCTGCAGCTTTTGTCCTCACTCACGTCCTGGATTCCTCACTGACCTGTAGCTGTGTGGTCCCTCCGTCACACTCTCTGGTCTCTTATTTTCATAAATGCTGGGGAGTTGTTGGTTGATTATGCTGTTCCTCAGTAGATGCGCCTGGATCTTCTACCAGGTGTATGGGAACTGGAATCGCTCCATCCTATTTCGTTGCCATCTTGAAACCTCCTGATACTCACTTCTTATGTACTACAGAAGGCAATGTCCTCCAAAAATTCTCTTCTGATACAGAAAATACATTGAAATATAGGTAATATTACTGAAAAAACTTTAATATTACTTCTTGGGGAAAAATATGCTCAAGCAAAATTAAAATGTCTTCTTCCAGTCTAAATTCAAAAGAGATTGTCTTGAGTCTATTTGGATTCCTGACCAAGAAAGACCTCTCAAAATGGCCTTTCTTGCCTGTCTGTCCCTGGACACAAGGAATCCAAAGTTTTAAGAAACTAACTATAACTTGGAGCAGGAATGAGATATATTGTTCTCAGGACCCACATATTCTTCCTGTTGGAGACAAAGCCTCATACAGTGGTCTCTGATTGATGTGCATATACTGCATCCTGGAAGATGGCATCCACCTTCGCAACTGTTGCAAACTATTGGAACTATGCAAACTATCGCCTCCATACTGACAGATCATTGTCCCTCCAGTAGGCTATTATAATGTACTCTCAGGCCAATTACTTCCAGATGGTGCATATATAACATGGCCAGCTGATTCCCTGGTCACAGGCATACTCCCACATCTCCTTTGAGGTGAAGTGGGTCTACTGGTTAGATCGCATGTTGAACCTATGGCTGTGGATGAGGCATTCCTATAAGACCCCAGATAGTGATGTTGGCTGATTGACTCTACTGGCAGAAAAGGGAAAATAATACCCAGAATAAATTATTCTAGTGAGAACAAATTTGTTAAACTTTGTATTAGTTTGCTAGTGATAAAGTATCACAAACTGGGAAGCTTAAATACAGAAACTTACTCTCTCAGTTCTTGAGCTAAAAATCCACAGTCAGGTGTCAGCAAGATTGTGCTCTCCAAAGGCTCTGTGAAAGAATCCTTCTTTGACTCCTCTAACAATCCTTGGTGCTCCTTGGCTTGTAGATACATCGCTTTGTTGTTACACGGTGTTCTCCCCTCATGTGTCTATGTCTTCTTCAATTCTTAGGACACCGCTCAAATTGGATCAAATCTACTCCAATATGAACTCACCTTAACTAATTACATCATCAATGACCTTATTTCCAAATACAGTCACATCCTGAGGTACCAGGAGTTGGGACGTAAACATATCTTTTTAAGGGACAAAAGTCAATCCATAACGAAGAGTCTGGAGGCATATTTCAGTTTGGAATAACTTTCTAATAATAATATTTATTCAAAAGTGCAATAATTTTATGAGTTAGGATAATTTCCACCATTAAAGGTGGTCAGGGGTGACCAATTCAGGGATGTTGATAAATAATTAATTCAGTGGTTAGGTAATGAGGAAAGTATTAAATTTCTTCCCAGCTGTTAGCCAATAGGCAGTAAAAACATGAACCAAGTAAAATTAAATCGCACTGAATGTTTCATTAGCATTGCCACCTGGAAACTGCACTCATATCCCCACTCAGTCACTGGCTGTATAAAGTACTGTACTTGGTGCCACGGGGATACAAATGTTCCTCCTCTGCCAAACCTGCTTGTCCTTCTGTGAACGTCACCACTGTTACTCAGTTTTCCAAGTCAAAAATATGGGGTCCTTTCTACGTATACACATACTAACCTACAGCATGGATTTTGGAATGAGTTAGGCTCAGGCTCAAATTCCAGGTCCATCACTTTTAAGCTATGATTACTTTTGAAGCTTATGAAAGCTTAGGTGTTTACCGGGGCGGGTCAGCCCAGTAGCTGGTTTGTGACTGGGGTGGGGTCAGAGAGGGAGCTATGGTTTTTTTTTTTCCACTCTCAGATTTTGGTCCCCTCTGCAACTTCCCACAAGCAAATTTGGCCCTTCTGGTGTTGATTCCTGGGTAGGTGGAGTTGTGTATGTTCTAGGACGCTGTGAGTCTCCCCAACGAACTTTCCTGTGGGGCTAGGAGCCTCAGCCTCCAAAAGTTTTTCTAATAGGTGCTTTTAGGCTTTATTTCCCGTCGCTGGGGCCCTGGGTTCCGTGGTCTGTCTCACCGACTGTTTTAAAACCTGCCTGGTTTCTCTGAGCACAAATGTGTGTCTGTGATCAGCCAGCCGCCTTGCGAGCCTTACTGAGTTTCTGTCTGTGCCTGTCCATGTTGCCAATCACTGCATCCTCCTGCCAGGACCCCTCTCCGCCACCGCTGACTTCACCCCTCTTACCGGTCTGGATGAATGGTTTGTTGCTGGACATCGGTACAGTTTACTTTTCTGTCAATTTGGTTGCGTTTGTTTCTAAATCTTTGTTGTCTTTAAATTTGGTTGTGTGAGGAGGCAGTGTTTCTACCTATGCCTCCATCTTGGCCGGAAGTTCGTTTTGTAGTTTTTTTTAATCTCAATTTAGGTCTATGATTCAAATTGGGCTAATTTTTATTTATGATGTGAGGCAAGATTTTACTTTGCAGATGGCTTTTCAAATGCTCTGGTGCCACTTGTGGAATAGACTATTCTTTCTCCCTTGAAGTGTCATGGCATCTTTTTTGAAAATGAATTGACCCTATTTCCAGACTTGCTGTTCCACTGATGTATGTCTATCTTTATGCCAATACTTTATCTTAATTTCAAAGCATCATCTTTGTCTGGATCACTAGTAGTTCACTCCCCTACAACCCCGCAAACTACAACCCTTCGAACAAAACTGCAAATTTTTCTGAAGTGCAAATCCATCGGTTCCTATTGCCCATGGGATAAAAATCAGAATTCTATAGCCTGGTCTCTCAATTCTAGCTCTAGTTTTATCTTTTGCCTTCTTACCACTCCCACATCCAAATTCAGTGCTACACATCCCAGGGTTTCGCACTTGCTGTGTGTGCCCTCATCTCCCCCTTCCATTGCCGGCGAATATTCATCATTTCCCCTGGAATTCTTTCCTGGGGTCCCTTTGATGGTTTTTGCCTTGATGCTCACTCAGCATTGTGATTACCCCTTCACACCAAAGGTCACACTATTTCCATCACTGATTTGTCTTCCTTGCCACACCTTAAGCTCTGTCGGACCCAGCAGGCATTCAGCATTTGAGTGTGTAAACAAGACTGGTTCTTGTTCCTCAGAAGCTCCCAACAGTGTGGCATGCAGAACAGCAAACATTGGATTGTGTCACTCCCTACCCTCCCCCTCCAATGCTTTCTAGGCCTGTTGTTTCTGCTGGTTCTTTATCATAGTGTCTTGTTTCTTAGACTGTGATAACCATTGTGCACTGGTTGCTGTATTGAAATAAATCACTTGGAGAGATAATTTGAGGCCTAGAAGAGAATGGCTTCCTTCAAATAGGACTTGCATTTGCTTCTGGTCACCTCCTGAGGGCAGTGCCAGTCACAGACCTCACCTTAATTCAAGCCCAAAGTTTGGCATTCCCCAAATTAGGGCTCTTTACTCTGGGATAGGGCTCTATGGAACTCTAGCTGTAAGTTAGTTTTGATGGGTGAGATGCTGGCATAGAAGCTAGCTCATTTGGGGGCATAGCCTGGGGCTTTGTTTTCAGGGCAACCTTCCTATGATATTGCTCACATAGTAGCTGTTTCATAATTTCCTCTCTGTTGACAAATATCCTGCTAAGCTCATCTCTGTCTAGTGGAAACCGAAAACCTTATTTCAGTGTTACCCTGACTCACAGGCCCCTCATCATGTGGCCCTGGTTTCTGCACCCCTACTGGCTCACTCTGCACTGGCAACATCATTCTCCAGGGATGACCTTCACATAAGACCTGCTCTAGGGATTTTGTACTTGACCTTTGTACCTGCTGAACACTCATCTACAAAGTTTATAATTTTTGAATCATAGCAGTTTTTGCAAACAACTCATTTCCATGATGAGAAACTGTCACCGACGTGCATCTTTTTATATTCTCTCATCTCCTTATCACACAGGCATTTCAAAGACCTATGCTTTTGCTCCTCTGCCACCCTTCTTCATACAGGAGAAGTACAAAGTACAGATACCCCCCAACTTTCCAAAGGGTTATGTCCCAATAAAATCCACGTTGAAAATCTTTAGTCAAAATTGCATTTAATACGAGAGGCTAGCCTACCTCAAACATACACCTACACTAGCCTACAGCTGGGCAAAATCACCTCACTGCTGCTTCCCAGCACCATGAGAGAACATCATACTGCATATTGCCAGCCTGGCAATAAATCAAAATTCAAAGTTTGATTTCTACTGAATGCATACCATTTTCACACCATAAAGTAGAAAAATCCTAAATTGGGAACTGTCTGTACTTGTTTAATCTTAATGAGTGTTATTGGGTTTACTTTTATGATCTCAGGGCTCCTCAGATGTACTTATTTTAAAGCAATTCTTAGTTTACGAATATATTAAAGGTAAGCAACTTATCTCAAAGACAAGAACACGAGAAACACCCTTTTTTAAAGAAAGCAAAACCAATGAATTTACTTAAGAGTAATTCTTTATAATTCTCTGGGATGGGAAGGGTACGGTGTGGTCCTGTAACATTTCATGTAGATGGTGATTTAGATGTGTTTCAAAGAAAGTTAGGGAAAAAAGACAAGTACAAGTTCATTAAAAAATTTATGAAAAGCTTTTATGATAGGACTACGTGCTATGTGTGTGCTGGGGACACAAAACACAACTGAGATTGTTCCTACTGTTAAAAGAGTTCAGGACAGAAGATTGGTGGGCGGTGCAGAGGGAAGGACGAAGATCACCGTGTAACTACATCTTGACCTGATCTTTCGGGCAAGAAAGCAGATGATGAATAGTCTAGGGACAGGGAAGAACATCAGGAAAGTACAGGTACTTGTGTTTTGCTTAAGAAACAAGGCGTGTGGACAGCTCAAGAGCAGCCTAGGAACACCAGGACCAGAGTGAAAAGACAAGGGGGCTGGAGAAAAGGGAGAAATTTCAGAGATGTTTTAAAGATAAACTCAACGGGAGTTAATGTCAGAACGAGCAAATGATGTTAAATTCCCCATTTGGATAACTAGGTGGGACAGAGTACCATTGTGACAGGAAAGCTGTTCTGGGGGCGAGCGAGGAATAAAACATTTTAAGTTGGAGAACTTTTCTTCAGGACATGGTATCCATATCAGGTTCTCGCCTGATGACATGCATCTACCCATATTAGGTCCTTGAAGGCCAAGTACACATAAGAGAAGATATTTCTATCTCAGTTTATTTTAACTTTCCTTATTAAAGTATTTTCATACTACACTGAGCTGGAAAGGGAACCCAGGTACTCCCACTTATATTTTGCCTTAAGCAAACATTAAAAAGAAATCTCAAAAGCAATGTAAAAGATTTAACAAGGATTACCAACAGCACTGATGCAGAACTTCTATGGCCTTGGACCATATTATCCAAGCACACAAAACCGTGCCATTTAGCCCTTCAAATCAGCTCATTTTAAGTTTTGCTGTGTGTCATGTCATGTGAAAAGTACCAAGGAATATAAGAAGGGCTTCAACAGACTCGCTTATCCACAGAAGCTTAAACTAGTGGAGAAAAATCTTACAATCTGTGACACACAGAAATTATTTTGAAGATCACAATAAAGGAAGATGGATCTGACATTTATCTAACCAGCTATTAAAATAGTTGCTTAAGGCTGCACAGCTTGTTGAGGTAAGACAGCTTAATGGTAGGAGGGCGCCCCAGTAAGGAGAGGTGCTCCTGGGGCAAGCAGATCCCCTGTGAAAAGAAAACGTGGAGTATCAGCAGAGCATACTGAACTTCTTCCTGCTGGGAATAAGTGCGATGTGGAGCTGCCCCCTTCTGATTTCCTTCTCTCTTCCCACAGCTTCAGGGGTCCCTCGTTAGTTGATGGGTCTATATACTCAGGAAAGCATCCGGAAGTTCTTGACAGTATGTCCTTACTAATCATACAATTTGAGGTTCAACAACTCCAGACTCCTGGTAACTCTAAATCAAGGGCCGGTTGTTTCTATTTCCATCTTTTCTGAAAATGCCCAGTCTTTAATCAGGACTTATTTTAACTGAAGCATGAAGAAGCACTAAGATACATCAGGCTGCACTACTAGATAAAGGCGACCTGTGACATAAACTAGCAGCTTTAGTGCCTATCTTTACTCTCTGCCCTCATTTTGAAAATGAACATGTTATTGTTTCCATAATCTTTTAAAGATCAGTCTTTTTAGAGAAACTACTATATAAAGAAATTTTTACATTATAATCTATGAAAAGGTTTAATATTTATCCAATTTAGTATTCAAGTCTACAGGAAAAAAATCAATGACAACTGCTTTATTATTAAAAGTTGCTGAATTCCATGAAGCACACAATGTAATTTATATTCAACTAACAAAAGTTTTATACATGTATTTAAAAATATATAATATATAGGTTTTTAATCTATCTTTTAACACATATTCTATTTAAAAAGCCACAGCTTTACATATTTTACAACTTGGGTTTATAAAATATATACATCCATCCTATTCAAACTTTCAAGCACAAGCTTCCATTTTTATTAATAAAATGTACAATCTGTATTTCTGAATATTGAGAGGAAAATGGTACAAACTAAAAACAACAAATCCGTTTTGACTTACACATGCACTTAATTCTTGGCTACTTAGATAAATTTAATAATCTATTCAAATAACTAGTTTCATTTAGGTGAACCATCTGTGATTACTATGAAGAGACCTGCATCTTTATGGTGCCTGACACAATCTACCGAATTCCTTACCAATCTTGCTCCACGATTTAGAACCAGAGAGGTAGGATTATTTCATCTTCCCACGGCCCAAGAAAACTAAGTGATGTCACAATGAACAAACCAAAGCCCAGTATTTTTGAAACCATGCTCCTGCCTTTGAGAAAACAGCTTAGAAATATTGTGGGAATAAAATTTTCTCAAAAACCTGACAATGTAGGTGCCAAGAATCGGAACAAAAACTATTTTCCCTTTTCCCAGTCAACTGCACTCCTCTTGTAAAGATGGAGTTCATTAGGTATTTCGGCATTCCTTCCAATATTCAAAATGACTTCAGATATAAGTATTTTTATCAACAAAAATCTTTCATAAAAATATACTCCTGTAATCATTCTAAAGGTTCATCCTCAAATATAAATTCCAATATAACATTTTCTAATTAAAACCACAGTCAATACCATAGAACCAGAACTTTAACTTGAGGGAGACAGATGTAATTGGAAGGACATGTTTAAATTCTATGGGCCTCTAATGATAATGATAGATGAATGCATGGTTTATGCTCAGAAAGCAGAAGTCTTCCACAAAGCATTATTATTTTTCAAAGAGATTCAAATCTCAGGGAGATCTGGAAACTTAAATGAAAACACACTTTTACCAAAACAAGTGATTTAATTCAAGTGGACAATAATTAGGCTTTATGAGAGTCACCATCCAAAAGTAAATGAAATTCCTTCAATATTAGTATTTAAGAACTAAATTATAGGTAACAGCTCAGCAATTGTATCAAGCAATTGTTGAACAAATTTAGCCATCCTCTGATAAACTGAAATTATATAGTTATCAGAAATTCTGTGTACTTCATTTATAGGAAGAAGTCTTTATTAAACAGTTCTGATGAGAGGTAGAAATTGTAATAATCTTCCTTCTCTGGATTATCTAACCTCAAGAAAAGGAAAGGAAAAGTGAAATAAAGGGAAAAGAGAAGGGGAAAGGAAAGAAGGAAGGAAGGAAGGAAGGAAGGAGGGAAGAAAAGGAGGGAAGAAAAGGAGGGAGAAAAACTTAGAAATTAGAAACTGCTAAAAACTGACACACTATACTATCTGTGAAGAGACAGGAAAAAAAAGTAAAAACAAAACAAAACAAACAAAAAACCCTGACTGCTAAGAGGACTCGGGCCAGTTGGTGCAGATTAAAAGACACCTTCTTCACAGAGCTTAATCCTGCAACAGTATTAGCCAAACAGAACACTATAGCAGCTGACTTTGATAATAATGAAGCCTCAGAACAGAAACAGGTGATAAAGCCTCAGTTCTTTATAAAAACCAACTTATACGCACAATTATAAGCATTCAGGTAAAATATGCTAAAAAAAACTAAATAAAAGTGAGACTGAGAAATATAAGCAGCAGTAACCATAAAGCCTTAGAACTAGTGACACTGGATTCTTTATTTTAAAAAAAGTTAACACATAGTTCCTCCTCTTCTATTTTTAGGAAGAAGCTTTAACAAGTTTTAGATATGTCAATTCTCAAAAAACAATAGCCTTAAAAAAAAATAAGACCTGATTACCAGAAACAAGTAATATGTGGTTACATACCATTTTCATATCACTACTTACTTCCGTTATTTGTCAATTCATCTTTGATGCAATCTGCGAACAATCAAGCAGTCACTAGATACCTATTTTAGAATCTGAAAAAATTATTACCCACTGCAGGAATCTAACGATATATATATATATATTGCATATATTTAAAATTTCAGAAGGGAGTAATAAACTATTCTAATTACTTTATATGAAATATTTGTCTACGTAGTTAATAAGAATTAAGATCTTTGTCCAGGTGAACTGTATAGAAAAACTATTTTTAGCATTCCCCCCATGGGGATTTTTTAAAAAAGCTTTATTTCCCTGCTAGCTAAAAGAAAGAATTTACACATTACAAGTCCTTTAGAGGTGAATATTAAGTTCCTTAAGAGAACATCCATAAAATTTACCTTTAAAAATTTACGTTAAAAAATGAAAACCATTTCTCTTTAAAATCTATAGTATTAATACCTACTTGACATAATAGGGTTTTTTTTTTAAAGGGCACCAAGTTCCTGATCTAAGCATGCAAAATAAAGAGCTGAATGTATCACCTTCTTAACAGAATTTGGCAAACCAGAAGAATGGCCTTAAAATAAATAAATAAATAAAAAACAAGAAAGTACACATTGCCTGTAAATGAAAATATAATTCTGCAGGCCCACGCAGCAGACTGTGTCCACGGAGGGAAGCAGGGAAGAGAAAAATAGCATGTTCCTATGTACATTTTTCTAGGCATCCTGGTTGTCCTTCAACAACGTATCAGATATATTTATTTTATTATTACAAAGCCCTCTACAGAGCAATGCCTCAGGTAAACAAACGTTTTTATGTCTTTCAATACTGTAACTTACATTTATAATTAACTCATTAAATCTAAGTGCAAAGGACTATTCAATGTTCCCTAAGTTCAAGGGAGAAATAAATAAGGTGTTATCTGATTGCAAATTATGAATGGTTGGTGTGTCTGTATTTCAGTATATTTCACCTTAATTTCTTCTCTTTAAACCATAAAATGTACTGAAATTATTTGGTTTTCCTTTACTTTCCTCTGCTTCATTTCAATGTTTATGGTGTTTCTATGTAGAGAGAGGTATGTTAAAATACTGCTATTCATATTTAAAAACTCAACTGAGGCTATATATGACCTATTATCAATAGTATAGCACTGTTAATCTTTGACCTGTTATATCGATTCCTTTGGTGAATAAATGTCACAGATCATTTTTTAATAAAAGAATTTTAGTAAGAGGACCAGCAGAATGAAATCTCCCCTCCCCCAACCCTCAAAATGATCAAGTCAATCAGTAGTTTACAGCAGTTATGTAAAATATGAAAAAAAAAAGATAATTTACAGCTGTAATTTTCATATTAAAACTCAGTTAAAAACTAAGTAGTTCAAAGCATCCCAGAAAACATTTTCTATCTTGGTTAAAACAGGCCAACAAGTAAGACTGATAGACACTACTGTGAGAACTTACATATGCCTAGTCAAAACAGAACAAAAAATGTTTCTAATTTTAAAAAGTGGTAATTGCTAACTAGCAGTATAAACAGTGTCCACAATTTGGTGGCTGGCTATAGGTTTAATTTTTTTTCAAGTTACTTCTAAAGCAGACATATTTTTGAAGTCTACCCACCCCTGAGTTCAGCAATTATACTTTAGAGTGTAAAATTATATGCCCTTAATTAACAACATGTACAAAGCTACAAAATGTCATCTATACATAGATTAAAAACAAATTTTAAAAATTCTTTGCCAATTATTGACTGGATGGTTTTTCTGGGGTACATAATTTCAAAGTTTTCAGCCAACTGGCTTTTATTTTAAGCCCAAATCAATTAATAAATTCATTGCAGGATATGTCAAAAGAGTGCAACAATAGGCATTAGTAAAAATAACATTGTAGTAGAAACAGATTTTGCATATGTGAAAAGGTAATTTACAAAATACATTAATCACTTTTTTAAAAAGAGGACCTAGTTGTAGTATCATTAACTTACAGGGTTCTGAGAATTGGACCTTTCAACAATTTTCTTGTAGAAAAATTTTATCTAGCTGTAAGCAAAGTCTTTTAAACAAGAAAACAAATCTCTCCATGAATAACTGTATGGTTGTGTGAGACAAATAAACAAACATACCATTCATTCTATAGTGCACCTTTGCCTAAATTTTAAAATAAAAAATGTCCACACTCTTTTGTTAAAACATTAAGCCTCTGTCAAAAATGTATTTCTTATTTTAGGGTACAGGATTAAAGGACAAGATGATACAAGTAAAGAAAATTTACAAGAAAAGACAACAGAAGTTTTCCAATTAAAGTATTTGTAACATTCAAACTTGACTTAAAACATAGCAAAAGAAACAAAATTGCAAACAAAAATGTTTATGGATT
Organism: Sturnira hondurensis; assembly: GCF_014824575.4. NCBI lineage: Eukaryota > Metazoa > Chordata > Mammalia > Chiroptera > Phyllostomidae > Sturnira > Sturnira hondurensis. The sequence continues at coordinate 543,396 of NW_028098037.1, forward strand.
TTCCGAACATAAATAAATGAAATAGTGTTTAGGCAGCAGGGCTCATGCTGATGGCTAGCACGAAACAACAACGTGTACTCTACTTGGAAAAATTAATGTACAAACACGCCCAAATTACAGACTGCAGCAGTTCAACCACCACTGCCATTTTACTTCCAAAATAAAGCATTGATTAAATCACTCATACCCTATATTACTCATACCTTTACTTCAAAGACTGAGGAACTATATACAATGAATGAATTTATTTTCACCATAGGGATAACATATTGTACCTCTCTGCCAATGTTACTTGAAAACCTTCCATGTCAAAACAATTTGACAGCAGATATAAACAATTCAATAAATATGCAATGATCTTTCATTACAGTCCTTTAAAGATGCATGTTAATTCATGCTGTTAACCTTAGGGTCACAGTGCATAGAATCCAAATAGAAATGAGTTGGGGTGACTTTCAAAGTAATGTTGAATCCCACACTTTATTTATAATCCCACTAGAACCATTAAGTTCATTTCATAGGCCCTATCATGCATTAATCACTGGGTGGCAGGAGTTAATGAAAATTTTTCCTGTTACGACATCCATTGCCGGCAATGAATGCCCCCAAACCGCCAAGGAAGTCATTGTTATTGCACAATACATGAGGACCTGGAACTTTTCCAAAAGCTTAAAAAAATAAAAATAAAAAATGGAATTATATTTGACATTTCCTGACACCTGCATTAATACTGTATGACTAATAAAAGCATGTCAGTTGCCTGGACTGAACCAGCGATCAACATGCGCCCAGAATGCACACGAGTAAAAATGCAGTAAAAGGAAGTAGTCTTCATTGCCTATAGGTCACTTCCAGTCAAAGGTTAAAGTTCAAAGACTGAATGATCAAAGTGCTCATTTTCTCAGTAGGACTATCTTCTGCTAGGAGGATGATAATAGTGGCATCAACAGGTATCATCTTAAAGAAAAGGAGAAAAAATATAATTAAAAAGTCAAGCATGTGTTAGTAAAATCTGTAAGATAGTCTAACATAAAAATAATTTAAAGTAGCAAGAACAACATGGTTCACATGTCTGACTTGCCTCCCCCAATCCCTGCAAAGAAAAAGTCCAATTTGTGTTCAATTATACAGTTACAAACAAATCAAGTCCTATTCTTTCAAGGAACTAGTAGTTCACACAAGTCTTAAAATGATGTATTATTAGTATGTTAGTTTTATTTAAAAGTTAATTAATGTATGTTAGCACACTTTCAGATTTATCAGTCTTAAAAGAATTCTTTTATGGGAAACAATTTAAAATGGCAATGAGATAGGAAGTAAACTCCTGAGCCATGGTGTCATGCTATTTAACACAGAACAATCCAAGTCATGCCTTTAATCTTTTGAAGGAAATAACTTCACAAATGAGATACAACCTCCAAATCAAATTGTTATTAATTTCTTTAAGCAAGTACAGATCATATGCAAAGAAGGTCATTAAAGTAACTCTACCAAATTACTTAGCAACACTTCCTGGTAGCCTCAATGCATATTTAATGTAACATGTAGTATAATCTTCTGTGTTCATGACTTATTTCACAAAGCATACCTTAAGGATTTATTTTGAAGACTGGTTACTTTTCAGGAAGAAGTTAGACTAGTGGCACCTACTCAAGAGTTGTTAAAGGTCTTTAAATTCTGTGATCCTGCAACTTAAGGGTAATCTAAAGGGTGAAATAACCTAGATTTTTAAAGTAAATCATATTTAAATCATTAGAATCCATCAAATAAATAATCTTTAAGAAAGCAAGTCAATAGTTTATAGCCTATAAGTGTCACATGAAACTATGCGTTTCTTAAAATACTGTGAAAATAAAAAAAGAGGGTATATTATTAGTAATGGATGTAGAACAAACTTAATGCAAATAAGTTCCTTAAAATATCACTTCTTCAGTACTGTATTTCTTAACACTAGGGTCCTTGAAACCAGTACCAAAACTAATTACACCTAAACCTCCAAGCTAAGAGGTGGCACTAAACTCTACCTAACATGTCAAACTACTGAGGATAAACTTTAGTATCATGTCATACGACGATGTACACACTAGGTGACAGATAAAAGCCAACTCAAACATAAAGTTACCCAGCAATAAGCTTTTATCCCAAAATGTCATGTTTGACAGGTGGTACCATTCATGTACCTTTATCAGGTTATTCATTATGGACATTTTCCAGGGCAGTAGGGCTGTTGCAGAACATGCTACAAACATCCAAAATGACTGAGATATCCGCGGGAAGCTATTCTCCCTACCTATTCTCCCTTTGGCTCGGATGTTAAAAGAAATTAGTACAATACTACCTTCCTTGAATACTGTATCCTTGAAGAAATATTCTCACAAAATAACTTATAAAGATGGAGTTCAATTAAATATTACAAATACATGATGGCCATATGTACTCAAAAGTCTATGAGCACACAGGTAAGTATGGAGATAGGTATGAGGAAAGCCATGGCCATCTTTTCCTTAAAAAAGATGGCCATCACTAAGAAGCAAAAAAGGTCAATCTGTTTTCAGAAGGAACAATTTCTTGGCTAGATAAAAGGATTATTAGATATCAGAAACTGGCTTACCAAAAAGTTGTTACAGTAAATCTATCTTGGATCAAGACCAAAATAAGTTTACAAAAGGTCCTGAAAAAACTCAATGTATTTAATCTCCTGGCTAAAGTATTTGTGGCAAGATGATGGCCTGGAATAAAATCAATCTATTAACCATTTAAACTTTTTCTGAAACTGCCGAAGCCCCTACTAAAATTATACCCTCAAACAGAATATAGAAATTACCAGTTCCAAAGAGGTGGCACCTACCATGGCTAACTTCACTGGGTTCTGGGAAAAGTGAATGAGAGAGAACTATATTAGAAGAAGGTCATTTAGTTTTCCCCAGATTATAAGAACCATCACATTATATTGGAAACCATCTCCCTGGATATTCCCAGGGACAGAAGACTAGAAGAACAGGAACACAGTGTAAGGTCAGTGGGTATGAAGTGGAATGCTACCTACAAGACAAAAATCAATCTCTACAGTTAGATTTGTCTCTCAAAAGTTTAAGGAATTAAAGTTTTCCTTTAATGAACAGATTCAAGAAAGACTTCAGCATAGACAACAGAATTGTTATAAAAAGCAAAAGACTGTTAAACTGAGTATAAAAGTTAGGACTCATGAATTTAAAAAACAGTTTTATAACCCTAAAAGGTAGCACAAATAAAAAGGTTCACAACTAACAGAGATAAGGAGAAAAGGAGTTTGTTAATACTAGTCTGAAATAATTTTATGTTCCTATCCCCTTATAATCCCAGAGGGAATGTTTTGGCTGAATGAAGCCTGAATGTAGTCTGTAATTTTGCAGAAGATATTCCTCTACTCCTCCTCAAATTGCAAACTCATCAGTTTATTGAATATACATCTACATATATGAGAACTTAGTTCCTATAAGCCTAGTTTTTTGGAGCCAATACTCAAGAGCAGCCTTAGGCTATTGTTGTTCAATTATCTACCACCTTAAGAAAAATGCTTCAGGAACCACAGAACTGTACTCCCATCTGTGGAAAGCAGTAACTTATGAAACTTAGTTATAAATGTTTAATATTTACAGAAAACATATGGATATTATTAATGCATTCTAGTTGGCTATGTTACTGAAATAGGTTTATAATCTCAAATACTTAAAAAAATCTTTTTCAAGAGCAATTACATCTGCTTTATAATAGAACTCTGAGGCTCAGTCATTCATTCACTTGTGCACTGAACTGGACACAGATCTGTTTTCTAAAGAAGATTCTAGCTCTAAACCACACGTAAATCCTGCAGCCCACCCAGTATGCTGAGATAAACTGTCTTTCCAAACACCTATCGTGGTTAGTTCCCTTTAGTTTTTGAACCCTACTCTCTCAATTGTTTTTTCAAAGCAAACAGAACCCCGCTTTAATTGGCAACACAATACTTGCATCCCAATGCAGTTATGACCTTAGTCAACTTCAAGTAAGCAACAGTAAAATTTGTATGTTCACATATTAATATTAATGACTTTTACAATGCATACCTAGGCCATCTGGTACAGCTATTGCTCTGGGCTACAAACAAGTATGGCATGTTACAGTACTGAACACTAGGTGACTGTAACATAAGGGTAGTATCTAAACATAGAAAAAGTACACAGTAAAAATATGGTATTAAAGATTATAATCTTACGGGAACACGGTTGACTGAAACATCATTATGTGGCACAAAACTGTGTAAAATATAATATGTACAAACATGAAACAGGAGGGTAACAGTGACTGGCCTAACTTTTAAGGTATATTAATAATGTGAAAGATCACAAATTTAAGCTGAGAGAGAGGCTTTTTTTCCCTCAAGAACCTGACACTGGTAAAATCTGGCAGCTCAATTCTGGTGTGTCAGCTGAGACCTCTTTTTCTAAAATCAAGAGATAAACTAAATTTTCCTTAATGGTATCTGCATCTTGCATCCAGAAACTCCCTTTTAAATACACATATATTACCAATCTAAATCCAAAACCTCTCCTGCCTCTCTGATTACACTTGACAAACACTCTAACCCACGTTGGTCCACAGATGCTAGTTAGCACTGCCAAGCACGACTGGGGAGCTCGATACCGGGGGCTGCAATTCCGTAGGGTTTCTAGAAACTGAAATGTTAAGTGTTTCAGGGAGTTCATCCAATTCCAAGCAAGTCTTTATTCAGTCTCTGACCTTTTTGTTTAGTTTTGAAGGTCACACCTTGTAATCCTTTCAGAAGTAGATGATACTAAGAAATAAAAAGACCGTATTTCTTGGTAACTTGGTGTTACAAAAAGAATATGGTCAAAGGAGATCTTTTTGAACTAAAGCAGCTAAGCAGAAAAACAACTAACAACTGCAAAACTCTAAAACCTCACGTGTTCTGCTTTACAAGTGAGTACGATTACCTTTTAGATACGATTTTTGAAATTCAACTACAGTGTCAGGGTGGGCTATTTTTCACATTGCCTGTAACTGTTACTCTGAAATGTAAAAAGAAGACAATATATGCTACAAAGTTAAAGATGAAGGAGTTGTTAAAGAAGACCTTCTGCCTGTACCTACCACATTTATGGCAGAGCAGAGGCTCTATCACCTCCAAGTGTCCACTAACATTACCCTTCCTCGATTTCATATCAGTCTCACTCGTGGAGCAAACCAGTTTATTTAAGGGAGAATGTGGGTAGAGAATAATTTAAGCATGCAGGGTTCAAGCATGAGCAAAGAACATACTGAGGTAAGAATGGTCACTGTAGGTTAATGAACTGAGGATGTTTTAAAGAGAATTATCTGTCTATGAAAAAACATCTGGCCCTCACTGGTGTGGCTAAGTGGATTGAGTGCTGGCCCATGAACTGAATCAGCCAGTTTGATTCCCGGTCAGGGAACATGCCTGAGTTTCTGGCCAGCTCCCTGATGCAGGATGTGTGAGAGGAAGCCAATCAATTTACCTCTTGCACATTGATGTTTCTCTCCTTCTATTTCTCCCTCCCTCTAAAAATAAATAAAATCTAAAAAAAGGGGAAAAATTAAAAGAAAAAATTTTAAAAAAATTTCTGTACCTGGGGCCAGGATACCATCCCAGTATTGAAACTGGACTAGGATACTCATGATTTAGTTGAATTAGAATCCAGAGCCTTTAAAAACTGGCTAATTTGTATTTTGGGGGAGGGAGAGGAAGAAGGTATACTTTTAATCTGTTTATTGGGAAAATTAATTCTTATACAAACCCTAGACTATTTTACATTTAGTAAAAGGTAAATTTTGTTTGAAAAGCCCCTTTTCTTGGCACTTTTTGGCTAAATTTGGAGATGATCCATCCTTAAACTATTAATACTTTTCTAGTTTAGTTATGAAAGTGTGGATTTCTCAGTAACAGATAAAAACTATTAACTATCAAAATAACTCCTACCATTAAGTATATTTTATTTAAAAAAATTAACTTTTATATTTCTATTATCACTATGTGACTTTTCTCCATTTCTTATTCAAAAAGGCAGGTAATAAGGAGCTCTGGAAGTTATCTTAGATAAAGGACTTCTCCTAAGTCCTTTCAACTATATAAAGCACCACTAGAGAGGTTAAAAGATGATTCTCTCTTTTTTTCCCAATCCTTGCCAAAGGATACGCTTGCTGATTTTAGAGAGAGAAAAGGAGAGGGGGAGGCGGGGACAGAGAGAGAAACATCGATGTGAAAAAGAAACACTGATCAGTTGCCTTCTGTACTACCCCCAACTGAGGATCGAACCTGCAACGTTTTGGGTGCACGGGACAATGATCCAACCAACTGAGCCACGAGCCAGAGTGAAAGATGATACTCTTTTTGAAATTTCCCTGCAAGGGAGTAAGGAAGATAAACATAGAAATATACCATCTAACACTGGGATGGAATACAGTGGTAGAGAGAGTTATACTTTGAAAACAGATATATTTTTAAAATTCATCACTCTAATACAATTTCCTCTCAAATTGTAAAACAGTTTAAAACATTAGAAAAGACAATGGAATTCTTCTATTATTAGTGAGGTTAAATTAAATCTGAAATAAAGTGACCACTATCTTAGGAGCTTGGACACTTTAAAGGCACAGAAGAAAGTGGCAGTGCAGTGTTTGGTCCTAAAAGGCAAGAGGATGTAAAAGAATGAGAAGTCAGCCATATAAATTGAAGGGCTGTTTAATTAAAGTGGGGTCTTGTTAAAGTTTTAGTGGAACTTCAGTGCTCAGAAAGAATTCCTTAAGTCTGATTCTCAGTGTATCTTATTTGAAAAGTTGTCCTTTTATAACTAAGAATCTCTGGAACAACTTCTGAAGTGACCAGCTGAATCAGAATGACCTGGGGATATCTTAAGAACTAAAACAAAACCTGCATTCTAGTCACAGTAATAAAGTTTATTAGATTCCTTAAAGGAGGGAGCAATCAACAGGGCTCTGGTGAAAGAGTTCCCAAGAAGTCAGGGGTGTGTGTGGAAGGGTTCATTCAGGTAAATAGCACATGTAGAGGCAACAACATGGAGGATAAGGAATAGGGTGTATATTATAAATGCCACAGAACACTTCATGCATAACATGTTTTCTTTGTATTAAAAATGATTGTCTTAGGAAGAAATCTCAGAAGTTCAGAAGCTTTGTAACAATGACTTTCTTGGGAAGAAATCTCAGAAGTATCTGAGACAAAAGGTTGATCTTAAACTTCAAGCTTGTTTAATACTGCTGAACTACTTCCTTAAAGGACTACATTAAGTTGCTATCCCAGCAGCAAGTAAGAAAATACTATTTTATTCTACCTAATACTGTATTACAGCACTGCACTCATTTATAAAAGTCTGCCAATTCAACAACAGTTTCAAATATTAAATTTGTAATTTTTAAGTCTGTTGAATTTTTCCACCCATGCTTTTATTATATGTATGCTTAAGCAACTTTCATAAATCATCTTTATTTTTAACAAGCTATGTTTAACTTTAACTACATTTAACAATTTTTTTAGCTTTATAGTAACTGTGACTTGAAGTTTTTTTGGTGCTTTTATAAAAGGTTTATATTTCAGTTAACTAAATGTTTAATTTCATTATAATTTCCAATATTCTTCCTTCCTCCAGAGATAATACCCAACTTAAAAAATATTTTTCTATTGTTGCATTAAAAATTGCTTAATTTAATCCACAGCAAATATTCCATACATGAAATAAAAATGTAACTTTTTCTTTCCCAAAATGATTACCAATTTTCTAACAAGGTTACTTACAAAACAATTTTTTCTCTTGTCACTGATTTGTGTGACACCTTATTCACCCTATAAACACATATTATTACGTAAAAAGGACTACAAAAGAGTAATTGCATTTCAATGTCTATTCTTGCACCAATGTGTTGGTGTCTGGTAGATGAATTCTCCACTATCTTTTAGTTCAAAATTCAAGTGATTTTTTCAAAATTTTGAAAACACCCACCCCATCATTCCACTGGATTTTCATTGACTTACATTAAACCTTTAATTTGTAAAGAATATACATTAAAAATATACTGGTTTCTCATCAAAGTTTTTTTTTATAGCTCTTAAAAGATTTTTTATTTCTTCTTCTGGGTCATCTGCATTTCTCATTAACATTATCCCAAATATGCATATTTTGGCAGCTCTCAGGAATAGCTTTCTTCTTTCACAGTGTTTACTAACTTGTGACTACTGGAACAGTGCTATTCTGTTGCGCTGATTCCAGTCACCTTTTATCTCAACACCTAGAGAACTCCTATAATTTAAAGAAGGTTTTTTTAAAAAGATTTTATTTATTTATCTTTTAGAGGGGAAGGGAAGGAGAGAAGTATCAATGTATGGTTGCCTCTCATGAGCCCCCTGCTGGGAACTGGCCTGCAACCCAGGCATGTGCCCTGACTGGGAATCGAACCACGATCGTGTGGTTTGCAGGCCCGCGCTCAATCCACTGAGCTACGCCAGCCACGGCTAAAGAAGTTTTTAATTGACTAACTAAGATAACAGGTTTCATCATAAAAAGAAAGGCAAGAGGGAAAGGCTCCATTCCTATTAATTTGTTTTGTCAGTTTTAATTTCTTATTAAAATAATATTTAAAAAAAACAAAGGAAAGCCCTGGCTGGTGTAGCTCAGTAGATTGAGCATGGGCCTGTGAACCAGAAGATCGTGGTTCGATTCCCCATCAGGGCACATACCTGGGTTGCAGGCCAGTTCCCAGCAGGGGCCAGTTCCCAGCAGGGGATGCACCAAAAGCAGCCCTACATTGATATTTCTCTCCTTCTCTCTTTCCCTTCCCATCTAAAGATAAATAAATAAATTTAAAAAAAAAACAAAGGAAATGCTCTTACATATACAAAATCACAGGGGGTGGGTTTTGTACAGCTGTTTTAAAAAGTACATGGAGGAATATAAACTTTTTGTTTTTAATTTTAAACATCTCTTTGGTGATGTGGTAAGGTCAGTTTAGAAAAGATGTTAGCACCTTTATAAAAGTTACCATTCCCCTACCAACAAACAACAACAGAATTTAGAATTATTTAGAGTACTGTTTATATAAACTACAATCAGCAGAACCTCAATTTTTTGAGGAATAACTATTAGAATATGAAGAGCTTTCTTTAATGGGTCATCTCTAACAATGGGATTTCCCCTCTTAAAGAACAGTATCAGAACTGAGTACGTAAAATATAAAAACTTCTATTTTAAACAACAGGTTATCCAATAACAAGCTCTAATTAGATATAAAGATTATTATTAAGGACTTTTCTTTTGTAATAAAATGGTAGAGTTTCAAAACATTAAAGCAATTTTAGGTTTTTACTTGTATGATGATTATGGTTTTATATGCCCCATTAAGAAGGTATAACTTACCCATAAAATGTCTTAAAAATATTTTAAAGATTTTCTCCATACTACAAAAATTTAACATCAGTTATGTTCCCTTCTTTTTCTCAAGCAAACACATATATAATCTTTCAAGCTAAAATGCTAAAAGTTATTATTCTAAAATAAAACTGCTTACCATGATACCACCACTTTGTTTTCTTTGGATTCTTGTTACATGTTCGAACATAAAAAGAATTATCAGGTGGCCGTCTCTGAAACCAAAAAAAGTTTAAATAAATAAGTAGTTGTAAAATAAAAAAACATAAGGGAGAGATAGTTTTAACAAAAGCTTTAGCAAAACTATTATAACATGAAAAAAAGCAATATAAATGCTGATAGCATAACTAAAAGAAATTCTAGGGAACACAGATTTTTTTCCCCAAAAAATATGTTTTATTGATTGTGCTATTGGGAACACAGATTCTTGGCATTGAAACTGTTTTTTAAAATAGGGGCAGGGTAGTTTGGGTTAGGCTCCAATGGGATTACTAGAAAATAACTATTAACCAAAAGTAGCAGCATTAGGTTGTAAAAAAATTTGGTTTCATTTATCTTATCTCACTAGAAATAATTTAATAATTTTGAGCTCATTAAAACAGAAAAGTCTACCTAACTATATTTGTCTGAGAAATTAATGCAACCCCACAAAGGATTACTGTTTTTCTATAGGATAGTATCAGCAAGGACAGACCAAAGGATTAAGTTTCCAAACAATGTAAGTGAAAAACAGGAAAAGATATACGAGCATTTCTGTTGTATAAAAGTCCTGACTAGCACCATATTACAAACGCATGGCAGCTCTGTAAGGGAGCTACTCAGAAACAGTGATGCCAACACAGTGAAGATAGATTATAGAATTTTTCTTAAAACTATTGTACATTTATCAGACACAAGAAACATGTGACACTACAAAGATCTGGAAACATATCGATCTGTACTAAAGCCACCGAGAGTAGGTTTGTAAAGAATATGACAGGTCCAACCAAATAGCAGTGAGAAGAGAGCAGGATTACCTAGATAGCAGGAAGGAAAAACAGGTAGTCTACTTGGCATATCTAAAACTCACTTACGTAACTATGAGGCTCTTAGTTGAGCCTCATAATGTCCCTCTGAGTTAATAATTTAACAAAAGGGAAGAGTAGAGCATAAGATGTTCAACAACTATCCCAAGTTTACCCTATTAATAACGTTTGAGGAAATTCCTGAAAAATTAGTATTATGAAATAGGATACCTGGCTACTTCAAAAAATAGATGATCTGCTGTTGTTTATCCTGCAAAGTCATAAGCAGTGTTCATGTGAAATAAATTGCTATTCTTATGGCAAACGAATTACTTTTATGTGTGTATTTATTAGAACCCAATCAGGAAAAAACATTTTAGAAAGAAAAACACCACTTATATGCTTAAGTCAAGAATATAACCAAACTGGAAAGTGATCAAGGAGATAAGGTTCTTAAAAAAACTAAACTGTATGATAAAAACTAAAATGTATATTGAAAAAAAATAGTACAGTGAGCCCTAGCTGATGTAGCTCAGTGGATTGAGCGCGGGCATGCAAACCACACGATCGTGGTTCGATTCCCAGTCAGGGCACATGACTGGATTGCAGGCCAGTTCCCAGCAGAAGACTCACGAGAGGCAACCATATATTGATATTTCTATCCCTCTCTCCTTCCTTTCCCCTCTAAAGATAAATAAATAAAATCTTAAAAAAATAGTAAAGTGGAACTCATACAAACATGTCTACTATAGAATAAAATTTTGGTGAGCATTTAAAAGACCTTTTAAAGTTTATTTGAAGCTGGGTCTCCTCAATGGCAAAGAAAGTTTCCTGTTTGTCTTTGTATCCTAGTACTTGGCACAGTAAAAATAACATACAGTTAATTACTAAAGAAATGTTTGCTGGATTTTATATTTCACAGAACTAATGCTGCCAGAATTCTGACTTCCAGATAAATTATACAATAGTTTACCAATAATTTAAATGTTATTAGTCATACTAAGTATGCAAGAAATAACAGAAAATAACTGGAATGTGAGGGAAATGGTAAAGCATAGAAAAGAATGAAGGCGGTAAAAAAGACAGTCATTTTCTAGTTTTTAAAAGTAAATCATTATATTTAAATGTAAACAAAGGTTAAAAACCATCAGGGCAAGGCAAGAGCCACACGCAGACTTCACTGCTATTCATCTCTTAACTTTTCCTATTCAATTCTGTTACTGCCTCACCTTTCTATAGACATTAAACATTAGCAGGGACACAGAAGCATGTCACTGCAAACTGCTCTGCTCTACACTTGAAAGTTTAAAACTGGAATGTGTGCGGGGGGTGGGGGGTGGGGGGGTGTGGTGGTGAAGAAGGGGGAGGAGAAAATATAGAAGCAATAAATAAGACCTGTTTCCAAATTCCTTGGAGTTAACAAAAACTCAAGTGTAGTCTTCAAATGCAGTTTAGAAAAGCCAACAGCAAAGAGGAAAGGGAAGCTAAAAAGTGAGACTTACATTAGATAATATTCCCACATTTCATGCCTTCTAAGATGTACATTTTTTCCTGAACATTTTAATGTTCCTGAATGGAGCTATACTTGTTTTTTCATTTTTGTTTTTAAAAAATATTTTATTGTTTATGCCATTACAGCTGTCCCAATTTTTCCCTTTTCCTCTTTCTCTACCCACTCTGCTCCTACTCCCTAGGAGACACATGTCTTTTAACTAATGGTGTGTCACCAGTTTAACTGTCAGTTAATTTCCTTTCTTATATGGCATATAATATTGCACATTAAGGGCTTTTAATGTTATACTTTGAAAAAATATCATTTAACCCATTATTTCCCATGAGTAATTAAACAAAAACCACTTTCCCCCGTTTTTAAAACTAACATCAAGAAACCTTTCATGGAACTAATATTCCAGGAAACTTACTTTGCAAACAGTGGTTTAAAGTGTTTGAGTCTAAATAACCTTGCATTTAAAAATAAGGTACTATCTTACAAGTTCTCCAAATACTAATTTAATAAAAATGACAGTTCAATCTGGGGAATACAGAGGGAAAAAAACCCTTCAAAATAAGTAACTTCTCAGCTCTCTAATCTCAAAGGTCAGTTAGTTTCTTCTTTTAAAAAGAATTCATAAGGAAACCCTTATGGAAAAGTGAGGCTTTAAAAAATGTAGAACTACATGAACATTGTGCTACACTAAACCCTGAAGCAGGAATGACAAGAGGGTGAGGAATGCAGAGGATTCGGGTACTTTTAAAAGGATATCCTAAATTTAATTAAGATGATTCTTCTTCTTGGTCTTTTTTTTTCCCCTCTTCATCAGACAAAGAATCTGTGGATTTGTAAAGGAGAATAAGAGGAAATGCCCTAAAAATTCTACTGGTAATCTAGTCTTCCTTTTTCAACCTAACCATTATGATAGCAAAGCTCAGGTTCCTGGGAAATGCCCTGAATGACAGTGACAGGGTGAGACCCAGCAGACAGGAAAGGGGAGGGGAAAAGGGAGAAACCTATGATTCTTGGTTTCTGGGACTTTCCACTGTGAAATCTAGAAACAAGAATTTCTTAAGACACTTTTATCCTGTGCATGTTTGTAGAAATAAAATTCAGATTATTTAAGAACATCTGCAGAAATTTCCTGTTTAAGAAATACAAAATAATGACTTCTATGTGGAATGAAAATTTATCAAAATAACTTCTTAATCTAATACTAAATAGATTGAGAAAAAGCACTGTGTCCTTCTTTTAAATAAAATGTACATTAAAATAGTCTTGTCTACCTAAACTGAAAGAAGAGATATTACCTGGAATAATTCTGAAAAGTCCTACCTTTTCTTTGCAGCTGGAAAGCATGCTAATAATGCTAAGACAAACTGATTGGACTGAGAGCGCTGGGGACCAGTCTTCTGTTAGAATGGATAAACAGATATGACCATTGCTATAAACATGAGGATGAACAGGAATATTTTCACCAGTAAACATGACCTAAGAAAGAATAAAATTCCATTAACACTCAAATTTTCTGTATTACCAAAAAATAAAATATTCTCCATATAACTTAGTATTTTTAAAACCAAATGCAAAACAAACATAATCAGTGCCACGAACAAGAAAAACAACTGCTTGTTTATGTTCATCAACTTATTAAGTACAGGTTTCACCATATGGATGTGCATGTCGTAGGGAAAAAATCCAAATCATCTGTTTTATATTCCAGCTATTTTTTACACATCTTTTAAAAAATTTTCCAAATTACCATGCATTTTGAGACTAGTAAAAAACTATTAAAAAAGGTTTTTCAAATTCTATTCATTGCTCTCTAGAGAAATCAAATACAATAAAATTCTAAACAGAAAGTACTCCATTTTGAGACAATGTATGAGTTATAGTTGATAGGAACACACCTTCCACCTGTAACCATGTTACCACTACAGGTGCTACATGCAAAAGGACATGATTGCTATGTATCCCACCTCCTCTAAACTCACACATCCATTGTGATGGTCACATGTAATTATTAATCAGTAAATAACTATGTGCCTAGTTGAATGAATCTCAATTTCTTGCTATTATCTCTGCCTTTTGTTTTACTCAATTCTTCTAACAGTTTTTCCTTTCTTCATCTTGCTTCAGTACCATTTTAAAAAGTAATAAATAAATCTATTATTTCCTTCCTTTGCCCTAATAATTCAACAAATATCCTAGTAGTTTCTTATACGCATGTACCTATGTATCTGAATAGGTAGGAGAGTGAATTCACGTATCTTAAGGAATCTGTAAGAGTAGCCAAAAGTAGGTCATAGAAAGTATGTCTTATTTAAGAATATTTGTAATTTCATAAAAATTATTTATTTTTATATAAAAATTAATTGATCTTTAACTGAATTTTGTATTGCAGTTTGAAGTATTATTTTTATTTTTTTTAGTATTAATTCCTAATTCCTGACCTTGCCTTAAAAAATTACCTAAAGATCTGGCTAAAAATACAAATTCAAGGACCCCATTTTCAGATTCTAAATCAGTAGGTATAGTGGAATTTTAATAAAACTCATCAAATACAAATCGGCAGTTCCCCAATGTGACTCACAGTATCTTTCTCAATCCTGTAAAATGCCTCACACTTGAATATAGCAGAATCTTAGTAGAAAAATAAACTTTACCTTCAGTTAAAACAGAAATTGGTGAAATATATATCATTCAAGACATACCTTTCTCTCTCTCAGTAAAAGAGCCAAGTGACGTAACTGTGGCCAGAGTAAAGTATGCCATAGGTTTAATATGGGACATGTTATGGAAAATGACCATAACCTAGGCTTTTGCTTTTATTTTTAAATAGCTACCTACACAGCTAATTTTATTACAATTTTACAAGGATCTACATCTTAACAAACCACTCTTTCATACAAGTAGGAATTCTCTAATATTTCAAATACACTAACATATGGCACTCTCTTCACCAAAGCTGATGTAAGACAGCAAAAAGGATTTTTTTTCTCAAAGGAATGACTTCATATACATTATTTTTTTTCCTTTAAGTTCTGGCCATCCACCCTCTAGTCACACTAAAGAGAGCTAAAATAAAGCTGAAAAACAAAAGTCTCAAAATAAGACACAGTCAATTACTTTCCTTGACTTGCCCTATTGCAGAAAACTCCTTTAAAGACTTTGGCGCACAGCTGTGTTAGAAGCATGTCATTTATCTCAACAATATCTATCAGTGCTAATGCCTTTTTCATCACTTTTGAAACTATACTTTAAAAAACTGATTTTAGAGAAAGAGAGGAAGAGGGTGTGAAGGAGGGGGAAGGGAAGGGGGAGAGAGGGAGAGGGAGAACAATGAACATCAAACATTAATGTGTTGTTCTACTTATTTATGCATTCACTGGTTGATTCTTATGTGCAGGTTCAAAATTGCAACCTTAGCTTATCAGGATGACCCTCTATTTAAGTCCCAGCCAGGGCCTTTTTCATCACTTTTTGCTAAAAGAAGTGCTGCTCTGCAAAAGGAAATGACTGCTTAAATGTTCTTGCAGTTCCACACTTTGAGTTTATCCACAATTATTAAATTAAAATCTATTTTTATAAATATAAACTATAGTCTATTATCATATGCATTTAACATTCCTACAATGTGTCACAGATGTTTACAGTGGATGTCAACAAATTTCACAAAATATGCTTCTGCTGTGGGGTATTCATTTTGCTAGAAAATGTCATTTGACCAGTACAATATATTTATTAAGAACACAGCAATGCCGTTCGATTCCCAGTCAGGGCACATGCCTGGGTTGCAGGCCAGTTCCTGGCAGGCTAACTACCAGCAGGGGATGCACAAAAGGCAACCATACATTGATGTTTCTCTCCCTCTCTCCTTCCCCTCTAAAGATAAATAAATAAATAAAATCTTAAAAAAAAAAAAGAACACAGCAATGCCCAAGAGCTTAGTCCCTCTACCACAATTATTTTTTAAAGAATATTTCTTTTTCAGTAACATCTCTTTTTTAAGAAGTCAAATAAATAGTGTTCTTTAAGTAACAAAACATGAAGAACTGCCAAATTACCTTCTTTGGTAAAAAGAATCAATGCATTATCAACCACCAAGGAAAATACACAGATGGCCAAATACAATGATTACCCTGGCATGCTTTGATCAGCTAATTCACAGAGCAGAAGGAAAGCAGTATTCCTAGAGAAATGTGATGATCAAACTAAATCACTTGGCCTGGGAGCCAAGAAGAATGTACAAACCAAAAGAAAATCAGGAGAAGAGAAAGAAAAGGGACAAGTAGCAGCAGACACCTATAGCAGAAGCAGCACGCAATCTACACGCAGAGTCAGAAGTCAACAGAACAGCTTTGAAGTCTGAGGGGACTGAAATAAAAAATCATATTTCAATAACCCTATTTAAAGAAAAAAAAGGCAGGGGGGCTTTTTAACATGCTACAAGCAGGGCAAATGCAGCCGGTCTGAAACTTTAAGCAACCATAAAAAAGGGGGAATGAATTAGTTGTACATAGTATAGGTAACTCTTTGGGCCTAACCTGCCAGATACAGAATTTTAGAAGTTTGTCTAAACATGGAAAGGCTGAGTTTACATGCTAAAGACGATGAATTCCTGATGTAAAAAAACAACAAAAAACAACAACCAGCCCTGGCTGGTGTAGCTCAGTGGATTGAGCGCGGGCCTGTGAACCACAGGATCATGGTCTGATTCCCAGTTAGGGCACATGCCTGGGTTGCAGGCCAGTTCCCAGCAGGGGATGACGCATGAGAGGCAACCATACATTGATGTTTCTCTTCTTCTCTCCTTCCCTTCCCCTCTAAAGAGAAATAAATAAAATCTTTTAAAAAAAACAACAAAACCCAAAAAACAGCAACAACAACTTTTCAACAGTTTATTCATGTAAAAGGCTGGTAAGTAGTTTCCACAGACTGTTTTAATGTAAACTTCCCTATTCTGGCCTTTGCATGTGATGAGGAGAGTAATCAAGACTGAATTTCTTCAAGATCACTCTCTTAATCATCCTCATTTACTTAATCTGGAGAACAAGCCAAAAAAAGAAATGAACATTTCAGTTTAATGTAGTCATCTAGGTTCTGAAAACTTAAGAGATGATAAAGTTATTTTCAGAGTTCAAAAACTCTTTATTCGGAGTCCCGAGTAGCTGATAAAACAATCTAAAACAAATCTGACAAGACAACTGAATACAATGAACTGGAAACCAAAGGGAATAAATAAGAATAATTTATTTATTTTTAAAATAATTTATTCAGATACATATAGATTAAACAGTTAGCAGCTAGAGACTGTACACTAAACCGAACGACTAAAGTGGAATCACAGATGTTTTAGAACAAGCTATTTGATGGAAATAAAAGTTACAATTTTAGAAGAGGATCTCAGCTCTAATGCATGTGAACAACACCTGAAGTTCTGAATCTGCATTAGAAATAGTCCTCCAAACACCTCCCTATCAGTCTGGCTCATTTTCAAGAGCAGGTGATATCTAAGACAGAACTACGCTTAGGATTCATATAATTTTGTTAAGTATGCACACTCCACATACAACCTGAATTTTTTAAAAAATATTTTATTTATTCATTTTTTTGAGAGAGGAGAGGAAGGGAGAAAGAGAAGGAGAGAAGTGCTGATGTGTGGTTGCTTCTCCAATGCCCCTAACTGGTGACCCAATCCGCAAACCAAGCATGCACCCTAACTTGGAGTGGAACTGGCAACCCTTCGGTTTGCAGGCTGGCACTCAATCCACTGAGCTACAATAGCCAGGGCACAACTTGAAATTTTAAGCAAGCTAATCTCTGGGTAACTTTTAGGTATTGCATGTACTGTCATAAAACTACTACAATCTAAACTGAAAGCCACCAGTAAGTGACAAAATAAAAGGAGTTTAAATAACTCCTCCCTAACATGAAATTAATGGTACTAATATATAAGATTTCTAAAAATCAAGCTCAACTTCCCAACATTGACGGCAAGGAAGGAATACTACTAGTGCTCAAACTAGAAGCAATTATAAAGTCAGACACCTAATTTCGTGTCAGGCTACTTTAAAACACAGCATATCAGAATGAATAGTACAAAACAGGCTATAATTATAAAAGCCAACTGATAACATAAATACCAAGAATTCTCCAGGGACAATATGAAAGAATGTTTTTTCCTGATGAAAATTATAAGCAGATGACAATACTTAATGTGCAACTATAAAGCTGAACATATGAGCAAAGAGTTTACTGTATAAACTAAATCAAGTATATAATTATGAATAGTATGTGATATAGGTTAAGTCTAATATAAATAGTGTATCTTTGACAAAAGTGACTGGGGATTAGAATTTTAATAGTTTTCAATTCAATTATTTCCTTTTGGTCATCCAGTATGCATTAGCAGCATCAATATTAGTAGTTTTCCCAGTCTTTCATAATTGCCATGACCACAGAGCTATATATGTATTGCAAAGACAAAATTTCTGGATATAATGAAACTAAACTTGGGTTCTCATTCTCTTTGTTATGCCTTGTGTTGTTCTAGCCTACCAGTCTTCTCCTGTATCTTCCTTCCACTCTACCTCCAAGGCTTTAATGAATAGGATTCACCATACACTTTCACATGTCCTAGATGCTAGGCAACTTAGGGCAATAAAAGTTGTTATTAAGACTTTGAAATGCTTAAGCACCATAACATGAAAGTGCAGGGTGAATCAGACCACAAAGGAAAGGATGAAGACACTATGAAAACAGGTTCTGGATCTCTGCAGTGAGGGAGTTTTTGAACAACGGAACAAAAAGGTCTATATTAAGGAGGAATGCACAAGAGGGGAAATATGGGTAAGAGTAAAAATGATTACTCGTTTTTAAAAGTTTGTAAAACTTAATCACAGAAAGTATATTTTCACCTCTGCTCTTAGCATTAATATGATTTCAAAATTAAATACACAGTATCCTCTTCCTTCTAAAAACATATTTCCCTTCCTATTTCTAAAATTTCAACAAAATTATTTGAAAGCTTAACAACAAATATAATTGGAACAGTTACAAGACAATGTAGAGGCATTTCAGATTTGTTTGTTTCCAGGTTGGATGCTCTGATAGAGGAAGGGGGTCCAAGAGGGGGGGTCTAAATATCTAGTGGATATACGCAGGAAGCAAAAGCTATGATGTGAACAAAGAGGTAAAAAGGATAAGAAAAACAGTAAGATGCTAGGCTTGAAGACTATATAGTTTTGATGTAGAATGACTGTACCTCCTAATTCCTTTGAGATGAATTTCTAACTCCTTCACCTTACTGTTTTGATAGGTCCCCAGATATGCTCTCACTTTCATCCTCTGTTGTAGCCCTCCATGATCTACACATAAAACTGTAACAATATATGCTCACAAATCTCAGAAACAGCCATGTCCTCTCATGCTTTGCCCCACTTCTGACATCAGCAAATCCTGTTCACTTAATGTTTAAAATAGATATAAAATATGGTGCCTTCCATGACCTTCACTGCTATCCTTCCTGGATTTCTTCAATAGTTCATCTGGTTTGCCTGTCAGTCAATCATCCCCCACCAGTCAATCTGCCACACAACAGCCAGCTTTTTACCTTTTAATTTCAAGTAGGATCATATCATTCCTCTGCTGAAAATCTTCAAATGTTTTCCATGTCACTCAGAGTAAAATTCAAAATTATTACCAATGGGCTATAAATGCCCTACACAACCTGTGATGAATCCTCCAGGCCAAATTACCTCTGATCTACACCTACCCCCTCTAGTTTATGGACCACTCTGGGGACCACTCCAGGAGCACCAGATTCAGAGCCTTTGCATTTTGTAGTAGTCACTGGTCTTCCTCTCTCATCTTTCACAGGGCTCACTCACTTCTTTCAGATCTCTCTCCAATGCCACCTTTTCAGTGAAATCTTCCCTAATCACTCTTCCCAAAGCCATAATACCCTCATTCTTCTTTTCTACTTTTTTCCATTTTTCATACTGAATTTTACTTACTGTTTATTGTCTGTTTCTTTCTACAAGAATGCAAACTACACAAAAGCAGGCTTTTTTTTTTTTTTGCAGTTTTGTTCACCACTGAATCACCAATACCTAGGTACAAGATCTATCCTATGCTATGTGCTCAATAAATACTTAAAATGAATGAATAAATGTCTACCTATCCAAATACTACACACATTACAAGGCAGAACCAATGGTTTTTGTTTTTTTTTTTTGAGAGAGAAAGAGAGATCAATTTGTTGTTGCAATTATTTACACATTCACTGGTTGATTCTTGTAGGCATCCTGACTGGGGCTCAAACCCGCAGCCTCGATGCTCGATGTATGGGGACAACACTTTAACCAACTAAGCTACCCGGCCAGGGTGGAAGGACCAATGCTTTTTAATTTCTGTACTCTCTCCAATCTCTAAAGTACACAGATTACTGGCACACAATTCATGCTCAATACATGTTAAATTAACCAACCATTTACCTGATTCCTAACACAGAAAAGCAGCATGTGAGTATATAAAAATTTTATTTTCTGTATGGATGATCATCAGTGTACATTAGTAGAAACCAGTAATGAAAAGGTGTCTCATCTTGGTTCCCATATTAAATGAAAAGAGTTTTCTTTTGTTGTTATTGCTTCTTTTAGAATAAATGGCTGAGCAAAACACCATATTTTAGATAGGTAGCTTTTTCACAATGAACTGAAATAATGTGAGTAATTAATTATAACTAGCAGGGGAAAAAACACAGCAAACTATAAAGTTTATACATGGTCTTACAAATCTCACAGATACAAAAGTAATAATTTTACAATGAGATGAATCTATTCTAGGCACATTTTTCCAAATCCTTCTCCTGTAAACAGTGGTACATTCAGTACTGCACAGGAGAGTGAAAGACTATCTCACCAGTGCCAGTGCTGCCAAGGCTCCTCAAACACTGCTCCAGAGCGGCTCCGATCCCTGCCCCAGAGCAACGAACCTCTGGGAAGTTTGTCATTGCAAAAATCTTGAAATCTACATGCATACCAAGCATTTATAGTTAGACCCATTATTAATTACATTATAATCACATAGATGATGTGATTAAAATAATCTAAAAATATTACTGGACTCAGAGTATCTCTGTCATGTTCTTAACCATGGATATTAAAGTGTCCAACTTCTATGACATGGGAGAGACTATAGAATTAAGTGATGTTAAAAAAAGAATTCCCATAGTCCAAAAGAGTGGGAACAAGTGCCCTGGAGCTTTCAAAGGTATCATTCTACATATGGTCTTTGTCTTCCAAGGATAACAGTAATGAATGGATAAAGAGGCATTTTTTTCCATGCTGGTATTCACTCCTAATTGGCAGTATAAGAGAGAAGCCCTGGCTGGTGTAGCTCAGTGGATTGAGCGTGGGCCTGCGAACCACACGATTGAGGTTCGATTCCCAGTCAGGGCACATGCCTGGGTTACAGGCCAGTTCCCAGCAGGGGACTCATGAGAGGCAACCATACAGTGATATTTTTCTCCTTCTCTTCCTCTCTAAAGATAAATAAATAAAATATTTTTTAAAAAAAGAGAAGTAGCATGGGTCTGAGTCATGATTGTTCTACTAGCTAGCTTTTAAACCACAAACAAGACACTTCAGTTCTATTAAGTTTCAATTTCTTCACTTACAAAATGAGGACAAACCCATCTCCTCCTAACCTATTCATTAATGATGTTACAAGATAAAAATCAAGATGGATGTTCCATTATAATGTATGATATAAATACTACTATAGAGTAGAAGGCCTGGAAGTAACACCTGACTGTAATGATTAAATTTTGACTTGACCATGAAGGGACCTTTATAAATGCTAAGCTAAAGAGCTTTTAGACCTGACAGGAAATAATGAATCATTAGAGGTTTTAGTGAGGAAGGTGTGGGATGGTGGTTCTGTGTGTACATGTAAAAACCAATGAGGTAATTTGCAATTTCCAAGAAATCAGACGGCACTGTGAAAGGATGGCTAGGGGTAAAAAGAACTAAGCTATTCTGTAATAGTCCAAATGAAAGATAAAAACTTGGACTAGGGCACTGATAGTAAGATAAGAAATGACTACAAAAGGATCCGAAAGGCTGCATTCAAGAGTGAGAACAAGGGAAAATTTTTAACACCAGTAGAGGTGGACAGTAAAACAAGAAAACAAATTTCCCTTTATTTTGTAATTGAAAAAGATGTATTAAATTTGAGACATCTGGAGTTATTCAAATGAAGTTGTTCAAGAAGGGTGTGAAATTAAACCTCAGAAAAGAACAGGCTGTACACAGAGCTGTAGACCTGGGAGTCAGCTGCTTAAGACAGTTGAAGAAGTTAGAGACGAGAGAGATGAGTGAGAAGAGTAAGGGAGAGCTGAATAAAGAACTTGGAGAACTCGAAAATCAGAAGAGTGGGCATGTATTACAAATGCCCATACTTATACAATTATTAAAGATGAAATACAAAGGATGCTTAATTTGGAGACTTGATTTAGATATAAATACTAAAGATCAGAAAACATTTTGACTTACTTTCATGTTTAGAAAAAATAGTATTTTCCTCTGGTGAAACATGCATGAGCTCCCACAGTAAGCCTCCAACATCTCCCTAGTCAAAAGCTTCCAAGTTGGTTAGTTGTATTTTTCCTTCACATAACTGAGACCCTGTTGTCTTTAAACATTAACAGTCAAAAATGATGCTAATAAGCCAAAAGGCAACAACAGAATGTGAAGATCATCTTCTGGAGAGAAGGAAAACATTTACTTTTGTTTTTGATTATGTCGAATTCTACTAGTCCATGGTATATTCTATTTAAAGTGGCTATGAAATAGGATTTCCCTTAAAAATAGCTTATTTTACCATCCAACAAGTTTAATTTCAAGTATTTGAGAAATTTCATCATCCAGAAAACCCCATTACCTAGCAACAATAGACAAGAGTTGGCATTAACTCTTATCATTTTGCCACTAACAAGTAACTCATTTACCTTTACCAAGCCAGAAATCCAAAAGTCAACCTAGAGCTTCCCATTCTCTAACCTCCAACGACTGATCATTTATCACAGTTAAATAGCTCTCAGAAATGTTCCTCCACTACCATTTTCCCTTGTCCAAGTATTAAGCCATTAACTAAACTGACAGTGCCTCAAATTATAATAATCAGATTTGGGGCTCATGTCTAGATGTTTAACAGCTTATAATATATTCTGTCCTTGCAGTACTAAAAAGTTGTAAAGACAGCATGTCAATGCAAAATCAAAGAAGTGCTCCTTTGTAAAAAAGCACTCACCTCTTTACAATATCATTCTATTATCTTATTTAAGAACAAGTGCCTAGTTATTCCAGAATGCTAAATTCTTCTACAACCCATGAGTTTGAGTTAGATTTCCATCCCCCTTTTTACTAACATCTATGGATAAGAAAGTTTTAAGTTCTTAGAAATACAAAAGCAGCAAAGCCCTCATCTCAATAATGTATTGATAAAATGTTCATAAGATCTCGACTATATTATAGTAAGATAAATAAATTTATTTACATAATTATAATGAATTTATTTTGCAAAGTTTTTCTTACTCAAAAATCACTAATTGAGCATTTTGCTATAATCTAAAAATACAATGAAATTTTAAAAAGCAAGGAAGTTACCTGAGGAGAGTCAAAAGGATATCGACTACTAAACTTAAATAGAAGTTGAAATTTTTCCCCTTCATATAAGGTACCTGGGGCACCTTCCATGTCTACAATCCACCTAGAATAGAAACAACAACAACAAATTAAAAACTTCAGATAAAAGAAATTGGGGTGAGGAGAAAAGGGAACACCAAAAACTTCCTCTGTGCCAGGCACTGGGATAGGTGTGATTCATGTGTAACTGCACACTTCTTCCTCCCAACAATCATAAAAGAAGGCATTCACACACCTGGCCATATTCCCTTCTCTGCCATGCAGGGGTTAAATACCGAGATCAAGGTCGGACAGCTAGCAAAGGACAGAGCCAAATTTTAACCCAGGTCTGAAAAAAAACAAAATAAATAATAAAAATGAAAAACAAAACAAAATAAATAATGAAAAATGAAAAACAAAACAAACAAAAAACCCAAAATAAAACCCCAACTCAGGGAGCTGATACAAAAGACTGTGATCTTCGTACTTAATTTATACTACCTTATTTTTTGAGACTATTTCTGCAAAGGCTAAAAAGATTTTATAAATAACATCAAACTAATCAACTACCATTCTAGTATCAATTATTGTAGAAGCAATGGGGGAAGTAGGTATTAGCAATGACTAAAGAGAATTGCAGTGATCAGACTGACTTTCTCATCAGTATCCTGAGGAAGACTAGGAAAAAGAAAGCTAAGCTGATATGGGTCCACTTACTCTAACAGGTATTCAAACATCTATATGACATTTCCTTTGTCTCCCATTATATTTCAATTGCTTAATAAAACCCTGAATAGATTTCTATGGTGTCTATGCAAGCTTATTCTGTTTCCATACATAAAAACCATGAATATAAAATTGAGATATAATTAGGAACTCATTCTCAGGACTTTGGTCCACTTTGCTTCCAAATGCTGCCCAATCATCTCTGCCATCATAGTCTCTATTTCTCTGCTCCCATCTTCCTCATTTTTGTAAAGTAAGAGGGTAGTGTACAGACTACACTTTTATTTCTCCCACTTACAGTAATTATTGTATACATGGCAAACTCTTTTAATCTTATGCTTTTCAGGTATAGAAATTTATTATTCTGAATACAAAGAAACAAAAGGAAGTAAGATTGAGAATACGGTTTGGGGGTTCTTACCCCATACAGTATGTTAAGAGTATATAAAATAATAAATGTACCAAATCTCTGAAAGCAAAGGTAGCTGATGCAAACAGACTCTTAAGAGCTTGACTATTCACTTTCAGAATGCAAGCTGAATACCATAGGTGGTAAAAAAATAGATGACCACAGACCCAAGAGGCAGTATTTTACAGTGAAATTAGATAGACCTGTCCCTTAACTACCCATGTGGCCAAAAGAAAGCTGTTCTACTTCTCCCATTTCAAATATTTCACTTGTAAAGCAGGTATTTCCGAAAAAGGATATTCATTTCAAAGTGTTATTGGAAAGATACATAACATTACATATGAACCACCCCCCCAACATCAAAGTGAGAACACAGTAAATTATATACAATGCAAAAGCTGCACTGAGCCCTCACTGGTGTAGCTCAGTGGATTGAGCGTGGGTCTGTGAACTAAGGGATTGCGGTTCAATTCCCGGTCCAGGCACATGCCTGGGTCGCAGGCCAGTTCCCAGCAGGGGGCACATGAGAGGCAACCATGCATTGGTGTTTCTCTCTCTCTCTCCTTCCCTTCCCCTCTAAAGATAAATGAATAAAGTCTTTTTAAAAAAAGCTGCACTGAAAAACAAAATATAAAACCTATTCTCTTTTCAAAGTAGGTAAGTCCTTCCTAGCCATCAAAATCCCATTTTACTCCTACAGAGAGATATTCTGAAGAAAACTCAGGACTTCCTGGTGCCCTTTCATTTTGTTTACCCTTGAAATTACCCTTGAAAGTCCCTTAGGCCATATTGGTATGTATCCTGTCTTAATACACTCAACTAAGCTAGTTTTTCCTTCAGAGAGGAATAGAGTTGGTTGTTTCTTTGATTAGGAGCCATAAATGCATGGGAAAAAAGACACATTTAAAATTAGAATCATAGAGCAATAGCTACTCATAAGTTCAAGAACTGAGAAATTCTCATTTCTCAGTTTCTCATAAGGCAATTTTTAGGACATACAACATACCACAAATTTTCATGTTATCTACGTAAGTACAGCTTTTAAATAGCTAAGTAAAGACCTCAGTAATCCTTCCAATAGCTGGGTGAGAAACAGGTAAAAAAAGGCATAGTTTTAATTGTGCAGTATAAGTTTAAATAACATTTTACTAATTAAAAAGTAGAACATGTTCACTACAGAAAATTTAGAAAAAGTACAAAAAAACAAAAATCACCCATAGATAATTATTACTGTTAAAAGTTTTTGGGGTACATTTCATACTAGTCATTTAGCAGTTTCTTTCTTTTTTATTTTTTTTTAAAGATATTTTTTATCTTTAGAGGGGAAAGGAAGGAGAGAAGGAGAGAAATATCAATGTATGGTTGCCTCTCATGAGTCCCCTGCTGGGAACTGGCCTGCAACCCAGGCCTGTGCCCTGACTGGGAATCGAACCGCAATTGTGTGGTTCACAGGCCCACACTCAATCCACTGAGCTACACCAGCCAGGGCATCATTTAGCAGTTTCTTTATCGATTCAAATCATCAATGTTTATTATTTTAATCACAAGCACATACCACAGAGTAAGGATGAAATGGGAGAATTTCTCAGTTCTTGAACTTATGAGTAGCTATCGCTCTATGATTCTAATTTTAAATGTGTCTTTTTTCCCATGCACTTATGGCTCCTAATCAAAGAAACAACCAACTCTATTCCTCTCTGAAGGAAAAACTAGCTTAGTTGAGTGTATTAAGACAGGATACATACCAATACGGCCTAAGGGACTTTCAAGGGTAATTATGACTACATAAAATTTTTGCTTTACCTGCAGACTACAGACTAAAATTCAAGGGGTGCTGTTTCACTATACTACCTTGAGAAACCATTTCCCTATTATTGACATTTATATTGTTTTCAAATTGTCCCTAGAAATAATGTTGAAATGAGCACAGTTGACCCTGGAACAACAGGTTTGAAATGGCAGGTCCACTTATATGTGAATATTTTTCAATAAAAATGTATAGTACTGTACAATATATGTTCTTTTCCTAGTGATTCTCTTAATAACATTTTTTCTCTAGCTTACTTTAATGTAAGAATACAGTATATAATACATGTAACATACAAAATGTGTGTTAATTATTTACATTATTGGTAAGTCAACAACAGGCTATCAGTTAAGTTTTTGGGGAGGCAAAACTTTTAAGTGAATTTCTGACTACAGGATGCTGGTACTCCTAACCCCCACATTGATCAAACATAAACTGTAGTTAGTTCTAAAGTCAATCTTTCTATCTCTCTGTTCCTTCCTTAAAATAGGATAAGGTTTATTAGGTCAAAGGATGAAATACACATGTTTTTAATGGTCATAACACATGCTACCATAATGTCTTCCAAAAAGCTTAATATGCTTTCATCATCTTCCTTATCTATATCTACATCCCATACAATCCCATTTAACTGTTTTAAGATCTGATATTTATAAGACTATTTTTATATCCTGGATGATGGGCCAAAGATAACACTTTTGTGATTCATTTACAATGTTATTTAAAAACAAAATTACTACCTGACAAAATCTCTAAATGACAGGTTTATTCTAAGATAATGCTGTTCTCAAAAGAAACATCAACAAAATGGCAACCAAGTAAATGGGAAAAAATATTTGCAAATGATACCTCTGACAAGGGGTTAATATACAAAATATATAAAGAACTCACACAACTCAATAACAAAAGAACAAACAATCCAATTAAAAAATGGGCAAAGGACCTGAGCATACACTTTTCCCAAGAAGACATATGGATGGCCAACAGACATACGAAAAGATGTTCAACTTCACTAGCTATTAGGGAAATGCAAATTAAGAACCACGATGATATATTACCTCACACCTATTAGAATGTCAATTGTCAATAAGACAAGAAATAAGTGCAGGTTGTGGAGAAAAAGGAACTCTCATACATTGCTGGTGGGAATGTAAATTGGAGCAGCCTCTATGGAAAATGGTACAGAGATTCTTCAAAAAATTAAGAATAGAGTTACCACCCTGACCAGCATGGCTCAGTTGATTGGGAATGCTTCGGTAAAGTGAAAGGTTGCTGGTTTGATTCCCAGTCAGGCCAGATGCCCTGGGTTGTGGGTTTGGTCCCCAGTTGGGGCACATACAAGAGACAACCAACTGATGTTTCTCTCTCACGTTGTATTTCTCTCCCTCGCTTCCCCTCTCTCTAAAAATAAATAAAATATTTTTACAAAAAGAATAGTTACCACATGACCAGCAACCCCCCCCTTAGGTATCTAAACAAATTATTTGTAAAGATATATGTACCCCTATGTTCACTGCAGCATTATTCAGTGGCCAGGACATGGAAACAACCTAAGTGTCCTTCATCTGATGATTGGATAAAGAAAATGGTGTGTGTACGTACAATGGAATACTAGCCACAAAAAGATGAAAAACTGCCATTTGAGACAACATGGATTGATCTTGAGAGCATCATGCTAAGTGAAAGTCAGATGGAAAAAGACAAGAACCATATGATTTCACTCATATCAAACAAAAAGCAACAAAAGAAAAACAAACAAACAAACAAACTCACAGACACAGACAACAGCATGGTGTTACCACAGGGGAACTGAGATGAAGCAGGATGAAGAGATGAAGAAGGTAAAGAAGGTCAAATATTTGGTGACACAAAGAGACTAGATTTTGGGTGGGAGAATATATAGATGTCGTATTATAAAGTTGTATGCATGAAATGCACATGATGCTATTAACCAGTGTTACCCCAATAAAACTGATTTTTTTTTAATAAACTGATTTTTTAAGTATAACTCCCAAAAAAGGTAATGCCATTTTGGGAGTTATACTTTGTAGTTATTATTTGTGAAAATGGAAACCATTCCTTTTAACTCTGTATAAGTCACTGTGTTGTGTGGTTCCCCGCCACCCCCCAAAAAAGTATAGTTGAAAGAGGCAGGAATAGATTAATACCAATTTCCTTGAGAACTGTAAGGCTAGCTGTTATAGGATATTCTGAGGTAGCTTAACAAAGGAAGACAGGAAAAAGATGAAAGCAGAGTATAATCCACCTGTTTAATTACATAGAACAGAAAAAGCCCCTTGTTTAATTATATAGAAGAAATTATACAGAAGAAATGCACATACACATGAAATATGGGCTCTATTCCCAAATTTTGATATAAATGAAAAATGAGAGCCACAAAACACATGGAAGAACCTTAAACACATATTACTAAGTGAAAGAAGTCAATCTGAAAGGCAACATATTATGCGATTCCAATTATATGACGTCCTGGAAAGGGAAAACTATAGAAACAATCAAAAGATCAGTGGTTGCCAGGGGTTTGGGGAGCCACAGAGAGGGAAGAATGAATACGTGGTAAACGGATAATTTTTAGGGCAGTGGAAATACTCTGTATGATACCATAAGGTCATTATACATTTGTCCAAATCCACATAAAGTTTAACACCAAGAGTGAATCCCAATGTAAAATTATAGACTTTGAGTGATTATGATGTATCAACGTAGATTCATCAATTGTAACAAATGTACCACTCTGGTGGGGGCTGTTGATAACGGGGGAGGCCGCGCATGTGTGGGAGCAGAGAGTAAATGGGAAATTTCTCTGCCTTGTGTCAATTTTGCAGTGAATCTAAAAATGCTCAATCAACTGAGAATCAGGAATGTTTAAAAAAAATGTTACAGAGCTAGAGATGTATTATTACATTTTCAAACATCAATATATCTATCCAAACATCAAAATTATTCATTCTCTGTATTCTTGTTCTTAAAGCTTGACTCCTGTATTAATGACGCAAATGTCAATGTGAAAGGCAACCAAAATTGTTTCTTCTGAAAGGATGAGTATGTCCTCCCACTGTATAAATTTAGGTCACTTTTCCTGGCTGGTGTAGCTCAGAGTATTGAGCATGAGCCTGCGAACCACACGATCGCGGTTCGATTCCCAGTCAGGGCACATGCATGGGTTGCAGGCCAGTTCCCAATAGGGGACTCATGAGAGGCAACCATACATTGATACTTCTCCCCTTCTCTCCTTCCCTTCCTCTCTAAAGATAAATAAATAAAATAATTTAAAAAAAATTAGGTCACTTTTGCTCTCTGGAACTAGACTATCACTGTATTTGAATGGTTATATTTGTCCTACAAGTAGGTCTGTAGTAAATTTCTATCTTGTTGGCTCCTCTCCCTTTTATGTTTTTGGAGGTTTACTTATTTAAGGCTATGGTCAATTATTTTAAATTTTCCCCTATTTCAGAACATTTACTCTTATTTAACAGAATTATTAAATCAAAGGAATGGTGAAGAATTGACAATACTGGGCTGTGAGATCTTAGAATGAGACTCTCGAAAACATTTCAAACTAATTCAAGCTCACTTTTAAGAGTAGGGACCTAATCTCTATTCTTCTTAGTATCCTACCTGGGAAGAGCCTCCTCCTCCACTCCCAAGGAAGGAGCTGAATTGGAACACTTGTGTTCCCTTCCACCCTTCATTTTTTCATGCACAGAATAAGTAAGGTCTGTTAACTATATTTATTCCTTAGTAGAAAAAGAATGTGATGGAATATGAAAATAATTCTGTATTTTAAAAAATAAGTATACATTCATACATTACATTGGTGAAGAAACAAATAAGTACTTTTAAAAAATTAAATACTTACTGTGTAATTGAATTTTGAACACTCTTTTCATTTAAAGTCATCCCAGGAGGTGGGTCATTTTGCAAAGCCAACAGTTCTTTCTGCAGTCGTTTCTAGAAAAAAATATCAGTAACTTGTACTTTTTTGTTATAATATCCTTCTAGTGATAGTCTAAAACCCTCAATTAAATTTCCAAATGCTCCTACCTTTTCCTTTATAAACACCTTATATCTTCTATTATATATATGCTTAATATTCAAATTTGCAATTGCCTGTATTATTAATTCACAACCTACTGTCAAAGTATTTCTAAATATATTTATAAAAATTGGTGCTGTAAAGACGTTATGAAGAGCAGCCACCTACCTACAAAACTTCACAGCTACTTCACTGAGGTTATGAGGTCTCAGCCTAGGTCATAAATGCTGAGTTTTAGTAGTGCTTCTTTTACTGCTTTTCAATGATAAATACCACAGTTCCCCACAATACTTAAAGAACATGTCAATTCAGACAGACAAGCTTTCCAGAGGAACTATACGAAGTAACTTGTCATGAAAAAAGCCTTTTGAAAAAGTTTTTAATAGTTTTAGCTTATAATTTGCAGACCATATTTGTTTTAAGTATGATCATCCACACATAATTTAATCTTTCAACACCAGAATGTAACATATCAGAGCCCAAGATATGTAGACTTATTTTTCCACATATTAGATACCCCCAAATCATTATGTATTTGGCATTTTTGTTTGTACAGCCTTTATTATTGTCCACTCTCCCATTAGTGTCGTTATTGGACATTATTTGTTAGTATACAACAAAAACACAAGAAGATCATAATTTATGGTTTTAAAAACCAAATAATCAGTGCTCTTAGAATTGTATGCAACATTATAAATATATATATATATGATTCTGAATAAATGTCTTTTCTTAGATTAAACTAAACAAGTGTGAACATCTGTTCAGAACTCAAGAATTTGCTGCTTAAAAGCTAGTATCTGCTTTTTCTGGACAGTCAAATATTACTATCAGTATAGCAATGTTTCTAGATCTTTTCAATAGGTTATTGAAAAGATGACACCTTTAAATAAGCTCAACATCATCAAACACTAAACTTAGAAGTTTCTAAGGAGTTTAGAAACTCCTCACCTTTGTTGAGAATTATTGTAACAGAACTTAAATGAATGGCTCTTTACGTTGTCAAGAATGAAAACTTTCCCTCAGATCTTGCAATACTGTAATTACTGGTAACAATGCAAATGAGCTATCAACTATTTGCAGTTTCTCACTCCTCACATTCTGATCCAACCCCACATTACTCAGCAACAGAGTTTATTTATTTTGCTGAATATATCACATTATTTTGGCATAACAAACCCCAACTCATCGTCAGTGGTGGCATTATATTGGCTTACATTTCCTGCTTCATGTGCTCTTAAACCATATTACATAACGCCTCATGGAAACCAACTTAAAAACTTAGAACCAATTTCTCCAAGTTCTCATAAAATAAAAGCATGGCCCAATAATAGGTCTACAGACACTTTGCACAGCACAGTGCTAAATCATGCCATTTTATACCAATGATGTGATCTTTGCCTCTTTGGCTCCTAATCACTGCTTTTCAGACAGCTGAAGATGAAAAATATGACAGTAAAAAATGTACTAAGATAACTTTTTTATAGTGAACATCACAGTTTAAGTTGAAGAATACCGTATCAAATAAAATAGTCCTATTTATTTTTAAAAATTTAAATAGCATCCTGCCCTGGCCCGTGGGGTTCAGTTGTTTGGACATCAGCCTATAAACTGAAAGGTGGTGAGTTTGATCTCTGGCTGGGTGCACAGGGGAGGCAACCAACTGGTGCTTCTCTCTTGCATCAATGTTTCTCCCTCTCCCTTCCGCTCTATCTAAAAGCAATGAAAAAATGTCCTCGGGTGAGGGTTAAAAAAAAAAGTTAAAAGAAGCACCCTAACAAGCCCATTCATACCTAAACACGTTCAGCTTCTAAACTAACGCATTTCTCTAAGTATTACCCCACACTAATATATGTTAAAACCAAGGCACAAAAACACTAAATGATTTTCTTGTGGTTATAGAGTCCAGAGTGCTAACCATTATATTAGGGAACCTCTTGTGGTTCCATTATACTATGGAACCTTTTGATTTTTATAAATCAAAATTAGAACAGAATATATGCCTCTTAGACAGTAATAATGGTAATACATAAAAGGACATACTGACAAGATTTCTGGACTTGTAAAGCTTAAATTCTAGTGAGGGAAAAGACAGTCAATAAGTAACAACAAAACAAGTACATGGTATATTAAAATTTGATGGGAAATGGATCAAGTTAAATAGATGGAGAGTTAGGCTTCACATCTTGGGAAGTTTTATCTCAAAGTGACAATTTGAGAAAGTATTCTAAAAGACAGAAATCCTTGTTTAGCACAAGGAGAGATAGAAATGAGGAATAAACATCAAGAATGTAGAGCTATGGCCCTGACTGGTGTGGCTTAGTGGATTGAGTGCTGCTGGCCTGCGAACTAAAGGGTCACAGGTTTGATTCTCAGAGCACGTGCCTGGGTAGTAGGCCAGGTCTTCAGTTAGGGGTGAGCAAAAGGCAACCACACATCGATGTTTCCCTCTCTCCCTCCCTTCCCTCTGTCTAAACATAAATAAGTAAAATCTTTTTTAAAAAGGTGGAGCTATGTATATGATGATGTAACAATACATAAAACAGCCAACCATGTTTTTCTCCAATTTCATCTAATCCAACTAAAGGTAAAAGGTTAAACAAACGGCAGCATGACAGAAAAAAAATTTGGGTAGATATTAATATCATGAAATTAACAACCACCATTTTTCCCAATAATATCAAGAAATGATTATAATAATAGCTATTTATTTCTTTTTGTTCAGAGTGGAATGATAAGGAATAAAATTTTATTTTAAAATACTGATTCATACATATTAAGGAAAGATTTTCTTTCCTACTGAACTCTAAGTATGCTTTTATAGACCTTAACTCCTAATAGTAACTTACTTAAACTTTTCCCCCCTTAGGAAATGGAAAGCCTTCAGTAAATGGAGGTATTCATTCTTACTTTAAATTGACATCTTCAAGAATCAGATCAAGATACACAAAGCGAAAAGACTAAACGATTAGTGTTTTTAATGAGACTATAGCCTGAAAAGAGAGACAAATGCATAAATCACTTCTACATGCTTTCAGGGTATAGTGGTGCCCAAAAGGAGAAAAAACAGGCCTGTGGTATACTGAAGCCAAAGAATGTGTTTCTTTATTTGATAAGAATTTTATTTCCAGCACAGTGGCAGAGTACACATTCTAAGTAATTTTATAGAAAACAAAAACAAAGTGAAGGCAGGAACTCTGAAATTTTGCCTTGGGGGTTTCTACCAAACCAAAGGGGAGGGGGGCAGGGAGGGAAAACAAAAAGTGAGGGAGTCTAACAGAAGACCAACATAAAACTACAACCCCTCAGTGTAAGGGTGCAGGAAGCAACAATGAAATCTGCCTGTTGTGAACTCAGCAATGAGTAGAAGAAAAGTAATTCTTCCACGGAATGTCATATCCTCAAGTGGACACCTACAGGGTTTTGCAGCCTGAATTCCTTCTACCGGAAAACCTTAGGCAAAAAAGCCAATCAAAAGTGGTCCAAGAAACAATGCGTCAGGCCACTGAAAGAAGCAAACTGAAACCTGGAGGAATACAAGTTCTAGTTCTATCTTTTGAGGCAACAATTTCAATTCTCAGAATCTAGAAAGATTCATTAAAGAATTTTTAAGGATCAAATGAGAAATTATTCAGAAAACAATAGTATGCAACACCTGATGTGATAAAAATCTATCTTCTTTAAATCATCTTTCCTACCTAGAAAAGCTCTAGGTCCCCAATTAACTTACTTTATGTCTTGCAGCATTTATATAACTCTGAACAACTCTAAGGCAGAGATTATGATATATTTATTTTTGTATTCCTAGCATTCAAAACTGTGCCTGGCACATGTTTTTTTGCCTCTGTAAATGTTTCAAAAAATTAATGAAGATGTTGACTGATTCAGAGGACTTCCGCCAAGATGGAGGCGTAGGTGGAAACACTGTGCCTTCTCCCACAACCAAGTTTGAATACAACAAAGGTTTAGTAAACAAACCTTTTTGTTTATACAGCCAAAGAACAGAAAACTGAACTATACGTAAGTCCAACAACAACGAACCATTCAACCAGGACCGTTAAGAGGGGCGGAGCCAGCAGCAGAGCAGGGTCGGGCAAGAAGGATTCCCGGACCCAGGCGCGCAGACAGTCGGGGTGGCATCACGGACCCAGTGAGGGTGCGGGGCAGGCTGAGTGCGGTTGCACATTCACGCATGCAGATAAACCCAGAAAAGGAGTGAGCAGTGAGACAGACTGCACAGGCCCCAGCGGTGCAGAGGGGGCTGCAGAGGGGGCTGCCATTGCTCCTCTTTGACCTTGCCCCCCCATACAGCGTCACAACCCAGCGCCTGAGTTGCCCCACCCTGGTGCACACCTAGGGCTCCACTCCTCATAGGTAACAGGCACGAAAAGACCAAAACGTGGCTCAAGAACTCAAAGCCCCAGAGCCGATAACTCTAAGAGACGAAGAAATAGCGAACCTCTCAGATGCACAGTTCAAAACACTAGTGATCAGGATGCTCACAGAACTGGTTGATTTTAGTCACAAATTAGAGGAACATATGAAGGCTCAACTAATTGAAATGAGGGGAAATGCACAGGAAACCAATAGTGATGGAAAGGAAACAGGGACTCAAATCAAGGGAGTAAACCAGAAGGAAGAACGAAACATCCAACCAGAAAAGAATAAAGAAACAAGAATTCAAAAAAATGAGGAGAGGCTTAGGAACCTCCAGGACATCTTTAAACATTCCAACATCCAAATTATAGGAGTACCAGAAGGGGAAAAGAAACAGCCATGAGTGGAAAACTTATTTAAACAAATAATAAAGGAGAACTTTCCCAGTCTGGCAAAGGAAATAGACTTCCAGGAAATCCAGGAAGCTCAGAGAGTCCCAAAGAAGCTGGACCCAAGGAAGAACAAACCAAGGCACATCATAATTACATTAGCCAAGATGAAAATGAAGGAGAGAATCCTAGAAGCAGCAAGAGATAAGGGGACAGTCACCTACAAAGGAGTTCCCATCAGACTATCAGCAGATTTCTCAAAAGAAACTTTACAGGCAAGAAGGGGCTGGAAAGAAGTATTCCAAGTCATGAAATCCAAAGACCTACATCCAAGATTGGTCTATCCAGCAAAGCTTTCATTTAGGATGGAAGGACAGATAAAGTGCTTCTCAGATAAGGTCAAGTTCAAAGAGTTCATCATCACCAAGCCCTTATTATATGAAATGTTAAAGGGACTTATCTAAGAAAAAAAAAGATGAAAAATATGATCAGGGAAAGGACACCAAACCCACAGTTATCAACAACCACACCTAAAACAAAAGCAAACCAAGAGGACAGCTAGATCAGGAGTGGAACCATAGAAATGAAGAACACATGGAGGGTTAGCAACAGGGGAGTGGGAGGAAGGGAAGGGGGGAGAAGGTACAGAAAATAGCATACACAATAGGTAGAAAATAGATAGGGGAGGGCAAGAATAGTAGGGGGAATATAGAATCTAATGAACTTGTGATATGTGGTCATAAACTAAAGGGGGGGAATGGTGGGGGAGGGGGTGTGCAGGGTGGAAAAGAATGAAGGGGGGAATACAACAACTGTAATGGTATAATTAATAAAATATATTTTAAAAAAGATGTTGACTGATTCAATGTTTGTAAGAGAAAAACCTGGCAACAATACATGTCCTTCAACAGGTAAGTTATACAAATTATGGCATATGAAAAAAAGACTACTGCAACCATAAAGAATTATGTGGGGTATTACAGCCAAGATGGAGGTGTAAGTAGATATTCTACACCTCCTCCCACAATCAAAATAAGGATAACAACCAATTTAAAAACAACAACAACAACAAAAAAAAAAAACAGAACTTCCAGGAAATTAAACTGTATGGAAGTCCAACAACTACAGAGCTAAAGAAGAAAAATTGATGCAGACTGGTAGGAGGGGTGGGAGACAGGCAGTCAAAGTGAGGAGGAGGCATAGCAAGGCCCCAGCTGGCAGACTGAGAGGGATAGGTGACAGCTGGAGGACTGGGGTTCCATATTTGTGTGCAGAAAAAAACAGGAGGAACAACTGGGGAGTGAGACGGACAGCATAACCCAGGGTTCCAGTCCAAGAAACTGGACTGGAACCAGGGCAACACCTGAAAGAGCACAATCCTGGAATCAGCACCAGGGCAACACCCAAAAGGGCACAATCCACTTGTGGGTAGCAGGGAAAGTGACTGAAAGTGGGCAAGAGCTGAGCAAGCAGAATTGTTCCCTCGCTGACACCTCCCCCATATACAGTGCTACAATGCAGCAACATGGGTTGCCCGACTCTGGCAAATACCTAAGGCTCCCCCCTTACAATAACAGGTGTGATGAGACAAAGAAATATGACCCAAATGAAAGAACAGAGCAAAACTCCAGAAAAACAACTAAGTGACAAGAAGATAGCCAATCAATCTATCTGATGCAGAGTTCAAAACACTGGTAAGCAGGATGCTCACAGAAATGGTTGAGAACAGCCACAAAATAAAGCAAGTGAAGGCTATACAAAGTGAAGTAAAGGAAAATATACAGGGAACCAAGAGTAAAGGGAAGGAAACCAGGACCCAAATCAATGACTTGGAACAGAAGGAAGAAATAAACATTCAACTGGAATAGAATGAAGAAACAAGAATTCCAAAAAATAAGGAGAGGCTTTGGAACCTCTGGGGCAACTTTAAAATTCCAATATTGGAATCATAGGAGTGCTAGAAGAAGAGGAAGAGCAAGAAACTGAAAACTTATTTGAACAAATAATGAAGGAAAACTTCCCTAATCTGGCAAAGGAAATAGACTTCCAGGAAGTCCAGGAAGTGCAGAGTCCCTAAGAAGTTGGATTCAAAGAGGAACACACCAAGGCACATAATTAATTACCAAGATTAAAGAAAATAAGAGAATCTTAAAGGCAGCAAGAGAAAAGGAGAGAGTTACCTACAAAGGAGTGCCCATAAGACTATCAGCTAATTTCTCAAAAGAAGCCTCACAGGCAAGAAGGGGCTGGAAAGAAGAATTCAAAGTTATGAAAGGCAAGGACCTACATCCAAGGTTACTTTACCCAACAAAGCTTTCATTTAGAATGGGAGGGCAGATAAATTACTTTCCAGATTTGGTCAAGTTAAAGGAGTTCATCATCACCAAGCCCTTACTATATGAAATGTTAAAGGGACTTATCAAAGAAAAAAGAGGACATTAAAACTATGAACAGTTAAATGACAACAAACTCACAACTATCAACAACTGGACCTAATAAACAAAAACAAACTAAGCAAACAAGAACGGAACAGAATCACAGAAGTGGAGATCACTTGGTTATCTGCAGGGAGGGGGAGAATGGGGGAAAAGTCACAGGAATAAAAAGCATAATTGGTAGGTACAAAATAGACAGGGGGAGGTTAAGAATAGTATAGGAAATATAGAAGCCAAAGAACTCATATGTACAACCCATGGACATGTACTAAGGAGGCAGGAGGGAATGCTGGATGGAAGGGTGGGTGCAGGGCAGAGTGGGATAAAGGGGAGAAAAAATGGGACAACTGTAATAGCATAACCAATAAAATATACTTAAAAAAGAATTATGTGGATCTATAGGTACTAACAAAAGAATAGTAAACAAAATAAGAAAAAGAAAGTCTGAAATACCTATAATCCCTTTATGTTAAAATAAAAGGTTTATACAAATGTTATATAATGCATACAAGAGAGATCAGAAAGAAGCATATCCAACTATTTGACAGTAATTCCCTACTAGCAGTGGAAATGGAGAAAGAGGACATCCCGATTTGCACTATATACTTTTATAATATTATGACTCTTGTACAACAAGAAAGTAGAAGGGTATTTGTTGTGTGATTAGAAAACAGATTTAAGGGCTTAATAGATGATAAAAACATGTACCCAAATGTTCACGGCAACACTATTCATAATAGCTAAAATGTGGAAGCAACCCAAATATCCATGAACTGATGAACGGAGTAAACAATATACTGTGTATCTATAAACTGGAATATTATTTGACCATAAAAAAGAAAAGTACTAATACATGCAGCGATATGGATGAACCTCAAATCCATCACGCTAAATAAGTCAGTCACAAAACACCAAATTTATGATATCATTTATATGAAATGTCAAGAACAGAAAAATCTAGACATACAGAAAGGAGACTGTTATCTGCCAGGGACTGGTGGGAATAGGAAGCAGAATGATGGAGAATGAATGCTGACAGGCAAAAGGTTCTACTGGGGATGATGAAACTATTCTAATATTAGATTATGGGGATGGCTGCACATCTGACTGTATACTTTAAATGGGTGAATTTAATGGCATATAAATTACATGTAAATAAAACTTAAAAAATACCCTAAATGACAGACTGATTACACAGCAGATGATCTAATTAATTTATCCAAGATGTAACAGAGAGAGATAAAAATGAGGAGAAAACACAAAAGAGAATGGGACACAACATTTAAATGCATAATGCCTGAGAATTTCTCAGAATTGTTGAAGACATCAATCCTCAGGTCCAAAAGCCCAATGAATTCCAAAAAGCATTAATAAAAAGAATTTCAAACACAGTTGTGAAAGTATAGAACACCAATTAAAATAGAGCTAATTCTAGCCTTGGCTGGTGTAGCTCAGTGGATTGAGCATGGGCCTGCGAACCACACGATCGTGGTTCGATTCCCAGTCAGGGCACATGCCTGGGTTGCAGGCCAGTTCCTGGCAGGGGACTCACGAGAGGCAACCATACACTGATACTTCTCTCCTTCTCTCCTACTCTTAAAAAAATTAAAAATAAATAAAATAGAGCTAATTCTAAAACCAGAGAGAAAACACAGATTCCACACAAAGATAAAAATCAGAGTAATGGTTATCATTTTTTAAAGAATTTTTCTCTACACGATCGTGGTTCGATTCCTAGTCAGGGCACATGCCTGGGTTGCAGGCCAGTTCCCAGCAGGGGACTCACAAGAGGCAACCACACATTGATATTTCTTTCCTTCTCTCCTTCCCTTTCCCTCTAAAGATAAATAAAAAAAATAAAATCTTAAAAAAAAAAGAATTTTTCTTTTCTTTTGATTGTTCAAGTACAATTGTCTCTATTCCCCACCCCACCCCAGCCACCCCCAACTCCTGCCCTCAATCCTACCCCACTTTTGGCTTTGTCCATGTGTCCTTTATGTATGTTCCTTGACAACCCTATCCACTTTCACCCACAATTATCTTCTCCTACCTCCCCCTCCCCTCTGGTTATTGTCAATAAATTTTTAAAAAGATTTATTTATTCTAGACAGAGGGGAAGGAAGGGAGAAAGAGAGGGAGAGAAACATCAGTGTGTGGTTGCCTCTCACAAACCCCCTAACTGGGAACCCGACCTGGACCACTACCCAGGCACATGCTCTGACTGGGAGTCAAACTGGCAACCCCTTGGTTCCCAGGCCAGTGCTCAATCCACTAAGCCACACCAGCAGGCTGGTTAACATGCTTTAATTAAAAAAAAATTTCAATGACAGTTGGCACAGTATTAGTTTTAGGTATATAACACAGTAGACATTTATACAACTTACAACTTACATAGTAGACATTTATACAACTTACGTGATCCCCTCAATTAGTACCCACTCGACACCATGCAGAGTTATTACAAAATTATTGACTATTGACCATATTCCCTATGCTGTACTTTACATCCCAGTGTGTTTTCTTTTTTTTTTTTTGGTTTGAACAAATAATGGTTTAATTTTCTTATAGGATCAGATGCTAAACAAGACAGGTGTGAATGATAGTCTTGGCCTTTCCTTCATGGCAGCAAGGTGGCTGCCCCAGGTCCAGATGTCATACCCACAATCACGGCAGGAAGACAGAGCACAGGGCTGCAGAACTTTCCCAAAATCCTCTCTAGTGGCTCTGCTTAGTTCACACTAACAGGCAGCTCTGATTCCAGGCAGAGCTGGGGTACATGGTAACTCTTAACAGCAAGGGAAGCTGAGCAAGTGAGCAAAAGGAGCATCAGGTTGGCTGGGACCTGTCAGTAATCTGTGGTCTGATCTGGGCAGGCTGACACTCCAAACAACCATTGGCAAGATGTGGGGAGCAAGGAGCTGGAGTCCCATCAGTAACAACAGTACCTGCCTCAGGCTCTGCCTTCTGTCTGTTCCACATACGTTCCCTCAGTTCTTGGGGACCCAGCCAAGGGATTCAGGAGTCGGTGGCCCAGTGCTTGACCCCAGGGGAATAAATGACTGAGAGACTAGAGCTAGGGGTGGCGGCCACATCCCACCCAGGGGCCCATATAATTCTCTGAGCATTAGGACACCTGAGCCATCTACCCTGTTCATTTTAACTATCTAAGGCCCATGGGAGCCCAGGCTCTGGGGCCTCTCTGGCCTTCAGATGGGTCCCTGGTCCCCATCTCCCAGGAGTCTGGGATACCTCTACCTGCCGTCACCATCCAATCCTGGGCTTGGAGGCCCATCCCACCACTTGGAGGCCCTGCCAGGGACTACCCAGCCCCGGGCATTTGCCACTGGCCCTCAGGGCTGCTTTGGGAGGTGAGAGACAACCAGAGGCCTCAGCTCCACAGTGG
Organism: Sturnira hondurensis; assembly: GCF_014824575.4. Lineage (NCBI taxonomy): Eukaryota > Metazoa > Chordata > Mammalia > Chiroptera > Phyllostomidae > Sturnira > Sturnira hondurensis. Next base: position 584,622 of record NW_028098037.1, read on the forward strand.
TTCAGCAGTTCAGGACTCACTGAGCCACCAGCTATAGGCATCAAGGAGTGTCTGGGTAGAGGAGACAATGTAGGGAACGAAACCTGGAAGGATCCTCCTCAGGGGAGAAGGGGCCCTGTAGCTTAATGACGTTGAGCTTCTCAAAAACATCATAGCTGAGGGTGAGCTGCTCTGGGAGCTGGGCAGCCCCCAGCAGCTGCAAGGTCTCCAGGTGGGAGTGGAAGAGTGGGTTGGGCTACAGACAGACCCACAGCTTGCACTCGATTTTGTAGCCCACAGTGCAGTCGTCAGGCAGCCAGATGACTGCAGATGTGTCCACGAAGCAGCAGCTGCTGGCCCATGGGGCCATCTTTAAAGCCAGTTTGTGGCTGATGCAAAAGCTGCTCCCCCTCCCACCCCGTGGCAAATTAGAATTGTACCTGCCTCATGCATTGTGAGGCTGCGACACAGAAGCATCTATAGGCCAGTTCAGGCTGGGCTGGCCTATGCAGACATCAAGGGCCTGCGGGACGGCTCTTAGCAGCTTCAGCAGCTCCTTTGTGTTCACATAGTTGTCATTATCCCCATAGCAGAACCACCTCAGTCCACTGGCCAAGAATGCATCAACTCAGCAGCTATCTTTCAAGACAGAACTGGATGGCTGTGCTCCACAAAACAGTGGGCTTTGAGGTGGGCTCCCAGTCTCTCCTGGAGGCCTTCATCCAGGCTGTCAGTGAAGACAAATGTCTGTTCCCTGGTCCAAGAGATCCATTTGTCCAGCAGCAGTTCCAAGTGAGAACAGTGGAAGGCGCTGGTTGTCCTGATTGAAATGAAGACATCCTGCAGCTGCAGCTCAAGGGGCTGAGGGCTTGGTGGGCTCAGCCTGGCGGCCTCCACACTCTTCAGGGACAGACTCAAATGACACTGAAGGGAGAAGAGCCCCATGCACAGGAGTGTGAGGAGGGCTCCTGCCAGGCCCCTGAGGAGCCAGTACTGCATTGGCTCTGGGACCCTCCACAGCTCAGCCCCCAAATCCCAACTGGATGGGGTGGGAATGCTGGTCAGGCAGGGGCCTCTGCAAACACAAAAGTCTGGCAGGCATTGGGGCCAGCAAAGAGGGGAGAGGTGGGAACTGGTGAGCTTGGCCCCAGAGGCCAGGCAATGGCAGTGCCTCCGCCTCCACCTCCGCCCACCAGCTCTCCACCTGCTCTCCTGTGTCTGTTTTCTTATCTGGCAATTTGTACATCTCAATCCCTTCCTCCTTTTCACTCAACTACCCCTACCCCCACGTGGCAACCATCAATTTGCTCTCCATACCTAAGTGTTTGCTTTGTGGTCATTTATTTTGTAGATTCCATATATAAATGAAATTATATGGTATTTATCTTTCTCTGTCTGACCTATTTCATTTAGCATAATATCCTCTAGGTCTACCTGTGTTGTCACAAAAGGCAAGATTTCATTCTTTTTTTATGGCTGAGTAATAATCCACTGAATACATGTACCACATCTTCTTTATCTAAAGCTGTAGGTATGTTTAAAGGTAAAAAGGCTGTCAAAAGTAAGCCTGCCTTTCATAGACATCAAGAGATATTCTGTCCTCTGCAACATCTGGAAGAACCAATCACAAATCCCTATAGCAAACACCCCCACCCCACACAACCTGCATACCTCCTCTTCCCACAAGCAAACACAGGCAAATTACACCCAGACACACCGTAAGAATAAAACATTTGAAAAGCAACAGAACACCAAGAATGTGAAGTATCCTGAGACAAAATGCTTTTGTTTAGGGAGAAAACAATCACACAATTTTAGTATCAATGAAGCAAGATCTAAGATTATTTGCTGTCAAGGTTTTAAGGGTTGTGTACTGGAAACTTAAGAAAAAAACCCACGGTCAGACAAAAAGAGAATTTCACTGAAGCATTACCTACAGAGTGAAAGAATCACCAACCAAATATTAATCTAATTAAAAGAGATGCATATAATTAACAGGAAATTTACACTTTACTTTTTCCTATTCAACTCCATGCTTTAGTTTCTTTAATTGGGCCAGACAGAAGATGAAGCAAAAGGCATCAAAGGAATCAGAGAGAGGCCAAGAAAGCAATGTTTACATATTGTTTATGATCTATTTTGAAAGAAAATATTTACTCGAGTTTCTATTTACTTACTCAGAAAACATTTGAGTGCTCACTACCAGTAGAACGCTGCCCTCAGGGAGTTAAAAGTCTAATAAAGACAAATTACCTGTAAGTGTAAGGCAGAAATGAAAAATTCTATGAGAGAGGTAAAAGGGCACACAAGCTGTGTATATCTGTGAGGACTGAGGCTAAGTTTGGTGGGTTCATGATGTCAGATATAAAGCTGTAAGACCTAAAATAGATTTTGAGTAAAATATGAATTCAGAAAGATGTACAAAGAGTGGAAGGGCTAACTAAACAACCTACTAGATACATTTAAAAAAAATTCCCAAGAACAAGGAAAAGACAAGGGTACTACCAAGCTAGCCAGAATTCAAAACGGAATTTTGATATGAAGTGACTAAAAAGTCTTCCTAAGTATTCCTAACAAGTAAATGGGTAACAATAGAATGTACACATTTGTAGTAATGTCCACTTCAACCTAAGAACAGGGAAGATAGACCCAGGACACAGAATCATAAACAGTCTAACCCTCAGGGATTTTAATGGACTAAAAAAAAGTTCAGCATAGGCTTTATAAAAGGGAGAAGTAAGGGCTAGCAACAATGGTCCTGTAAAGGGCCAACAGACTTAAAAGAAGGGCTATTTACATTTTAATCTGGGGCTGACCCTGTATTAAATTTAAAGATTATTTAAAACAATAATATAAACTTGAGGTTGTAATTATTCAACTCCAAAGAGTCACAATATAAAATTTGCAGGTTTGTCTCGGGTACACAACTGGTACAGAAGAATCACTTAGCTCATAACTGAGCCTACAGGAGTACCCAGTAGCCATGTCTTTTTTAAAAAGATGTTATTTATATTTATTTTTAGAGAGAGGTGAAAGGAGGGAGAAAGAAGAGAAGCATCAATCAGTTGCCTCCCATATGCAGCCCCCCCCACCCCCACCCAGGGATGAATCTGCAACCAAGGCATGTGCCCTGACTGGGAATGAAAATTGCCACCTTTCACACACAACCAACTGAGCTACATCAGCCAGGGCTTGTTTTTCCCCAGCAGCCATATCTTAATGTACTTTGTTCATTAATCCACCTTCACAAAGAGCTCTCATGGCAGATTCTTTGTTTCTTTACATAAAAGAGCCACCAAATGAGATCTCACTAAAATTACAAGGCAGTCAACATTCATTCTGATATTAAGTTCAGGAAATGAATATTCTTTTTTATGAATATTCTTTTATAGAAATGTGATTATGAAGACAACCAGGAACATGTATAAGTATTTTCATTGTGTCAAATGTGATCAACTTTCATATGTCTAGTTATCCAATTTACAAAATCTGCACACTTAAATTCCCCTATCATAGTGAAGCTGAGCTCTAAATTTAGGGTAGGTACACATTAGCTGAGAAAAACTCCAATACCCAAGACACATGCGAGACCAAATGGTTTTGTTTTTTAAGCTTCCAAGGTGATTTAAAATATAATACCAGAATTGAAAACCACTAACTTGAATTGTGTGGGTAACTCAAGAAAAAAAAAAAAACTGGGAGGAAAGTATTGACCTACAGTAGAAAATAGAAAAAAGCAAAGAAGGAATCTGAATGAAGCAATATTACTTTTCACCAGTTTTAATCTGGCTTCAATACATTTCAAATCAAAGACAGAATGATAATTTAAATCAAAATACTGCCATTTCTCATTATTCACAGTAGGTGTGTTTATAAAGTCATAGCAAATACTGAACCACAGTTCCTATGGGAAACACAGGGTTAGGTTCTTACAATCCTCTGGCCACATTCAAACAAAAATAATAACGGCTTTTGTGTATTTCTGTTTTAAGATGCCTTAATATAGAACACTGAACCCAAGGACAATGGCACATGCCTGAGCAAAGGTTACCTAATACACAAAGCCTTCCTGCAATTAAGAGCATTTCAATACTCAACCTGGGGACATTTTTAACACAGAAATGTGGAAAAAGTGGCACTAAATAGACTAAGAAAAGGACACTTGTTTAGAGTATGACAGCTGAAACAAGGCACAGCATCACCTTGTTTGACCTTAGCTGGGAACACTTCTAGCAACTCAACATTTTGGGGATTTTTTTTGCCAATCAGTTGTGTAAAGCACTACAAAAGCACCATAAATACCTGTTTTTAGGGTTACAAAGAAATTTTACTGAGTAGGCAAATTCACAAATACAGAACCCATGAATGAGGATGGACTATAGCAGTAACAAATCAAGACAATCCAAACTAATTATTATAAAGACATAAATTCTATCAAGTTTCTACTAAGCACCATCAAGAGCAAAGATGGCACCAACACTTCCAGCTATGTAATTTTCTCCACTGGAGTCCTGAAATTGGTTTTCCTGAGAATGTAACATTTTTTCTCATATCAAAATCTATACACTGAAAAAAATCTATATACTCGATTTCCTCAATATCTCTTCCATTCACACAGTAAAAAAGCAAACAAGTTATATTTTATCAACTACCACCAATTGGAAAATGCAGTAATGATTTTAAAGAAAAGGTATGATGATTAGACCATATGACCTCTAAAATGTCCTACGGCTCAAAGTTTTTTGTAAGTTTAAAAGTTAAAGTTGGTATGTTTATTTTAATTGCAATAAAAGTTTACTTTAATTGTATATATGAATATAAAAATATTCTCAGTAATAGTTACTAGGATTACAATTGGAGTTTGTTTAGTAGTTAGGGCTGCAATATAAATCCTCATCTGAAAAACAGTTAACAGCTCCACGCACCCAGAGAAATAAGCTGAATCCAGCAGGATACTATCAAACCTGATGGGCTCTCTGCTTGGACCTATACAGCTTCTAAAAGAAAACAAGCTGCCATATTATTGCTATAAAACTAAACTTCCGTATAACAAAAAAATGAATCAAATATCTAAATGTAAGAGCTAAAACTCTAACACTCTCATAAGAAAACATAGATGTTGTAAGTGTACATCTTTGTGACCTTGGATCAGGTAATGATTTCTTAGCTATAATACCAAAAGCACAAATGACAAAAGAAAATACACAAGCTGAAATTCATAAAAATTTAGAAATGTTGTGCTTTGATGAACACCGTCAAGAATGTGGTAACATAGCTTGCAGAATACAAAATATTTGCAAAATCACTCCAAGCAGAGGAAACAATAGAGGCAAATGCACAGAAAAATAGCAAGGAGGTCAGTAAGGCTATAGAAAAGGGGGGGGGGGGCGCAGGGTTGGGGAATATACGGGGCTATAGAAAAACCTAAGACTTTCTAGACCATAGCATGATTTTGGATTGTCTTCTGAGTAAAACTGGGAAGTCACAGAAAGGATGTGAGTAAAGTGATATTTGACTTTTGTTTTTGAAAGAATCAAAGTAATGGGCTGAGAAAAGACAGTAAAGGAACAAGGGCAGAAGCTAGGAAATCAGTTATAAAGCTGTTGCTACAATACAGATGGAGGAATGATAATGATTTACATCAGGGAGTAATTCAGGGAAGAGGACAACAGTTGGATTCTGGATATACTTCGAAGGAAGAGCTGGAGAGAATTTGCCTGTGGTCTGAATACAGGGTGGAATGCAACCAAGGTCTCAGGTTGAACAAACAAAGAATGAAGTTGCCATGTACCAACATGAAAAATACTATGAAAAAACAAGTTGGAGAAGGGAAATTAAAAAAGCAGTTCTATACATGTTTACTTCTCTGTTAATCTACTTTTGTCTTAACAACTACACTACAGATTTCTGAGCAACACAGTAAAGCAGAAACCTGAACCTGTTAAGGTTTCTGTTAAGCAGTGAAACAGAACCTGAATTTAGGCCTCTTGATTCCAGATTTTTTTTCTCCTAATGAAGTTTTACAAAAGCAGCTAAATGAAATTAAAGAGTTTTTCTCAGTTCACAGTAATTCAAAGGAACGCACCATTTGTTGGTGATCCAAAAACTGCATTCACAAATAAAGGCTAACTAAAGTGAGGGCATTTTTAAAACACCTGGCAAATGTGAACAAGTATTTTGTAGGTAAAATTCATAGTAAAGCAGACAGCAATGTTACAAAGATGGAACAAAATTTATCTAGCAAATGCTCAATGTAGATAAATATTATGCAGAAGTAAATTTTCAGAAAGATGCCAAATAACTTCTACTTTTAAAACTCATCTTGATAATAAATACTACATTTGAACTTTAAACAGTAAAGATTTGGCATTGTAATTTTATTCAGTGCACAGGCATAAGCATAAAGAACCTCTTTTTGCCCTGGCCAGTGTGACTCAATTGGTTAGAGCACTGTCCCATAACCAAAGGGTTGTGGATACGATTCCTGGTGAGGGCATGTACCTAGGTTGCAGGTCTGATTCTTGCTCTGGGCATGTGTGGGAGGCAACCCATCTATGTTTTTCTCTCACATTGATATTTCTCCCTCTCCCATCCTTGCTCTCTAAATGCAATGAAAAGAAATGTCCTCACTGAGGATTTAAAAAAAAAAAACTTAAAAAAATCTGATGATAAAATAATGCTATATTGACTTCCAGCCAAGATGGAGGTGTACGTGGAAACACTGTACCTCCTTGCACAACCAGGTTTATGAACAACAAAGATTTAGAAATCAGAATGCAACCAAAACAGAGAAAATTGAACTGTACCAAAGTCCGATAACCACAAACCATTCATCCAGACCGGTAAGAGGGGCAGAGTTGGTGGCTGGTGGAGAGGGGTCACCACAGGAAAAAGCAGCCAGACTGACCCAGGCGCCTGGCAGTTGGCAGATCCCAGGAATGGAGTGGCAATGTGCAGATTGCAGAGGGTGCAAGGCGGCTGGCTGACCACGGTCACACATTCTCACACTGATAAACCAGGCAATGGAGAGAGCAGTGAGACAGACCACACAAACCAGGACCCCAGCACCAGGAAATAAAGCCTAAAAGCACCAACTGGAAAACTTTAGGGGGTTGAGGTGCTGGGAGAGGCTCCCAGGCTCACAGAGAGTTTGCTGGAGAGACCCACAGGGTCCTGGAGGGTGCACAAGACCACACGTCCAGGAACCAGCACCAGAAGGGCCTAGTTTGCTTGCAGGAAGTGGCAGAGGGGACTGAAATCCAAGAGAGAGCAGAAAAAATACCATCACCCCTCTCCAACCCTGCTCCCACATGCAGTGTTACAACCCAGCAACCTGGGATGCCCCACCCTGGTGAACACCTAAGGCTCCGCACCTCATAGGTAACAGGCACAAACAGACCAAAATATTATGGCTCAAGAAGAAGAACAGCTCAAAGTCCCAGAGCCACTACTCCTAAGCGACCAAGAGATAGCCAGCATATCAGATGCATAGTTCAAAACACTGGTGATCAGGATGCTCACAGAACTGGTTGACTTTAGTCACAAATTTGATTAAAAAAATGAAGGCTACACTAAGTGAAATGAAGAAAAATGCACAGGGAACCAATAGTGATGGGAAGGAAACTGGGATTCAAATCAAGAGAGTGGACCAGAAGGAAGAAAAAAAATGACCAAACAGAAAAGAATGAAGAAACGAGAATTACAAAAAAAAAGATGAGGAGAGGCTTAGGAACCTCTAGGACATCTTTAAATGTTTCAACATCCAAATTATAGGGGTACCAGAAGGGGAAGGCGAAAAGCAACAAGTGGAAAACTTATTTCAATAAATAATAAAGAACTTCCCCAATCTGGCAAAGGAAATAGACCTCCAGGAAGTCTGGGAAGCTCAGAGAGTCCCAAAGAAGTTGGACCCAAGAAGGAACACACCAAGGCACATCATAACCACATTAGCCAAGATTAAAATGAAGGAGAGAATCCTAGAAGCAGCAAGAGATAAGGGGACAGTCACCTACAAAGGAGTTCCCATCAGACTGTCAGCTGATTTCTCAAAAGAGACCTTACAGGCAAGAAGGGGCTGGAAAGAAGTATTCCGAGTCATGAAAAGCAAGGACCTACATCCAAGATTGCTCTATTCAGCAAAGCTTTCATTTAGAATGGAAGGACAGATAAAGTGCTTCTCAGATTTGGTCAGGTTCAAGGAGTTCATCATCACCAAGCCCTTATTATATGAAACGTTAAAGGGACTTATCGAAGAAAAAGAAGATACAAAATATGAAGAGTGAAAGGACAGCAAACTCAATCTGTAAAACAAAAGCAAACTAAGCAGACAGCTAGATCAGGAGAAGAACCATAGAAATGGAGATCACACGGAGGGTTAGCAACAGTGGCGTGGGAAGAGGAGAAGGGGGGAGAAAGCACAGAGAGTAAGTAGCATAGATGGTAGGTAGAAAATAGACAGGGGGGAGGGCAAGAATAGTATGGGAAATACAGAATCTAAAGAACCTGTGACACACGGACATGAACTAAAGGGGGGGAATGGGGTCTGCAAGGTGGATGGGGAATGAAGGGGGGAAATGGAACAACTGTAATGGCATAATCAATAAAACATACTTAAAAATAACTTTATATTATAAAGTATAAGCTTTGCACAGTGGCAGTGTTGTAGCCAACAAGGTTTATCTAAGGCACAATTATTGCTAATTAAAGTATAAGGAATATTATCTTTTCATTTTCTTAGCTACAAAAGCAGTATTATTTTAGAAACAGTAAATGTTTAATTCTCAACTGAAAAGTTAAATTATCCCAATGATTTCTCTACAATGCTAAACTTGTTAATATGCTCATTACCTGCAATTTCACAGCATTACTGGATTTCAGAACTTGGTTTTTAATCACAGCTTCACAACCTCACTACTATAGAATTGCTTAATAGGTTTCTCTAAAATAGAATTAAACTGATTTAGAATTTGCTATTTAACAATGTTTTTAAAGTTTTTTTACTTATTGACTTTAGACAGAGGGAGAAATGGAGAGAGAGGAAGAGAGAGTTCGGTTTGTTGTTCCACTTATTCATGAATTCACTGTTTCTTATACGTACCCTGACCTAAGATAGAACCCACAACCTTGGCCTTTGCTTGGAACCCACAACCTCGACAATGCTCTAACCTAGTGAGCTACATGGCCAGGGAAAGGAATGCTTTTTGAAGTGTCAAATGATGGACAAAAATTTACTGCAGACACTATGAAGGCATTTAAGAGACAAAGAGAAAGCATGTTTCCTATTCTCATGGAATCTATGGCCCAAGGAAATGGAAGAGTTAAATAAAATATCCAAACACACACTTTGGGACTAAGATAGAAGGAAGGCATGTCATAAAGAAGAAACTGATTAATGGCAAAAGAAAAAAAAAGTAGCACAATGACCATGTTAACCAACGATGATTATTCTAGCTTTATGCTTTTGTTCACCTATGTGTGACTGATCCACTGATGTGTATCAAAGAGAACACCTTCGCCCCTTCAATTCTATTGTACAATGTTCCTCTTTTCCTGGGGCACTTGCTCCCGAGCAGCCCTGCTCCCAACCAGAATCTCCAGCCAAACTTCTCAAATACCGTCACACCTCCGTCTTAGTTCTTGACCAAGTTTTTAATGGAAAAAAAGAGTCTCAATTATCTAACAAAACTTCAGGGGGTCTTGAGCCTTAATCCAACAACCCTTTAATGCTGATACCTGTATAATCAGCCACACATCTCTCAGGCAACAAAGGAGATTCTGTTTTCAAACAAAGCCACTTCTTGAAAAGTTTTCCAGAATGAATTAAGTTCCAAAACTGAGGTTCCACTGTGACATAATTTTAGCTGTATCGCCCAAGTTCCCAGTAAGCCTCAGTATCAAAGATGACAGTCAATTTTCTAACTTTTGATTTTGCTGTACCCCTTCATAAGACCAACAAATAGTCACAAAGAATTCAACTGCCAAGGCAACATTACTACAACAATAGTCAATGTCAGTAAGCCCACATTCCAACTCTCTCAATCACTACAGCCAATTACTTGAGTAAAGAGCGATGAATAATCCAAAATAATTTATTTCTAAGTCAACTGAAAATAAGCACACATTCATAATCCATCTTTTGTTACTAAATGTCAATCTCCTTCCATCTAGCTAAATCAACAGTCAAGAATCTAATATTCGATTAGGTAACAAAGAGAAAGAGTATGCAGAAAATCTGCAAGAGTAACTCATCTGACCATTTCTGTCAACTATATCACAGTTTTTAGAGCTGAAAAATATCAACTATACACACTAGCTTTCTAAGATTTTACATACAACATAAGGGGAGTTCACACCTGAAATCAATAAATAAATTTACATAGACAAATTAGAAAAGCACACTAAGTATACTTAAAAACTTCCAACTTAAGTCTGAAAGAGCTGTATAAAAGCAAAAGAAAAACACACACAGAGACACACACACACATATATAACCAGGAGGCCAAATCAGCTAAATATTTCATAATACATATTTATGAATGAAATAAGACTACGGGGAAAGAAAAAAATATTAAATACAAAATGGAAAATAACACATAGTGCAATTTTAAACTTTAACTGAAAACAGAATACCCCAATACTGCTACACTTTTAGAAATGTTTAGAAACACATAAAAATTCACTTTAATAGTGCTTTTGCAAGTCTGGGAAAGGAAGTTTGTACAAAAAAAACCAACAAAGTCCTTAAAATGCTAAATCTAGAATAGTAGAGGGACTTCCGGACAAGATGGAGGTGTAGGTAGAAACACTAAGCCTTCTCCTACAACCAAGTTTAAACACAACAAAGGTTTAGTAAACAAAAATGCAGCCAAAACACATAAAACTGAACTATATGTAAGTCCGACAAGACAGAACCCTTCAACCAGACAGGTAAGAGGGGTGGAGCAGGGTTGGGCAGGAAAGATCCCCCGACCCAGGTGCCCAGGCAGCCGTGAGTAGATTCCAGGTGTGGGGTAGCAACGGGTGGACACAGTGTGGGCACAAGGTGGCAGGCTGACCGCAGTCACACATTCGTGTGCAGATAAACCAGCAAAGGAGCAAGCAGTGAGACAGACTGTGCAGGCCCCAGCGGTGGGAAGCAGCAGAGGGGGCTGCCATTGCTCCTCTTTGACCTCGCCCCCCCATACAGCGTCACAACCCAGCGCCTGAGTTGCCCCACTCTGGTGAACACCTAGGGCTCCACTCCTCATAGGTAACAGGCACGAAAAGACCAAAACATGGCTCAAGAACTCAAAGCCCCAGAGCCGATAACTCTAAGAGACGAAGAAATAGCGAACCTCTCAGATGCACAGTTCAAAACACTAGTGATCAGGATGCTCACAGAACTGGTTGATTTTAGTCACAAATTAGAGGAACATATGAAGGCTCAACTAATTGAAATGAGGGGAAATGCACAGGAAACCAATAGTGATGGAAAGGAAACTGGGACTCAAATCAAGGGAGTAAACCAGAAGGAAGAAAGAAATGACCAAACAGAAAAATAAGAAGTAACAAGAATTCAAAAAAATGAGGAGAGGCTTAGGAACCTCCAGGACATCTTTAAACATTCCAACACCCGAATTATAGGGGTACCAGAAGGGGAAGAGGAACAGTCATGAGTAGAAAACTTATTTGAACAAATAATAAAGAAGAAATTTCCCCAATCTGGCAAAGGAAATAGACTTCCAGGAAATCCAGGAAGCTCAGAGAGTCCCAAGGAAGTTGGACCCAAGAAGGAACACACCGAGGCACATCATAATTACAGTGCCCAAGATTAAAATGAGAGAATCCTAGAAGCAGCAAGAGATAAGGGGACAGTCACCTACAAAGGAGTTCCCACCAGACTGTCAGCAGATTTCTCCAAAGAGACCTCACAGGAAAGAAGGGGCTGGAAAGAAGTATTCCAAGTCATGAAAAGCAAGGACCTACATCCAAGATTGCTCTATTCAGCAAAGATTTCATTTAGAGTGGAAGGACAGATAAAGTGCTTCTCAGATAAGATCAAATTCAAGGAGTTCATCATCACCAAGCCCTTATTATATGAAATGTTAAAGGGACTAATCTAAGAAAAAGAAGATAAAAAATACGAACAGTGAAAGCACAGCAAACTCACAGTTATTAACAACCACACCTAAAACAAAAGCAAACTACGAGGACAGCTAGATCAGGAGCAGAACCATAGAAATGAAGGTCACATGGAGGGTTAGCAGCAACAGGGGAGTGGGAGGAGAAGTGGGGAGGAGGTACAGAAAATAAGTAGCATAGACAGTAGGTAGAAAGTAGATGGGGGGGCAAGAATAGTAGGGGAAATATAGAATCTAAAGAACTTGAGACACGTGGTTATAAACTAAGGGGGGAGAATGGTGGGGGAGGGGGTGTGTAGGGTGGAGGGGAATAATGGGGGGAATAGAACAACTGTAATAGCATAATCAATAAAATATATTAAAAAAATAAAATGCTAAATCTAAAAATTTGTTACAAAGAACTTTCATTTAATATTTTAAGATTTCTAGAATTATCAAAGTTAAATATAGATATATTTCTTTAACTCCTACCAATTTTAAGTACTGCCATGAGCCCACCATTCTCTAACGATAGTTTCTTAAAACATAATCTAACCATAATCTTCTTGATGATAGGTGACTTTGTTCCAAAAACAAAAATCTGGGAAACAATGTCTCAAGGGTCTCATATGAATTTGCAAACCACAATCTTGAACTGTATGTTAAAGAACAACTCTAGCATCATATGGCAGAGCTTCCCTAGAATCACAGGTGTTACAGAATACTGATCCTCATCCTCACCATTTCACATAGAGCTGCCTAGATACATACTCTTGTCCTGGCTGGTGTGGCCCAGTGAATTGAGCCCTGGACTACAAACCAAGGGGTCATCAGTTTGATTCCCTGTCAGGGCACTTGCCTGGATTTCAGGCCAAATGTCCAGCAGGGGGCACTCGAGAGGCAAAAACACTGGTGTTTCTCCCCCCACCTTCCCCGCTCTAAAAATAAAGAAAATCTTTAAAAAAAATACATACTCTCCAAGGAGAAATTGAAAGTCTACACTTAGTTATTGACCCTAAAGTCTGTTTCATTTTTATCAACTTAAGTAATCAAATCCTATGTTGGATTTGTATAACATGCATGTTTTAGAAATACAGTTCTCATTGCTTAAGTAGCCTCTCCAACAGCCATAATCCTGGTGCAAGATAAAGAAATCTGAAAACCCCTTTTCCCCCCCTAATTTTATTTTTAGAGTGAGGGAAAGGGGAAAAGGGGGGGAGAAACATCCATGACAGAGAGAGAAACATCAATAGACTGCCTCCTGCACACTGCCACCTGGGGACATGGCCTGTGTCCAGACCAGAAATCACAGACTCTTTGGTTCACAGGCTAATGTTCAATCCACTGAACCACACGAGCCAGGGCGAAATATCAAAACATATTAGGTAATGACCTGGTCAGAGCAACATTGTAGTATGCTTACATTTTCCCCTAAGCACTCTAATGAAATCTCCAAATTATCCATTTCCTAACTCCCTCCCATGCTTTTTCTCCACAACATTATCACCTGCTAATATAATACATAATTAACTTAAATATTTTTTATTAATTAATTTATTTATCTTTAGAGGGGAAGGAGAGGGAGAGAAACATAATGTATGGTTGCCTTTCGTGCGTCCCCTGCTGGGAGTTGGCCTGCAGGGAACCGGCCTGCAACCCAGGCATGTGCCCTGACTGGGAATCGAACCTCGATCCTCTGGTTCGCAGGCCTGTGCTCAATCCACTGAGCTACACCAGCCAGGGCCTAAATATTTTGTTTTTATCTGTGTCCCACAATCAGGCTTTCTGCATACAAAAAGGCAGAAATCTTGTCTGTTCACTGATGTATCCCCAGAACCTAGATGAGTGCCTGACACATAATGGGCCCTCAAAAAATAATTGATGAGTTCATGAACAAATTTTATAATCTGGTTGCAGTTTTTTTAAAGATTTTATTTATTTATCTTTAGAGGGGAAGGGAAGGAGAGAGGGAGAAAAATATCAATGTATGGTTGCCTCTTGTGTGACCCCTGCTGGGAACTGGCCTGCAACCCAAGCATGTGCCCTGACTAGGAATCAAACTGCAGTTGTTTGGTTCACAGGCCCGCACTCAATCCACTGAGCTACAACCAGGGTTGGTTGCAGTTTTATGAGTAAATTAACTTTACTATTAAGATGGTCAAGAAAAAAAATTGTTCACCAAACACACACAGAATAATGACAAAGAAAGTCATGTTGTTTGAAAAAGCTTGATATATCTACATTAAAATAAGTCGAGACACTACCAGAAAAATCTGTGTTTCAAAATTACAGATAAAAAGGAAAAGGTTTAGTTTCATTTTAATTAAAATAGGGCACATCAGTTTTCCATTCCTCTCAGAAAACACAAAGGAATAAAAGGTGATAAAACAATCAAAGGTAGTACTTGGGACACAGAAAAATTCAGTATTACAATGGCAAGTATTTTTTTCCACTGCCTAAGTTTCCATGTAAAATTGATGACTATGAATATTAAGTTCTGTGCTGACTCATTTTTTTCCTAAAAACCTGTCTTTTCCAGACATTTGAAGTCTAAACCTAAACAGATAGTTATTCCCATGATTCTCTTGTGAAATATCATCACAAGTACTATTTTAACTTTCAGCCTTAAACACTTTTAATCTTAGTACAAATCATCTTAAATTGGTCACATAGCCCAGCTACCGTTCAACCAGCGTTCCAGTTCCTTTTAGGGCCTCAAATGAGGGAACTTCTCTAACGTCTCTGGGGAAATTAGTGTAAAGTTTATCTCTTGAAGTCGTTCTTGTTTTCCCCTGGATCATTTCACAACATCTTCTCAACTAAGAATGTTACATATATTTCTTTTTTCTATTCTGCAGTAAAGTCCAGACAGCAAGCAAAAGTAAAAAGAATACTGTATGGAAAACGGGTTGAAAGGGTATAACACAAAAGCGCAGAAGTAAATGTGAGATCCAAGAAAAACACTGTTTTGGCCTAGAGAGGATTAAGTCCAGAGGGGGAATATGGAAACTTGATTATTCCAGAAACAAAAGCACAAAATCCTTACAGAAAACGTGGTCTCTTTACTTGAGGAGTCCTTGCTAAAACTCTAAAAAGCGCTCAGTTGACACTAGAAACGAGAGTTCTACCTTCTCTTCCTGTATGTTTCGATACAGGTAGTCTTCATCGGTCAATTAAATGCAGGCTATAGATAATGCGGAGTCAATCGCTACAAAATTGCAATTGTGGTTGCCATCTTTGCCAGAAAAAAAACTCCCTGGATTCGGAGGGAAAAAAGGTTATATTAAATTGGAAAGCCAGAAAACCACGCATTTTCAAGTCAAGTGGATGTGACAAGGGTCAACAGACACCTCCTACCAAACTAACGATCGGGGAAGAGGAAGGGCAAAGGTCTGCAGCCTGGCCGCGACTACAAGGGTGGGGCGCCATGGGGAAAAAAGAAATTGAAGCACAGTTATCCTGGGAGGTCTAAGGGGGCCCGGTGGCTCGGCTCTTGGGGATATAAAATATAAGGCTGTAAGTGATGTCGACGGTGTAATGGCAGCTTCGGCGAGAAGGCGGCAGGCTGCTGCTGCTCGCTGAGAGTACAGAGGTTGACAGAAGAAGGTACTCAAGAAGCAAAGGAGTAAAAAGCCAAAGGGAGAGCTGAGGGCCGCGCAGTCAGGGAGGCCAGGCGTGGGAGGCCTGGCAGAGGCCGCCTAGCGCCCTCGCAGCCAGCCGCTCTCCGCGGGAACGCCTTTGCGTTCACACTTAGCTCGGTCGGAGCCGTCCCTGTCCTGTGGAGGACGGCTAGAGCAGCTGTTTCCGCCGGACAGGGGACCGCGGGGAGACAAAGTATCCTTGGGGCAGCAGACAAGCCAGCAGCGGCTGACTGTGCGAGCGGGAAATGACTGTGAGACAACTGCCGCCAAGCCAGCGCCAAACTTCCCCCTTTCCTCCCTTTCGTATTCTTTATCCCCCAACTTCCCGACCGGCTGATGTCCGCTTCGACCGACCGAACCCGCCCCCCCTCCGCCCTTATTTTCGTCGCCTCGCTCCTCCCCAGACACCGAAGACTAGGGAAGCACTGGCCGCCAAGGCCACTCCTGAGCCCGCCCGGTGCCCTGGAATCCCAGACACCGCCCCCGACAGAACGCTCGCATCCTCTCGGAGGCTCCCAAGCCCGCCCAGATGCTGCAAACTCCTCTCACCTGCATTGACGCCATGATGGAACCATCCCCCAGAGGCCGGCGAGGCCTGAGACGCAGGGGGCGGAGCCGCCGTGCTCGCGTCAAGCCGCCAGGGCGCAGCATCCCTGACGCGGGGGCGGGGCCTCCGATGGGATGGAAGGGAATGGCGCGAAGGGATTGGCTGGTGCGCTGTGCCCGTGGGGCGGGGCGGGGCGGGGCGGAGTGCGGTAAACCGGGTTGTCAGTATCTTCTGCCTTATCCTACCGTCTGTCCAGCGTCCGCGACTAGCACACCAGGTGTCTCGAGCGTTTTGAGGAATACGGCTCTGGTTTTGAACTGGTCTGTTGTTTTTTTCCTGACTATACCTGTAGAGTCCGATGATGTCGGACCGGTGGTTTGTTTGTTTGTTTTTTCCGTTTTTTTCCAACCACAGGTGTATGGTTTACAGATTTCCCTTTCGGATGTCTTTCCCCACTACTGTGCCCACTTTGGGCCCGGATAAAACTTTTCTAGAGGCTGGTTTTTGGTCTTTTCGACCTTGAAAGGCAACGGGATGAGAACTGAAAGCAGAACAGCACTTTGCTTTAAGGGCAAGGGTAGATTTTGAACAGCTGAAACTTGCCCAGAGGGAAGAGAAAATGTTTTTGTTTGTTTGGTTTTGGTCTGTATGCTATTTACGCCCCGTCCCCCGCCCCCCCAGCCTTTCGCTTTAAAAACTTCACATGTATAAGTAATAGTTACGGTTGTTACACCATTGACATTTGATTGGACAGTTGAACCTAGACATGAATTTCTTTTAAAAAGTGTATCAGTGTCACGTTATAATATGCACATATCTTTTATCATCAAGACTTCTTTTCAACCTGTTTCACGGTGGACAGTTACATGGTCATTCTACCTGTGGATGTATTTCAATACGGAAAAAGCTGTGCATACGGAATATTTTCTGGGGATGGACCAGTTCTGCCAAAATTTACCAGATGCCACCTTTTAAAAAGCTATTCCAGAACTGAAAATGCTATTGGTTTATAAGAGGAAAATGGAAGCCAAAGGCATGTACCTCACATTCTATCTCTAAAAAATTAAAGTGGCTGATATATCGAGTTGAAGGCTCTTGCATTACCAGAATGAAAGCCTAAAATCTGACACTTTATTAACTTGGAGATATTTTAGAAATATCTATAAGATTTAAATACAATGCAGGATTTCATCCTTTCCACTCTTAAGATAAATTATGTTCTTTGGGAAATTCCCTAATGTATTTAGGGAGTAAATACATTAAAATGTATTTATTCTCGTATGGTATAATAATAAACATATTATTCATCACTAGAGAGGGAGTTACTATATTGGCATTCTTTTTTTCCCCTCAGACTTCCACCCTAACTGCCACAAATGGGCTGATTTTCCCGTTGTGCAAAAACACAATGTTCTTGAGGAATGTTTGGAGGTTCTAGACAACCAAGAATAACCCAGAAGCACATCAGGTGTTAGGGAGCCCAGTGTGTTGTCAACATTTCAACTGTGAATAAAACCCATATATACTAATGACAGAGGAAAGCTTTTCCAGATTCATTTTTTCTGGAGATCTTTATCCCTATGATCTCAGAAAATTGCTCCTGATGATTATGTTTTACTATCTAAGGTTCACATTGTTTAAAAGCTCATTCTCCCTAAAGTGTATGTGATATTAGATGACCCCACAAAGCATTATGACATCACCACAGCCAAAACCTTCTACGACAAACTGGTAAGAAAAGGGGTTATAGGAATCTTGACATGTCTCATAGTAAAATCAACATTTGGTCCTTTGGGTTTTATATGTGTTAAAAAGGATCTTTATAGGAGGGAAAAGTCAGTACCCACCATATCTTTCCTAGGAAATGTCAAATAGTTTATATTACCTCACTAGTTTCTTCATCTATGACATCTTGATATTCTTGGGACTTAAAACAGTGACTTTCACATTGGGTGGGGGAATATAATTATCTGAAGGAAACATGAAATTTTTATATCTAAAAAATTTTACTATATAAAGTTCAAAGATTAGGTTCACATTTCTCTGCAGAATACAGCTTATCAGATAGGCAAAGAGGTAAAATGCCTGACAATCCATCCCCAAAAGTGGGAGAGGAAGTGGAGCTCTCAACTCTATGGGAGTAGAATTGTATAATCACTTTGTAAACAATTCAGCAATAGTAAATTTAGTTTCCCATACCCTGAATCTTTTTAATAGCTTAAGTTGCAAAAGAAAGATAGGACTTCCGCCAAGATGGAGGCATAGGTGGAAACACTGTGCCTTCTCCCACAACCAAATTTCAATACAACAAAAGTTTTGGAGAACTAAGACACACCCAGAGACCAGAAAACGGAATTATATGGAAGTCCGACAGCTACGAACCGTTCAACGAGGACGGTAAGAGAGTTGGAGCCAGCAGCGGAGCTGGGTCGGGCAGGACAGACCTAGGAGCGCAGGCAGCCTGGAACTACTCGGGGTGCGGGGCAGACTGACCAAGGTCCCACATTCGCGCAGTGAGATGGACCACTCAGGCCCCAGGGGGTGAACCCAGTGGTGGAGGGCTGACAGTGGTGGCACACTTGCGTGCAGTGGAGCGAGGCGCGTGGGCCTGGTGACGGTGGTGGCTGCGGTGCCGGTGGGGGTCTCGGCAGCAGGTGGCAGAGGGAAGCCATTGTCCCTCTTTGACCCCGCCCCCACATACAACGTCACAACCCAGTGCCTGAGTTGCCCTGCTCTAGTGAACACTTTATGGCTCCGATCCTGCTACTTAACAGGCAGGAACAGGCCAAAAGATGGCTCAAGAAGAACTCAAAGTACCAGAGCCAGTAACTCTAAGCGACCAACGGATTGCCAGCCTCTCAGAAGCCCAGTTTAAGACACTATTTATCAGGATGCTCACAGAATTGGTAGAGTACAGTCACAAATTAGAGGAACATATGAAGGCTAAACTAATTGAAATGAAGGGAGATGTCCAGGAAACCAATAGCGATGGAAAGGAAACTGGGACTCAAATCAAGGGAGTGGACCAGAAGGAAGAACAAAACATCCCACCAGAAAGGAATGAAGAAATGAGAATTCAAAACAATGAGGAGAGGCTTAGGAACCTCCAGGACATCTTTAAACGTTCCAACATCCGAATTATAGGGGTACCAGAAGGGGGAAAGAAAGAGCCATGAGTGGAAAACTTATTTGAACAAATAATAAAGGAGAACTTCCCTAGTCTGGCAAAGGAAATAGACTTCCAGGAAATCCAGGAAGCTCAGAGAGTGCCAAAGAAGTTGGACCCAAGAAGGAACACACCAAGGCACATCATAATTACATTAGCCAAGACCAAAATGAAGGAGAGAATCCTAGAAGCAGCAAGGGATAAGGGGACAGTCACCTACAAAGGAGTACCCATCAGACTGTCAGCGGATTTCTCAAAAGAGACCTTACAGGCAAGAAGGGGCTGGAAAGAAGTATTCCAAGTCATGAAATCCAAAGACCTACAGCCAAGATTGCTTTATCCAGCAAAACTTTCATTTAGAATGGAAGGACAGATAAAGTGCTTCTCAGATAAGGTCAAGTTCAAGGAGTTCATCATCACCAAGCCCTTATTATATGAAATGCTAAAGGGACTTATATAAGAAAGAGATGATGAAAAATGTTAACAGTGAAAGGACAGCAAACACACAGTTATTAACAACCACACCTAAAACAAAAGCAAACCAAGAAGACAGCTAGATCAGGAGTGGAACCATAGAAATGAAGAACACATGGAGGGTTAAAACAGGGGGGTGGGAGGAGGAGAAGGGGGGAGAAGGCACAGAAGATAGCATAGATGGTAGGTAGAAAATAGATAGGGGGGAGGGCAAGAATAGTGGGGGAAATATACAATCTAAAGAAATTGAGACACGTGGTTATAAACTAAGGGGGGGAGAATAGTGGGGGAGGGAGTGTGCGGGTGGAGGGGAATGAAGGGGGGGAATAGAACAACTGTAATGGTATAATCAATAAAATATATTTTTAAAAAAAGATAGATATATTAAACAAATGTTAAACTTATTTGGATCCTGATTCCAACACTCCAGTGTAAGAAAAATATTTTTGAGACAACTGGAGAAATTTAAACATAGCATGCATATTAGATAATATAATGAAATAATTTTGTTAGATTTAATATTAATATTCATTTTTTAATATCCACAGCAATGAGGAAGGGTTCAAGGAAGACATTCTTATCTCACCTCTCTGAACGAAAAAACAGAAACAAAACAGGACAGACACAAGCTGTCCATGTGCCGAACTCTTCCCTCCCAAGGGAAAGGCAGAGCATGCAACAGAACTAAAAGCAGCCGGACTTTCTGGCAGAGAAGGGAAGGAGCTATGGGAAACCAAATAGCCTAGTAACCTGAAGGACCCACAAAGGGGATCCACTGGGCAAATGCTGCAATACTGATTTAGGAATCTGAGTTTTAGTAATTCACTAGAGTGGAAAGCTAAGGGCAGTCCTTAGGAGTGCTTGTGGGTGCATGGAGAGGCAGCATGGATGAGTCCTTGCTTGAAACCATGACTCCACAGAGTGCTCTGTTATTAGCCTCCTACTGGCTGATCTCGTCAGAGAAATTAAGGCCATTCAGCTGCCAACAACTTATTAATTAGGTGTTGAAAAAGGCACCAAGCTAGGAATCCAAGGCTTGTATTCTTGTCCTAGTTCTGTCATTAGCAAGCTGGGACAAGGCTCCTAATCTCTCTGGGTTTATTATCAATTGAAGGAGCAAGTCAGACTGCATAATCTTCAAGGTTTCTTCCAGATTTCAAATTCCATGCACTTTATAGAGTCAAAATTTTAAATGAAGTGTCTAAAATACCATTTTTAAAAATCTTAAGCTAAAATGTAATGGGAATGATACACTACACTATATGAGGTAAAAAATCACTTTTATAAATATAGTAAGGAATGAATTTAGCTTTATTATAATTTATGTATACATACTTGTGGGTTTAGTTAACAATTTAAAAATGCTAATATAATCCAATTGAGCTATAGATGGGATTTCATAAAGTAGCAGAAACTTCAAATTCACAAGTTAGATAATACTTTAAGAAAAGCATATCTACAAAAGTATATAATTTTTATTCATTCTGAACTGGAACTAGTCATTTCAGGTGAATCCACAAAGGACAAAGAAAATTAACACAATAACAAATGGTTTATATGAAAGATCTGTATGACTTATTTTACATTTCAAATAGTTGGTTTATACACATAACAGGTTTGTCAATAAAATTGTGAATCAGAACTCTGTCTTTAGCAAGAATTCTTTTATCCAGGTCTGCAATCTTTCAGTATATTACCTGCTTGCTTCTCCCTTAGACTTCTTACTAAATATGTTCTTGGCAAGTTATTCTTTTCTTTTTCTTTCTCTCTTTCTCCCTCTCTTCACCCCTTCCTTCCCTTCCTTCCTTTTTTCTTTTTAGCCTTAAACCCCTTTAAAATTCAAACAAAAGCCATGGACACACATACTTATGAAACTTTGTATTTCAGCGAGTTACCTGACCCTCACAAGTCTATCCATTGGCAGAGGTGTGTAAACCTCAAGAATACCTTTCCTGAAGAGGTGATGATGGAGATCAGTTCAATCTCTCGCCCTTCAAAACGTATCTTATATACAGATATAGTTTCATAGTGCTTCTTTTCTTCACATTCGTTTATATTCCAGTCTTCCTGAAAAGCTGGGTGCTGTATAGAAAGCTCTAGATTGAGAACCAGAAGATTTGAGCACTTGCACCAATCCTTCCCAAGGTGATACTAAACTTATTTAGGAATAGATATGGCACAGATGTAGCAGAGGACCTAACCATGCAGGCCAGAAGCTGCTCAGTGCTGGGTGAAGGGGCTTGGTGCTCCCTGCCTGGTGGGCCCAGGTATCTATAATTAGCTCATAGGGAGCTCTGTGGGAATTCTGGGCCATTGAAGGGAATTTCTTTGTGGGGACCACAGGGGGATGGTTTGAGGGCATTGGCTATTTACTAATCTCTATAGAAGTTATTTTAGTGTTCTCTTCTGGGGGGAGGTGACAGAAATGTTCCAAAGACAGATTATGGTGATGGTTGTCCAACTGTATAAATTTACTCAGAATTATTGAACCATTATTAAGGGTGAATTTTATGGTATATAAATTATACCATATTAAAAACATTAAAAAAGAGTTATTGCAATATTTAACACAGCCATTACTGCTAAGGCCTCAGTGGCCCTCAGACTGGCTCTCCCATTAATGGTATGAGAAAATGGTACGGTCAGTTATCTCCCTGGATCTGCATTTCTTCAAAGTCTTCCAGATTATTTTCCTTGTCAAAAAATTCCATAATTGTGTCATCACAATTCCTATTCTCTTTCATCTGCTCATCAGGCCTTCATTGCTCAAGCACAGAGTTATGTGCTGTTCAGCAGGGCAGCAGCCCTAGTAATTTTTGCTCCTGCCAGACAGTTCTTTCTCACCTTATGACCTTATCTGCTGCCTAGCTTTCCCATCCTATTTTTGTGAGCATTTTTGCCTGATCTTGCTTACACGTATTAGAAAAGGTACTAGATTTGAAATCAAAAGGTCTAGACTTGAACCCTAACTCGGCTTCTCTTAGTTCTGTGATCAGGAGTTGGTCACTTAACCTGGACCTTACTTTCATCCTCTGTAAAATGGGGTAAAAGAGCCCACATTTTTTGTGGTGTTTGTGGTGGAGTTTTGATGAGATGATGTGAAAAAGCTCTATGAACTCACAGCACCACATGAATAATAGATGATACCTGGTTTTTCTTCTACATTACTCTGTTCTCTCTCCATTGGGCAGAGGAGATGTTGGCTAGAGATAAGAAGTGAGGTATATGGCAGTGACTGAGAAATACACCAAATTTCATAGCACTGTGAACACAGACGAGTCTGGGCAGACACTCTCTGAATTGAGCTTGCCAGAGTGAAACTTTTCAAGGTTGGGATGTTGCTTCTCCCCACCCCACCCAATGTCCTTGCCCACATGTGGCATCCTCCCAGACCAGCCCTTGTTAATGACAATAATGACAACAGCTACCTTGGATTGAATATTTACATGCCACATAGGCACTGTGAGAGGCACTTGTATTCCCTGTATTATTTAAATTGTAAAATAGCACTGTGAAATACATAAACCAATCCCCACTTTTTCCAGGTAAAAAAAAAGAGGCTTAGAGGGGCTAGGTAATTTGCCAAATCACCCAGCTTATGAACAGCACAGTCAGTACTCTACCTTAGAAATGCTAACTCCACGACTCTGCAGACTGAATTCTTTAATGAGTATATAGCATTGTCTTTCCAACTCCATTGGAACAATGGAGTTGTTAAACTCTTCAACTCTTAAACACCCACATTAATTAGGTTTTAAAATAAAAGTAACGAATCATATGAATTAATTTTAAACTATAAACTTAATAGGCAAGGTGGGTTTTACATTTCACCAAGAATATCTGATGCCCCCAAATACATCTAATTGGTGAATTTTCAGTTAGACAAAAAAAAAAGTCATTTTTGACCAAAAAGCATATATTAAATGCCAGACACTAGAGATATCAATGATGAGTGATACAGTTCCCATATTCACATTGCTTATAATCAGGAAAACAGAGGAAAGGATTTTGATAGAGTAAGGAAAAAACTACTTTTTGCATATGATGGGATCGTAAGTGAGGCTCACATAGTCTTGCCTAGGAGCTAAAGGCAGCTTCCCAGATGAGACAAGGCCTAAGCAGAGGTGACAAGGGGTAGAAGAGAGGTGTATGACCCCCTCAAGGGGGAGGGAGCATGACCCATGCTACTGGTGTCTACAGGGGAAGACAGTTTGCTATTCCCCAATGAAAACTAATAGAAGGAGGTAGGGGACAAGAGGCAGGCAAGATTTGGTCATGAAAGGTTTGTTGGCGGAGGAGGAGGTTGGACTTTATCTTAGAAAGCATTTGGCAAATTTGAGGTATTATCAAATTGGAAGTGATGAGGGCAGGTTTGTATTCTGCAATGACTGCTCTGGTGGCCAAACATCTGATCAGGTAAGATCATACAATAACAGAGGAGGAGGCTATTGTGAAGGTCTGACAAAGGATGAGGGCTTGGACTAGGGGATGTAGAGGAAGGAAATGAAGGACTCTAGGGATATTTAGGAAGGGGAATGAACTAAGAAGACTGAGAGTAGTATGTAGGGGGCAAGGAAAGAGTTGAACGCCAGATTTCTGATTCAAAAATACAGTTCTTAGAAATAAAAGGAATGAAAGTAAAGGGGGGAAGTATAATTCCATTTTGAATATGTTTGGAGATTTTAAACTTCCTATAGGACATTTGTCATACCTTTTTCTAGCAGAAGTTATAAAATCTCAAATGCCACTTGGAAATCCTGGAAATAAAGGCTCAACTGATGTGGAGGACTTTTTTTTCCCCCCTATCAGTCTCTTTGGTGAACAGTATGGCCTCTTGTTCCCAGACTGTCATTCATCCAAATCCAACTTATATCCAGCTCAGCAACCTCAGTTGATAGTTCTAACAGCAAAGATCTGGGAGGAGTTCTGATTGGCTAGGCTTTAATCAGCTTCATCTCTCAACCAATCAGTAATGAAAGCCGTGTGTTACTGTGACTGGTAGGGCCTGGGCTGTCTCTTGCAGCATGGGTGGGTGTGGGGTTAGCCCCACTCAAATCACATGTAATGAGAGCACTCATCACTAAGAAGCTGTTTATACTAGAATGGGGAAAGTGGAGAGATCCCAGAGAAACAAAAAGTGCATAAGTCCACTACTACATCTGAAGGGTTTATATTCAACATGCAATTCTGCATCACAGGCCTTAAGTTAGGGCAGAAAGAAACTTTCATTTAAGTGTAGCTTGGGATTTTAACATTAGATGGTCTGAAATATTTAATGACTAATAAAACTGTCCTTGTGACAGAGAGGCTGGAGAAGTTCTGGTACCATTGTGAGATTCACTCAAAGCAAAGAAAGCCCATGAAACAGGTTTGAAAGGACAGTGGGAGACAGCCCGAACAAGGAGTCCAACTCACTTAGCAAAATGATTCTGTCTGAAAGCATGAAAATAAAGAGATCACCCCACCAGAGTGTTTTAGGAGAAAGACGAATATGATCCTGAGGTCAGAGGTTAGAGGAACACCAACATTTAAGAGGAGAGTAGCCTAGAAGCCAAAAGAGGGTGCAGGAGGGTGTAAATTATCAGTAATGTAAACTTATCTAAGAGGATTTCTTTTAAAAAAATTCAAGAAACTTGTGGAGTACATTAGTGATCTGCATCATATTACTTTTTGAATTGTGGAATGAACTGGTGACGATATAGAGACATCAAGAGGCTGAGCTGAGAAAAAAAAGATTAGATTACACTAGAGATAAATGCAACATCAAGGGTAGGGGGAAATTTTGTTTGTTTTCACAAAGAAATTTGAGTATTTTCATACACGAAAGGGGAGTCAACAGAGAAGATAGAAGTTTAAAGGAAGGCTGTGTGGATCATATATATTTACTTGGATGTTGAGGAAGTCTCCTAACAGCTTCTTAAATCATATCATTGAACTGCAGGGAATAGAATCCTAGGATATAGCAGGGTATATGAAACCACAGGAAAAGCACAGTGCATTGTCCTAGAGCGTGAATTTTACTCTTTAGTGAATTATTTAAAATAGAATGTTCTTCAGACTTCTTGATATTCAAGTGTACACTCAGGGTTATTTAAATGGAAACTTAGAGAATCACCAAGGTAAATATCGTATTTCATCCTGTTGCTGGCTTCTTTTGTTTAATTGGATTTGTCAAATGTAATGAAAAACAACAAAAATTTTTAATTAGAGACGCCAACTTTACAAAGGCTCTTCTGGCCAAAGATAAGATCGTTTGAGCAACAAAATGAGTAAGGACTGCAATAAACTGAAGCACATAATTATATACATGGAAATATATGTATATCTATGTACACACATGCACAATCATATTACATCATAAACTCATTATGATGCTAAGAAAAAGCCACACTGGTTACCTTTGGAGTTTGCTAGGTCACCAATTAATTGAGGGGAAAAAGGGAAACATTAACCCTTTTCTACCTTTCCTATATACACTGTATTTCAAGATAACCAAATGGTTGATAAAGGAGAGTTCTTTTAAAAAAATTCAGCTATTGCACATGGAAGCTATAGAGAAATAAGAACAATAATTTTTCAATAACGAAATAATGAAGCCTGACATTAATCATTAATGGGTGCTTAAACGATTATATGAAAAGCTGACGGAGAACTTCATAATGGACAGATCATGCTTACACACCTGAACCAACTGATCCATTTTAATATCAGTAAAAGTGGGGGAACCAGATATGTGCCTCCTGAAGATGGTACAACAAGAAGGAACATGAAGGGCTCTAGCCAAAAAGTCTAATCAAGACGGCATCTCATGATAACTTTATATGTAATAAGGGTGAGAGAGGTGCAAAATAGAGAACTTGTTAAATCACATCATGAGGCTGCAATAGCTGAAGTCAGATAGGAAATTGTACAGGACAACTGATGGTTTCTTTAATAAATGGCTACCTAAAAAAAAAGCCCTGGCTGGCATAGCTCAGTGGATTGAGCGTGGGCCTGCAAACCACATGATCGCGGTTCGATTCCCAGTCAGGGCACATTCCTGGGTTGCAGGCCAGTTCCCAGCAGGGGACTCAGAAGAGGCAACCATACATTGATACTTCTCTCCTTCCCTTCCCCTCTAAAGATAAATAAATAAAATCTTAAAAAAAAAAAACTAAAAAAAAGAAAAGACGACATCGAGAGCCCTGGCTGGTGTGGCTGAGTGGATTGAGTGCCGGACTGTGAACCAAAGGGTCACAGGTTAGATTCCCAGTAAGGTCACATGTGCCTGGATTGTGGGCCAGGCCAATGTGTGTGCAAGAGACAACCACACATTGATATTTCTCTGCCTCTCTTTTTCCTTCCCTTCCCCTCTCTGTAAAATAAATAAATAAAATCTCTTAAAAAAAGAGAAGACAAAAATTACTAATATCAGAAATGAAAGGGGACATCACTAAAAATCCCACATTGAAAGGATAAAGGGATATTATGACAACAACTCTGCGCTCACAAATTTAATAACCAGGATGAAATGGATCAATTTCTTGAAAAACAAAACTACTGAAATCACACAAGAATAGACCTGCAAATAGGCCTACATCTACTAAAGAAATTGAATCAATAATTAATGACCTTCCAAAACAGAAAGTACCAGGCCTTGATAGGTTCACTGGTAAATTATACCAAGCATTTAAGAAAGAAATGATACCAATTCCCTATACTTTTTTCAAGAAGGCAGAAGTAGAGAGAATACTTCCAAAATCCTTCTATGAAGCCAGCATTACCATAATATAAAAATCAGACAAAGACATTACAAGAAAACTACAGACCAATATATTTCATAAATATATTGGTAAATATATTTATGCAAAAATATATTTGCGTAAATGCAAAAATACTCATCAAAATATTAGCATATCTCATCTCACAATATATAAAAAGATACACCATAATCAAGTGGGAAATTTCTCAGGTATGTAAGGCTTTTTTTTTTTTCTTTTTCACTGCTTTTGGAAAGAAAGGAGAGAGAGAAACATTGATGCAAGAGAGAAGCACTGACTGGTTGCCTCCTGTATGCACCTGGACTAGGGATTGTATGTGCCCAGACTGGGGATCAAAACCACAGCCTAAGTATGTGCCATGATCAGGACTCAAACCTGCAACTTCTCAGTTACAAAATGATGGCCCAACCAACAGAAACACACCAGCCAGGTCCTTAGGTATGTTAGGGTTTTCAGCATTCAAAATCAGTTAATGTAATCCATCATACTGATAGACTAAAAAAGAAAATAACATGATCATATCAATAGATACAGAAAAAGCATTTGACAAGATCCAACACCCATCCATGAACAAAATTCTCAGTAAACTAGAAATATAGGAAAACTTCCTAAACTTGATAAAAATTATCCTTAAAAAACCTATAGCCAACATTATGCTTAACTGTGAGAAACTGGAAGCGACCCCACTAAGATCAGGAACAAAGCTTGGTTGTCCCTCCTTGCCACGCTTTCCTAGGAGGGCATCTCCAGGTATGACAGTCCCTGCTTCTTTACATCTAGGTGATGGAAAGACTGATTTAGCTGTTGAGGAGGGTCATGAGGGGTTGAGTATGATCCCTGTTTACTTTTTTGGGTTCCCACTCTTTTCTCAATCACTATTCTAAATTTTCCAAGGTAGATGTAACTGCCAGCTGCCAAGTCAACTGACAGTTTCAGCAACCTACTGGATCAATCTTCAAGTCTAGTTTTACAATTGTTACAAAGCTGTGTCTAAAGAGTACAGTCCTAGAAATTTCTTAGAATTTTAACTGTGCATTGAAAAGAAACAGGATTTGAAGTTTTTCTCTTTCTTTAAGCTGACCAGTATCTTCAAAAGCAACCAAACCACTTCTCTGGCTACAAATTCACAGTTAGTTCTTCATGCATTGTAAGCATCCAAAGCCCTGCCCTCAATGGGCAAAAAATAACCTGAATAGCTATTTTTTAATCTCATTTCTTTTTTAAAAATATTTTATTTATTTTTAGAGAGAGGGGACAGGAAGGAGTGGGAGAGAAACATCAATGTGTGCTTGCCTCTCATGTGTGCCCTGAATGGGAATCAAACTGGTGACCCTTTGCTTCACAGGGCCCTGCTCAATCCACTGGGCTATCCTAGCCAGGGCTTGAATAGCTGTCTACCCCTCCTGAACTCTTGGTATTCACATTCCTGTTTATGAATGCTATGGAACTGCCACAGCTAGACAAGGTGATCAAAATCAGATTCCCCCGTTTCCCAAGGGTTTGTTGCCTGCAACATACCTTGAATATCAATTCTTCAAGAGTCATAGTTCTTAACCAAAAGCAACTGAAATCAATTAGAACTGCCTAGGTAGAAAAGAAGAGGCAACTCTTCTTCCAGAATTACTGGAAGAATGTGGTGGGCTCCCTGGTCATGTTCCATGCCCTGGTAATCAGGAGGCAGGGAAGAAGACTCTTTTTTAGCTTCTATAGCAGAATGTTAGGGTCCCACCCTCACCTGGACATCTTAATTATCACTGCCCTTTTCCTTTTCACCATGAAAGACGAAAATGACTTAGTTGTCCCAATGACATGAAAGCCAACATAGATCCATAGAATACTATAGTCAACAATTAGATCCCGTGACCAAAGGTCTTCCTCCCTGTATGACAGCTATTACAGCCACTGCCAATTTACTACTGCATGTTGAAGAGAAAATAATGGGCTCTCCGCTGAGTCTTGATGTGCCTCATTCAGTGGAAGCCGTACTTAACTCTTGTCAGATTCAGGACTTCTCTGCTAGCAGACAAAACTCCTATGAGGTTCTTTTATCTAATGTCAAGTGCTCACTATAACCTTCTGAACCCTGATACTCTTCTTCTCTCCTACAAAATCTCGTAAGACTGCCTGACACTAGCAGACAAGTAATTCCTTGAATTGATTTACAGGAAACATCTCTTGATAAATGCTGACTTAGTTTGATTTACTGATCTTTCTTTCTAAAAGATTAAATAGGCCAATATCAAACAGGCTATATAATTATCTCTATAAATGAAACCAGTCCAATGAGTGAGGCCAGTTCAATGTTCCTGGAATCTTCTGTCCAACAAGCAGAGTTCTATGCATTATCCTGAGTTTGCAATTTGGCTGGTCAGGAGACTAACATTTATACTGACAGCAGGTATGCCTTTGTTGTTGCCCATGACTTTGGTATGCTCTGGAAACAGAGAAGATTCTTGACTTCTGGACAAAGACTAAAATGTTCTTATGCTTTCAAACTCCTAGCTACCCACTTACCTAGATATTTAGCAAACATAAAAATTCTTGGACATGCAATGGCAAACCCAGAGGACAGCAAGAGGTAATGATTTGGCTGACACTGCTATGAATTTAGCTACATTAAAACAATCTAGGCCCCTCAACATAGCACCTACACTACTGCCCGAAGCAATTGGGGATTTAAAAGGTAACATTATGGAGGAACAGCATTGAGCTGTTTGACAAAATACAAAGAGTTGGAACAGGGCTGTAAATTTGACCTAAAAAACTTAGTAGGTCCAAATGATCATCCACTCTTCCCTGATGTTGCATACAATTGTACATAACATGGCTTAACTCACTGGAATCCTAATAAAATGGTTCTTTCAGGAAAACAATACTACTGGAAGCCATCTCCAAAGATATCTTCCCAGGTACACCTACTATGCCAGATCTGCCCAAAGCAGAAAGCCCAGTCATTCCTCAAAGGTCCCTTGCCTTTAGGAACTGTAGGTCTGGCAAATGGACTTCATTCAGTTGCCCCCTTCCCAAGAATACAAATACGTGTTAGTGATGATTTGTCTGTTTCCTCATTGGGTGGAGGCATTCCCATGCTTCACAGTCTCAGCCTCGTCAGTAAAATACTCCTAGAGACCTTCCCCACTTGGAGAATCCCCTCACAGATCCACATCGACTGGGAGACTCATTTTACAGGACAAATCATATAATCTGTTTCTAAGATCTGGCCACTTCTGCAACATTTCCATTGTTTATCAGGCCCAGTCCTCCAGTTTAGTAGAACTAATGGGGCAATTAAAACTCAACTGACAAAACTTCTGAGTGTTTTAGTCTGCTTTGGCCTAAGGCTCTTGGTTTGGTATTTATTGCTCAACTTAAGGTCTCCCTGCCACAAACATAGATTGTCTCCTTTTGAAATTACTGGCAGATTTATGAGATTAGATCTAGAAATTTATACCTGCACTGCTGAATGGAACCCTCCTGATTTACTGATAAGAACTTGTAAAGGCCCTTAACACTAACTCAGTCATAGAGCAATCATGCCACAGGAGCTCCCGGGAGACAAAAGTCTGTACATCATGATCTCCATGCAGGACAATATGTCTATTGGAAATGCCATCTCCATAAAAATGTCCTTTTGTGGGACAGAAAGGGCCATATGAGCTATTACCAACCCTTGTGCTGCTAAACATTAGGGCACTGACTCATGGATTCATCTTCCTCATTTTGAAAGGACACCCACACCTGAGTGGTTATCACAACCCATTAGAGATCTTTTTTTCTGATTCTATCGAGAGAGGGAGGGAGAAACATTGATTTGGTATTCCACTTATTTATACTTTCATTGGTTGCTTCCTTTATGTGCCCTGACTGGGGATTAAACCTGCAACCTTGACTTACCAGGACACACTAACCAACTGAGCTACCCAGTCAGGGTCCTATTGGGGATCTTATGATGAAAATCTCTGAACTAAAGACCACCACTAGAATTCTCATTCCTGGATCAAATCAGATGTTACCTGATTCAGATCTCTCCAAAGACCCCACACCAGGCCAGTCATAGATGATTACACTCAGCAACCATTTACACTTGGTCTCCCCTTTGACCACCTGTTTCATACTGATTATAAAAATGTATAACTATACTTTTACATAATTCAGGTGAGTTCACACCTTGATGGGCCTTAAACAACTATAATGTATTTCTTACAATGTCTCCTTAATGTGGGCAAATTCAGGGAGTAACACCATTCAATCCTGGAAAGCAAGGGTACCACTCTCAAATACTACTTGAAAATTAGATAAAAAACCTGGTTATTTGGTGGAAAACAAAATGTCTTAAGAAATCCCAATCTGAATACTTGGAACCAAACCCACACTAAGCTTCCAATCCTGAAATATATCAAATATATCACAAATATATATATATCACACTCTCAGGTGCTCTTCTAACCACTCAGGATAAATAACATGACTTAATGTCTTCTGTGTTGACATTTATGATCAAACAACTGGAGGATATAGACTCCCTGCCTCACATATAGGACTTAATACTGCCCTAGGGGTTTGGGTTACAGGGCCTAATCACAGGCTTGCACTCAAGGGCACCAGGTGTTTCTTCTTATGTGGGACCCAAGAATACCTCACATTGTCAAACCAAATTTTGAGGCCGATATGGTAAGGTTATGCTGTCACCAGAAAGGCTCTTCCTCTGCTAATATGACCAATCTAGGTTCTTCTGTCTATACACTTTGACCAAAACAAACAAAATTGGGATTCTGAATATGTTCTTTTCAGTCCTCTCCACCCTAAAACACGTAATAGATAAGCGAGGCTTTGGGCATACCTTCACTAGAGCTTTCCTTCTTTGATATGAAATGTCAATCAGAAGTCAATCAGAAATCTATTCTCGGAAGATATTCATGGAACACTGCCACTGCTCTTAACTATCCAGCTGGGATAGCAGTACAGAATCGTAGGGCGCCAGCTGTCAGCCCAGCAAGGTGGTACTTGTGCTCTACTGGGAGAGCAACGTTGTACCTGTCAACATACTAGGTAAAATGATACAACAGTTGAGGTTCTGAAAAACAACATTACAATCCTTGAACAGAACATAAGCCCTTAAATTGGGAGCGGTTTATTTAGCTGGCTGCCTGCAGGTACAGGGACCTGGCTTCATTCTATATTACAGGCTCAAGTGTATTTATTAGTTTTTACGATTATATTGTTTACTACATTCATTAATCAGGTGCCTCACCAGGTACCCTGAATGATCAAGAATAGCCACTACCATTGTGTTAGCCCAATGCCTAGGGATGCCACAACAAATAAATTTGAGAACACCTCTACCGAAGGACTTTTTATGTGAGAATTATAATTTAGCTCTATTTCCAACAAGCCTTTCTTGTTGCTCAAATATAGCCATAGCTCTCCCGTTGTACACTCCTACATGGGACATGACATACAGAAATCGAACCTTCCTGGAGACGAGGGATCAATGTTGCTTCTCAGTGACAGACCAATACTTTCTAGTGGTTTAACACCAATGCTTACTACAGAAATATCTCAACAGAAAGGGAAAAATGTGCAAGAAAGACCAAAAAAAATGGAGTTGGTATTGACAAGAGAGCAATCTAAAATGGAGCTGGAAAGCCTCTGAGAAGCTAAGACACCTCATCCTTCAATACTCAAGGCATTCTCCAATGGAAACCTATTCCTAAAGAGCAGAGGCCATGAAGTTACAGACTGGTGAAATGGCTGTAATAAAAAAATTTTAAAAAAATTAAAAAACTTAAAAAATTTTTTATATATTTAGAAAGCGGGTGAGGGAGGAAGAGAAACATCAATGCGCAGTTGCCTCTCACTTGTCCCCTACTGGGGATCTGGCCAGCAACCCAGGCACGTGCCCTGCCTAGGAATCGAACTGGCAACATTTTGTTAGCAAGCTGACACTCAATCTACTACTGAGATACAAGAGCCAGGGCAAAAGGCCCAACTTTAATGCAGGTACTTTAAATTTGGTGGTGTGACAGGCCATGCTACCTGAGCCAAATTACTGGCTACTTGAGAAAGCTACTCTAATTTAGTTACATGAGTACACACAGCTTCTTTCTGATCCAGCCTGGCTGCTTATCTTTACTCAACAGGTTTTAATCAAAAACATTTATTGACTGTCTCAAAACATTTAGAGGAAATCATCTCCCCCTACTGATGCTATTCAAAAGAACTTTTATTTTAAGCTCTAATGCCAGTTCCACCAACATTTGGAGAAACAATAGCCTACTGAGTAAAGGATGTTCACTGGATAGAAATTTATGTATTTTTCAAAGCATTCACTATTTTATAGGCACAGCTTGTGCATTTACTCCCTACCTCAATTCCCTAATTGTAATATTCTGTATATTGTTTATTTGAATACTCTAACATGACCTTTTCCTCTGGATGTAGCATCCATGCAGGTTGTCTCCAGAATCTAAGCATCACGACTTCTCTAATTTGAACTGCAATCTAAATCTGTAGCTTCACCACAATTAACTTGCAACCTTGGACTATTCATGTTTTGTGTTGGATCCCCATGAAAACAAACAAACAATATATATATATATATATTGGCTGATTCAAATGGCAGCTGTAAGAAACTAACAAAATATGTAACTGCAAAAATAGTTGAAACTATAGAAAGACAAAAATTGTCTTTGATGATCAGAAGAAAACTTACTTTCCAATTCAAAATTTACTTGTGATACAGAATCAAAGTCTTCTTAGAGCAGAAGTGACAGTACATTAACTCAAAAGTAAAATATAATTGGTAAGTATGCATAAAAATTTAATATACCTAGAGTTAGATCCTACTAATGTATTAAAAAAATTCTAACAGCAGAGCTGGACCAGTTGTTATGCACAGGTAGAATTAATCACAAGCCTTAGTCCATGATGTAAAAAAAGGCTCTGATTAAGATTTTACACAATTCTGGTTGAATGGACTCATGAAATTTAAATTTTTCTTATCCTAAGCTATCCTCTTATACCTGCTTCTCTAAATAATGAAGCAATAGATGTAATCACAAATAAAGGACAGCACATAAATATCTACCTAGGTAAATGTAATAAAACATTTTCTATTAAAAATAATGATAAACATCTAATACTACAAAGAGGAGAAATTCTAATTCAGATGCACCTGTGTCTTATGGAAGAAATGACAAACAAAATTTACAGAGAAATTAAAAAAGTCTTGTTTTCAATCAGAGATATATGAAACAGATAAAGAAATCACATATGTACCTCATTCAGGACAGGTTAACTAAATTAAGAGTATGAATGAAAAAAGCATTATGCATTGACTTGGCATTGCACACACTAGTATGAAAACAGCACATAAATCTCCCTTTACACCAACAATTATTGATAACCAGAGTTAAGTTGATGTTCTTTATATGGTAGGCAACAGGAAACGAAAAGGTCCTAAATTATAATCTTGCTAATATATTTAGTACTGATGTGTATTATTTAATGCTTAATCAAAAGCAGCAAAAAGTGAAATCTATAGACTTATTTAACAGTTGCAGCAAGAAAGCCATTTTCTTTTATTTATAATTCTTCCAGTCTATCATGTGTAACATTGCAATCTTGGATTGAAGCAACATCCATAAACATAATCTTGTTTGCTCAAAAAAAAAAAAAAGAAGTGGTAAATATCACCCTATAGATGTGCAATATCCTAATTTTCTAAATGTGATACTAAGGCCGAGTGACTTGTTCAAGATCACATGGCTAATTAGCACAAGATTTCAAACTTTCTAACCCCCCGGCTAATGCTCTGATACACCAAACTACTTCTGGGTGAGGAAGTATTTGTATAAACCCTCACCATTAGGTATAATATTTAAAAATTTAGCCCAGTAGGAATATAAAACTTCAGCATAAATATAACCCACCTGAAATCAAACCAGATTTATATACTGCAAATAAAATACCATATATATAAAGTCAATGGCATCTACTGGTTTCCAGATTGTGTTTTATCAAACTTAGATATAACCGCTCTGGCTGATCTAGCTCAATGGATTGAGCGCGGGCCTGCGAACCACACATTCGCGGTTCAATTCCCAGTCAGGGCACATACCTGGGTTGCAGGCCAGTTTCCAACAGGGGACTCATAAGAGGCAACCATACTTAGATATTTCTCTCCTTCTCTCCCTCCCTTCCCCTCTAAAGATAGATAAATAAATAAACAAACAAACAAATAAATAAATAAATAAATAACCAAAAAAACCAAACCCTTAGATATAACCAATCAGATGCTCAATTATAGTACGGCTAAGTCTAGGTACATCCAAGCTTTGTTAATTTGTATGAAATTTCCTCTACTTACCGTATTTTTCCATGTATAATGCATACTTTTTTGCCCAAACTTTTGAGGGAAAAATAAGGCTGCATATTATACATGGGCAGTGCTAATTCTGTATCTATATAAATGTTTTTAATTCTTTTCATTCATGCTTATGCATTAAAAGCGTAACTCTACAAAATTACCAGTATCTGTATACAAAGCAATACCCTGGAACATTATAATCAGTTTTGTTTCTAAACATAAATAAGTAATTGAATTAAAAAATTAAAAGGAAAGATTTTTCCCCCCTGAAAGTCTGGGCCAAAAGCATGGGAGTGCACTGTACACAGCAAAATACAGTACATAGAAATTACTAGGATTAATTTAAACACTCTTCAATCTTTAACAGCAACTTCATATTATTTCTCAGAATTATTTATACTCATGAAAGAAGAATGACGGATAAACTTAGCAAAATGACCCACTAAGGTGGACAGGTCCATGAATATCAAGATGCCTTTGTATGTATCTCTCTTCTACCATGAACTGATTTATTGATTATAGTAAATTGTGTTTCTTAGTATAAACAAGGTTCTTTAAAAGGAGACTTGCAATCAATTTCATAAAAGATAAACAATCTAGAAAATTTAAAATAATGTAGACATTACAAAAATGAAATGTTAACTGAATAAAACAAAGGGTTTTGTAGTAATATTTTCGTGCAGAAAAAAAGTATCAAGGAGACCTGCACATAACTTAAAAAGTTATCTAATTTCCAAGTGTCAGAAATTTCATTACCAAGTTTCGATGCTATATAAACTTATCTCTTAAATCAACCAAATAAAAATCCCTAGTATTCAATCATATGGTAAGATATTCAGAAGCAAATAGTCTCACGAATCCTCAGAAAAAAGAGAAAATTAAGGCTAAAGAGATCAAACACCAAGTGTTCATCAAACCTTTCGGTCAACAGAGCCTTTATTAACATGCAAGTATCATTTGCCACAAGATATACAACTTTTCCTAATCCTTCAGTCCTTTTTCAATATTTTAACTTAAGGTTACTTGTGTATCTAACATAAAAAGTAACCTACTAAAATTGGTCAAAGTTAAACTTGGTTCGAGCTATCTCCTTAACCTTTAAGATCATTATTTAGGTTTATAATTGGAATTGTCACCAATTCCAGAATATAATTCTTGCACTTGATAATCTTCTACTAAACTATGTACCAGTATGTCTTAAGAAGTTACCAAAATATATGCAATTAACATATATATTTAATTGTTTTCAATAAGCTGGAAAGTACAATGTTAAGTCTTCTAAGAGGGAAATTATTTATAGAATTTGGTTGCGTATGGTTTTTGCAATTCCAGAAACACTGGTCCATATTAAACTAGTCTTGAAGAACTAAAGCTAAAAAGTTATAGACCTTAATGACAGCTTTGATTTACTAAGAAACAATAATATACCAAACTACAGTGCTCTTTTCCCATGCCTAAGCAGAGATTCTGTAATAGTTATTGAATATTTTTATCTGCTTAGTATAAAAGCTGAATGGCCTCTTTATATTTTAGTAGAAGACCCAGAGATGTTGGGCATATTTATTGGAACACATTTTAATTAACAGAATGTAATTAATATACTAAATCAAAGTGCTCTGTAAGACTTTCACTACATCTCTTCACATGTTTGTCATATTTTAAAACATTTCAGTTGGATGCAGGAAGACTGGAATAGTTCGAAAAAGATTAGCTTTTAAGATCTGGGTAACATTCCTGGTCTTCTAAAACATTTAAATAACCAGAAGTATAATCACAAGGGACTAGATAAGAAGGATGAATATTGCAAAAGAAGCTTTATAGTCAATGAAAGTACAGTACTTTGGATTGGCCAAAATGCACAGTACACATAAAATCAAGGTCATCTAGTTTACTTACTGCCCATGTGACTATAGTTCAAAAAGCCACTGCTCCAAAAGCCGTACCTAGGAATCATCCAAAATTGCTTTTAAATAAAGTTCTTAAATTGTAGCAATAAAACAAAAGGACAAGATACTTAAACAATACTGCAGTTTATCAAAAGACACATAAGAAATGTCAACTCTTATGTCTTTGACAGTTATAAAAATCAATATTTGGCTAAGTTATAAACTTGTTTATAATGTAATTATTTGCATAATTCTAGTAATGCTAATGACAGCTATAAGGTCAGAATAGGTTTTAAAAAAACACTAAAAACATAAAAATACATAGCCCCAATATTTACCTGTAGAATATTGTCCATTTATGACTAAATTTCAGCATTTATTATATCATCATTGCTCTAATTTAAAAATCACATCCAAAGAATAAGGCAAAAACTACCTACAAAGTGGCATATTTGTTTATTTCTCAATTTGTGAAAATGTCCTTAACTTGTTGATGTAGCAAACAAATTTCAACTCTGCTATGCAAAAGAAGAGACGATAATCTGCTTTGCAATGAACTTTAAAGTTCAATTGCGCACAGGCAACATGCTATATATGAAAAAAATTCTAACTGAACTACAGGTATTAAATACTGAAAAAAGTTAACAGTTTATTATAACTTATTTTATTTAACAATCTAGGAAGTTCGCAGCCATCAGCAGTTCCAGTGCAATTTCAGGTGCAATTGGGAATTCAGGAATCTCCGTGGAGCTGTTAGTGTAGCGAACCTTGTAAGTAAAATACATGCATACTTTTGATAGCACATGTGAGGGAATCTCTCTAAAATTGACTTCATTAGTTTCATTCTCAGCAAACTGACCTATAAAAGAAAAAAAGGTATGTTCGTTATGGGCTGAATTGTGTTCCTCTGAAATTCTTATGTTGAAGTCCCAACCCCCCAGTATTTCAGGGTGTGATTATTTGGAGATGGGGTGTTTTGTTTTTTTCCTGTTCAGGAAGCATTTTAAATATGAAATACTTCACAAATTTGCATGTCATTCTTGCACAGGGGCCATGCTATCATTCCAATTTTAGTATACGTACTGCCAAAGTGAACATGGAGATGGGGTCTTAAAGAGCTATTAAGGCAAAACAGGATTATTAGCATGAGCCCTAATTTGATGACTGGTCTCCTTATAAGAGATTAGGTCACAGACACAAGCAGAGGGAAGACAATGCAAAGACATAAGGAGAAGATGGCCATCTAGGAGACAAGCCTCAAGAGAATCCAACCCTGCTGGAACCATGATCTAGAATTTCTATCCTTCAGGACCACAAGAAAATAAATTTCTGTTGTTTAAATTACCCGGTCCCTGGCTCTTTGTTATGTAAACCATAGCAAACTATTACAACATGAAAAAAAACAACAACAAACAAACCCAAATAGCATCAAATAAAATATCAGCGTATAAACATACAAAAAAATCTTTATTAAGGTAACACTTGAGATTCATCAAGACTGAATTTTAAAAATTCTAATCCTCTCCCAAACTTTGAATACTTAAGGACCTTTTCCTAAATATCTTGATGGCAGGATTATTCAAATGTGAGTAGGAATCAAGTTTTCATGGACCATCAAGAGCCCTGTGCTATACTGGATTGCCATGTAAAAATAAGAAGTGAAATACTATTTATTTTAAAAACCCTTTCAGGAGTAAATGTACTGTTTCCCCCTTTAGTTTTTATGTTAATGAGATCATATCAGCGACTTCCCTTTATTTAGTTAACACTTCATAAACAATTTCTAGTAATCTCTCAGCATTTCTTTATCTATATAAAGGTTTTATTATTTAGCTGTTGTTATAGTAATAAAATATTTTCTTAGCAGTCAAGCACTAGCACGGCCTGAATATAAAGGGCAGAAACATATACTTTCTGAGAATGTAGTATTTTAAAAGTTTTCAAATGATTGTATTGGTTGGGAGGTGGGGTGGGGTGGGGGAAAAGAAGAGCAGGATTCAGCAAATAATTCACAGCAATAAGGTAACTTTTGGTTTGCCAATACTGAAAATTTCTTTTTTGAACATATATATGAAATATTAGCAACAGGTACTTATTAAGTGTTTCAAACTAAACATTAGGTTTTTAAAAAATATATTTTATTGATTATGCCATTAAAGCCCCAATTTGTCCCCCTTTGTCCCCCTCCATCCAGTACCCACATTTCTTTCAGCATTACCCACCTTAGTTCATGTCCATGGGACATGAATGTAAGCTCTCTGGCTTCCCCATTTCCTATTTGCTTCGTAACATGCCTGTATTTTGCACCTACCAATTTGTGCTTCTTGATCCTTGGGTCCTTCCCCCTCGAAACTAGTAACACTCCAAATGATTTCCATATGTATGATTCTGTTCCTGTTCTGCTTCTTTGCTTCATTATTTGAACTCAATTATTGATAGTTGTGAGTTTGCTGCAATTTTTATGTTCATAGTTTTCATCCTCTTGTTATATAGTTCTCTTTAGCATTTCATATAATAATGACTTGGTGATGAACTCCTTTAGTTTTACCTTGTCTGGGAAGCAACTTATCTGTCCTTCCATTCTAAATGATAGCATTGCTGGATAGAGTAATCTAGGTTGTAGGTCCTTGCTTTTCATGACTTTGAGTACTTCTTGCTAGTCCCTTCAAGCCTGTAAGGTCTCTTTTGAGAAATCCGCTGAGAGTCTTAAGGGAACTTCCTTTGTAGGTAAGCCCCTGCTTTTCTCTTGCTGCTTTTAAGATTCTCTCTTTATTTTCGAGTTTTGGCATTTTAATTATGATGTGTCTTGGTGTGGTCCTCTTTGAGTTCAACTTGCTTGGAATTCTCTGTCCTTCCTGGACTTGTATGTTTATTTCCTTCACCAAATTAGGGAAGTTTTCTTTCATTATTTTTTGAAATAAGTTTTGTTTCTTGTTCTTCCTGTTCTCCTAGCACCCCTATGATTTGGATTGTTGGCATGTTTAAAAATGTCCCAGAGGTTCCTAAGCCTATCATTTTTTTAAAAAATTCTTGTTTCTTCCTGTTGTTCTGATCAAATGCTTTTTTCCCTTCCTTGTGTTCCAGATTGTTGATTTGATTCTCGGCTTCATCCCCTCCATTCTTGGTTCCCTATAGATTACCCTTTTGTCCACTTAATGCAACCTGTATTGCTGCCTGGGTCTTTTTTATGCTGTTGCAGTATAACAGTGAGTTTCTGGAGCATCTTGATAAGCAGTGTTTTGAACCCTGTATCTGCTAGACTGCATTTAGGTCTTTCTCTGGAGTTTTGTTCTGTTCTTTCATTTGGACTATCTTTTTTTGTCTCCTCATTTTGGCAGCCTCCCTGTGTTTCTGTGATTTAGGTAGCGCCACTTTGACTCCCTGTGTTAGTAGTGAGGCCTATTGTAGAAAAGCACACTTGTTAAGTTATGTGGGCCAGAGCCTTAGGGCGAGCAACCCATGTCACCACTCTGTTGCTTTGTGGGAGAGGGCTTGGAGAGGGGACAATGCTGCTATCTGGCCTCTGGAGTTTTGTGCAGGAGGAAGCTTTCTCCCAGTACTTGCCCTGTTGCCAGTCACTTCGCTTTCTCCCCCTAGGTCACTGGTGCCCTTCCAGCTGTTGCTGACTCCCTGAGAGGGTAGGTCTGCATGAGTCCCAAGTCCGTTGCGGGCCCTTTAGGAGGAGTCTGAGGATCCTGCAGTTTCTTCCACTACCCCAACCCCCACTGTTTTTTACAGCCAGAAGTTATGGGGATTTGTCTTCCTGGAGACAGAACCCTGGGCTGTGTGTGATCTGGACTGCGGCTGAGAATCCCTTGCTCTTGAGGTATACCTCCTGGTTTTTATCCACCACACATGGATGTCGGACTGCTGCTTCCTATCTCCGGACCTCTCCACCTCATGGCACCTCTCCAGGTCTTTGCTCCTCCTACCATCAGGACGTATGTGGCTTCTTTAAATCTTGGGTTGTTGGACTTCCATACAGCTTGACTTTCCTACAATTCTGGGTGACATCTGTTTTGTAATCTAGTTGTATACTTCGCTATAGTTGTACTTGAAGGCAAGGTGTGTGCACCTACGCCTCCATCTTGACTGGACAAACATGTTTTCTTTTTGAGGTGAAATTCATATCACCATATTGAAGTGTACATTTCACAATGTTGTATAGCCATTCCACCTATCTTGTTCTGAAATATCTTATCACCCCTAAATAAAACCCTGTGCCCCTTAGCAATTACTCCCCATTTCTCTACCCCGAACCTGCACTTTCTATTATACCAATCTAATTTCTACCTCTACGGATTTAACTGTTCTGGATATTTCATACATATGGAATCATAAACTTGCTGCCTTTTGTGGATGGCTTCTTTCATTTATTGTAATGTTTTAAAGGTGCATCCACAATGTAGCATGTATTAGTACTTCATTCCTCCTTATGCAAAAAATCAGTTTTGGGCTGAAAGTTTGATCTTTAAGATAAAAAGCTCTGATTTTTATTTTTTATTTTTACATCTTAACTTGAGGATATACTCTTTAATTTTAGAGACAGGGGTGGGTGGGGGGAAAGAAAGGGGAAGAGACAGAAGGACAAAGAGACAAACAGAAGACATTCACTGATCAGTTGCCTCCCATATATTCCTTGACCGGGAATCAAATCTGCCACCTGTATGTGCCCTGATGGGGGATCGAATCTGTAACTTTTTGATGTACAGGATGACTAAAGCTATTTTTAAATTAAAGGAGAACAAGCTTACAAAAAAGCAAAAATCCTTTAATTTTAATTTTTAGCTAAAATTTTTGGCATGCCCATAATTTCTCCCCTGAAGTACACCCTAGTTCTGTCCAGAAGAAAATGATTCAACCTAGGAGCAAGAAGTCAGTCCTGCTAGCACCCAGACGTGGGTTCCTAAGATCCCAGTAGAATACATCAGGGCTCTTTGTAAAGGGGAAAAAAAATCATTTTTTTTTCCTGTACAGACTGTATTTCATGGTAACCAAATAGTCTTTTTAAAGAAAAAGTCTAATAAGTACAAAAGAAAGAATGCATTTATAAAATCAGTGTTTTATAACTCCAAATGAAGTATATCTCAGTGGAAATCACAATGAATGCTAAAACCATTATATGAAAGTCTAACTGAAGCACTGTTAATGGATGAATGAGCTTGATAACCCTGGTTCACTAATCAATCTTGACATTGCTAAAAGATGTGTTACAACAGAATACAATAATACCTATTATGAAGTATTATTGCCTAGTAAAATGAACCAGCTAATAATCAAGCCTCTGGAGTTCTAATTATGAGTTTACAAGATGAAACATTAAGCGTAATCAGAATGTTGACATTGTATTAATGTACTTGTTTCTTTGTAAAACTGCTGGTCTGTAAAAAAGGGAGAATATAGGGGGACTATTAAAAT
Organism: Sturnira hondurensis; assembly: GCF_014824575.4. NCBI lineage: Eukaryota > Metazoa > Chordata > Mammalia > Chiroptera > Phyllostomidae > Sturnira > Sturnira hondurensis. Next base: position 627,959 of record NW_028098037.1, read on the forward strand.
TTTGTAAATGAAATGACAATGTCAGAGATTTGCTTGAAATATTCTTTAAAAAGTGAGAACAGATCAAACAAGATTGGCAAACTATTGATAACTACTCATGCTATGTACATGGAGGCGTATTATTCTATTTCCATGTATGTTTTAAAATTTCCATAGCAAAAAATGTAGAAAAGGAACTGCAAGAAACACCAAAAAGCCAGAACAACCTTGGGAAAAAAAGTTGGAAGCCTCACACTTCTCAATGTCAAAACCTGAACAATATGACCATTCAGTGGGGTAAAGAATGGTGTCTTCAACACATGGTAGTGGTATGTCCACATGTAAAAGAATACTCATTCAAAAATTAACTTAAAATCAAAGACCTAAATATAAGAGCTAAAATGACTGAACTCTTGTAAGAAAACATAGGGGTAAATCTTCATGACATTGGATTTCGCAATAGACTTTGACAGGACTCAAAAAAACCCCACAAACAACAAAAGGGGTAAAAGATAAACTGGGCTTTATCACATAAAAACTTTTATTCATTAAAACACACTATTAAATGACAACCCACAGAATGGGAGAAAATATAAGCATTTCATGTATCTGATAAAAATCTGGTGTCCAGAATTTATAAAGAACTATTACAACTCAACAAGGAAAAAGACAATTAAAAAGTGGACTCGAAGAGACATTTCTCCAGAGGATACACAAATAGCCAGCAAGCACATGAAGATATATTCAACATCACTAGTCATTAGGGAAACGATAATCAAAACCACAATGAGATACCACTTCATACCCATTAAAATGCCTGGAATAAAACAACTGCAAATAAAGGATGTGGAGAGAAAACCACATGAGGAACCCTCATACATTGGTGGTAGGAATGTAAAATGGTTCAGCCACTGTGCAAAGTTTGACATTTCGTCTAAAAGTTAAACATAGAAATTACCACTTGTTCCAGAAATTCCAACCCTCAGAAATTTTCTTTCTTGAGGTAAAAAAAAATTACCTCGAAGAAAATTTTAAGAGTAGACATTTGGGAGGTGGTAATTGGTACAGATAAACTTTAGAAGTAGGAGCACAAATCAACAGAGTCCTGTGTTGAAGAAGGTGGCCATGGAAACTAACCTAGGGAAATGATCCTTCCTATTACAAATTAACCAATTTGGTTTTATTGAAACTAAGGTAAATAGCTATAAATTGAATATGGGCAGAAACCAACTTTTTCCCAATGCAACATAATCATGCAATATTCAAATATTTACTGTCTCCTTTAAATGTCTTAAGTCACTTAATTCAACTTAAAAATACATTCATCAAACACTGAAAGTGAGGATAAATGAAGAGAAAATAAAGAAATCTTTCCTACCTGGGCCACTCAACATGGCTTTTATTGTTCCTGATGTTAGTGCATGTTCCCTCTTTACAATAAATTCATGACCATCTGAAGATATCAATTTGACATACATGGCATCAGGGCCTTCACAGCCACCATAGGTTTTCTCTTCTCCATCTAAAGTAAAATAGTAAAATGATTTTTGAATCACAAAATTTATTGACAATAAACAGGTTTACCAAGGTTTGAAGAATTCACATCAGAAAGATTTCTGGAAGGTAACACCGACCAAGATTTTAGTTTTTAGACTTCTTATTTATTATTCTCTATACATTTTCCAGTGTCAGAGTAAAGTTTACATTCGAGGATTGTACCTTAAATGAAAATTTACCAGCATTTTTCAAGGAAGTATTACTAACAATATTTTTCTGACTACAGCAGCACACTCAAACTTGAAGACTATACCATATAAGCTCAACTTCTGACAAGTACAATTGTAAATGTTAGGGCTTCCTTTACTTAGGAATTTACTCTTGATCCATAAAAAAGATTATGAAAATAATATATTGCTTAAATTACTCCACAAATGAAAGTAATGAACACAGACAAATGTCAGGCTTTAAAAATGGAAAGTATAGGTAAGGAGACAGAGTGCCTAGATGTCACTTGCTACCAGCTCATCCACTGCTGTCATGCTGCCTTCGGTTAGCTCAATTTAACTTTCTGGGGGAGTATATGTTTCTGTATATCCCTTTAAGATCTTTCTCACAGGTTTAACTTCTACAATACTGTACAGACAGCATTTTAACATTTATGGTTACTAATATCTGAAGGAAAGTTTCTTATGGCTTATTCTACAAATTTAGGGAGCCCTAGAGAGGGCTTAGTTATTTTTTGCAAGGTAGACATTTTATATGTCTGTTAGGAAAGTTTCTAATATCCTAAGGTACAATTTATTCACTAGTAATCATAAGTTTTATCTGGTACAACATGTTACTAATCTGACCCCAAGAACACACAGTAAACATAAGCTGTTGATTTCAACAACTACTTTCAGTCTACTCTGACCATTTTCTAACTTGCATTCACTGACATCGAAGGTCTACCTTTCAGAAGAAAAACCAGCTTCTACTAGTTGAAATACTTACCCATTATTTTTTTATGAAACTTACCCATTATGCTCTTATGAAATTCTACTTCGCTTCCACAGGAAGTTTAGCAGTTTCCTGAAAATATAACAATGCTATATTAAGATTAACACTGAAATAACATGTTTTCACTATTATTTGGTATGTCCTTGTGTTACAAGTCTGTCTTTCTCTCTCAAGAAAGAAGTTCCAAGCCACTGCAATAAACAGTGTCAAGTTTCTGAACACCTGAGACAATAAAGTTGAAATACAGATTTACTGGTTTATTTTCCTTCAAGGTAACTATTGTGACAATAACTTAAAAATACAGATGCTTTTTATTGGGATCTAGACTGAACCTGAAGAGATCCTTGGCCTTAATCATTTTCCTATATACACTGTTCAACCTGATACTGGTAGACACTAAAACAAATATTTGCTGAACAAATGACAACTTGATAAACACAAGGACATGAAGTAACTTTCATGAGAATGAAAAAAAAGCCTGCGCTCTTCCTATGTAAATGAGTACCATCTACAACACATTTTATTGTTTCATCCCTTCTGTATACATACACTACCAAAGTTCTGAAATTTAACAGTAAAGTGGTAAAAATGTGTAATTTTTAAAGAAATCTTAAATTTAAAAAATAAGGTAATTGCTAAATGAAAAGTGTTCTTGTTTTCAGTAATTTGTATTTAACCATTTTTTCAAAGGAGGATTTTATTAATACCAATATTATTTTTATGCCATTATGAGGAAAACAGTATACCCTCGTTATCCTTTTCTGTAAGAAATTCCTGACCAATATTTTAATTCTCTCCTTAAGGGAAGGGTCAATAAAATGAACCACATTTTAGAGCAAGAAAGGAACTTGGAGATAACCTATGCCATCTCTCACCTTAAAAAACAAAAAAGATGAATGACTCGTTCCACATAGTGTAGTGGGAGCAGAATCAAATTTATTAGTCTAGTACAACTGCTAGCACTGAGAGATATTTAAAGTATCATTTGTAATGTGGGGTTACGGCAGCAGTGGCAACACATTATTACCAAAAATTTGAGGGCCTTGTAAGTGGTAAACATTGACTTAAATGCCTCATACACATTATCTCATTTTACAATGACATTTTCATAAGGAAATTACTGTACCAATTTTTAAAATTTCATTTACTTATTTTTAGAGGAAGGGGAAAAGGGGTAGAAAAAAAGGCAGAGAAACATCAGTTTGTTGCCTTTTGCATTTGCATTCCTCAAGCCCCAACCTGGAACCTGGCCTACAACCCAGGCATGTGCCCTGACTAGGAATCAAACCAGCAACCCGTTCGTAGGCAGCAAGCCCAGTACTCAATCCACCGAGCCACACCAACTAGGGCTGCTCCCATTTTAAAGATGAAGAAACACTCAGAGGTTGCTATTTGCTCAAGGCTTCTACAGCTTATGCGGCAGCTCCAGGATTTAAATCTAGGTAGGTATGTTTTATAGCCCAAATCTCCTTCCATTTCCATACTGCCAAGGTTAAAAAATTCTGGCTCCAGTTGAAACTTCTTATCCACAAGTGCTGAGAGCTGTTGATATATTTCCTTAGAACCTTGTCTAAAATTTAAAAACTGTACTATGTCATCTTATGATAATAACGGTAGGCAATTAAAAATTCATCAGTAATTACTTTCTTCTGTCCATACTGCTTTGCAATCATTCTTTTAAAACACAAACAAAACCAAACAGGACAAAAATGCTAGAAAAGCCAGAAGAACGAGACTTTCAAGTGCCAACTTTTCTGTCTGAAAAATTTTCAGAGCAAAATATCTAGAATGTTTACTTAACTAGCAGTAGCTAGGCAACTATGCAAAGTCAAATCATAGAAGCCCTTTGGGTAGCAACAGTTTCTCCATGGACTTCTTAATACAGTAAATCAATTCCACCATTTACACAAGGGTTAAAGAGGGAGGGGGAACATTCCCATCACTAACAAAGAAAGAGTTTATCAACAGCAAGAATTAAGAACAAATACTAAATCTGAGGTAGAAGCTAAAAATATCTGAAATACGATTAAATTTCGACTTAACCCACAAATTACCTATAAAAATCTAAGTTTGAGGTGGCAAAAATCTGTTCGAACATCTGAGCATCTATTTCATAACTGAGCTGAATTCTAGAAATGTGAATCAGGCAGGTAAAAGCACATGCTCGAGGAGTGTGGTCTGAGAACAGGTTCAGGCAGAAGACAAAGTGTAAACAGAGGCTTGACTAAGATCTCACTGTACCCTTAAAGTATTATATATAAACATTAGTCTTTCAAGGTTTTTAAATTTTTTGGGTAACAAATTCTAGGTAAGCCTAGGTCCTACACTGAAATCAGTTTTGAATCTAGTATCATTGAACGCTGAAAAGATCTTTGAACAGCCTTTCCTATTTCTGATTTGAAATTTTCATATACTATACTGCTACATGGATTTTTAGACTATATTTTGTTCCATCAACCTGTTTACACCTGACAAATATCCCCATTTTTAGTTACAATAACATTATAAACATGTTTTACTATACTACTGGGCAATTTCCTTTTTGTTATTACATATTTCTTGTTAGGTCTACTTTTGGATCCAGTTTTTATTATAAATGGGATCTGTTTTCCCATTATACTTTCTGAAAGGTTATTGCTGGAGTTTTAAAAAAAGCTTTCAAAATTCAGTAAGTTTACCTTGCATCCCTCCATCTTTGCTGAACTCTCTTAATAGTTCCAAGATTTTAGTTAATTTGTTCAGATTATTTAAACAGATTATAGCAACAACTGCAAATAAATCCATTCTTTATATCTTTCTTTTTACATTGCATATTTACTAAGAAAAAAATGTTAGATGTTTCATATTACTCACAAATACACTGCAGATTGAAGTATCAAATATAAAAATACCACTCTGGAAAAATAGATGAAAAAAATACAAATGGCTCATAGACCTATAAAGGAAATGCCTGGTCTCAATTGTAATCAGTAAAATGCAAACAAATATTCATACTTGCTAAGAATCAGTGTTGAAGGGAAGAGGAAATGGGTGATACCAAATAAAAGGCACAACAGTTTGGGAAGGCAGCAGCAGAATTGTCAGGAGACCAACTCTTGTTATCTACTTTAGAGAAACTCTGGCATCATGTGCAAAGGCAAGTAGGTTCTTTACAATAGTATGCATATAAGTGAAAAACTGAAAATACCTTAAAAGTTTCAACAATTAAGGAGTAAGCTAAATAAAAAATAGTATATCTGTACTTGTGAATATGAGGCAGTGAAAAGGGAAAGGTTAAATCCATACTTGCTGACATATAAATACCAAAATAAAATTTTATTTTACTTTTTCCTGTAGCCTGTAGAATTGCAGGTTGGTCTATAATTACTCTGGAGTCATTAAGCCATGGACTCAAAGAAATTTGCTGTTAAAATGGCTTGATGGAGTTAGGTGTCACTGCATAAGTTCCAGTACTGCTTGAGTGCCCCAACCAGGTACTGAAACTGCAACCCAGCTATGTGTCCTGACCAAGAATTGAGCCCACCACCCTTCTATTTATAGGACAATGCTCCAACCAGCTGAGTCACACCGGCCAGAGCAACACTGAGAACAATTTTAAACTAAGTTGTTTAAACCGACTGAAGGCCAGCTTGAAAAAAATTGAAAAAGAAGCTGAATTAAGATCTGGGTCAAGATGAAGACATAGGTAACCACACTTCACCTCCATACCCAACTTCAGCAAAAATTACAACTAGACTACAAAACAAGTATCACCCAGATTTGTCAGAAAATGAGTATATATGGAAGTCCAACCGCCAAGGATTTAAAAGAAGCCACATTCATCCAGATGGGTAACTTTTGTACCACAGTCCACACTACTAAGATGGAGTTAAAGGAGCCCCACCTGATACACAGAAACAAACACAGGGAGGCTGCCAAAATGAGAAGACAAAGAAATATGGACCAAATGAAAGAACAGAACAAAGCTCCAGAATAAAAACTAAACAAAATGGAGACAAGTAACAGTTCAAAACACTGCTTATCAGGACACTCCAGAAACTCACTGTGTATTGCAACAGCATAAAAAAGACCCAGGCAGAAATACAGGTTGCATTAAGTGAAATAAAGGAAAATCTACAGGGAACCACGAGTCGGGCGGGGGGGGTTTGAAGCCAAGAATCAAATCAACAATCTGGAACATAAGAAAGAAAAAAGCATTCAATCAGAACAGCAAAGAGAAAATAATTAAAACAAAACAAAACAAAACAAAGATAGAATAGGGAGCCTCTGGGATGTCTCCAAAATGTACCAACACCCGAACCATTGGCATGCCAGAAAAGGAAAAGCAAGAAATTGAAAACTTAAAAAAAAAAAAAAAAGAAAGAAAATGTTCCTAATTTGGTGAAGGAAATAAACGTACATGTCCAAGAAGGTCAGAGAAACCCAAACAAGTTGAACCAAAAGAGGACCACAACAAGATACATCATAAGTAAAATGCCAAAGTTTAAAGAGAAAGCCTTAAAAGCAGCAAGAGAAAAGCAGAGACTTACCTACAAAGGAGTTCCCTTAAGACTCTCAGCTGATTTCTTAAAAGATACTTTGAAGGCTAGAAGGGACTGGCAAGAAGTACTCAAAGTCATGGAAAGCAAGGACTTACAACCTAGACTACTCTATCCAGCAATGCTATCACTTAGAACAGAAGGACAGATAAACTGCTTCCCAGACAAGGTAAAACTAAATGAGTTCATCATCACCAAGCCATTATTATATGAAATGCTAAAGGGAACTATATAAGATCAAAACTATGAACATGAAAGTAGAACAAATTCACAACTATCGACAACTGAATCTAAAAAACTAAACAAACAAACAGAACAGGAACAGAATCTTAGAGATCATTTGAAGGGTTATCAGCTGGGAAGGGGAAAGGGGGAGAATGGGAGAAAAGGTACAGGGATTACAAAACACAAATTGGTAGCTACATAATAGACAGAATGATGTGAAGAACTGTATAGAAAATGGAGTAGCCCAAGAATACATATGCATGACCCCTGGACATGACCAGTAAGGGAGGGGATTGCTGGAGGGAATAGGGGCACCTGGCAGAGGGGCGCAAAGTGGGAAAAACTGGGACAACTTTAATAGTATAATCGATTAAATATACTCTTAAAATTTATTTTATTTTTTAACCTCACTTGAGGACATGCTTATTGATTGGAGAAATGAGGGAGAGAGAGAAAGGGAGAGAAACACTGATTGGTTGTCTCATACATACCCTGAATGGGATGGGACAGAAACCTCAACCTAGGTGTGTACCCTGACTGGCAATCAAACCCGACCTTTCGGTTCATAGGACAACATTCAATCAACTGAGCTACACCAGCCAGGGCTAACCCTTTTTTTCCTTAATTTTAATTTTCAATTACAGTCTACATTTAACATTATTTTGTAAAAGTTTCAGTTGTACAGCATAGTGGTTAGATAATCATATACTTGACAAAGAGTTCTCCCTACCCCCAATATTTCTAGTACCCACCTGGCACCATACAGAATTATTACATTATTATTAACTATATTCCCTATGCTGTACTTTACTTCCACATGCCAAGATAAAGTGTTCATTTTTTAAATTATTTTCATTTTCAATTACGGCTGACATATATTATTTTCAGGGGTATAACCCAGTGATTAGACACTATGTAACTTATTAAGTGATCATTCTGATATAACTTGTACCTAAATGACACCATACATAGTTTAATATTAGACTATTATTGACTATATTCCCTATGCTGTATTTTAGATCCCTATGACTATAATAACCAATCTGTACTTCTTAATCCCTTCACCTTTTCACCCAACCCCCCAACTCCCTCCCATCTGGCAGTCACCGAGAAAATTTCATTTTTTAAAAAGCAGTTTAGAATGACACATACAGTTTGAAGCTATTATGTAAAATGTGACTTCTTGCCTATTAATGTTTCCTGCAGATAAATAAATGCATAAAAACACATGTTCAAAAGTGTAAATAACTAGGAAACTATGATTTAAAGCTTATTTTTCAAAAGCAACAAATAAACATGCAGAACCAAGCCAAAAATGAAGGGAATGATGGTTAGTCAGCCTGATGATAATTAACTACATATAATATGGTTAATTGGAAAACAAAGTAAATTACATTGACCAAATATTAACTAATGTTCAGGCTATTTAAAGAGGCTTTGGCCACATAAAAGAAATTGATAGAAATCAGGACACAATTCCAATCTACAAAAAGACATAAAAATATCCTGCCTAGCATGTGGTTACAGTGTCACTGATTTCATGTATCTGAGGATGAGTTTAAAAATTCTCATTCTGGCCATTCAACTCATAACAATGCTTCTATATTTCTTAGGTAAATGATCTTAGTATTAATACTCTTACCAAACAGTATCCTTTCTCGTGTTTTCTTCTACTGTACAATTCATAGTTTCATCCACCATTAACTAATGTTTCACAGCCGCCTTATAAGTATGTCTTTTTAGATCAATCTGTCAACAATTACTGGTAGTTGTAAGTTTTCCAAGGCAGGAAGGTTCTTTCTTTGTGACGCACACATCTAGCAGACAATGGTGATTATGTGGTAATGTTAACAGAATAAAGTTCATAGAATAATGTACCTTCCACATATATTTTCCTCAGCTTTCCAACAAAATAGTTATTCAATGGCACCATGCTTTTGACGGAGGTTGATTCTTTTCATATTTTTCCTTGATTATGGTCTTTAACAAACCGAAACTTTCAGATAACTACAATAAAAACTGTTCTTTCTCAGAAACATCTATTTAAATTTACTAAAATATTATAGGTTATATTGGGGGAAGGAAGTGCCTAAGAAAGGGGACAGTATTCCACCTTTCACAACAGAATTAAGTCTGAATTCTCATTCTTTTTTTAAAAGGCATATATCAGGATCAGCCATTCTTTTTCTATATTCTAGGTATTTTCCTCTTTAAAAAAATATTTTATTTATTTATTTATTTTTAGAGAGGGGGTGGGGAGGAGAAAGAGAGGGAGAGAAACACCAGTGTGTGGTTGCCTTTCACATGGCCCCCACTGGGGACCTGGGGACCTGGCTCGCAACCTAGGCATGTACCTTGACTGGGAATTGAACCCTTTGATTCGCAGCCTGTGCTCAATCCACTGAGCTACACCAGCCAGGGCTGAATTCTAATTCTTAAAACAATTACATTTTAAAGACCTCTAGGGCATAGAAACATTATGAAATTATAACCAAAACATCAGTCTCACAATTCTTCATATACCACATAAATTGTTAGTTATAAAATAAGTGTATAAAATATGTCCTCCTATACATGATTTCTGGAATTTCATATTTCCTACAACTCACTCAGTTATCTTTACACTTCTATCTTGAGACTCAAACAGGTTAGGTGATGAGACTTCTTTCTTCACCTTCTAAATTCCACCCCCACAAAAAGGGAGGGGGCCTAAATTGTGTCCTAAGTTCCTCCCAACTCTACCATTTCATGACTGAACTCATCAGTAATTCATCCTCCCTCTACAACAAATGCCTGGAACTCCCAATTTCCCATCTTTATTAAAAAGAGCCGCTCCCATACAGCACAGAGCTTTCCAGCTCCCGTGTTATGTTCCTACTGAGTATATCTCACCCCTGTAAACTATATAATCTCCCTTAGACAATGATCTCCAAACTCCTTTGTTTGGTTAAAAAGTATGAGGAAATAGTCCCACTACATAATGTATGCTTAAGTACAGATTCTTACATTATAAAATGACTTAAAAGAACTTTTGAAATACTGGGCTAAAAATAAATATAAAAAAATAAACATTTAGAGCAAGTCAGTTAAAATGGATTAAGACATTATCAATGTAACTGCAAAGATTTTGCAGATTTTCTAGTACTGAAAAATATACAAAAGCCCCTGAAAACAAGCCTTTTACAAGACAAACTAATACAACTTTAGAACTTGATATATAAGGCTGATTGTAAGTTCTGATTACAAACCATTGCCTAAGTATATTACAAAATTATCATAAGGTAACGAAACTGGCACCTCAACTGGAAGTTTATATATATTTACACACACTATATTTTTTGGAATGGAAGATAATTATATTTATTTGTTTAACACTCTGTTAAAGAGTTCACCAGTATTGGCCTCACCCATGTCTCATTGTCCTTAAATCCCCTACCTCCCTGCCCTATCTAATGTACCCACCCAAATTCCAACACTGCCAAACCCAATTCTCTGCCTAGCTCAGGCCTCAAGAACTGAATATAGGTGGAGAAAAGACACAGCCATATTGGCTGATTTTAATTTTCATTTCATGCTCATACCCTTTAAATAAGCACTTGAATCCTCCTAGCAAATTGGCTTGCCTAACTCTGAGAACATTTACAGCTTCTTCGAAACCTCCAATACCCGTCTCTTCCCTGCCCTGACCACTTCTTCATCAAGAAAATGGAAACAATCACTAAGCCTTACCTTTCCTCTTTCATCTTACCTGCATGTAAGATGGAGAACCGAACCCACCCCTGGAATTTAATTATAAAAAACTGTGAATGTCTTCTTACACTTTTAAACTTCAGTTACTTTCAAAGTACTCTCCATTTGATGCAACACACCTATCAAGTCTTCCTACTGCTCAAAACAATTTTTTGAACTTTGGATTTTGATGCCTTTTAGAGCTTCTGCCACTTTTTGTTTCACCTCTACCACATCAGCAAAAACTGTTTCCCTTTGGGGACCTTTTTTTCATTCAAGAAACAAAAAATTCGTTTGGGGTGACACTGGGTGAACTGGGAGGGTGGGGCCTGAGGGTCATGCTGAACACTCAGCAGTTTAGGCAGGTGTGCTTGTAAATCATCTGTCATGAAGTGGACAAAAAGCGTGAGTCTTCAAAAAAAATTCACTGAAGTGGAACACAGCCTCTTGCAACAATGCCAGTTGGCATACTGATTATAGATGGGTTCCCAGAACACTCACCTAGCGGGAAAGTCTTCAAGGGACCCACCCTCCAGAAGATAATTCTAGTTTTTTGGGTCTCCCTCCCCTAGATACCATATACTTTCTACCCACCTGTTTCAAAAGTAAAGTAGAAACTATCCTTCTATCCAAGGCCAACCTTCCCACATAAGGACATTTATTCAAAGATTTNCAACAATGCCAGTTGGCATACTGATTATAGATGGGTTCCCAGAACACTCACCTAGTGGGAAAGCCTTCAAGGGACCCACCCTCCAGAAGATAATTCTAGTTTTTTGGGTCTCCCTCCCCTAGATACCATATACTTTCTACCCACCTGTTTCAAAAGTAAAGTAGAAACTATCCTTCTATCCAAGGCCAACCTTCCCACATAAGGACATTTATTCAAAGATTTTCTTGCCATTATCCCCAACAACTCATAAAAATGCTGTAATATCACTATCATTCATTTCTCCTTAACCCACTTTGATAATTTTTGGCCCACCCGTTCATTCAAAGGGCTCTTACTGAATTTCAACTACTTTACTTGGTCATATGATCAATTTTTAATCCTCCTCTTATTCAGAGCAGGGTTTCACAGTAGACTTTACTGCCTCCTTCCTGAAGTTTCCTACTCTTAGTATTACTGACGTTACACTTTTCTGCTTCCATCACCTTTTGCTCTTCTGACCAGAGTGCTCCCAGTCACCTCCCTCTTCTCCATTAATACTCTATACTTAATGTCCTCCAGTCCAAAGATTTAAAATATCACTTATAAAGTTTGACTCCCAGGTTATCTCTTTAGCCAGACATATCCCCCGAGAAACAGTAGTGCAAATCCAACTTGGCTACTGCTCATACTCTGAACTGTATACTAGTTATCAAACTCATTACATCCCTTAAAGAGCTCCTGATTTATTCCTCAGAAACCAGTGCACCCTTGCCAGCCTTCCTAATTTCAGTTCATCCAGGTGCTCCTGCAAAACAATCGATTTCTCAAAAAAAAAAAAGCTTTTTGTTGCCTGTTTTAGGCCCAGGCATGAAAGTAAGACCCATTTGGCTCCATCTTAAAATTACATTCTAAATCAAACCACTTCTCACTAACTTACAACTCAACACTACCATTTCCCAACTGGGCTATAATTGAGCCTCCTAAGGAGCTGGTTTCCCCACTTTTCTCCAGCTTGGTCTATTCTCCACCCAGAAACTAGTTATCAAGAGCACAAATTAGTTGTCGCTCCTATGCACAAAATCCTCTAATGGCTTCTCATTACAGACAAAAAAAAAAAAAGAATATCGAGGTCCATCTCATTTAGACCTTGTCAAATCACCCTGAAATCATCTCCCATCACTCTTCCTTCACTATGCACTAGCTACACTGGTGTCCTTAGAATTATAATAGGTCAGGTTCATTCCTCCTGTAAGGTTGCATTTGCAGTTAATGCTATCTAAAATTCCTTCCCGCACATTTTCCAAATCATTTTGGTCTTCAGGCAAAACATCAACTCCTCAGAGAGGTAGATCTTCTCTGTTCACATATCAATCAAAATTAGACAGCCCCAACCTACTCACTCTGACTTAATCTAACTCTAATCTCGCTGTATTTTCTTCACATTCATCACCACCTGAAACTGTTATTTGCATACTTTCTACATATCCTCTCTTTCCTCAAGCTCCAAGAGGGCAGGACTATATAGTGGCATATAGTGGATGCTCAATAAATATTTCTGTAATGAATGGGGCCATTGTTTTTTTTAATAACCAAGGCTTTAAATTTCAGGCATCAATGGATGGGCTTTAAATTTTTTTTTTTAATTTTACTTATTTATCTTTAGAAGGAAAGGGAAGGAGAGAGGGAGAGAAATATCAATGTATGGTTGATTCTGGTGCATTCCCTGCTGGGAACTGGCCTGCAACCCAGGCATGTGCCCTAACTGGGAATCCAACAGCGGTTGTTTGGTTCACTGGCCCATGCTCAATCCACTGAGCTACACCAGCCAGGGCTGGATGGGCTTTTTTGATCTCAGAAAGTGTAAATGTTAAGCACAGGTTAGCTAAAATGTATTAACACATTAGTGTAACTGCAAAGATTTTTCAGATTATTTTCTAGTACTTTGGGGGGAAAAATCTATCCCCCAAAACTCCAAACAGCGTTTTATAAGACATAAATATTACTTTAGAATTTGATATACAAGCCTGCATAACCTCTGACTACAAATTACTGCCTTATTACAAAATTACCATAAAGTAATGAAATTGGTGTCCTTAACTTTAAATTTTTATATGCTTATAGATACATATTTTGGAATGGCAGGTAATAAGCCTCGTAAATAAGGAGAAAAGAAGAGTCATTTAAAAACGAAGTTTGAAGCCCAAATCACTGGCAATAAACAATAACATCCATGATGACTGGGACCACAGCAGTATCCTTGCCATTGTATTTCCAGAATGAATGAATCCACTGTAAACTGTGATGTAAAAGAGGTTAGAGATTTATCATTTTGGTCCACTAAACAGAAAACTACAGGTGAATCAAAAAGCAAATTTGGCAGTCTGAAAATGAGCTTTTAAAACTCTAAAGGATGTCAGTTGTTTTCTACACTGAAGGCGATGTAGAGTAGAAATACTAACAATTAATGACCCAAACTCCACAGCTATAGGTTATTAAAGAGATTTTCGTTTCATAAGAGAAACTCAGGGACCACAGTACTTGGCACTAGATACCCTTCAGGTAAGCCTGGGAGGTAGATGCGCGACCACCTGAAACCACCAAGTCGGCCAGAGATGGACCAGATGGTTGCCCACAAGGTAAACTCGGGGTCCAGCAGCTGGAAAGAGCGAGAGCCCTGTATTAGGACTAGGAACTGCCTCTAAGAAGAGAACGAATCTTAGTGCATGTGAGGAAAGCAAAAATAAAAAGCCACAGAGCTGCCATGTCCTAACTCCACCCTCCGCGTGCTCAGCCCACAGATGGCCCAGTCTCCCCGCCGCCGCCGTCCCTCCTTCCACACGTTTCTTAGCCCACTGAACGGCGCCGAGAAAGGTCCGGCCGTTCTCTTCTCCCCTCCCCCAAACCAGAGGCAGAGGAGGCCCCAGGAGGTTGGGAGCTTCCGTTCCTTCCCCGCCCAAATGGGAAAAAGTGGGCAGTGGGGAAACGAGCGCGCCCCGTACGAGCCCCTGTCGTCCTCCATGAGGTCCCAGAGCTCCGTTCCTACCCAAACCCGAGACTCACCGGTTAGCACTGCAGCCACTGCACCAGGTCCCCGCACACCACCACAGCCCCCACTCCAGGGCCGCCCCCCCCACCCCAGAAGCCTGCCGCCGTTGCTTCCGGGGCAGTTGGAGGAATTACTTCCGCCGGGTTACGACGCTTTCCACCACACGCGGGAGATTAGTATCTGGTAAAGCAGAGATGCACTGAAAGAGCGTCGCCCACTTCCGTCCACAGGAAGTGCACAGCGCCCCCTTCTTTCAATGCCACACTACCTCAGGCCAGCGTCGGGGCTCAGCAATCACTCGCAAATCTCAACCAATGGGATACTAGGTCTTCTGAGTCCCAGTATGCAGCGCCGACCCTGATCCAGTCTCCTTACGGACGATATCGTCAGAGAGAGGCTCGCGCGCGCGCGTGTGTGTGTGCGTGTGTGTGTGTGTGTGTGTGTGTGTGTGTGTGTGTGTTGTGGGGGGGCGGGGAAGGCCGCACTACACTCTGGGGTTTGTAGTTTTCCGGCCGGTCCGGCGGGTTTGGTCGAGCAGTAGTGCATCCTGGGACTTGTAGTTTGTCACGCTTGCTTTTAGGATTTGGGCGATTTTAGAAGTTGTTCCTGCCTCCCTTTTACGGGTACGCCTGGATGCTGGAGATTCTCTGCAGAAGAAAGATCGAAAGGTGGGAGTGCGGTTTCCATGCTAATAAAATCGTGTTTTTTAGGAAGCAACATTCTTGTTGTAAGAAGTTGCAGTGTGTATTGGAAAAGCTTCTCAACTGCTCGCGCAATCGGCAGGCCTCATTTCCTCTCTTCCCGGTACCGTCCAGTGTTTTCCGAAAATTGCCCCACCCCTCCGTCTCCTCCCATTCCTGGGGTTGCTCAGCTGTTTTGGATTCAGAGATCACAGAAATTCCGGCCTCTGCAGCTAGTACTTAATTCTGAGACCATCTGTTATTCCACGCCCCCTCTTCCCCCGCACCCTCTCTTGCTGTCTCTCTACCCACCTATCCTTTTTTCTTGCTTTTTTTGTGGTTAATATCAGGTACCCTTCCGGGTAGGCTGAAAGAGCTAAATATTCACCCTTTTTACAGGACTTTTGCACGCAAGAAAAGTAAGGCCAAAAAGCTCACCATCGCAAGTTACTCAACTAAGCACTATTGCACCGTAAAGGGAAACAGATACTGACGATCCAAAGCTTGTGGACCTGATTAATGACTTTTGCCTGGAAGACATTTTTAGTTGATTTGGCAGATAAGCTGTATTGCTTTTTACCGAAAGACTTTCCTGGGTTAACTTATCAAAGTCTTTGAAAAAGCTGTTAAACTTTTTTGGTTGTAATGGGAGTAAGAGTTTGGAGGGGAGGAGACGCAATGGCATGAGAAGAGGAGGCTGTGGGCCCATTTTCAGACTTTTTCTTCTTCTGAAGTGTCTTTTTCTCTCCTATCTTGCCCTTTTTTGCTCGCTACATTATCACCCTATAAAGGATGATAGTAATCTAGAGAATGATAAAATTTTAGAGGTGAGGATACTGAAGCTAGCTAATGCCAGACTTAAGGTTAGAATCTAGGGTAAGACTTTTTTCTTTTGTGCAAAGTTATATTAAAATATTATTTATGTAACCAATATAAATGTTTATTATAAAAATGCAGCAATTGCAGATGAGTTTGTTTTTTCCCATGACCTTTTACACAGATCATGCACTTGATTGTTCTGATGTGTTGCCTGTGTTGTTGACAGACGACACCATCTTACTGGTAGAAAGTTAGCAACTATTTCAAATGACATTTGATAATAGTGAAAAAGAAAGCGCCAAAGCTGGGCTGCATTTGAACATCAAGGAGACAAAAAAATAAAATAAAAGACTGCAGAAAAAATACATAACTTTAACACAGACAACAAAAACATTGAAATTGTTAAAGATTTACCTTGGTTCTCTCATCAATTCAAATGGAGACTGTAATCAAGAAAGCAAGACAAGGTAAGACTTGAAAGGGCAGCAATGGAAGCATTTTGCAAGATTGCTGCTAGCAAAGATGTGTGATTAGAGACCAAGGCTAAGACCATCCACACCCTCATAGTCTCCTATGTTTAGATTCGAAGTTGGACAGTGAAGATGGCTGATAGGGAAAAAATTGTTTCATTTGAAATATGGTGTTGAAGGAGATTTCTGGATATCCAGAGTTGCCAAAAAGAGGAACAAGTGTGTATTAGAAAAAAATTAAGCCTGAAACATTGCTGGAGGCAATGGACAAAACTGAAGCTGTCTTAATTTGGGTCCATCAGGAGAAGATATGGTTCTTTGAAAAAGATAATAATGCTGGGAAAAGTAGAACGCAGCAGGAAAAGAGGAAGACCAAATATGAAATGGATTGATTCCATAAAAGGAGCCATAGGCATGTGTCTACAGGACCTGAGCAGGGCTGCTGAGGACAGGGCATTGTGGATATTACTTATTCATGTGATTGCCAGGAGTCAGAGTTGCCTCAACAGCATGTAACACACTATATATATGGTTCTGCATACTGTTTACTTTCCAACATGACAAATCTCAAAAACTCAAACTTCTGTAACCAAAATCTCCACAAGCATAATTTTTTAATGTTTTATATTCTGTGTCTTATCACTTTAAATTTTTAAAAAATTTATTTTAATTGTTGTTCAAGTACAGTTTTCTGTCTTATACTCCCATCCCAGCCCACCCCCCAGTGCTCCCCACCTCCCATTTCCACCTCCTCTTAGTTTTTGTTATGTGTCCTTTTTATTTGTTCCTGTAAACCCTTCCCCTTGAAATTCCCTCTCTCCCATCTGGTCACCATCAGCCTATTCTCTATTTCAGTGCCTTTGGTTATATTTTGCTTGTTTATTTGTTTTATTGATTATGTTCCTGGCCTGGCTGGTGTAGCTCAGTGGATTGAGCGCGGGCCTGCGAACCACACGATCACGGTTCGATTCCCAGTCAGTCCACATGCCTGGGTTGCAGGCCAGTTCCCAGCAGCGGACTCATAAGAAGCAACCATACATTGATATTTCTCTCCTTCTCTCCTTCCCTTCCTCTCTAAAAGACAAATAAATAAAATCTTTTAAAAAAAAGAAAATGATTATGTTCCTGTTAAAGCTGAGATTCATGTGGTATTTGTCTTTCACTGCCTGGCTTGTTTCACTCAACATAATGCTTTCCAGTTCCATCCATGCGGTTGCAAAGGGTAGGAGCACCTTCTTTCTTTCTGCGGCATAGAATTCCACTAAATGTACCATAGTTTTTTGATCCATTCATTTACTGATGGACAAGGTCGCTTCAAACACTTGGCTATTATAAATTGTGTTGCTATGAATATTGGGGTGCATAGGTTTCCACAAGGATAATTTTAAATGTATAGAATTGCATTGCTTAAATGTACCATGATTCACTTAAGTGTTTCCCTAATGTTGGCTGTTTACCTTATTTCCATTTCTAAATCATTTTAAGTAATGCTGAGTTTAGTATCTCTGAAGACATCTTCAACCATGTTTCTGATTATTTCTTTAGAATATGAACATTTAAAAAATCTTGACAATTTGTTGACAAATTTTTTCTAGAGAGATTCTCCCAGTATATGCCTTAAACCAGTAATATATAAGGAAGTTTTTATGGCTCTTAGCAATAACTTTACCAAAATATTCCCCCCCCCCATTATGCCATTCTGCCCTTTACAGTCACCTTAAAGGATGGAAAGGGATTGGTGAATGGGGAGGAAATAAAGATTACATACAGTAATAAGGGCCATACAGTCTATAAGCAGCACCCATTTTCAGTTTTTCTATCATCCTCCATTTTTAAAGGGAATCTCTGAGGTGATATCAACAAAGAATCAAAGCTTAATTTTTTTTTAAGATTTTATTTATTTATTTATCTTTAGCGGGGAAGGAGAGAGGGAGAGAAACATCAATGTATGGTTGCCTTTCATGCATCCCCTACTGGGAGTTGGCCTGCAGGGAACCGGCCTGCAACCCAGGCATGTGCCCTGACTGGGAATTGAACCACATCCTCTGGTTCACAGGCCCATGCTCAATCCACTGAGCTACACCAGCCAGGGCCAAAGCTTAATTTTTAAACAACCTTGGTATCATTTTAAAACCCCATTTAAGTAGTTTACATTCAACAAATGTCTCTAAAGTACTAGATTTGGGAAATCTACTTAACGATGCATAGTAATTCCCTATAATTTTATAGCACAGTTTTCATTTGTCCCCAAGACGTGATTTCATTTTAGCTATTTAGAAACCTGAGTAGACCAAATTATTTTATTTTTATTTGCTGACTGTATTTGTAGGAGGAAACTAAGCTTAACAGAAGATAAAAATGCAGGTTTTCTCAGCATATTGTTGATATAATCAAATGAGAAGGCCATTAAAACGACTGAGATGACTTGGATACTTGGTAACTTAGTAAGCAAACCAAAACCTAAGCCAGAATCAATTCCTACAAATACCTCAAGGATAAGAACAACCGATACTAAACAGCCAACTAGGTTTTCACAAATAGTGCAACCACTTAAGTTATAGCTAATAAAACAGTTTCTTTGCTTTGCCTGTATATCTTCTTTATAAAAAACCTTGCACTTTAGCTCCCATCAGTTGAGCCCTCTTAACCATTTCCAGTTTGGTACTGCCTGATTTGAATAATTTTTTGCTCAAATAAACTCAAAATTATTAGTATGCTTCAGTTTATTTTTTAACAATAATTAAACAAAAACACTACACAAACAGAAAAGGTTCAGTGTGAGTAGTAGTATAATTTGATCCTTCTAGGTACCCAGAAGAAAGCAGACAGGATTTGGAGTTGCTAAGGTGATATTATTTTACTGTTCTTCTCTGATGCAAGTAACATGTTTAGTCAAAAACAGTTCTCAAAGAGTAAACAAAAATGATTTTACCATTTAGGTGCTCATTCTTCAAGACTAAGATGAATACGAGGTCTTTAGACATTTTAAGGTCAAATTAATCATGGGTTTCTGTAGCATTTTGTGAATTGCTATATTTTAATTATATTACAGTGTTATATTTTAGATTATTAATTGGTGTTTTCTCCACTATGTGAGCACTGTGGATTGCCGATTATATCTAGTATTTTTATATGTTCTGCTTCTTAGTCCTGACGATAGATGCTTAATCCCACTTTAACAAGAGGTGAACGAGTGTATATGGATGTGAGTGATTCCCCAAGACAAATTTAACAAGTATCAACGTTCTGTGAACAAGTTCCATTTATTTTCTGTCAACCCATAGGTTGCATTAAGTTGTCATTAATTTCTGTTTAAATCGTATAAAGTATTATTCCTCGGTGCCAACAGGCTAGAATCATTTTCCGCAAAGAAAATAGTCGTTTGGGCCTAGACAATGATGCCCATGAGAAAGATTTAACCCTGGCTTTCAGGGTTTGTCCTTCGCGTATGGCTATCCCCTGATTCCTTCCACACTGTCAGCGGAGCGCCAGACTACGGGACCCGCAAACCCCACGCGAGGGCTGGGCTTTTAGCGGATTGCGAAATCTACGCCGACAGGGAACTCAAGCAACCGGCGTGAAGGTTGCCGGCGGGCCGCATATTCCGTGCACGTGTGGCGACCAATCCAGCCCGGTGGCCCTTAGGGTGCAGGGCGTGTGCGATTTAGCCCGGTTGGCTTTAAGGGTTTGAAAAACCCTTTAAGGGTTTCAGGCGGCTCCCGCAGAGCCGTGACCACTTCTCTCGTGCGGAATGTTGCTTCTGGCGTCTGGCGGCCTGCTGGCGGCTGGACCGCACCTGGGCACAAAGAGGACGGTGTTGTGGGTGGCCGCCGCGCTCCGAGGCCCCAGGTCGTCTGTCTCTCGGGCAGCTTCCTGCAACACTTCCTCGGGGCGGGTCGGCTGCCAGAGGGCTGGGCTGCGGGGAGCCGTGCCGCTTTTCCAGCGTCCCGTGCCTTTGCAGGTCGGCCTTTGGAGGGCTGCGGGCCCCGAGTAAGGGTGGGTGGTGGACGTAGTAGCGTCCGACCTGCGGAGGCCGGGCTCTTCGGGAGTTTCTCCCCACGCCTGCGGTGGGCTCTAGTGCGGAATGAGCCCTCTGCGGGATTGGCGGGAGTAACAGGCCTTGCCTGGGGAACAGCCCGTGGTCCCGTGGGGCGCGGCAGCGGCGAGTCTAGGATCATCTGTTAGGAAGTGGTTATTCTCTGGGTGGTACCAGGCAGTTTACAGGGTGTTGCAATAAATAAAGCGGATTTGTGGAGACTTACCGGTATTTTCTCCTGCTCTTTAGCAGAAGCTGGGGAGAGTTAATTTGCAGCAGAAGTGTACGCACCACCTGATCCCGAATTAAGAACTTGGATAACCTGAGTTATACTTTTTATTGGGTGGTTCTATATTTAGGAATTCTTTTGCTCCCTGGACAAAGGGGATGGAGACGTTAATTTTCTCATTTTAATCTCAATAAACTGTCTTCTAATTCTGTCTTGTTAGATACCAGGATTGAAACATGGAGGAAATCCCAAACTTAGGAATTCGAATTTAATATTTCAGCAAAAAAATAATTAGGCATATTTTATGAGGTGTATATGCTGTAAAATTTATTTTCAGACGTTTGGGGACTCTTGGTCCCGTGAAATTTGATGTTGGATTTCAAGTAAAATATTTTTCGTAATGGGAACAAGGGATGAAAGAGGATGGATATAAGGCCTTCAGAGAAAGAAGTTGCTCTTATTTTTTTTTTGTACTGTACTAGCCATAGTATATTTTAGAAGTGTTAAAAATGGTCTGGACTTTACACAATTTGATTTTTTAGTGTTTTGCTTACATCATGTTAAGATTAGTTTTTGAAGAGCAAGTGCATGTAAATCTTTGATAATGAAATGAGAGTGATATTCTCATTAACATTTTGATAGAAGAAACTATTCCAGTAAACGTTTTTTGTGCTCAAGGTCACACTATTTAAAAAGCTTGGAGCAGGAACACAAACCTAGGTGTTCAAACTGCAACTCAGTATGTGTCTAATTATGACTAATATTAAGGAAAGACATTCTATTAGCCAGTTTGATTTCTTTAGCTCTGCAGATTATTGGGAAGAATTCCTTAAATCACCTCATGTGAGAAGTTCTCTATTCATTATCTTAATTTTTATAATGTAAAAGTTGGTCTAAATGCAATTTATTATGTACATATAATGGTTTCTTTCAATAGATACCTCTTCGTTGGGAAAGATGTGTTCAAGGCTTACGTACACAAGTTGAAAAATCAGAAGATGAAAGGCTGATTTATACTGGGAATCTGGCCCGAACAGTATTTGGTGGGTAATCAGAGATGAGGCTGATTTCTTTTTTTCTTTTAATTGTTAAAAAATGAAAATGCTTTTAGCTTGTGTTATTACTTTAGCACTTCTTAATTGCAAGACACAAGGAAAAATTAGATTATAATTTTTTTCTTGTGCTTTTGATAAAAGATTTAAAGTTTGAGACCTTTGCATTTTTAGTTTTAAAATAGATTTTTGAAGTCTATTATGACTTCGTGACCTTATGCCTGGGTGTTAAAGCTTCCTTCATTTAGTCAACTCTTGGGATGTTTAACAACAAAATACAACAAAAAGTGTGTATTTGTATAATGTTTGAATATACAGAGAAAAAATTGAAGAATACCTCTGAAGATTAGTTATTTTTGGAGAAAAGACATTTATATACTTTAAAAATTTGGCAGTTAAAATGAGCATGCTATACTTTCTTTTACATTTTTTTCAGGTCATCTTTCAACAAATATGTTTTTTAATGGCTTTTCCAGGTAGTAGAAAGTTATGGAGAAGGAAAAGACAGTACCAAATTGCTACAAGTTTAAAGCTCTTTCCTTAGATCATGATTTAGGTTTTAGTATGAAACAATTTAGTAAGGAAGATTGAGAGAATTTAAGTATCTCATTATAATCTTTAAAAAATGTAGCCTGAACTATTGGGATTATTTTATAACCAAGTTCACTATAAGAGTTCAGCACCCACATGTGTATTTGTTTTTGATCATGCTGTTATCAACCAATTATTTAAAATTTACTCCGGAAATCTGTAAGTTCTCAAGTGTGTGACATTAAAATAGAGTATATTTAAAGTACAGTTTTAGCTACTTAAAACTTTTTAGGAACAAAGGCTGATTATCATCACTATGGAGTGACATTGTGAAGTCAAATTAATAATCAATTTTGAGCCCTGGGTGGTGTAGCTCAGTGGATTGAGCTCGGGCCTGTGAACCACAAGTTTTTGGTTCGATTCCCAGTCAGGGCACATGCCTGGGTTGCAGGCCAATTCCCAGCAGGGGGCTCACGACAGGCAACCATACATTGATATTTCTCTCCTTTTCTCCTTCCCTTCTTCTCTAAAGATAAATAAATAAAATCTAAAAAAAAAAAAAAAGAAATGAACATCTCGCTGGGGCTACTGATTAATTAATTTTAAATTACTGAAGCAAGATAAGCCCTCCACCAACATCAGTGTGTGAGTGTTTGCTTTTTTTAAAAAATATATTTTATTGATTATACCATTAGAGTTGTTGTTCTGTTCCCCCCTTCATTCCCCTCCACTCTGCACACCCCCTCCCCCACCACTCCCCCCTTTTAGTTTATGACCACGTGTCTCAAGTTCTTTAGATTCTGTATTTCCCCTACTATTCTTGCCCTCCCCCCTATCTATTTTCTATCTACTGTCTATGCTGTTTTCTGTACCTTCTCCCCCCTTCTCCTCCTCCCACTCCCCTGTTGCTAACCCTCCATGTATTCTTCATTTCTATGGTTCCACTCCTGATCTAGCTGTCCTCTTGGTTTGCTTTTGTTTTAGGTGTGCTTGTCGATAACTGTGAGTTTGCTGTCCTTTCACTGTTCATATTTTTCATCTTCTTTTTCTTATATAAGTCCCTTTAACATTTCATATAATAAGGGCTTGGTGATGATGAACTCCTTGAACTTGACCTTATCTGAGAAGCACTTTATCTGTCCTTCCATTCTAAATGAAAGTTTTGCTGGATAAAGCAATCTTGGCTGTAGGTCTTTGGATTTCATGACTTGGAATACTTCTTTCCAGCCCCTTCTTGCCTGTAAGGTCTCTTTTGAGAAATCCGCTGACAGTCTGATGGGTACTCCTTTGTAGGTGACTGTCCCCTTATCCCTTGCTGCTTCTAGGATTCTCTCCTTCATTTTAGTCTTGGCTAATGTAATTATGATGTGCCTTGGTGTGTTCCTTCTTGGGTCCAACTTCTTTGGGACTCTCTGAGCTTCCTGGATTTCCTGGAAGTCTATTTCCTTTGCCAGACTGGGGAAGTTCTCCTTTATTATTTGTTCAAATAAGTTTTCCACTCGTGGCTGTTTCTTTCCCCCTTCTGGTACCCCTATAATCCGGATGTTGGAACGTTTAAAGATGTCCTGGAGGTTCCTAAGCCTCTCCTCATTTTTTTGAATTCTTGTTTCTTCATTCTTTTCTGGTTGGATGTTTTCGTTCTTCCTTCTGGTCCACTCCATTGATTTGAGTCCCAGCCCCTTTTCATCACTATTGGTTTCCTGTGCCTTTCCCTTCATTTCAATTAGTTTAGCCTTCATATGTTCCTCTAATTTGTGACTATAATCTACCAGTTCTGTGAGCATCCTGATCACCAGTGTTTTTAACTTTGCATCTGAGAGGTTCGCTATTTCTTGGTCACTTAGAGTTATCAGCTCTGGGACTTTGAGTTCTTCTTGAGCCACCTTTTGGGCTGTTCGTGCCTGTTATGTCTGAGGAGCAGAGCCCTAGGAGTTCACCAGGGCCAGGCAACCCTGTCGCTGGGTTGTGACCCTGTATGTGGGGGCGGGGCCAAAGGAAAACATTGGCGGTCCCCTCTGCCTCCTCCCGCCTGGGGGGTGGGGGCGCCCTGTTCTGTGCGAATGTGCAACCTTGGTCAGCCTGCCCCGCACCCTCACTGGGTTTGCCACTGGGGCCTGTGCGGTTCGCCGCTGGGGCCTGCGGGATCCGTCTCACTGCTCACACCTCTGCTGATTTCGTGCTTGAATGTGTGACCGTGCTCAGCCTGCCCCACACCCTCACTGGGTCCGAGCTGCTACCCCGGCTGCCTGGGTCTCCTGAGTCTTGGGATCCTTCCTGCCCTAACCTGCTCTGCTGCTGGCTCCGCCCCTCTTACCGGTGCGGTTGAACGGTTCATTGTTGTCGGACTTCCGTATAGTTGTTTTCTCTTCTTTGGCTGTGTCTTTGTTTACTAAACCTTTGTTGTATTCAAACTTGGTTGTGGGAGAAGGCATGGAGTTTCCACCTATGCCTCCCTCTTGGCAGAAGTGAGAGTGTTTGCTTTGTTATGGCCTCACCAGTAGAGTATGTTGTTAAACTTCTGGGTTTTGCTGGTTTGGGGAAAATTGTATCTCATTGTGGTTTTTATTACATGTTTTATATGATTGAGGTTTAGCATCAATTGATCTGTTTAAGGACCATGTGCGTTTTTGTTTCAATGAACTGTCTGCTTATATTTCTTGCATGTTTGTGTACAGTGTTTTTGTTTTTTTTTAAATTCTATTTATTTATCTTTAGAGAGGAAGGGAAGGAGAGAAGGAAATATCAATATATGGTTGCCTCTTATGAGTCCCCTGCTGGGAACTGGCCTGCAACCCAGGCATGTGCCCTGACTGGGAATCGAACCGCGATCATGTGGTTCACAGGCCCGAGCTCAATCCACTGAGCTACACCAGCCAGGGCGTGCTTTTGGTTTTTTTCTTCTGATATGCTAGAAACCTTTTATATATTGGGAATATTAACTCCGATATAAATTGCAAATATTTTTTTCATTTGTCTCTTTACTTTGTTTATGGTATTCATATCTATGTACATTTTAAATCAGACTTATCAGTCTTTCCCCCTCAATGCTTCAGTTTTTGAGTCATTCTCAGATTATAAAGGACTTTATGGATGTTCTCACACCTCAGATTTTATTTTTTACATTTCAATCTCTCAATTATTTGGAATTTTCCTGTTATATGGTATGAGGGATGAATTGAATTTTATGTTTTTCTGTGTGGCTATCTAGTTGTTCCAACACCACTTTTGCCTACTTATTTAGATTAATGTTTACCCTATACTAAATATCCATATATGATGAGGTTTATTTCTAGATTATTCATTTTGTTCTATTGATCTGTCTGCTTTGTTATGCTCCAGTACCATGCTATTTTCTCTTATTTTATTTTTTAAACTTTTGTTTTTAAAGATTTATTTATTTATCTTAGAAAGGAAGGGAAGGAGAGAGAGAGAGAGAGAGAGAGAGAGAGAGAGAGAGAAAGAGAGAGAGAAAGAGAGAAATATCAATGTATGGTTGCCTTTCACACATCCCCTGCCGGGAACCGGACATTGGCCTGCAACCCAGGCATGTGCCCTGACTGGGAACCGAACTGCGATCTTGTGGTTCACAGGCCCGCGCTCAGTCCACTGAGCTACACCAGCCAGGGCCATGCTATTTTAATTATAGCTTTATATTTTAGTATCTAATACCCCTTCCTTATTTATGCTGCTTTTGTTTTTCCAAACTAATTTTATAATCAATTTGTCTAAGATCTCAACTTGTCTACTTTCTAAACAGATGATATTTTTCTTGGGATCATGTTGAAAGTATACATGCAAACTAAGAAATTTACATTTAAAGTCATTTATTTACTTATTGTAGTAAAACGCATAACAAAATTTACCACTTTAACAATTTTAAGTAAACAGTTCAGAAGTCATTGCTTTTGAATCTTTCTAATATAAGTTGAATACTTTTTCCATATATTTCTTACCCACTGGTGTTTTTATTTTTATTTTTTTTTTTGTTTGGTAATTTTTTGTTTTAATCCTGGGCATTTGGCTTGATAAAGTTAGCCCAAATTTGAAGATTTTCTATTAGAGATGTGGAAGTGCTTATTAATACAGTTTTACTTGATAATTGTCTGACTGAATTGATTTTTATAGTATTCATAAGGACATTAGAGTAATATTAAATTTCTTATTGTGGAACTGAGGTAGAGGCCAATTAACCCTAAAGCAATTTCCCATTTGGAAAGACAGTGCATTGGAATGTCCAACAGCCTGGACTCAAGTCACATGGCCTGGATTTGAATCCCAGCACTGCCCCTCAGTAACTCTATGACATTGAGCAAGTGCCTCATTTTTTACGTCTCTTAAATTACCTCATGATAATAATTTTGCACCTATGTTATAGTGTTTTCTATAGATTTCATGGATTTTTATAGATTTCAAAATATCTAAAGTGCTTAAAACAGCGTGGGATGTTATAACATTTGTACGTGTTTTGTGTTTGTTACAGTTTTAATGATGATATAGTAAGAAGAAAGGTGGAAAATTAATTGAATAGATTGATTCTGAAAAGTATTAATTATCTCCCCCTTTTTTCCCCCATTTAGGTGTGAAATGTTTCTCTTATTCTACAAGCGTGATCAGCCTTGCATTTCTACCATACATTTTGGCACAAAATAATATTGTATTTGGAAGTCTGCCTTTGCAAATCTTATTCTATGGCATCATAGGAAGCTTTACAGTGATCACTCCAGTCCTGCTTCACTTTGTTACGAAAGGCTATGTCATTCGGTTGTACCATGAGGCCACAACAGACACTTATAAAGCCATTACTTACAATGTTGTGCTTTCAGAAACAAGTACAGTGTTTCATCAGAGTGACGTGAAGATTCCTAATAGTGCACATGTATTTACCACATTTTATGCTAAAACAAAGTCACTGTTAGTTAATCCAAGTCTTTTTCCAAATCCCAAAGACTATGACCATCTTATGGGTTATGACAAACCGTTCACTTTTGATATGGAAGAAATCAGTGAAAAGAAGCAGCTTAAAGATGAGAAATGAGTCTACTGTTTTTTATATTTGTGCTTAAATGTGATTTAGTTTTCCAGTGTAATAAAATTGTCTTTTTTGTTTTCTGTTAGTGATGGACTATTAAAAATAATTTCAAACTGTAGCAGACAACTTTTAATTAATTTTCAGAGAATTATATTCCTTTATAATAACAAGCTATGTGAAAACAAAGAGTATAATATTACACCATTTGTGGTTTTTAAAAGGTGTGAAAATACATGTACATGTTGGCAAATGCATAGGTAATTGAATCAAGAGTGGTTGCTTTCAGCTGGGGATCAGATGTCAGACACGGAAGGGGTAGTTATTTTTCCTTTGTTTGGAGATCAGATGTCAAGAAAATAGGGGAAGTTATTTTTCCTTTGCATTTGGATTTTTATTTTTTAAAAGATTTTATTTATTTACTTTTAGAGGGAGGGGAAGGGAGAGAGACAGAGAGGGAGAGAGACAGCAATATGTGAGAGATACATTAATCATTTACCTCTTGCATGCCCCCAACTGGGGACCTGGCCCACAACCCAGGCATGTGCTCTGACTGGGAATCAGACCAGTGACCACTCAGTTCATAGGCCAGCACTCAACCCACTAAGCCACACCAGCCAGGGTCTGCATTTTTCTGAGTATATTACAGATATTATCTTTTCTCACATTAAAACTCTAAAAATTTATAAATTCTGGAAAGTAGTGTTAATCTCCCTTTGGTCCAGTACATAGCTTATTGCCTATGTTTTCTGGCCGGGATGCCCATAGTAAGACTGTCCATGTGCAGTCAAGTGTGGTCAGCTTTGGGGGAAATGGTGACCTAAGTAGTGCTGTCTCATGTGGTCCCATTTGTTCCTCATACACTCTTCCCTTGGTGCACCATCGGCAGGAAAGTCACATGTACTGAATAGATGGATGGTACATTTTATAAAGTAGCAATCTTTTTAAAAAGAAATATCAATTTGCTGTTCCACTGATCTATGGGTTCATTGGTTGATTCTTGTATGTTCCCTGACTGGGAATAGAACCTACAACCTTGGTGTATTGGGTCTACACTAACTAAGGAGCAACTTAGGCAGGGATATGCTAATTCATTAAATATTGGCATTTTAAGATTTTTACCTCTGATTTAAAATAAAAATTCATTCCCATAAATGATTTTCAGCTATGATCAAAAGACCTCAAACCATGCTATTTAGATCTGTAGATACTTAGTAAGTGCTGGAGTGTGCTAAGTACTGTGCTAGTTTCCAAGTCAGAGTTAAGAACAAAACAGCCAGACTGTATGAAGCTGCCTAAAGTCTTATTGCCTGCCTCGGAGGTAAATCTAATGGTGGCTTGCCTCTGTGTGGGGGAGGTTGATGGGGAAGCAGCAGGGCCATCATTATTTCATAGGGAAGATCATTTCAAGTCTGAAGCTGCTGGAAGCTTACGGTTTAAGGAAGGAAAGTGCTCATCTTTCTGAGATCCAGAGCCTGCCTTCTCAGAGAACAGGCTCCGGGTCTCAGAAAGATGAACAAGCTGGTGCCATCTCTATCCTCCGGCTGCATCTCTTCCTGCCTGTTCTGTCCTACATTACCTAGATACATACCTGTTGCTGTCTTAGCAGTTAATGTGATTTATTATCTGTCTAGAAAAATTATTACATCATCAAATTGTTCATTATAAAATACTGGAGAGGGCCCTGGCTGGTTTGGCTGAGTGGATTGAGCGCTGAGCCTGTGAACCACAAGGTCTCTGATTCCCAGTCAGGGCACATGCTTGGGTTGTGGAGCAGGTCTTAGGGGTGTGTGAGGCAACCACACATTGATATTTCTGTCTCTTTCTCCTTCCTCCTTTGTCTAGAAATAAAATCTTAAATAAATAAATAAAATACCGGAGAGTGGAAGCAAGAAAACATTCCTAGTTCTAGAAAAACCCAGTATTGTTAACATTGTAAAGTTTTCAGTTGAGGTTCATGTTCATCATTTGTTTTGAGTACATTTTACATTTCTTTAAATGTCCTCTATTCGTGTTAACCATTTTGTCACCTATATAATGGAATGAAAAAACCTATTTTAGTATCAGAATAGACAAACAACTTGGTGGTTTAGGGAAAAGAAAAAAGCTTAAAAAATTGAGTGAGAAAGATGATTTCCTCGAAAGGATCAGCATGCAGAGGGGTAACATGGTGATTCTTCACTGAAATCAGCAGGAACAACTTGGGCCATCCCCAGGCAGAGTGATCTTGGAAAGACTGAGAAGGTGATGAGTTCCCCACTGTCAATGTGAAGGGCATTGAATCAGTTTTCTTTGATTCTTAAAGGGTAGGGTGATCCTACCTGGCACCTGGGTTACATCAGATAATAAATATACCCTTGGACCACAAAATGTGCTAACTCTTTTCCTCAATGTAGATTTAATTATACTGAAAGAGTGCAGCTTTGGGAACAAAGGTAACAAAACGGCCATTAGGTATAAATGATAACCTTAGTTTGGAAACAATTGTTAAAATGGTATTCTAATTTTTTTCGTAATACTCTGTACTTTTGTTGCTTTGAGAATTTCAGACCGTCCCAATTATGAGACTACAAGGAACCAACATGACCAATTTATGGTTAATATTATTTCAGCTAGACTCCAGCCACTTGCCCTCTGCTTTTACTTGGGAGCATCTCAGACATCATAACCTTAAATACTGAATTTTGTAACTCTGTAAGATAAGGACTTAAAAGATATAACTACTATACCATTATAATACCTAAACCACCTCCCCCAGCGTTATCAAATAGTCTGTTCAAATATCCAATTGTTTTATAATCCCCCCGGGGGGTTCCTTTAAAAAGTGGGGTTTTGCCTTTAAAAACACATTTTGCTTGGATTAAGACCTAAGTAAAGTTTACACCTTAATCACCAATCCCCCCCTCCCACCCCCCACCATGTCTTTCAGGTTAAAAAGGCAGCAGCCGAGGAGCAGTTGGCTCCAGTTACACTAAGCTCCTTCTTTGGTGCTGCAGCCTGACCCCCCGCAGGCACCACACGCTGGTGCAGCGGGGACTCAAAGGCAGCGTGCTTAATCAGCAATTATTGATATGTCTTTTAACACTTAAAATTGTGGCTTCTTCCATTTTTTTTACTTATTTTTTCCGCCTTGCAAACTATCTGTTGAAGAAACTGATTTTGCCCTTTATCCATTTTCATGGTGTAGATTTTCTGATTGTATTCCCAAGGTGTAATTCAACATGTTTCTCTATATTCTGTATTTCACATAAATTGGTGGTTGAACTTGAAACTTTGTCAGTTGGAGTTTGATTATTTTAGAGAAGACTAATTCATAGATTATGTTGTTTGTATTATCGATTGTTATGTAAAAAATTGCCCCTTAGCCCTGGCTGGTGTGGCTCAGTGGATTGAGTGCCAGCCTTGGAACCAAAGTGTTCAAACCTGAGAAACTCGAAGAAACAGATTCTTCCGCTAATCTCCAGAAGGAACCAACTCTGCAGACACCATGACTTTAGCACAGGGTAACTGGTTGCAGACCTCTGACTTCCAGAGCTGTAAGAGAATGCATTTGCCTTGTTTTGAGTCACTATATTTGTGGTTATTTGTTACAGTGGCAATAGGAAACCCATTTTTAGTCAATCGGACTGTCTTCAAATTGGTTATCGAAGATGATAAGGTGTTTCAGGCTCATCATGTACATTTTCTTCCCCAGACCTAGAAGCAACAATTTCTCTAGTCTTCGTTCCTTTTAGTGGAAATAGTATTTCAAAACCACCACGGGCTTTTCCTCTTTTGTTTCCCCTCAGTTTTAAAACACATTTTTAAATTATGGTCAAAAGAAAACAAAACAAATTTACCATGTTAACCAATTTTAAGTGTGCAGTTTAGGACAGTTCAGTGTAGTGCTAATTATATTTATGTTGCATCTCTAACATCTCTAGAACATTTTTTAAAATCTTGCAAACCTGACGCATAATACCCATTGAACAACTCCCCATGTCCTCAGCCCCAGGGGGGCTTTGCCTTTAAAAAATGGGAAAGTCATAAAGTTCTTTAGTGAAAACTTTTACCAACATGTGCGTATTTTCCTCTAAACTTGTGGATTTTTATGCCCCAACTCCACATGCTATTGTAATCCCAAATAGTATGCTATGATTTCAAGTAGCAAAGAACCTACCTAAAGGATCAACTGTTTTCTAGAATTGAATAAGAGTTTTGAAATGAAACAGATGCGACACACGAGATAGTGACCATTTTATTAATACAGCTCAAAATACTTCCTGGAGCTGCAGTTCGCTTAAGGAAATGCACTCTCAAGCCTGGTGGCATCCCAGCCCCCAAAGCAGAACTACAGGTAGTGTCCTATAGTTCTGAGATCCCCGTTTAGGGTCTCCTCCAGCCTGGCTCTGCCCCATGGCTGAACCTGTTACTGAGCAGAAATAGTTTGCATGTGACTATTCAGTTCAGATCTATACACTCAGCACTCTAAGGCACGAGAAATTGTCTAAAGAACCTGTGTGGGGGAATAGCTATGCAGATGGGAAGGGGTGCCATCTGTTGAGATCCTAAAGGAGACCTACTGGCTGGTT
This sequence comes from Sturnira hondurensis, assembly GCF_014824575.4. Taxonomy (NCBI): domain Eukaryota; kingdom Metazoa; phylum Chordata; class Mammalia; order Chiroptera; family Phyllostomidae; genus Sturnira; species Sturnira hondurensis. The sequence goes on from NW_028098037.1 coordinate 660,041, forward strand.
TTGTTATTGTTGACTGGGAAAATACCATGTTTTGTTTCTAAAGCTCCGTGCTCTCATTTGCATCAAGTATTGGAAAAGAGTACATTCTGAATCATTTTCTTCTCTACCATTACAGGGAGAGCTCAGATCTCGATCTCTCTCTCTCTCACACACACACATACGCGCGCACGGACAATAAAGAGGAACATAGTTGAATTGGAACTAGGAAGTCATGTGACTAATAACTAAGCTCAATTTTTTTTTCTACTTACTGGAAAGGAAGAGGATGATGATGAGTTACTGATTCTCCTTGTATTTGTGAAGCCTTGGAGATATTAAATCATGTTCCCACTTACGCTCTTTTCCACCCTGTTTTCTTCCACATTTACTGAACCTGGGGAGCAACACTGGATCTGCAACTCCTCTGATGCGAGTGTTTGGTATTCCTCCTGCGGTAAGTGTACCAGCAACAAACAGTTGTAACGTCAACTATTTCAAGGCTGCGTTTTCACAAGAACCTCGCTTTGCTGTGGTGGAGACACAGGAAATGATCGTACTATCCAGCTGCTGCTAGCAGCAAGAGTGATTGCTGGTGACTTCCTTGTATGGCTTTTCTTGATCCTTCGCAGACCTCACCATTCTCTAAACTGTTGTACTTAATCTGCAAGTGCTTTTGTTGTTTCCTGTGGTCAGCTTTCCCGACCTTGAGCCATTCCTCCCAGTTTGGGCAGAACTGTCTGCTTCTGAGCTTTGCCTCAGCCCAGAGGGATGAGAAGCACAAACGGTCCTAGCTGATTCCTGGAATTAATTATTGCTCTAAGCCAGTGATTTTCAAACAGTGTGCCACAAGAATTTTTAAAACGTTAGAGCAATACCTGACTACTCAGGGGCACTGACCTCTTTTCCCTTATGTTGTCAAATAAGAAAATGATAACAGCCAACACAGCAATAGCCTTCCTACTGGTATGAATGAATAAAAATTCTACCTATTTTTTAGGTCAAAAATATATTTTTTGATGTGCCACAGAATTTTAGTAGTTCATTTGTGCCATGGGATGAAAAAGGTTGAAAATTGCTGCTCTAAGCTGTATTATTATTACTTTTTTTTAGTATAGTATTGGCATATAACAGGTACTCAATGCTAATAAAATGGATGTAAGCCTGGTTGGATCATTTACTGGCTGTATGATCTTGAGCAAAATACTTAGCCTCTCTGTGCCCCATCTTTTTAATCTGTAAAATGAAAGTGATTTTAGAGCCTATTTTACAAGAATCACTGTGAAATAAAAATTTTAGCACAGATCCACATAGAAACAGTCTTTATTACTTATTTAAAAAATCATCCATACCCTAATGCTATTAACAGCTCGGATCACTGCTCCCCCCACCCCCCCTTTCCCTTCTCTGAAAGCACTGCTTCAGGACTTCATCACTTTTTCTTTGGTGCTTTCTACTTCATTGCTCACCATGGGTTGGTTGGATGGCTTTTTTGCCCACTGGTGATATCAGAAAGGTAGAAAGGGAGTCTTCCCCAAATGTTAGTTCTTTGAGATTCTTTTGCAAAAGGGCATTTTATGGTTTAATCATTTTGGGGAAAATTACAAGTGTACATTGAGGTCTGAGAAGTTTTGCAATGAAGAAACCTATTTATTTTATTTGATTTTTGAATGTGCATTGAGTATCGTAAGAAACACTCCGGCAAATGCTAAGGTAAAGTTACCTCCGGGGAATTAACATAACTGACAGGTGTTAAAACAGCTGAATTCCCTCTCAACTTGGCTCTGGACTTTCTTTGTTCTACAAGATCAGTACCCTTGCCCGCTTCCAAGAAGGCCTGTCAGTCCACTCGCCCCACATGTTGATTATGCTACCTTCTCTGTGGTAAGTTTCAGAGGACCTTTATTAGCAACACTTCATATTATAATTAGTTTTTTAAGCACCTTAGTAACAATGATTTGATTTGTCTTTTGATTTTTGTGGGAGGATCTTACCTCTTTCACTCTAATGCTGAGATATCCCATGGTCCCTCCCTGCTGCCCCATGGGTGGCCGGACTGACAGGCAAGCGATACAACAAGCCTGTGTGTCTGGTACAACAAGCCTGCCAGCCGCCACCCCCAACTCCATGGCCCTCCCTTCTTCGCCTCAGAGAATCCACACCAGTTAAAAAGTCCCAAAATGGAAGAGGTAATTTTATAAAAATATGCCTTGGGGAATGTTTTTCCCCTCACACATAGCTCAAAGTAATTAAATACCTTCAACCTCCACCTTAACAACGTAAAGACATTAAAACACTAATCTATTTACATTATGGGGAGATTTTTTTTACTTGTCTAACATTTTAAATTTTACTTTACTGTAGCAAGAGCATTTTACATGATATGTACTCTCTTAAAATTTTAAATGTACAGTACATTATTGTTGACAATAGATACATTGTCTCACAGCAGATTCCTACAGCTTACTCCTTTTTTGTGCTTGACTGACACTTTATACCTGTTGAGTGACTCTTCATTTCCCCTCCTCATAGCCCCTGGCCACCACCATTACACTATTTTTTTAAATCCTTATCTAAGGATATGTTTTTTTAAAAAATTGATTTGAGAGAGAGAGGAAGGGGATTGAACCTGCAACCTTTTGGTGTACATTTCACTCTGATTCTATGAATTTGATTATTTTAGATACTGTGGATAAGTGGAATCATATTGTATGTGTTCTTATATAACTTATTTTCTTTAGCATAGTGTCCTTAAGATTCGTTCATGTGTAGCAAATTTTAAAATTTCTTTCCATTTTAAAGGCTGAAATACTTGAAATACTTTATAGTATTTCACTGTGTGTATGTACCACCTTTGCTTTATCTATTCATCTATCAATGGATGGTTAGGTTGTTTCTATACCTTGGTATTATGAATAATGTTGAAATGAACATGGGAGTACTAGTATCTCTTTGAGATCCTTATTTTAATTCTTTTGGATAATTACTCAGAAGTGGGTGGCAGTTCACTTTTTTGTTGGGATCTCTAAACTGTTTTCTATAATCGGTTGCACCATTTTTGCGTTCTGAATAACAGTATATTAGTGTTCCAATTTTCCACATCCTTGCCAACACTTTTTAAAAATAATAATAACCATCCTGAGAGGTAGGTGATATCTCATCGTGGTTTCGATTTGCATCACCCTGATGCTTAGTGATTTTGAGCATTTCTTTATACACCTGTTGGTCACTTGCATCTCTTCCTTGGAGAAATGGCCACTCAAGTCCTTATCCCATTTTAAAACAGCTTATGAGGTTTTGTTTTTGTTTTTGTTTTTTTACCATTGAATTGTTGGAATTCCTTATATATTTTGGATATTAACCTTTTGTCAGATATACGATTTGCGAATAATTCCTCCAATTTCATAGGTTAACTTTTCACTCTGTTGATTGTTTCTTTTGTTGTGCAAGTGTTTTTATTTTTATTTTTTGAATCTTTATGGGCACTTCATTCAGATGGTCAGCTATCTAAGAAGTAGGTGGATTGGTACCCTAACAGACCACCTTACACTCCATTTTATTTAAGTATATTTTATTGATTGTGCCATCATAGTTGTCCCATTTTCTTTCTCCCCTTTACACCCCTCTACCCTGCACCCTCCTCCCTCCAGCATTCCCCTCCCCCAGTCCATGTCCACGGGTCATAGATATAAATTCTTTGGCTTCTCCATTTCCTATACTACTTTTAAGCTCTCCCTCTTTATTTTGTACCTGCCAATTATGCTTCTTATTCCCTGTATCTTTTTCCACATTCTCCCCTTACCTCCTCCCCACTGATAACTCTTTATGTGATCTCCACTTCTGAGGTTCTGTTCCTGGTCTAGTTGTTTACTTAGTTTGTTTTTATTTTTATTTTTTTTGAGGTTCAGTTGTTGATAGTTGTGACTTTGTTGTAGTTTTACTCTTCACAGTTTTTTTTAAAAGATTTTATTTATTTATCCTTAGAGGGGAAGGGAAGGAAAGAGGGAGAGAAATATCAATGTATGGTTGCCTCTCATGGGTCCACTACTGGGAACTGGCCTGCAACCCGGGCATGTGCTCTGACTGGGAATTGAACTGCAATCCTCTGGTTCACAGGCCCGCGTTCAGTCTACTGAGCTACACCAGACAGAGCACTTCATAGTTTTCATCTTCTTCTTTTTCTTATATAAGTCCCTTGAACATTTCATATAATAAGGGCTTGGTGATGATGAACTCCTTTTACTTGGCCTTATCTGGGAAGCACTTTATCTGCCCTCCCATTCTAAATGATAGGTTTGCTGGAGAGAGTAATCTTGGATGTAGTCTTTGCTTTCCATGGCTTTGAATACTTCTTTCCAGCCCATTCTTGCCTGCAATGTTTCTTCTGAGAAATGAGCCGATAGTCTTATGAGAACTCCTTTGTAGATAACTGTCTCCTTTTCTCTTGCTACTTTTAAGATTCTTTCCTTATCTTTACTCTTGGGCAATTTAATTATGCTGTGTCTTGGTGTGTCTTGGGTCCAATTTCTTTCAGATTGTGCTTCTTGGACTTGTGTGTCTATTTCCTTCACTGCACTGGGGAAGTTCTCTTTCATTGTTTTTCAAGTAAGTTTTCAATTTCTTGCTTGTCCTTTTGTCTTTCTGGTACCTCTATGATTTGAATGTTGGAATGTTTAAAGTTGTCCCAGGGGTTCCTAAGGTTCTCCTCATTTTTTTGAATTCTTGTTTCTTCATTCTGTTCCAGCTGAATGTTTATTTCTTTCTTCTGCACCAGACCATTGATTTGAATCTCGGTTTCCTTACCACCATTGTTGGTTCCCTGTACATTTTTTTATTTCACTTTTCATACCCTTCTTTTTTTCCTCTAATTTGTGACCATATTCAACCAATTCTGTTAGCATCCTGATTATCAATGTTTTAAACTCTGCATCTGATACATTGGCTATCTCCTCATTGCTTAGTTCTTTTTCTGGAGCTTTGATCTGTTCTTTCACTTGGGCCATATTTCTTTGTCTTGGCCTACCTGTTATGTTGTAAGAGGCAGAGCCTTAGGGTTCACTGGGCTGGACAACCTACGTTGTTGTGTTGTGCTGTATGTGGGGGAGTGTTCAGAGAGGGAACAGTGCCTCTTGTTTGGCTCTCAACCTGCTTTCAGTCACTTCCCCCACTACCTATCAGCAGACTGTGCCCTTCTGGAACTGATTCCTGGATGGGTGGGCTTGTGTATGTTCTAGGATCCTCTGAGGCCCACAATGAACACTTCTGTGAGACTGGGAGTTCCTCCCACCACCACAACTCCCACAGGTTTTTACAGCCAGAGGTTTTGAGGCTCTTTTCCTCCACGTTGGAACCCTGTGGTATGCAATCTGTCTCATTCCACAGTTGTTCCTACCAATTTATTTGCACGTAAATGTGAGACTGCCCAGTCTGCCAGTCACCATTTCATCTGCCTGGTCTGCCAACTGCCTTGCTGCATGTCCTTTCCACCCCACCTGCCCATCTCTACCCCTCTTACCAGTCTGGATGGATGTTTCTTCTTTAACTCCTTGGTTGTCCAATTTCCATACAGTTTGATTTTCTGGCAGTTCTGGTTGCTTTTTGTTTTAAAATTGGTTGTTATCCTTCCTTTGTCTGTGCAAGGAAACTGCTTATGTAAGTAGGTAGGTAGATAAGCGAAGATGGAGGTAGATACACCTCCATCTTGGATGGAATCCCTCAAGAGTTTTTAATTTGATGTAATCCCACTTGTTTATGTTTTTGCTGCCTATGCTTTTGGTGTCATAGTCATAAAAGCATTGTCAAGATTAATGTCTTCAAGCTTTCCCTGTAAGTTTTCTTTTATGATTTTTACAGTTTTGAACCTTACATTTAGGCCTTTAATGCATTTGAATTGATTTTTGTGTATGGTGTAAGTTAAGGATCCAGTTTCATTGTTTTGCATGTGGACATCCAGTTTTCCCAGCACCATTTGTTGAAGAGGCTATTCTCCCTTCATTGTGCATTCTTGGCTCCCTGTCAAAATCTGCTTGACAATATATGCATGGTTTTTATTTCTGAGATCAATGCCATTGGTTTATATGCCTATCTGTACTACACCATATTGTTTTGATTACTGTAGCTTTGTAATATAGTTTGAAGTCAGGAAGTGTAAGGCCTCTAGATTTTTTTTCTCTTTCTCAGGATTAATTTTGCCCTTAGTGGTCATTTGTGGTTCCATATGAATTTTAGAGTTTTTAAAAAATATTTCTCTAGCCCTGGCTGGTGTAGCTCAGTGGATTGAGCATGGGCCTGTGAACCAGACGATCACGGTTTGATTCCCAGTCAGGGCACACGCCTGGGTTGCAGGCCAGTTCCCGGCAGGGGCCAGTTCCCAGCAGGGCTAGTTTCCAGCAGGGGATGCACAAGAAGCAACCATACATTGATGTTTCTCTTCCTCTCTCCTTCCCTTCCCCTCTAAAGATAAATAAATAAAATATTTAAAAAATATTTCTCTAAAAATGCCATTGAGATTTTGATAAGGAATGTATTGAATTTGTAGATTGCTTTGAGTAATATGGAATTTATACAATACTGAGTCTTCTAGTCAACAGAAAATGTCTTTCCATTTGTGTCTTATTTAATTTCTTTCATCAATGTTCTATAATTTTCAGGATACAAGTTTTTCACCTCCTTAGTTATGTTTAATCCTAGGTATTTTACTCTTTTGGTGTTATTGTAAATGGGATTGTTTTTTTAATTTTCCTTTCAGGTAGCTCATTGTTAGCATATAGAAATGCAACTAATTTTTCTAAGTTGATTCTTTGTCCTGCAATTTTATTAAACTTGTTGGTTAGTTGTAACAGTTCTTTTTTTAAAAACAGAATCTTAAGGTTTTTCTCTCTATAGAATTATGTTGTCTGCAAACAGGAAAATTATACTTCTTCCTTTCTGATTTAGATGCCTTTTATTTATTTTTTCTTGACTGATTGATCCAACTAGGACTTTCGGTACTATGTTGAGAGTAGGTATCCTTGGCTTATTGCTGATCTTAGAGGAAAACGTTTCAGTTTTTTAATCTTGAGTATGATATTTAGTTATGGCCTTTATTATGTTGAGGCCATTTCCTCTAATCCTAGTTTGTTGAGAGTTTTTACCAAAACAGAGTGTTGAATTTTGTCATATGCTTTTTCTACATTTGTTGAGATGATCATGTAATTTTGAGAGGGTTATTTTTATTTTAATCATATATTTATTTTATTTATTTATTTATCTCTAGAGAGAAGGGAAGGGAGGGAGAAAGAGAAGGAGAGAAACAGCTATGTGGGAAAGAATCATTGATCAGTTGCCTCCTGAATGCATTTAGACCGGGAACCGAACCACAACCAAGGCATGTGCCCTAACTGGGAATCCAACCAGTAACCTTTTGCTTTGGGTGATACTGCCCAACCAACCGAGCTACACTGGTCAGGGTAATTTTTATTTCTCTTATTGTATTTTTTTCATTATCACTTATTCTCCCTATATTGTCTTCCACCTTCACCCATCCTCCTCCCTCCTGCTATCGCCACTCTTGTCCATGTCCATGAGTTCTTCTTTCTTTTTTCCTTTTTGCTCAATTCCTCCACCACGCAGCCTTCCCCCACCCTCAGAGCTGTCAGCCTGCTCTCTATCTATGAGTCTGTCTCTGTTTTGCTTGTTAGTTCAGTTTGTTCATTAGATTCCACATATGAGTGAAATCACATGGTATTTGTCTTTCTCTGACTGTCTTATTTTATTTAGCATAATGTTCTCTAGGTCCATCTATGCTGTTGCAAAGGGTAATTTTTTTTCCTTTTTACGAGTGGGTAATATTCTATTCTGTAAATGCACCGTAGCTGTTTTGTCTACTCTTCTACTCATGGACACTTGAGCTGCTTCCATATCTTGCTGATTGTAAATAACACTGCAGTGAACATAGGGGAGCATATATTCTTTCAAATTAGTGTTTCAGTTTTCTTTGGATAAATTCCCAGAAGAAGAGTTGCTGGGCCAAAAGAGCAGTTCCCTTTTTAATTTTTTGAGGTAATTCCATACTGCTTTCCACAGTGGTTGTGCCAATCTGTATTTCTACCAACAGTGCGTGAGGGTTCCCTTTCTCCACATCTTTGCCAACACTTATTTGCTGATTTATTGATGATGGCCATTCTGAGAGGTTTGGGGTGATATCTCATTCAGGTTTTAATTTGCATTTGCTATTGAAGTTGAGCATTTTTTCATATGTCTTTTGGCCATCTGTATGTCCTCTTGGGGGAAGTGTGTATTCAGGTCCTTTGCTCATTCTTTAATTGGACTGTATTTTTTGGGGGGGGAGTTTTAAATGTTCTTTATGAATTTTGGATATTAGTTCCTTATTAGATGTTTCAGCAAATACGTTCTCCCATTCAGTGGGTTATCTTTTTATTTTGTTGATGATTTCTTTTGCTGTGCAAGCACTTTTTAGTTTGCTATAATCCTGTTTGTTTATTTTTTCTTTTGTTTCTCTGGCCTTAGGAGATACATCAGAAAATATGTTGCTATGAGAAGTGCCCAAGATTTTACTGCCTATGTTTTCTTCTAGGATTTTTTATGGTTTCAAATCTAACATTTAAGCCTTTAATCCATTCTGAGCTTATTCTTGTGTGTAATGTAAGAATTGGTCTAGTTTCATTTTTAGCCCATCTAGCCCATAGATTTTGCCTCCTTTGTCAAATATTAATTGACTGTAAAGGTGTGGGTTTGTTTCTGGGCTCTCTCTTCTGTTCCATTGTGTCTGTTTTTATGCCAGTACCATGTTCTTTTGATTACTATGGCCTTGTAGTGTAGTTTGATATTAGGTAGCATGATTCCTCCAACTTTTTTCTTCTTTCTCAAGATAAGTATTATACAGGATTTTTGTGGTTCCATATAAATTTTTGGAATACTTGTCTTAGTTCTTTGACATACACCATTGGTATCTTGATTGGAATTGTATTGAATCTGCAGATTGCTTTTGAAAGTATGGCATTTTAAGGATTTTTCCTACTGATGCTTCTACTTATTTTATCTTCTTCTGTTTCTTTCTTCAGTGTCTTATAATTTTTCAAGTACTAGTCTTTTACATTCTTGGTTAAGTTTATTCCTAGGTATTTTATTCTTTTTGAAGCAATTTTGAATGGGATTGTTTTCTTTACCCACGTATTTTTAGAGAGAGGGGAATGGAAGGAGAAAGAAAGGGAGAGAAACATCGATGTAAGAGAAAACATTGATCATTTGCTTCTCATACACACCCCACCCAGAAACCCAACCCACAACCCGGACAAATGCCCCAACTGGGAATAGAACCAGAGACCTTTTTCTTTGCAGGACAATGCCCAATGAACTGAGCCATACCAGTCAGGGCTGGGATTTTTTCTTAATTTCCTTTTCTGACCTCTATTATTGGCATATAAAGTGCAACTAGTTTTTTTGGTGGAATCTTTAGGGTTCTCTGTATACACTATCATGTCATCTGCAAATGATGATAATTTTACTTCTTTCTTTCCAATTTGGTTGCTTTTTACTTCTTCTTTTTAAAAAATTTTAAAAATTTAATTGTTGTTCAAGTACAGTTTTCTGTTTTTATTTCTTCTCATCTCATTGCTGTGGCTAGGACTTCCAGTAATATGTTGAATAAGAGAGGTGAAGACAGAGCCCTGGCTGGTATAGCTCAGTGGATTGAGTGTGGGCCTGCGAACCAGAGTATCGAGGATCGATTCCCAGTCAGGGCACATGCCTGGGTTGCAGGCCAGTTCCCAGCAGGGGACACATGAGAGGCAACCATACATTGATATTTCTCTCCCTCTCTCCTTCCCTTCCCCTCTGAAGATAAATAAATAAAATCTTTAAAAAAAAGAGAGAGGTGAAGACAGACATTCCTGCCTTGTTCCCAATCTTAAGGGGAGTACTTGTAGTTTTTCCTATTGAGTATGATGTTGGCTGTGGGTTTGTCATATATGGTCTATTTCACATTGAGGTATGTTCTCTCTATTCCAACTTTGTTGGACATTTTTATCACAAATGAGTGCTGGGAGATGATCATGTAATTTTCATCCTTCACTCTGTTAATGTGGTGTATCACATTGATTGATTTTTTTAAACATTCTTGGATCAGAGGAATACATCCCATGTGACCATAATCCTTTTAATGTGTTGTTGAATTGAGCTTGCTAGTATTTTGTTGATTTTTGCATCTATATTTATCTGGGATATTGGTCAATAGCTTTATTTTCTTGTGGTGTCTTTGTCTGCCTTTGGTATCAGTATAATTCTGGGCTCATGAAATGAGTTGGGAAGTACTTCTTCCTTTTCAGTTTTTTTGAAGAGTTTGAGAAATATTGGTGCTAATTTTTATTTAAGTGTTTAGTAGAATTCACCTGCGAAGTCATCTGGTCCTGGGCTTTTCTTTGTTGGGAAACTTTAATTACTCATGTAGTGTTCATACTAGTTGAAGATCTGTCCTGACTTTTTATTTCTTCAGTCCTTTGGGGATCCCCCTTGGAAAATTTGGGGGTTTGGATGCATGAACCAACATCTTCCTTCCTGAGTCAGACTGGAGGTTAGGGGATTTTTTTTCTGACTTTGCTGTGCCAGGGACAGGGTCTCTTTCAGGAGGGCATCATAAATCTCCTACCAACTTTAATAAGTCTGGATCTGATTTCTTCTGGAACTTAGGATACTGTCAATTAGTTTCTGACTTCTCACAAAGAGAATTTATTCATGAATTGTTGCTGAATTTGGATGTGGGGGGAAGAAGGATCTCGGACTTCCTGCTCTGCCATCCTGCTGATATTCCTCAGCAGAGGGAGATATTTTTAACCACCCTCGGTTTTTCTCATTATACAATTTTAATGCTAAAGGCATCATTTGGAGGCTGAATTTCCAAATACTGTACTCACTGGGAGTAATTTATTGACAGTATCTTTATTCCATTTAGATAACACGGAATATGCTATTTCAGTAATGCCTGAACCCTGTATAACATTGAAGGGAAGCCATGGATATTTGCATATTTCCTTCATTCCAAGTAAGTTCGAACTTTTGTTTTTGTAGATCATTTAAAAGGTTCAAAAAATATCAATGACAAATAATTGTGTTCCAAATGTACATGTATTCAAAGTCTTTGTGTGTGAGTAGTCTAGGCATGGCTTCGCTGTATCTGTTTCAGGATCTCCCACAGGTTGCAATCAAGCTGTCCGCCAGGACTGGGGTCTCTTCTGAAGGCTCAAACAGGGAAGGATCCACTTCAGTTCTTATGTGATTGTTGACAGTATTCAGTTCCTGTCTGGCTGTTGGCCAGCTCTCAGTTCCTTGCAATATGGGCCTTTTCAACTTAGCTTGTTGCTTCATCAAAGCCAGCAAAGGGGACAGTCAGCTAACAAGATAGAAGTCACCATCTTATGTAGCTTAGTCATGGAAGAGTCACTCCATCAACTTTGCTTGACCTATTTGTTAGAAGCAAGTCACTAGGCTTACACTAATGGGGAGGGGGCTACATAATGGCATGGGGGTAAAGTGGGAATAATTTGAGACTTCTAACAATCTGATAGGTATATACTTTGCCAGCCATTATCTATTCAGATGATAAGTAAAGTTGGGTTTCCACTAGTTCAAGATCTGTGTATAAGCAAGGCAGGACATGTTTTTCTAAAAATCATCTTAAAAATGATGATTTGGGGATAAAAACAGTAACGTTTTTTATTTTGTGTTGTATTGTTTTTCTTCCCCTTGGTTTTAGTTGGGTGATGGTAGCATTGGGCTGGACCTGAGTGTTTGGGAAAACACATAAAACTTTTATTCTCATACCAGTTAGCTTTGTTGTATGTAAACCCTAGGATCCCAGAAAAGTTCAGCTCTCATCATCTGCATTACCATTATTGTTTTCATCATCATTTATAGTATAGCTTATATTTGGAGCATATATTTTATAAAGTGCTTTCACATAAGTAAGTTTAAATAAAGATTTCCCCTCGATCTTAGTTTTCCATTTTACAAGAAAAGAGGTAGCTGAGAACCCAGAAATAATAGACAAAACTCGTGTTTTAATATTTCTGAATTTAATTGTTCAACCTGTGTTTGGGTACTTTGTTACTGCATTCATTTATTCTTGAAAAATGCATAGTATATTTTAAGTATTGTGATTGATGCCAATTATTCATTGATAAATAAGACATTCTCTTGACCTTCAAGAATTTCTCAGTGCAGTTGGAGGGGCAGACCTTTGAAAAACATGGTGTGGTAAGTGAAGTGACTGTGGTGATGCTTGATGATAGTGCAGAGCGAAGAACAATCAACAATTTATCTGCCAAGGTTAGAAAGTAATTTTTTTTCTAAAATTTTGCCTGGCTGAGGCTCTACAATTTCTCTCTCTTAGGTTTTGTTTTCTGGCCTATGTGGTGTGCTTTACCCCTAGATGTTTGGCAGAACTGATTATTGACATTATGAATGACCTAATTTTCATGCAAACCCCTTGTCCTTACCCACAGGTAGCAAGTTGTATCCTTTCAGACCCAAGTAATAATAATACAATATGCTATCACTCAGGGTTCTCTGAAAAGCAGATGTGGAGAAGGAATTACACATATAATAGATTTATCTGGAGAAATACTGGTGAACAATGAAAGGAAGAGGAGGCCCAAGTAGGCAAGGAGGGGGTTTGGACTGAGGTATAGATCTGAGGCTTTTGAAATGAGAGAGGGAAGGAAGGAAAGAAGGAGAATTTGGTAATATTGTCATCAGACCAAAATGCATCCCTGAGATCCTTTCAGCCAGGTCAATGGGGAGCCTTAGAATAGAGATTGCCTATCACAAGTGTCCCATGACAGGCAGGAAGGAATAGGCTGGCTCTAGTGTCCTCAGCAGTGCTCATTCATTAGAGGAGCAACATGCAGGGCGCTGGCCTCTGGGTGAGAAGGATACAAAGGTGCAACAGCTCCGGCTGTCTGTCAACTACTTTTATTCCAGCAGGTTCTTGGGAAGGAAAGTTTGAGTAGCACACCTCTGTGGCCACCACAGATAACTTAATCATTTACTAAGTATGACATTTGTATCATACTATGTTAATTTACTAAAAATAATTATTCAGTTATATTTATATAGAGTTCTGTAATTATGACATGAGTTTACCTAGAATATGCTAGAATTTCTGTGTAAAGTGTGGGGCCACATTATAAAAATCAACTTATTTTTATGTGGTATCTCTACTTCTGTTCAGTAAGAGCTATAAATAAGTACGAACTGAATCAAAAATAGGTTGGAAATGGAAATTATTTACTTTGAGACTTTATAACCTTGCTAGTAAATTACTCGTATACCACTAACTGATGGACAAACAAAGCTGGACCGTAAGTCTCCTTGAAAATTATTTCTGGTAGTTCCTGGAGTTTTCTTAAGTGAGGTCAAAAACAGTGTTCTCTGACCTGGCTGGTGTGGCTTAGTGGATTGAGCGATGGACTGCAAACCAGAGGATAGCAAGTTCAATTCCTAGTCAGAATATGTGCCTGGGTTGTGGGCCAGATCTCCAGTAGGGGGCACTCATGTGGCAACCACACATTGATGTTTCTCTCCCTCTCTTTCTCCCTCCCCTCCTCTCTCTAAAAATAAATAAAATCTAAAAAAAAACAACAGTCTTCTCACACAGCAGCCACCAGTTTCTTATTTCTCATCCCAACATGCACATGTATATCCCTGGCCTGCTGAACCACCCGAGTGGTACCTCACATTAACCACTTTTCATGTGGCTGACATGACCACAGTGGTGCCCAAGGGCAAGAAGCTTCTCAAGATGTAAACAGCACTTTCTGGGAGTCATTGAAGACCAGGAACATACTGTATTCCATGTACAAATGGAAGAAGGTCCCTGTCCTACCTTGTCTTCGGACACCACAGCAGTACTGCTGATTCCCATGTCTAAGGAATTTCTCATAAAAACACCTCTTCAACTTCTGCTCACATCTATGGTTTTTGAGAGGTTCAGGCTAAAGTCTGTGGAATGGACCATGAACCACTGTTTGACCCTGTTATGTTCTTTATACTTTACCCTGTAAGTAGACAACTGGAGACAAATTAGGGAGTTTTGTGCTCCTTTGGGCTCAGAGTAATGAGGGCCTGTATTAAGACCATGGAAATGAGGATGAAATGAAGACTAGTAAAATTTACTGGGGTTGGGAATTCTTGTGCTGATTTGTGGATAAAGATGAGGAAATCAATTTAGGATCTGTAGGGTGAGCTAATGAGCACCATCTGAATAGAGATATTGAATGCATATATGAGACAGTGCTCAGGAGGGAGTTTGAGACTGAAGATGGCATCTTTGGGGATGCCAAATTTTGGGAGTTAGCATCCTATGTGGCACTTAAAGCCAGAGAGACTGTGCAGAATAAATGCTATTGAGGAGAACTGAGGATAGAACCTTAATAAAGAGGAGTAAATGAACAAAGTGAGGAGGAGTCAGAGAGCTTGAAGGACTAGGGGAAAAGAGTGGTGGCAACACCAAATGGAAAGTTTTAAGGAAGGAGTTGAGAGTTCTGTTACACACAGCCAAGTTCAAGTTAAAGATACGAAACTTTTCCTTTAATTATGGCTACACAGTGAGCTACAGTGACCTTACTGGGAAAATATTTTAAATGAGGTGGTGGTTATAGTCAATTATTTTCATGATAAAAAAGATTGTACATGCTTTCTCCTTGGGCAAACTGAGTAACTTATAAGAATTGAGCCAAATACATTGTTTACTGAGTTTTTTCATGTTAATTGGGAATAGGGTGATCATGAAGCTATAGTAAATAGCTCATCACCCAAGTTTTAATCAAAAAGTTTAATTTTGGCCCTGGCTGGTGTAGCTCAGTGGATTGAGCATGGGCCTGTGAAGCAAAGGGTTGCGGGTTCGATTCCCAGTCAGGGCACATGCCTGGGTTGCAGGCCAGTCCCCAGTAGGGGACACATGAGAAGAAACCACACATTGATGTTTCTCTCCCACTCTTTTTCTTTACCTTCTCTTCTCTCTAAAAAGAAGTAAATAAAATATGAAAAAAAGAAATAATCGGTTATTTATAGAATTATATTAAAAAAGGTTTAATTTTGTTCTCAAAAAAATTTGTCATCAAAGCTACTAAAAAGTGGGCATGAGTTGATTATCATCAATTTCTTTTCTTTCCTTGAACTTTCTAGCCAAACTACAACAAGAACAAAAAATTTTATATCTTCATTTGATAGTTTTTAAAAAACTAGGTCCCTCTATTTTTAGTCATAGTACGTAATTCTTATGATGGAGTATTCTTTTATGTTTACAGTCTACTAGTTACCCTCTCAAAACTTCAGTTTCTTCAACTCCAGAACTAGGATCACAATACTCGC